>NC_065584.1:13546106-14161106 GCF_024542745.1 Macaca thibetana thibetana
AGGTGACTTCTCTAAGCCTGAATTGCCTCATCTATAAACATAATTCCAGCCTTGGAGGATTTTTATGAAGTAAAAGGACAGAGCGGTCCTGCGTATCCCCCGCAAATGGTTAGATGTTATCCATTTACAGCCCCTGCCAAGCCACCACTGGCTTCTTCAGAGAACTTTTGAACCCTGCCTCCCTAAAGTAGTTCTAAAACATTTTTCATTGTGTTATCCATCAAGGGAAACAAAATGTTTCTACAAACCATAGTAAATAGGATCTTTTTTGTATTGTGTTTCAAGGAGGAAAAGCTGACCAGCAAGAAGAGCGTCGGAGACAAAAGCAGATGAAGGTTCTGAAGAAGGAGCTGCGCCACCTGCTCTCCCAGCCGCTGTTTACGGAGAGCCAGAAAACCAAGTATCCCACTCAGTCTGGCAAGCCGCCCCTGCTTGTGTCTGCCCCAAGTAAGAGCGAGTCTGCTTTAAGCTGTCTCTCCAAGCAGCAGAAGAAGACAAAGAAGCCAAAGGAGCCGCAGCCGGAACAGCCACAGCCAAGTACAAGTGCAAATTAACTGCCCTGGTCAAGTGTGTTAGTGACTGCACATTGCTCTCTGTTCTCTGGCTATTTGCAAAACCTCTCCCACCCTTGTGTTTCACTCCACCATCAACCCCAGGTAAAAATGTCTCCCTCTCTTCTACTCACACCCATAGCGGGAGAGACCTCATGCAGATTTGCATTGTTTTGGAGTAAGAATTCTATGCAGCAGCTTAATTTTTCTGTATTGCAGTGTTTATAGGCTTCTTGTGTGTTCAACTTGATTTCATAAATTAAAAACAATGGTCGGAGCCATTGTGTCATCCTGAATTTTTTTTTTTTTTTTTTTTTTTTTTTTTTAGCTAGAAGATGGTTGGGGGCATGGTGTCGTTTGTTTCATTATTAATTTGATGATTCTCCTGGGCCAGCACAGTGCTAAGCCCTTGAAAAGACAGGAATAGTGTCAGGCCTCTGGCTGCAGGCCAAGATCGGACAGTGTGGATGGAGCAAGAGGCTGGAATGTTCAAGAGGCACATGTTCCTGCTTTACCCAGAGCAGCACCCTAATAGCTCCTTAGTTCTCTCCCACACTCTTGGCTATTGTCTGAGCCACTGTGGGAGGTGGGCAGGGATGAGGTTGCTGTCTTCAGGCTTCCCTCACATCACAGAGTCAACAGTAACAGTCACAGGTCTGACGTGTGAAGCCCTCAGGATCTAGCCCCAGCCTTGTCTCCACTCCACTCCTCTGTGACAGAGCAGGCTCCTGCCCACAGTTCCATGCACCCCTTCTCTTGTCCTGAGCCTTTGTGCAGAATAGGCTTTTCCATCGGTCTGGATTGCCTTTTGGTCTTCTCCATCCCAGAGCACTGCTATGGATCCTCTAGTCCTGAGCCTCTAAGTGGGGGCAGTGCTTCTCCTGGGGCTCCCTTAGTATCCCATGCTTACCCTCTTCATAGCACTTACCGTGCTGTGTTCCCTTAGCTGAGCTCCTTGGGAGAAGAGGAACTCAAGGCTTGGTCAGCCTGGTATAAATGTGTGCCCAGAGAACTAGGGACTTCCTGGTGCTGCCCCAGCTTTGTCTGCATCAGTGTAGGTGAGTATCCACAACTCCCACAACCATGGGAGAAGCACCGATTTCTGCATAACTGTCTGGCTTCCAAACAAGTATTTATCGGGGCACAATACAATACAGCTGTTTAGTTCAAGGGGTGCTAGGGAATTGAAGAGGATACACAAATGGACCAAGATACCCCAAGATCTAAGTAGCTCGCCTCTCTCGCCTCATGGTTGGCACTTTTATCTAATTAGCATTTAGTCTTGAAGGTCCTGAGAAATAATTTTTTTTTTTGGAGACAGGGTCTTGCTCTGTTGCCCAGGTTGGAGTGCAGTGGCACAGTCACAGCTCACTGCAACCTCACACTCCTGGGCCCAGGCAATCCTCCTGCCTCAGCCTCCCAAGTAGCTGAGACTACAGGCACACACCACCATACCTGGCTGATTTTTTTTTTTTTTTTTGTAGAGGTGGGGTCTCACTATGTTGCTTAGGCTGGTCTCAAAACTCCTGCCCTCAAGTGATCCTCCTGCCTCAGCATCCCAAAGTGCTGGGATTACAGGTGTGAGCTACTGTGCCCATCTATAAGTCTTAATAGTGTTTTTTGTACTTGAGCATATAGACACCCAGTGATTGAGACTTGCCCAGCGCCACACAGCAGCCAAGTGGCAGAGGTGGAATTAGTATCTTCCTTCTGGGCCCAGGACAAGTTCAGAAAACTACTTCAGTCTCAGAAGTGTTGCCAAGGAGTGACCTCCCATCCCCCAGTGTCACCAGTGACCTGGATAGGAGGGGAAAGTGCCCCTGTCTGTGAGGTCAGCTCCTGACTGACAGCTATCAGAGAATGACAGGGAGACTCCCTTTTCCAAATGATGCAGTGGAGGTCAGTGGGGTTAGGAAGCAGGCTCAATATCCCCCAATAGTACCTGAGCCGTGGGAGTGAAGCCACTTGTCACAAGCCAAACATAGATCCCCTGATGACTGTTGGTGTCCTGCCCTAGCCTTCTAACAGCAAATTCTTTTCCTTTTTTCGGTGGAGGAGCTAATAAGTAGACAGGCTTTATAAGACAGGAGCAGCCTTCCAAGTAGTGCTACTCTCGCCTGGTAAGGTGAAGTCAATGGGCAGAGCTTCCTGAGTGTCCTGGATCTGCCATTAAACAAGGAATATCCCTCCCCAGCTAATCTACTCAACACATAAGCACCACGGAAAAGCAGAGTTCTTGGCTGCATGCCAGGAACCCAGTATTAAGCCAGGACAAAAGTAGTTATGGAAACCATTTTAATGCTAGGAGAGTGTTTTTACTTACTGCCCAGGGAAGCTGTAGGGCTTGGCCTACATCCCGCAGGGCCTGGGGCCCCTGAAAGTCACTCATTGAGTCACAGCCCCCTCCCCACTCCCATGTCTGCTCAGGGTGGCAATGCATTTGGCTCCTAGACTCTGTCTAATGGTTCCCCTGACACTCCTGCTTGGGAAGCCACAGAGTCACTGCCAAGGTGACATGCTGCCCCATCTGCAGTGCCCTGTGCTTCCTGTCGGGAAGAACAGGTTGGGGAACATCCCTTTGTAGAGCCCATACGATGAGTGTCAGGTATAATAGCTGTTTTCACACAATGAATCTCATTACATTTTAGCCAATAATCCAGTGATACATAGGTATTGTCGCCATTTCACAAACTTTGGAATTGGGGTTCAGGGAGGTGAAGTTACTTGGCCAAGATCATACAGCTAGTAAGTGGCAATGCTGAGGGTTGAACCCTGGCATTCTGGCTCCAGAGATCTCATTTGTGCTTAAAATAGAAACCCAGTCAAAAGCAGGGACTGTGCTCTTTCTGTTGCTAATTGTTCCCATTGATTTATAAAGTTTCCTTTGGAGAGAAAGTATCATAATAAACGTGCAGTTGTAAAAACAAGCTCCCAAAACAACTCTCCTTCCAGGTTTTGGTCTGGAGAGAGATGGCTCTGTGGGGTGAAGGTAGAGAATTATCCAGGAAGTGTGACTGCCAGGGTGACTGGCTGCTGTGGAAAAGCAAGGTAACATCGACAGATGACTAGATTTTAATAAGCTGCCAAAGCCTGCCACACCTTTTCATCCACTGTGTTTTCCCTTTGAGACAAATCTGAGAGGGAATGTCGGGGGAACAAGGGCAATGGTTCGGATTTGGCTGATGGTTTTTTGCAAAAAGGGGAAAAGCAGAGGGTAAGACCATGAAAGTAACTTGGCCTGCCTCTGCCAGAGCTTGAGTGTCCTGATTCTGAAGTGATAGAATAGATTCTTTCCTGGGAAGAGGGCCCCTGTGAGCTTCTGGGGGGCTCTGTGACCTGGAAGCACAGCACAGGCAAGTCTCCCAGAGGGAATTTCTCCAGCCAGTCTGCCAAACAGCTCTGCTTCTGAGGTTACCACACAAGCCACAGATACAGAGACATAGCAGCCAGTGAGGCTTCTGCTGTGCTTGAGAGCCTAGCTGGAAGGCCCAGAGCCCACCTGACAGCCCCTCAGAACAGCCAAGGTGTCATCCAGGCCATGTGTGTGTCCGTTCACACCTTTCAGTTGGGAAACAGGGATCCTCTGGAGACTTGTCTGGCAAAGATGATGCTATTTACAAATCATGTCATGTGTTCCCCCACGCTTCCAGTGTACTTCTCATAGACCATGGTGGGGTACTGAACAAATTCAGAGGTGATGGCCAAATTTACATTCCTGTGAAAAAGTGACATAATGACTTAGCCAGAGCCTTTGGATCCAAACTCCAACTGAGGGCAGCATGGAAACCAGGGGCCCTGCTTGGAACTAAAATCCCCTGACATCTAAGAGTGCTATTGGCTTTTCACGAAGGCAGAAGAGTGACACAAATCGGACATTTGTGTCAAGAGGACTCTGAGGAGTCTGCTACCCAGTCCTTGTGTAGTCAGGTTGTCAGCAGACTCACGCAGCAGCACCAATAGATTCCAATAAATCCCTGCAGAATGAAACCTGTGAGAAGGTGGCCTTCAATTAAGGAAGGACCCCAAAGGGCAATTCCACACGCTGCATTTTCCATTTCCTCCTACAGAGAAAGAGAGGTTGCTAGCAGCACCTCCGCCCAGCCAGGGTGTGGGGCCTCACTGGTGCCGCCGCGCCAGCCAGCCCACGGATGGAATCTTGAAGGTCCTGAGGCAGCAAGGTGAGGGGCTTATTTAAGGGGCATAGCCAGGTGGCCGAATGAGGACGCTGCTGGCCTGAATTCCCAGGCAGTTTCCACAGCGGAAATCTCCCCACTGCCAACTTACATGGCTTGTCTGTTCTTTCCCACCTACCCTCTGACCAGTCCATAAAGAGAGCAGAAGTGGGAAAGGGAGAAAGCAGCCAGGGGCAGCTTGCAAAGCATCTGCTCTGCTCAGCTGGGTCCACGGCTGTGCGTGCCGACACCTCTCTCCGTGAAGTACCCAGACTCCACTTCTAGGATTTGCTGGGGATGTTGGGACAGCTGCAGCTTCCTGGTCCCAGACAGAAATACACAGATTCTGCTCCAGACCCTAGTCTTGTAAGCCTCTGTCCAGGTGGGGCTGACAGCAGAACCCTGAAGTCTCATCCACCAAAAATCAGGCAGTTCTGGCCCTGAGAGAGGTAGAGGGGCCCCAACAATTTAAGCTCCTGCTAAAGGCTAAAGGCCCTTTTCTGGACTTTGGCAAAAAAAGAAAGTCTTTTTTTTTCTCGTTAAGTTAGGGGTAGGAAAATACATCCATCATGAATGTTTGAAACCACACCGCAGCCCTCACATTCAATTTGACCTCAACAGGCCATCTGCCAGAGCCCAGTCCAACAAATGACTGGACTGGACTCTGTAGGCCTGGTAAGTCACTTGCATTAAGACAGCTAACCTTGAGCTTTTCCTCCCCCGCAGAGAGGCACTGCTCCTGGTAAAGAGAAACCAGAGGCCCCATTTTTCTACAATGCAATGTCAACATAGGCAGGACCCTCCTCCAGTTGAAACAATTCCAGAGAGGGCAGGTAACCCACCCAGGCCTCACAGGGAACTGTCAGGGGCCCAGTTAGAAAGCATTTGATCCTCCATTAAAATAAATACTAAAAATACCACCAAGTTACCACAGTCCATAATGGGTAGGCCTCGTTCCAGGGGCTTTGCCCAAAAGGCTGCACATTTTCTTGCTACAGTCTAAATTGCTTAAAAAATTGAAGAGCCGGAATGTTCCATTCAGAATGCAGTCCCATTAGGTGACAGGTTCCACTGCATGGCCTAAAATTAATCAATGTTTATCGGCTGCATAAAGGATGTTGTAGTGGGATGTTTTATAGAGCAGGTAAACGGAAGGGGTGGCGGCCTCAGGGAACACGTGGTGGTTCAGGGCGGTATCCATCTCGTCCACGTACTCCACCTGCAGGGCGATGCTCAGGGCCTGGGACAATGCCGTGATCTGGATGTGGTCACACTCCGTGGCCATGGGCTCCACTTCCTGCAGGGAGCCAAAATGAAAAGAAACCAGCTTAGGAGGGAGGCCTGGCAGAGGATAAGTGAGTTCAACTCTGGCTTTCAGGGTCATGGTCACAGCCTCTGTGCTGGGACATCATCTTCACAACTTCCCATGAGTTGGGTATGGACATTCTCATGTCACACAGGAAACAGCCTCACTGAGAGGCAGCACAGCTAGAAATCGCTACAATGGCAAGAATCGAACCTGGATCTTTTCCATTCTAGACCTTGTTGTTACACCTGAGAGCAGGCTACTACTTTAGACGGCTCTGGAAAGGGGGCAGAAATTTTTCAGGTTGGGCATCAAAGAATCTTAGAGATAAAAGGCACCCTGACATCCAGGGGTGCCTTTCAAGCTTAAGTGTTTGCAGAGGCCAGGCTGGTGAGTGAGGGTGCCAGTCCGGATGCTGCAGAGACGATGGAAGAGGCAGAGGCGGTGGCAAGCAGGCGTGCGTCCCACATAGAGAGGGCAGCTGCTGCTTAGTGCCTGCTGATACTGTCCTGCACGAGCAAGGGCCTGGGGGCTGGATCTTCTGATTTGCCAACAGAAATCCAAATATTCCTATGAAAAGTGCCTAATTTTCAAATATTGGCAATTCTTTCGGGTAAATACCACGCATCATAAACACGTCAAGCAAATGTAACTCTTGGACTGTGACTCTGCGGTTTTGTAAACAGGCCAGTCCAAATCCCTTATTTTTCAGATGGGAAATCTCCAGGGAGGGAAGTGCCTTGCTTCAGGCCACACAGCTCAGGCAGCTCAGGTGAGACCTGTCTGCAGCTTGCTGACCTAGCTCTGTTTGAATTGCAAGGGCAGTCGTGACACCCAAGTCCCTTGGCTAGAGATGGGTGCTGCAGTCTGTGGGAGAGGGCCACAGGAGCAGAACCCGGGGCTGGGGCTGAGACCCCAACACCTACATGAGTGCAGAAGTCTTTGATGTCCATCTCCTCATCAATGAAGTGCCGGAAGAAGTCTGCTCGGTTTCTGATGAAGGCCGATGTGAGCAGGCGCAGGAACTGCACGATGTGGTCTGAGGCACTCTGGTCGTTGAACACCTTCAGCAGGCTGGACACTGAGCCGTCTTTCTCTACCAGTTCCACCACACTGTAAAACTGCGCCGCCTGGCCCTCAGCTAGGGAGGCCAAGCGAGCCCCAGCCCTCCCTCTGCATTCTCCCTCCGCTCCCTCCCTCTGCGTGAAGCCCTCGCGTGCATTTTCATTTGTAGATTCTCAGGTTGAAGTAGAAAATCAGTCTGAGATTCTGCCTAAGCTAAGTAACCCAGGGTTAGCAAGACTTTGTAGTTTGTACACTAGGCCAGAGGCACGTCTAGGGAGCGGCAGTTGGGTCTCCCTGCCATGACTACCTGGGTTTGCATTCTCACATGCACACTCAGAGTGGCAAGCGTCAGAGTCCTCGATCCCACCCCTTCACTAATTGGATAGGGAGGCACAAGGTGGAGATGGAATAGGGTGGAGGACGTGCCTCCTCCCAAAGGGAGGGCAGGGCCCTGGGCTCCCTGTGCCCACACACCCCCACAAGCAGGAAGCAACCCTCTGTCCTTCCCCAGCCCGGAGAAGCAGAGCTGTGGGCTGTGCGGGGCTCCAACCAGTGCCCGCTCCTGTCTGCTCTGCCAGTGTGGAAGGAGGGACTAGGTGAACTCACAGCATTGAAGAAGTTTCTGAACTTGTGCTCCTCAAAGCCAGCAGCCAGAAGGTCATTTGGGGTCTGCAGTACGCGTTCTTTGAACCTACAGGGGGGTAGACTGAGTGTTTACAGGGAAACACAGCGAGTGTGCTGTGATTGTCAACTGTGCATCCCCCTCTCAACCCACTGCGCCCACCAACCTCATCTCTAGTCCCCGGGCCCTGGTGACTGAGCTGCATTGTGTGTGTGTGCATGGTAGAAAGACGATATGACAAGGGCGTGTGTGATTTTGCATCTTTTCCAACTCCCTACTCAGTGACCTCATGAGGGCAGCTTGACTCACTCATGGTAATATTGAATACTGACACCACAGCAATCGACTGACAACACACACCAGGCCTCCCGCACGCCCAAAGCCGGCTGTTAAGCATCTGCCAGCACCAAGTCACCCTTGGGGACCCGCTCCACAGGCCTTTGCTCTGTGCATGCTGGGTTGTTCCTCTCTGCACCCACTGCAGGCCCCCTCATGGCACAGCCCCTTTCTGGGACCTGTCCTGGTACCCTCAGGGAGCATGGCAAGAAAGCCTGGGCCTGGGCCTGGCCCTGGCTCCAGGACACTCCAAGTTTAGTGGCAGCAATGAGGTATGGAGGAAGGGCTGCCTCCCACAAGGACCAGGTGAGCGGCCCTGGGTGACTAGCTGGCAGGCGCAGAACACTAAAGCCACACCTAGTTCTCCAGCCCCTTACTTTCCCTAGGAACGGAGACGAGGCTCTCACAGGACCCAAGAGGCAGCAGGTTTCACAAGGGAATACAGAGGCCTGGGCCACCTCAGAAGTTGCTGTGCTCCGGAAAAGCCTAGTGCCTTGTAGGAGGACAGGGGGCCGTGAGGAGGGAGAAGGTGGTGGGTGTGGACGGGAAGCCAGTCTCCTAACTCAGAAGTAGGAGTGTTTGCCTAGACGCCGCTTGCCCCTGGCTGGTCCCGGCATATCTAAGAGTCCTGCCTGGGCCAGGACTAGATTGTCCTGATTGCGGAGTGAGGTGCCTGGATTGGAGGGATGGATCCTGTGCTGACTTCTAGCCGCAGTCCCCTCCAGCCCTGTCAAGTCTCCCTGTGGCTTTTGGCCATAGGCTCCCCTTTGGCACAAGTGTGGATGGTGATGACGCCTTGACTGCAGGGGTGCTGAGGGCGAACGGAGGGCTGCCCGGGAGGATGAGGCCTCCACTGCGATGGTACCTGCTACCTAGGTTTCCCCTCCGGGCCACGGCAAGGATCTGATGGTCAGTGCTGACTAATGCCTCTCGCTCAGGAGCCACCCTCATCAGCACCCCCGTTCTGTCTACAGCTGTGGCCTAGGTGGCCCATGGCCAGAGTACTAGAAGCAGCTCCAGGAAGCAGCTGCAGTCCTCCAGGGCCGCTCCAAGGGCCCGCACCCTCTTCGGACCACTCTGTCCCTGCATGGCCATGAAGTGCACTGCTCTGCTCCCAGCTCTCCTGCCCCTACTCCCACCCCCAAACCTCTGCCTCATTCCACATTCTTTCCTTGCCAGTGACTTGTGGGCCCCTCTGTGCCAGGCACTGGGGACACAGAGATAAGCAGCATGCGGTCACAGGCCCTGTTAGAAGGGGGCAAGCCCCCAGGCCAGGACATGCACCCCCAAGAGGCAAGCCAGGGATGTGGGGAAGGATGGCACTGGGGCTCGGCAGGGGGGCAAGTTCAGACAGCTGGGGCTGCACACAAGCCTGTGTGGGACCTCTGGCAAGTCATTTGACCTCTATGAGGCTCTGTTTGCTCATCTGTAAGATGGGGTAGTAACAGTGGCTGCCCTCAAAGGAAGCACGTGTTCTCCAAGCCTCTGGCACACAGAAGTACTTTGCATACTTCTAGAGCAAGTATGCAAGATCCAGGGCTGGAACAAGCATACTGCTGCAACACGCTTGCTCCAGCCCTGCAGCAGCACTGAGCAGAGAACAAGTGTCTGCCTGGGTGGCTCTGGGCTCGCTGCACACAAGGAGACAGCAGGTTGTGGAGGATGCATGACGCAGACAATCAGAGCTAGCACAGAACACCCCAGTCAGTGTTCCAAGTACTCACGAGTCAATCACTTAATGTCCATGACAGGGCTATGGCCACTGTTCAGCTGGGGAAAGGAGCTACAGAGGAGTGAGTGAAGCAACCTGCCTGGGGCCCGAAGAACCCACAGCCAGGTCAGAGGCAGGGCTACCTAGGCCAAGGCAGCATCAGGCGGCATGTCATGCCTGCAAGCTCTGGTATGTGTGGGATAAATGGGTCCTTGTGCCTAGACCTCAGGGTGGGCAGGCAATGGGGTAGGAGGGGCAGGGGCCTGGTGTGGAGGGCCTTGGTGTCAGGGGTTTCCACTGCTCCTAGAGGTCAGGAGCATATTTCAAGCCTGTGAGTGACATGGTCTCGGTTTTTGTGTAAGAAGATGCAGGCTGAGGAGGGAGGACCGCCTGAGCCCAAGAGTTCGAGGCCAGCCTAGGCAACATAGCAAGACCCATCTCTTAAGAAAAAATAAAGAGAGAAAGAAAATGTTTAAAAAAAGAAAGAGAAAATGCTGGTGGTCTCATGCAGCCTTGTGGTTTGACTTACCACCTGTGTGCCCCGGCTTGCCTGCTGAACGCCAGCCTCATACCTCCAGTGCCCACCAGACACCCCCACTCTATGACTCCTGGACATTTCAGACAGCATCGCAAAACACAGCTCCTGATCTTCCTCAGCCCTCTCTTGCAGCAAACGGCTTCTCCATCCTGCTAACTCTCAGGCCAAATCTCTGGGAACCATCCTTGACTCTGCCATGTCCAACATGTGAGTCAGGCATGAATCCTGTCTTTGCCACCTCCACAGGTGTCTAGACCTGCCCACTTCTTGCCATGCCCACTGCATCCACCTGCTCTCGCCACGGCCATCTCCTCCTCTGGATCTCTCGCCAACCACATCTCCCTGGCCGTGTCTCCGCCCCCATCTGTCCTGCACACAGCAGCCAGCGGGGCAGGTCCCCGTGCTGCACAATCCTTCGGTGGCTCCCGCGTCCTTCAGGCTGAAAGCCAAGGTCCTTAGAAAGGCCTGAGGTGCTATGTGCCCTGCCGCCCTTACCTCTCCAACCCTACTTGAAACAGACAACGCCAGACCTTGCACTCCTCGGCCTCCTTCCTGCTTGATTTTTCCCACAATACTTATCACCATCTGACACCTCAAACATGATACTCATGTACTGTCCATCTTCTCCCATTAGGACGCAAGCCCCACAAGGCAGGGATTTTTGTCTCTCTTGTTCACTGCAGTATCCCCACAGCCTAGAGCAGGGTCTGAGCATGGCACCCGTGTGTGCTGACGAGCAGGGAGACAGGACAGAGGAAAGGTGAACAGAGCACGTGGGCTGGTGCAGAGAGAGATGCAGGCATTGGGCTTGACCAGCATCACCCACTGAGTCCTCACAGTAGCATCCTGAAGTGTGTTATAATGTCCACCTTCCACAGACATGAAAACTGAGGACCAGAGAGGTCAAGTCACTTGCCCAAGGTGGCACAGCAAGTAAGCAAGAGAGTGAGGTCTGACCTCAGAGCCCAGGGCTGCTGCGTGGCACAACTCCAGGGCACATGGGTCATAGGGAAATGACGTTGGGGTCATAATCCCTGCACTGTGCTGCGCTGGTTCCCACAGGGCTCTGAGAAAGTTGGGGAGGGGAATGGCTTGAGATAGCTGACTCTTCATCATAAGGGGCTCTGCCAGTCTGTCACTGGGGAAACAATCTGAACGGTTCAGCCAAGGAATAGATGGCTCAACTTCTACCCTCTTTGAGATCATCTGTATTTTGAACAGGAGATGATGGCCTTAACCTAGTAGTTCTCAACCAGATAGGGTCAACTTTTTTTCCGCCGGAAGGAGATTCTTGGCAGTGTCTGGAGGCAGTTTTGATTGTCATGACTTGGGGAAGGGGTTACTACTAGTATCTCATGGGTGGGGGCCAGGGATGCTGCTAATGAGCCTACAATAGGACAGCCCCCACCATGAGCATGACCTAGCCCACAACATCAGTCATGCCGCTGGTGAGAAACCTGCCTTAGCCAAAGAAGTGCTCTGTGACCCACTGCCCCCCGTACTGTTTCCAGAGGGCATTTGGGTGCGGGTCTCAGATGAGGAGGGCCCACGGCCCTCACCAAAGCCTCTAAGGGCTCTGAGACCCCCAAAGGTTAAGAGCCAGGTGGGTCTCTTAGCTCCTTGCTCCTCAAAGCGTGGTCTGAGGCCCAGCGGCATCAGCATCTCCTGGGAGGCAGTGACGAAAGCAGTCCCGGCTCTGCCCTGCTCCCCCTGAACAGGAATTTGCGTCCTAGCCAGGTCTCAGGGGTTTGTTTGTCTTTGCTTTTTGTATCTTGCTATGGACTAGAGAATCAGGGGCCTTGTACAAATGTTCAGGTATGAGAAACCCTGAACTAGCCGAGATGATAGGGGCAGCTCTGGACACAGACCTTCTCCAGCATGACCTCAGGGCCAGGCCCAGACAGCTGAATGCCTGGCTCACACACACTCCAAACCAAGGTCAACAGGAATTATGCCGAACACCGGGGCAAAGCTTCTTTTTGTTTGTGTTTTCTTTTTTCAGATTGGGTCACGAAGCACCTGCTCCACGCGACTTACCTGGGCTGACCCAGGCCTGTGGTGGAAGCAGAGGCTGGAGGCCTCAGATTCCATCCTCCACCCCTTGGCTGCCTCCAACTCCACCACAGCAGGCAGCTGGGCTCCCCCAACATCAAACGCCTCTGCCAGGCAGCCCTTCAGCTCACTCTCTGGGTTAACCAGCCCGAGTGTAACAAAAACCTCCGAGAGACTTGGGGCTGACCTAGCACAGAGAACATAGCCTTGAGAGCCCAAGGGGCCCCGGCACTCACTTGAAGATCTCCCTGCTCTTCCCCAGCAAGGACTCCAGGTAGGAATAGCCCAAGGCCCTGTAGAAGCAGTTCCCATCCCCTTTGGTCTTGCGGATGGCGGTGAACCTTTTGCTGAGTTCCTGAAGGGGACAGAAAGAAATGTGGGCATTTGCACCAATAATAGCTCTGTGTGGTTTAGGTGCTGGGACTAGCCAGGTGCCCCCCATCTCTCCCAGGAAATGCCTGCTCCCTCCCTTCAGGCTGCTATCCCCTCAGCCTCCCACTCTCATTCATCCCCCTGATATAAAAATACACTGCATTGTCCTGTGTGTCCGTCCCTGCCCCCCGGCAGCCTACAGTCCGGGAGGGAAGATAGATAGTTAGACAGTGGCACTGTGAGGACAGAAGGAGTGCACGGCTGGGTGCCACAGGGCAGTGTCATTGCACTGGCTTTTGGAAGTTGGGGAAGCCTTCCTGGGGGAGCAGCACAGAGAATCGGGAGCCGGCAGAAGTAGGGGTTGGGGGGTTGCATGTGTGAGCAGGGGAGGGAGGGGTAGGCTCCAGCTCCACTCCTAGCAATAAGTAGGTGTCCCTCTGAACTGGCCTGGAATCCCCTTTCCTGCCTCATGGGACTATAAGCAGCGTTTTGACAGCAGAGGATGGTTTTCAAGGGGTCTGGGAGTTCGTGTTCCCCCCATAGCCATGAGAAGGCTCAGAGCTGACTTGGGCCCACCTGAGGCCAGCTGGCAGTGGGGAGGCAGGGACTCTCTGGAGCCCCTGGCTCTTCTCCCAGGAGGGCTCCGGGGGACACGAAAGTCAGCGGGCTGCAGAGCCCAGCTCCTGTCCTGGAAGTGCCCCTGCAGCGGCGTTCCGATCACATGATGCCCACACCACTACCCCTGGCTGCTGATGGACATCTGACCCAAGCTGGACCCATCAGAGTCTCTGAGGATAAGTAACGGGGTCCAGCAATGGTGCTGCGTGTCTGAGAGGAACTCAAAGAGAAGGGCCTGTGGGGCCAGTGCCAGAGCAAGCCTGTCCTGCAGCGAAAGGAAGTCCTGCAGAGTACAGAGAGCAGCCGGGGCCTGCTGCCAGAGGGACAGAGTGGGTACCCAGCTCCTCCGGCTACCCACGGGTCACCGCTCCGTGAGCGATCCCTGCAGCCTTCCCACAAATCCCTTTAGCCTCACTGGAGTACACTTTCCCTCCAAGAGGTCTCCTGGCACAGCAGTTACGAATGTGGCTTGAGACTCGGCTGCCTGGATTTAAATCCCAGCTTGGCCACTCATGAGCTAAATGGCCACAATTTAATTTCTATGCCTCAGTTTCCTCAGCTGTAAAATGGGCGTAATAAAAGTACTTACCTCACAGAGTTGTAGTGAAGTCTCAGTGAGTAAATAAAACATTAGGATAGTGCTAAACTTTTAAACAAAAAATCCTTTTTTTTTTTGGAATGAAAGGATGTATTGCTAAGGCAAATGTCCAACATCGAAATATCCTAGGAATCCTTTCATTTGCCCAGGAACCTGGCCCAAACTATTGGCCTTCAAAGAGGCATCACCTTTACACTCCCAACTCCAGCCTGTTTATTTTAGGATGCTTTTCTCCCTGCCCTCTGCCTCACCTCGATTTTCCTCCGGTAAATCCTGTTTTCAGGATGGTCCCGAAGAATGGATAGAATGTCACATTTTTCTGATATTAGGTTGAAAGATGTTTCACTCTGGAAGATAGGGAAGGAAGAAATACTGTGACAATTTCAAAAGCAACGGATGGGACTCCGCAAGCTGGTGGCCTCTGAACTGCCAGTTACAGACAACAATGAATGGGACCTTCCTACCTTCTCATGCTGGGAGTATGTTACCAACATCCTAGACGCCTGTTGGGATCGCCACATTTCTAGGACAGGGATCGTCAGGGTCAGGGCCATCGTGAAGAGATAGCCCTGGTTATAAGGAAACTCATCTTGTTATTGAAGCCTGATTCATTTCACAGAATGTGTACCTCGAACCTAATGAGCCTTCAGGCTTGAGGATAAGGCCCTTTGTCTCCTTCCGTCCCTCCTCTCTCATTCATGCATTCATTCATTCATTCTTTGATTCATCCAACAATTCCTGAACATCCACATGCCCAGCACTGTGTCACATGCTGGAAATACAGAAGGAGGAACGTCTAGCACTCCCCCACCCACAAGGCTCACAGTCTACAGAGAAAAACAATCAAGATAGGGGGTGATAAGGTCACCAGAAGAGGCCGCACTGTGTGGCACTGGTACACGGAGATGCCAGGGAAGGTGTCAAGAGATTGAGCTCAGGGAGCACAGGGCGGGAGGGCATCTTCATGCACCACCTAGCGGAGAAAGTTTATACTACAACCCAGCTCTAGGTCTAGGTCAATTCCAACCCAGGAAGACAAGCCTCCTACAGGCAGGGTCTCTCCAGGCCTGCGAAGAAATTGGCGGGCCGGGAGGAGGCAACTGCAAAAGGAAGCTTCGGGGTGAAGGAAACTGCAGGAGACACCTCGTTCTAGCAGCCAGCTCCCCGTGGGCCTGGTCTCCGCCTTGTGCTATCTTGTCAGCAGGGCTCAAACAAGCGAGAGCTGCATCTCTAGCCTCCAACCCACCCAAAGCCGCTTTGATTGCAGCATGAACATACTGTGAGAGAAATGGTGTTAAAGCCACTTACAGTTTATAGCTTAAAACAAGTGAGGCTGGCTGCTGTACACAACCAGAGGAGACCATTTTTACGCAATAGAGTACTGTGGATGGTCACTGTTAATTGGGATTTTTGTAAATAGAAATCTAGTTTTCCATCCATTTATCACCATCATTGTTGACATGCAGTTGTAACTGGCCTTTTTCATGTCACATTGGCCACAGTGGCCTTCCCTGGTAGCCTCTCAGCCTCATCGCTGACTAGATAATGATCTCAACCCAATACCATCCTGCTCAGATAGGAGTCCTCTGACGCTACAAACCCCTTTCTTCACCTGAAGAAATAGATCTGGATTTTGGATGATTAGCTTTTTCCAAAGCTCAGCACTCAGAAGCAGAAAGCTGGACCATGAGACTGGATAATGAGGCCTCAATGACTTTTGTTGCTCCTGCCTCCACATGGGACAGACTGTAAACTTCCATCTGGCCCTGACCCTGCATCCAGTATCAGGTCAGGGGCGAAGCTGGGACTGGGCAGGGGTGTTTTTAGGGGGCCTGGATGACAGCTTGTCATACTGTCTGCCATCTTCCATTCACCAAGGGCCTGGCACAGAGCAGGGGGTGAGATATTCTTCAAACAAATGAATAAAAGCTACCTCCTCCATGAAGCCTCCCTGATCTCCTCACCTCATCTGAGTCGGTCCTGGGCTCTCCCTTGAACTTACACTTTATTCCGTTTCTCCCTTTCTGGTGGCACCAAACATGATCTCCCCCAAACATGGGATTCAGGGCAACTTCCCAGAAGAAAGCTTAAAAACAGAGGATGAATCCATTGTCCTAAAGAACTGGATGGGCTGGCCGGGCGCGGTGGCTCATGCCTGTAATCCCAGCACTTTGGGAGGCTGAGGTGGGTGGGTCACAAGATCAGGAGTTCAAGACCAGCCTGGCTAAGATGGCGAAACCTCGTGTCTACTAAAAATACAAAAAAAATTAGCTGGGTGTGGTGGCACGTGCCTGTAATCCCAGCTATTCAGGAGGCTGAGGTAGAGAATTTCTGAAACCTGGGAGGCAGAGGTTGCAGTGAGGCAAGATCGCACCACTGCACTCCTGGGCAACAGAGCAAGACTCTGTCAAAAAAAAAAAAAAAAAAAAGAACTGGATGAAGAATGCTTCCGAAAGTGGAAACAGGGCCTGCAAACACTTGGGGGGTTGGAAGAAGGGATTCTGGATTTTGCTTCTAGAAGCTTCCATGCTGTACCCACCCTTGTTTGCTAAATTAATCCAGCCCCAGACTCCTTCCTTCCTTCTGCCCTGACATCATAGTGCGGGCTGGCAAAGCAACAGGAAAACCATCAGGAGGAATCAGGTAACACTTGGGGGCAGGTGCCGAGGGCTTCTGCCTTATCAGCCGCGACCCGTTTCCTCCCCACTAATGGAATCCCACAACACAATGAAAAATGACTGGGTAAGTCACAACAGTCCTACCTCTTTCCCATTTTCCTAGCTTCCCTTGCAGCGATGGGCAGTCAGGTAGCCGGGGTTGGCCAGCTGGACCCATGAAAAGTCTGCTGGGGACTTCTGGGGAAGCTTTTGGTTTTGGATAAAAGGAACAGAGATGGGAGTGTTTTACTTCTTCCCGCCGTTAGTGCAGATGCAATGTCTACAGCAGCCACCCTGCGAGTGTGAGGCTGAAAGTCAACACATGGAAGATGATCTGGCGATCTGCTACCCTAGGCCCAAGAGGTATGAGGTGATAACAGGTGCCATTATTGTGCACATACTATGTGCTAGGCTCGGGGAGAGAGGCTGACATGTCCCCATTATCTCACTGAATCCTCACAACTACCTCCTGAGATGGGTATTATGCCCATTCTACTGACAAGGTCACGTGCCCTGTGCTAAGAAGCAATTTTAGGCAGATCTATCTGACTCTGAAGCCCATGGAAATTCTACCATGCCAAACTGCTAGGTAGGCAGAACGCAGAGGTCTTGAGGGATCAAGGCTGCTAAACACAAAGGGACATTCCACGCAGGGCAGCCCAGGGCCTTCTTATCAACAGGCCAGGTCCCGACCTCCTGCCCCTGAGGCCTCCCCCAGGAAAGTTCTCCATCCAGCTTCTGATCCTGGGGGCTCAGTGTCCACAACAGAGTTTTCAAGCCCAAGAGATGCTCATCACAGGTGGAACAGGACACGATTTACAGGCAATATCCAGACACGGCGGTAAAATACATCAGTGATATCTGGAAGGAAAGTGATTTGCCTTTCCACTTCCTTCAAGTCTTCTAATCGTGTCAAGGAGAAAGACAGCCTCTAGCATACCTTGAACTCCTTTCTACTTTGCTAGTCTCTCTTCTCCAGATTGGGCAGGCCTCTGACTCGGAGTTTAAAATCATTCCATTTTCATTTGTGTTTTTTCTTTTAACTTAAACCAAGCCAGATTTATTGACTTCAAAGGCAAATTTATAAAAAGTTAACATGTTTTTGTCTATTCTAAATCATGAAAGATTGACATTACTAGCATAATAACAATTGCTAGTTGTACAATTAATTTGGCACTCATAACTGCGTGCTAATACAGCAAATATTCATAGGATTCTGTACGTTTCAGAAAGCAAGCTCGCTCTCTGCTGCCTTGCGTGGATGGTAGGAGGACAAACAGGTAATACTGAAAAGCAAGCGCACCTGCTCTGCACTCATGCACCCTCTGACTTCATTCCAAAGTCTCATTATTTATCTAACAATTTGTTTATACTATATAAAAGTCTTGTTGTTTTTATAGACAGCTGACTTAAAATGGTGGCTTGGGTCTTTTTAAATCATAGATCAAACAGTAGAACAACTATATTTAATACTGCTGGTGTGTGGACTGCCCAAAACCAAAACCAAAATGGCGGAAGGAGGACACAAAATCTGTTACATTTCCTCTGCAGTGTCTGAGAAGGTAATCAACGGAGGAGTGGAATGGATTTAAGCAATTAATCTTCAACATGCAGAGATAAGTACTTCAATGCAGAAAACTGCCATCAACAGTTAAAATGAGGGGGCCTGGCGTGGTGGCTCACGCCTGTAATCCCAGCACTTTGGGAGGCCAAGGCAGACAGGTCACAAGGTCAGGAGATCGAGACCATCCTGGCTAACACGGTGAAACCCCGTCTCTACTAAAAATACAAAAAATTAGCTGGATGTGGTGGCGGGTGCCTGTAGTCCCAGCTACTTGAGAGGCTGAGGCAGGAGAATGGCGTGAACCCAGAAGGTGGAGCTTGCAGTGAGCCGAGATCATGCCACTGCACTCCAGGCTGGGCGACAGAGCGATACTCCATTTCAAAAAACAAACAAACAAACAAACAAAACCAGTTAAAATGAGGAATATTTAAAGGTGGATTAGGAACGAGGGTGGCACCTATGCCAGGAAAGTCAAGTTAGGTTTCCACTTGCTCTATTAACATAAACTTTGCATTTTTGACAAATCTACTTAAGCTCTTTAAAATAGCCAAGTTAAGGGAAAATATTACATAGGGCCGGGTGCGGTGGCTCACATCTGTAATCCCAGCACTTTGGGAGGTCGGGGCAGGCGGATCACAAGATCAGGAGTTCAAGATCATCCTGGCCAAAATGGCGAAACCCCGTTTCTACTAAAAATTCAAAAATGAGCCAGGCATGGTGGTGGGCACCTGTAGTCCCAGCTACTTGGGAGGCTGAGGTAGGAAAATTACTTGAACCCAGACGGCAGAGGTTGCAGTGAACCGTGACCACCGGACCACTGCACTCCAGCCTGTGCGACAGACCTCATCTCAGAAAAAAAAAAAAAAAAAGAAAAGAAAAGAAAAGAAAATACTACGTAGCGATTCAGAGCCCTCTCAGCTCCTAAGAGCTGAGCTCACCATACTCTCAGGACATGCTGTGGAAACCAGCCTCAGGAAGGTATTTTTTCAGGTTTTGGTCCCCTTCATCCCTGATCCCTATTTCCCTTCCTCCATCCCCCCTTGCCTCTATAGGTAGTTTCTATGGCATGTCTTTCTAGATATATTTGTTTTTTATTATGATTATGGTAAAACATACATAGCCTAAACTTTATTATTTTTATCCATTTTTAAGTACACAGTTCATTGGCATTAAGTACATTCACACAAGAGTGCAACCATCGCCACCATCCATCCCCAGAACTTTTAATCTTCCCAAACTGAAACTCCCATACCCATTTTTTTTCTTCCACGTACTTATGATGAATCTCTACTCATTAAACACTAACTCCCCATCCCCTTGCCCCCAGTCTCTGGCGACCACCTTTCTACTTTTCTGTCTCTAATGAATTTGACTACTCTAGGTACCTCGTATAAATGAAATGCATCTGCCTTTAAAAAAAATACAGACTTGTAAGTATGCGTGCCTTTTAAGTTTGCATAATATTAGTCTATAGATATTCTGGAGATTTTTTTCCCTTTACTCCACACTATTTAAGAGCTACCCCTGCTTACAAATGTCTCACGGGTGGGCTACCTCCATCTGCAGGTGCAGGTGATGGAACCTTGGGCTAGCTCCAGGGCCCCAGGGGTCCCAGATGTGCTTATTAGGGGACCTAGGGACAAGTGGATTCTCACTTTGGCCCTTTGAGTCCCCACCTGGCACCTCCAGAATGATCCAACTCCACCCAAGTTGGTCCCCTGCCACTCCCCACTGGCAGGGCCCTGGCCACACCCCTGGCAAGACCAGAGACTCAAGCTCCTGGGAGAACCCCAGGCACACCCTCGATTTACTAGCCCATAAATCAGGCATGAGGCTTGACCTGGCTGGCTCTCATTTGTAATTGCTTTTTAAATCATGGCGGAAAATTTCCAGGATGTTATGGAGAAAGGACAGGCCACATCTTGACAATGTCCTGTCAGACCTAATTAGGCCACCTAAAAGGACTTTAGCCCTTTAATTGCTGGTTTGCGAGTAGATGCTAATTAATTAAGTCAGATAGCACTGCGGCTTGGAAACAGATTTAGCAGCTTGCGTTGAGGAATATATTTCAAAGTGAGAAAAGGATGTTCTTTAATCACTGCTTTTCCCCAGTAACCCTGGGAACTAACAGAAAGCGCTAGGACGTGGGCTTGGTGTTCAGACTGGCTTTGAGTCTTTGGTGGGAGACGGTATTACATCTGTCTGCTGGTCCTTCCTCCTACATCCCTGGAACACCGGCTGAGATGAAAGAGCCAGGGTATAAACTCCCACCATGATGCTGGAGAGCTTGCCCTTGATACCCCATCCCTAATCCATGGACCAAGCCGTACCTCCAAATTTAGGGAAAGTACAAGTCCCCACTTTCCTCTGGTTTTCCCTCCCAAGCCTCTGTATATACCTGAAACCTGCCCACATAACCCAAGGACTCCTCAAGCAGCCCGCAGCCATGGGCCCAGCACTGTGGACTGCTCCAGGGGCTGGAGGAAATGTCCCTTCAGATGTGTACTCAGGGGTATGATATATGACATATGTATGCATGCAGTGCTCAACGTTGTTGTTTTTTTGGTTTTGAGATGGGATCTCACTGTGTTGCCCAGGCTGGTCTCAAACTCCTGGGCTCAAGCAATCCTCCCACCTTGGCCTCCCAAAATGCTGGGATTACAGGCATGAGCACCTGGCCTCAGAGGTTTTGTATTGATGAGGTGAGCGATGATAAATGTTTGGAAGCCATGGATTTAGGGGCAGCCAAGTGCCCTGAGTTTCCCGTGGCTGCTGTAACAAATGCGCACAAATGTAGTGTCTCAAAACAACACAAATTTATGATCTGACAGTGCTGGAGGTCACAAATCCGAAAGGAGTGTTGCTGGCCTAAAGCAAGATAGCGACAGAGCTGCGTTCCTTCTGTGGGCTCTAGGGGAGAATCTGTTTTCTTCTTCAGTTTCTAGAGGCTCCCAGGTTTCCTGGCTTACGCACCCGCCCCCCTCCCCCCACATTACTCTGCCTTGCTCTCATAAGGACACTTGTGATTATGTCATTGCGCCCACCTGGATAACTCAGAATCCTTAACTGAATCCCATCTGCCAAGCCCCTCTCGCCACGGTAACATAGTCCCAGGTTGTGGGGATTAGGACGTGGACATCACTGGGACCATTGCTCAGGCTTCTACATGTCCCTTGTCTGCTGCTCCACTAAGAAAAGTGACAAGACCCTGCAATGAGGCTTCACCCCCTGGGTCAGTTCTTGGTTGGCTTTGCAGAGCCCCTGACCTGGGCCCTGGCCTTCCCTCTTAGAATATGCCTGAACTCATACAGCATCCTCCCAACAGACCCTCACAGCTTCCTCTCTGGGCCTGACCTCTCCCTAGAGCTCTGACTCCACAGCCACTCGCCACTCAGAAGTCTGAGAACATTACTGAATTAGCATGTCCCTGACTGCTCTCCTGCCCACCTCGCCCCCCACCCCCCACAGGCTTCTCCAGCTCCCCAGAATGCCCCTCCATCCAGGCAGAGCTCACGCTGAGACCCAGAGGTGCTTCTCCACTCCTCTCTCCTCAACCTCCCCATTGGTCCAAGCTGCCATCATCTCCCCCCAGGGAGGCTGCACCAGCATCTGCCCAAGGACCTCCTGGCTTCCACTCCTGCCCCCATCCCAGTCCATTCTCCACAAGTAGCCGATACAAGCTGCTTAGCCAGCAAGGGCGTGCCTTCCTCCACGCCCTCCAGTGGACTCCCTCACTTAGGCCAAGACTCAATCTTTTGACAATGACCTCCCAGCTCTGACCCCATGTGGCCCTCTCTGTGTTCCTTCACAAGACACACTCATTCTTACCTCAGGGCCTTTGCGCGGCTGCTCCTTCGACCTGGATTCTTCCTCTGCCTTTCCCAAGATGCAGGTGGAGTCACCTCCTCAGAAAGGCCTTCCCTTGCCCCTCCCCATCCCTCTCACCTTTATTTCTTCAGGGCATGATCTAATAGGCTCGCCTGTTTACCCGCGTGCTGCACGGCTCCCTCCACTGCAATGCCAATTCCATGAGCGCAGGGACTTTGTCTGCCTGTCAATGCTGGCTTCTCAGTGCCTGGCACACAGCCATGTTCCAGAAATGTATACTGAGTGTTATGGGTTGAACTGTGTCCCCCCCACCAAAATTCATATGTTGAATTCCTAATCCTTGGTACCTTAGAATGGGATCTTATTTGGAAACAGGGTCATTGCAGATGTAATTAGCTGAGATGAGGTCATGCTGGAGTAGGGTGGGCCTCTAATCCAACTGGTATCCTTATAAAAAGAGGAAATTAGGACACAGACCTGCATACAGGAAGCACACCCCATGAAGATCAGAGTTCTACAACCACAAGCCAAGAGCTACCAGAAGCTTGCAGGGAGGCCTGGAACAGAACCTTCCCTAGCGCCTTCAAAGGGAGCATGGCCCTGCTGACACCTTGATCTTCAGCTTCCAGCCTCCAGCACTGTAAGAATCCATTTCTGTTGCTCTACACCACAGTTTGTGGTACTTTGTAATGGCAGCCTGGGAAGCTCACACACTGCATGAATGAATAGACAGATGCATGCACGGGACTAACCAGGCTCTGACTCCAGCCTGGCTACCTCCAACCCTGTGTCCACTTCATTGTCAGAGAGATCGTCCAAGTCAACCATCTCTCACTTGTCAAAAATATGTTATGGTTTCCCTCTTATTGGTGGAATAAAACCCAAACCCCATAGCACAAGTGAGGCCCTGCACAGAACATCCTGATCCCACCGAATTTTCCAGACTCAATTTCCCTGCCTCCCTCAATCTCCTTGCATCTTCAGAGGCTGTTTACCTTTCCCCATTCTTGACCATGCTTCAAAGCCTGATAGCCCACTTTCCCCCCGCACCCACCAGAAGGAATGTACCCTTCCCAAATCCTTCTTGAACACTCATATACATCCTTCAACTCAGCTCAAAAGACCTCCTCCAGCTCAAAAGACCTCCTCTGCAGAACCTTCCAACACCCCCACTCCCTCAGAGCATATTGACCTCTCACTGTGCTCCCAAAGTCCTTAGGCCTCTTAGGCCATGACCTGTAGCTCAGACACTGCTTGTGTCCAGCTGTCTTGGCCAGCAGGCAGTGAGGTCCTAGAGCGGGCGGGCACCTTGTCTTTCTCATTAGTGTCACAGTGCCCAGCACAGGCCTGACAAAGGCGCCCACTGGGGACCTGTTTGACAAATAACAGAACAAAGCACAATAGGCCCCTGTGGTTTTCCTGCTTATGTCTGATTCATTCATTCGCCAAACATGAAATGCACCTTGAATGCATGAGACTCCTCGCTATTTGCACTCCCTGCCAGAGGCCTGGTCCTTGTCTCACCCCTACCTTCCCAAGGGGCTTTGTGTCTTCCACGGGGGGCCCTTCCTCAAGCTTAGCCCAGTGATGTAGAAACAGGAAAGCAAAGAAGATGCTGTATTTTCCAAGGATATTCCTTCTGTCACACACACACACTCACCACCATCCACACAATGCAGGTTCAACATAAAAACCCACCATGCAGTATAGGGCCCAGTATGGTCCCCACATGCAGTAGGTGCTCAATAAATGCCACGTGAAGGGAAGGGAACAGACAGACCCTGCACTGCCTCCAACCCTGTGATTCCCAGACAGACACCCTATTTTAGTGGGTTAATCACTTCATCCATTGCCAAGGCACTCAAGCCCCCGGTGAGGTGTGAGGGCTTTGGACCCCACCTGCCCTCTAACTTCCAGTCTCCTGAGTTAGGGCACATAGGGGGCAGAGTGAGCGGCCTCACTGCATGGCACAAAGAGCGGCTACCGCCTCTGCTGTGCTCTCAGCTGCCGAGTGGTGGCCAGAGGGCATGCCAGCCTCCAGCTCCCGGGTGGCTAAGCCCATCATTACCCCAGCTCCATCCCTCCCTGGTGGGTGATGCAGAAACACCTGGGCTGCCTTCCAGGAGCAGCTCAACCAGGTAAACCCTTGGGCACCAAGTGGAAGCAGGAAGCTGGTGCTTCCAGATGCCCCAGAGGCCCCCAGCTACGCCCCAAGCTGGCTTGGCAAGGACAGTCCCAGCTCGAGTGCCCTGGCTGCCTATGCCACACCCAGATCATGCCAGGCCATGACCAGGCTTTGACCCATGCCCCAGCCTGGCAGCATCTTGCTGCGGTGACCCATTTTCCTGCCCAGTCATAGGAGAGAGGAGGCTAAGCTTGAAGAACCAGGCATCTGTGCACACCCATTTCCAGGACTCTGTTGTCACAGGAAAAGCTCCAGCTAATCATCTCACATGGTTCTCACAGCAGCCCATTACAGATGTGCAAAACGGTGCTGAGGGGGAGAGTGGACCAACCAAAGCCTCTTTGCTTTCCAGGAGGTGGAAGTGAGACTTGAACCTGGGGCTGTGTGGCCCCGACTCAAGCCACTCAGCCCTCACTCCACAGGCTCCCCCCTGCTCAGGGTTGAAGGGTCTTAGGCAGCCATCCCACCCAGTCCCCTGCAGGATGCCTGACCCCATGGCAACCTGGAAGGTGAGCTGATGTAACACAAAGAGTACTGAACTGAGAGTCCAGAGGCCTGGGTTCAAGTCCCAGGACCACCACTATCAGTACCAGCCCTTCCCTGTCTGACCTCAGTTTCCCCACCTGCCCAAGCCCAGGGTTAGCCTGGCTCAGAGGGTCTCTGGGCCCCGTTCTGTGCAGACAGGACTCTCCATCAGGGATTCCTGAGTATTTTCTTTTCCCCGACCCCTAACTCATGTGCCTCACAACTTAAGGCAACCTCTCCACGTGGGTCCCGACTCCAAAAATGGAGACGGACTAGTCGCCCGCAGGGACAGACGATCTGGTCCCCTGTGCAACTCCTAGATCCCCTCGTGGGGTTGGGGCAGGGGCCAGGAGTGGGTTGGTCTTTGACGGCTGAGCCCTCGGGTGGGAGGGGCCGTGGACTGCTGACTGGGGGGCTACTTAACAAAGAGGAGGCGACCCATAGCGCTGCAGCCTCCCTGTCCCTGCTTCCGTCGAGGGCGCCCACCCAGCGCCGTCGAGGCGGCGCCCAGGGCCAACTGGGGCGGACACGCTGGGGGCGGGGACTCGGGGCCGAGCTGGACCTCCTCAGCTGCACGTCCACGGGGGACAGCGGGGCGCGACCTGGCCCCCAGTATCCGTCCGGACTCCGTATTTCAGGGGTTCGGAACGCGGCGGGGGTGGTCTGGGGGCTGAGCCTCGCGTCCAACCCCCGTCCCGCAGGTGCACCCGCTCCGACAGCGACCCCGCCCACCGCGCCCCCTGCCAGCTCCCCGTTCGCGATCCCCCACGATCACTGACCATAGTGACCGGAGCCGCCAGGCCAGGTCCCGCCCCAGCGAGGAGCGATCCGGTGCGGGAGTGCCGCGGGAGGCGCGGGCGGGCTCCGCCGCTGGTTCGGTGGCGGGGACCTCGAGGGCGTGGGGGCGGCGGAGAATACACCCGACCACTCCGCAAACCAAAGGTTAGACCTCCACTGTGTCCCAGGAAGACACACGCCCCGCAATTGACGTCTCAGGCGGGCAATCAGGAGCCGGGATGCAGGACGTCATAGAAAGTGGGTGGGACTTCACGCGCCTTCAGCCTATGCTTTAGGGACCATTTGACAGGATGCCTCCCCTTTTTAAAGACACAGAAAGCTTTTAACTAGCAGAGGAGTTAGCTCAACCCAGAAAGACAGGTCCTCGTTTGCAAAGGCTGAAGGGCTTTTGCGCAAACCTAAAATTGGAGTCTTCTGAAGGATTAGCTGGCCCTCATTAATTCATAAACAAGGTCACATAAGTATAGTTTGCACAAGATCAGAGGATAGGCGCTTAGGGAACACGTGTCCAATAACATTAAGTATGGCTTCTACATAATATTTTACCCTCTTCTAACTCATGAATCAGTAGGTTGCCACGCACCCAGTTAATGTTTGTTGAATGAATGAATGTCCAGGATCGTTGACTCTGTGGCTCTGGAATTGTAGGGATATCCGTGAACCATGTCTAGATGACTCATCTTGCCTACAAGCTCATTATTAATGGACATCAAAATAGGAATATTTATCATTCAAAGATTCATTCACCAGCCCTTGAGTCCTGGAGGAGCTGCTTTGGGTGTAGTAGGGAGAGTTTGTAGGGAAGGGGGGCTCAGTGCATTGCATGCATCCACTTCACAATATTAATATTTCCAGGAGTGTGTATTGAGCAATTCCCCTTCCTGCTGCTGCCCCGCCCCTCCCCGCCGCCACAACTCTTACTCTGTAAGTCCCAGGCACGAGGCTAGGCTCTGGGCATACAGACATCTGAGTCTTCCAAGCATGTATCATGACCTGGGTAGGGAGTGTGGGGTCAATGGAGGCTCAAGGAGCAGTAACAATAGCATCTAACTTTTTACAGTTATTTATACAGTTATGCAGAACACCTACTATGTATCAGGTGCTATCCTGAACCCTCCACATATACAGAAGTATCTTGCTTAATTTCCTCACAACTGGTTTATGGGGGTAGGTCCTGTTATTATTATCCCTATTTCACAGATGAGGAAACATTACAGAGAGTTTAAGTTCCTTGCGTAAGTCACATAGCACTCAAGTGGGATTCAGTCCCAGGCAGTGTGACTCCAGAGCTGGTTTCCAATTCACTCTGCACGTGACTACAGGGGCTGTGTTACCTGCCCCCACCCCGACCCCCGTTTGTTTTCAGGGGGTTTCTCCTCTTTGTTTTTTACAGCCAAGAAAGCCAGAGAGGTGACAGGAGCAGCCCAGTGCTGCTGAGCTAAGAAGTGGCCTGGCTGGGCTGGATCCCCAGACTTCTGACTCCCCAGCCAGTGCTCATTCCAAGGCATGTTATCTTCCCTCTGCGGAGGAATGACTGAGCCAGGTTCCATGGCATCTGGGTGAGGGACATGGGTGAAGAGTCTCTTCAGCCAAGGTTTTGATGAGCCCTCAAGTTGGGCTGCACTGGGCCCACTCTCAGCCCTTCCTCGGGCCCCAGCAGTTCCCCAGCCAGCATGGAAGTGTGGAAGGAGCACTGGGCTGGAGTCTATGAGGAAGTCTGGGCCCCTGGGCTCTGCCACTCACTGCTGTGTGACCCCAGGCAACGCCCAGACCCTCTCTGGTCTTCTGGTTCCTCACTCAGTGAGAGGGTTGGACAATCTGGGTGGTTAAAAATGTTTTGTTTTGTTTTAGTATTTGTAGTAATGAAGGCTTTAAACACACACATACACACACACAATCTTACAAGAATTACAAGAATCTCAATGTATGCATAACAAAGTATTTCCTCAAATTTAGCTCAATTAGCAGGGAAAATGTAATTTCCTTAGTCTAACTAATCAGGATTCTTTGTAAGCTCTCTAAATCCTGGTAAGAAGAGTAAAAAGTTGCAGAAGGGTTCAGTGGGTTTTCAAGCTGGGTCCGCATTGAAAATGTGGACGGCATCTTTAGGGGCTGCCCATGGCAGGGGATCCATGTGATCTGTCTGGAATGAATTTGCTCCTTTCTTCCTGCACCCCTTCTCCCTGTTGTCCAGGTGTCTGGGTTGAGGGATTGGGGAATGGCGGCTGTGGCTTCACAAGTCCAGAGAAGCAGGAGGCTTTGGGTGTCCTGTCTTCCAGCAAAGGAGCTGCATACCTGAGTGCTGGATACCCCAGATTTGGGGGCTGGGTTCTGCTGCCCATGCCACTCATGGTCTGGCCCTTCTCAGCCTGGTCAGACCCAGAGAGCTCTCCCAGGTTGACATCATCCCATTCTCTGTAATATGGCCCTAGCCCACCTTTCTCACCTTCTCTCCCTGACTTCCCCACTTGTCCAATAATACATGAGTTTACAGGGTTGGCTTTGAGGGCCGGGAAACTTCCTCGTGCTTTTGCACCTCTACACACCTTTGCTCCTCCTGGAATGTCCACTTGTCAGATATCACCTGTCCTTCAAATCCTGGGTCCTGGTCCATGAAGCCTTCCCGGATTGCCCGGATGGTCATGAATCTCTTTGAATCTCCTCAGTATGTCTGTCCTCCTTTAGTGCTGATCCTTTGCTATTGGGATTTGGAGGGAGCGGTAGGCCATAGTAATTATGAGTGTGGGCAGCGGAGTCAAGTATGCTTATGTCACCCTTTCCATGACATTACTCCTTGAGCAAGTCACACCCCTCTGGGCCTTGGTTTCCTCGACTGTAAAGTGTGAGTGTTCATTCCTATCTCAAAGATTACATGAGATGATCGTGAAAAGCACTAACATTGTACTTGACATTCAGTAAGTGCTTAATAAATGTGGGCTTTGCCTGGTGGCTTTTCGAGCCTGAGTCTCCTTCCTCCTGGTGTGACTAAGCCTACAGGGGACTAGGTCACCATGAGGCCTGAGACTCGCGGCTTCTGTTAGCTGGTATAGATTTGTGTGTGACAGGGAGGAGCCCCACCAAGGATGGTGTCTGGGTGCCTGAAAAGGGGGTTGTCTACCATTCTCCTAGATCAATGGAATGGAGCTATGACGGAGGGGTTTCAGGCAGCCACACCATGCTGGCAAGAGCGGCCATTTTCCTGACGCTGGTTACGTTGTGCAGTTTTATTCACTTGACAACGCCTTCCCCACCCCGCCAGCTGCGGGCAGGGTGCTTGGTAGGAAGACCAGGCCCCCAGGATGTAAAGCACTTCACCTCCAAGCAGAGCGCAGGCTTGACTCAGACTTTGAATTTCCTCTGCTGGGTGTGTCAACATTCTCCTCCTGCAGCCTTGATCTGGAAAACTTGTTGAGATACAAATTCAGGTGTTGTTTCACTGCTGGGAAAGATCAGAAAGAAGAAGAGGTAGAACAAGCCCTCCGATCACTCCTCCCATGCCTCAGTCCCAGGGAGCAGAGTTGGGGGCTGGCCCTGGAGCCAATGGCTGTCCTGGCTCCCACCCCCAAGGGCAAAGGTGAGAAAGAGGCTTTTGTTTTTGAGAAAAGAGGATCATTCTAGGAAGAACAGTGGATTGGGGAGATTAGGGAATGGGGAGGTGGATCCAGCTGAGTAGGGAGAAGTTTCTGGAACCCAGGAAGGGCAGAAGCAGGTGTTCTAGGACAGAGGAGACTCGTAGTGCAGTATGGTGACTCCTCACTCACAAGCCACTTGTTGGATCCTGCGAGGACAAGCCTGTATTGAGTAAAGGAACTCGGGTCCCTGGCCTGGCGGGGACTCCTTTGTCCCTCCCTTAGAAGCACGTTTTGGGTAAGGGGTGTAGCAACAAGGCAAAAGGCATTCATTCAACATTCCACAAAGAGTTACTGGACATCAACTATGTGCCAGGCACCCACTGCACATCACTGCATGAAACTGACGGAAGTCCCGGCTGTCACTCAGCTTATATCCTCCTGGGGAAATAACCCCCAATTGTTCTGCACTAAGTTGCCCCAGACCATGCCACCCCAATGGGGTTGGGGGTGAAGATGGGGAGGGAGTTCCCCCAAATAACTGAGAGTTAATTTTCCACTAGCCCAGGGATACAGGATATACAGTGAGTTCGTTTTTGAGAGGAGAAACATAAGAACTGTGGGATTTCTTGAACCCGCAGAAAGGGTCCCAGAGGAGGCATGAATGGCTTTTCAAGTGTGAGGCAAGAAAATCGGGAGGAGAAGTCATTTTATAAGGCCGGGTTAGGACCATGGCATAACCCCCTCTTCAGTTTACACACAGCCCCAGGAGGGTAATAGATGGGCCCGTTTTCCAGCCAATCACCCCTTTGTGGGTTTCCCCAGGGCCTGGGTTTTGAAAACTAGCATTTCTCAGCTCACATGGCAAATGCTTGTAACCCATCCAGCCTCCTGGGCTGGGCAGGAAACCATCTCTAGTTTCTATGGGAGAAGGTGCATTTGCTGTGGTTTTCAGAAAGGCCAAGGCCAGTAGTAGGAGGTCCCCAGACTTGGAGAAAGCGGCCTGTTCCTGCCCTGTCCTCGCTCCCTGTGGTAGGCACAGAAAGCCCAGCTCCCAAAGGCAGCTGGAACACATTCTAGCGACGAGCCCTTGGGAAGGTTATGTGACTTCTGTGGTCAGTAGCCTCTAAATGGTTCCCAGGGACTACCCACCCCCTCTATCTCCTGTGTTCAAGCCCTTGGGTAATCTCTTCCTTTGAGTGTGGGCTGGACCTGGTGGCTTGCTTCTAACCAATACAGCACAGCAAAGTGATGGGCGGCCATTTCTGAGATTAGGACTCCCAAAGCCTGTGGCTTCCAGCTTGCTGGCTCACCCTCACTCCCTCAATTGTTAGGAGCTGCTCCATGGAAAGATTCACAGGGCCAGGAGCCGAGGGAGACCCCCTACCAACAGTTGGCAAAGAACTGAGGCCTTCAAACAGCCAGGGAGGAACCTCATCTGCCAATGGCTGTGTGAGTGAGCTTGGGAGCTGATTGTCCCTGGTCGAGCCTTCAGGTGAGACTGCAGCCCTGGGTAACAGTTTGAGCAAAGCCTCTGGAAAGACCCAGAGCCAAAGGACCCTTCTCAGCCATGACCAGATCCCTGGCCCATAGGAATAAGATAATAAATGGTCATTGTTCTGCTAAGCTTTGGGATAATTTGTTAGGCCTCATTAGATGACTAACACAGCCTCTCTTATTCCCAGACTCAGTCGGTTCCTCTATGGCACGGGTTAATGACACATCTCTAGGTGATTGTGTGGATGAACACAGCCTTGGGGACACCTCCCCAAGCTCCCACTGGAGGCGGAGTAGATATTCTACAGCACATTCCTCCCCACTGCTCTAGTTGCACAAATCAATGTCTAATTGCAAATTATGGCAAGTGCTGGGGAAGAAGAGAGCAGGGAGCTGTAGAGCAGATGAGCAAGGGCCTGGCCTGTCTAGCGGGGAGGGAAGGCTTCTCAGAGGAGGTGAGTTTTGAGCTGAGGTCTAAGGATGAGTTGGAAGAGGCTTCATTTGTCCTCTTCCCTGTCCCCACCCTGATAGTCTCTTCCTTAGCACTTTGCTATTTCCCATCCTAGCATTTCTCACAGTTCATGATTATTCCCGTGCATCTGTCTACCTGTTAGATAATAAGCTCCAAGAGGGCAAGAACTAGGTCACCACAGTACACTGGGTGCCTAGCACAGTGCCAGGCACGTAGCAGGCACTCAGGAAAAAATGCCCTGAATGAGTGGGAGTAGGCAAGGGCTAAAGGGACAACACTGCAGTTAGTTAGGACAGCATCAGTGAACCTCCTGAAAAGGAGCCTGGTGAATTCTAGCAACCGGGAGGGGCCAGCCTGGCTGGAGCACAGGAATAAAGGGGGAAAGGGAGTGCTTCGTATCAGGCTGGAGAGGTGGCCAGGGCCATGCAGGCTTTGTAGGCATTGGAAAATGGGTTGACATGTGGGCAATAGGGAGCCATGGAAGGGGCAGGAGGGAGGGTGGGCATGACCAAATGTGTTTCTTTGAGGGATTGCTGGGGTTGCGGTGAGGAGACTGGGTTTGAGAGGGCAAGAGTGGAAGCAGAAAACCAGGAAAGAGGCTGCTGTAGTGGTCCAGGCCAGAGATGGGCGTGGCCAGGTCCAGGTAGGGCACAGAGACGGGGAAAAGTGGAAAAGTGTCCAAGAGCAGGAGGGGACATGGACAGGGCTTGGTGGTGGGCTGGATGTGGAGCTGCAGGAGAGAGGGGGCCCGCCTGTCTGGCTGGATGGGGCAACCGGACACCAGTGCAGCTCAGCCTCCATTAGACGGAGCAGAGCGCAGTGCCTGAGGGAATTCCCCAAATAACATCTCCCAGAACATAAAAAATGGAAAAGTTCGAGGCTTTGTGATTTCTAGAAATGCTCCAGGCCCCTGGAGAGCAAAGCTCAGAAAAACTTGGGCTTGGAGTGGTTGGTGAAAACTTACAGGAGCCTGTGTTTACAGATAGTGGAGGCTTGTGTGGGGTGAGGGCAGCTACTCCACAGAGGTCCCAGGTCTCCGAGCTCTGCCAGGTGGAACTTGAAGTGCAGCTTCCTGGATAATTTATTTTACTGTGAGATTGTTACAGGCACAACATGAAACTGCAAGGAAATCCTGTGCTTCCCCTCCGGCCTCTGCGCCAGTGCCCTGCAGGTCCAAGTTCGCTCTCCTTTGCCCTTAGGGATGTTGGGGGAAAGTTTGAGAAGCATTGATCAGGAAAAGCATCCTAGCCTTAAGGTCAGCCAGACTTGGGTTCTGCTGCCTGTTTGCTGTGTGACCTTGAACTAATTAGTGTCTCCCTCTGAGCCCGGGCATCGGTGATGGTTGCCCTTGAAAACACCGGCCTTTCCTCTCAAACTGGATTTTCAACTCTCACAATTCTTACCTTTATAGCATTCACTGGAAGAAAATTAAAGTTTGTTCATCTTCTAGGTAGCAGCATCTTGCCTGAAATAATTTCTTATGGGTGCTCACAGGAAATAGAAAAACTGAAATCAATCACGCAGAAACGAATAATTATGGAGGACTCCCCAAACCATATCCAGTGCAGGATGTGACAGTAAAATTTAAATGGTTAGAGGTCTTCTATCAACTTTTTGAAATCTTTTTTATTTTTTTTTGAGACAGAGTCTCGCTCTGTCGCCCAGGCTGGAGTGCGGTGGCGTGATCTCAGCTCACTGCAAGCTCCGCCTCCCAGATTCACGCCATTCTCCTGCCTCAGCCTCCCAAGTAGTTGGGACGACAGGCGCCCGCCACCACGCCCGGCTCATTTTTTGTATTTTTTTAAAGTAGAGATGGGGTTTCACCGTGTTAGCCAGGATGGTCTCGATCTCCTGACCTTGTGACCCGCCCGCCTCGGCCTCCCAAAGTGCTGGGATTACAGGCGTGAGCCACTGTGCCCAGCCTTGAAATCCTTTCAATGATGTGCTACACTGCTCTATGTGAAAGAAAAGAAAGTTAGAGAGCTCTCGACCTCACCCCCTCATCAGTCAATTTTATAGCTATCATGAGATCTTATTTTTTTTTTTTTTTTTTTTTTTGAGACGGAGTCTCGCTCTGTAGCCCAGGCTGGAGTGCAGTGGCCGGATCTCAGCTCACTGCAAGCTCCGCCTCCCGGGTTCCCGCCATTCTCCGGCCTCAGCCTCCCGAGTAGCTGGGACTACAGGCGCTGCCACCTCGCCCGGCTATTTTTTGTATTTCTTAGTAGAGACGGGGTTTCACCGTGTTAGCCAGGATGGTCTCGATCTCCTGACCTCGTGATCCGCCCATCTCGGCCTCCCAAAGTGCTGGGATTACAGGCTTGAGCCACCGCGCCCGGCCGAGATCTTATTTTTAGTCAAAGCTTCCCAAATCCATTCTCTCGAGTTGGTTATAATCTATCCAGCCACTGTGCATAATCTAGGAACGGACAGTAATTTAAATATACGCACACACACACAAACACACCGCCCCAGGGTGCCCATCCTGTTTTTCTAGCCCTTCCCATCCCAATTCCATGTTAAAGGTCAGTAGGGCCGGGGGGTCTGAGGGCCCCATGGGCCTGTTTGGCTGCACTCAGCCCAGGATGAGTCCTGCTGGCTCCCAGGAGACAGACGCCGTCCTTGGCTCGGCTCATGAGTCTTCTCCCTCCATATTCCTTGGCAGCAGCCCAGGGTGACCGGTGACAGAAATCCTGTGATTGATGATGCTGTGGAGGCTGGGCGAGGGAACTCTTTCCCCAGTAATTCCCCTAGAAAACTCATGGGCACTTGGCCGGCTTTGCAGGGCTCCACCGAGGGGTGCTGGAGAGGCAGCTCATCCCGGGAGGTGGGGTGGTGCCCTGTGCACAGGACACAGTTGATCCCGAAGACCAAGGTGTAGCTAATATTCTTCTGCCCCCTTAAATATCCCTCACTTTTGACTTCTACACCTTCCTTAAAATGTTCACTTAGAGATTCACTCCTATGCTTGAGAATTTCATTCGTTCATCATTTGTTCTGAGGACATAAGGATGTCCAACACAGATTTACCGGCCTGCTCTGGACTGGGCTTCACACTGGGTTCTGGGTATGTGGTTAAGACAAAGCTTTTCCTCTTGAGAACTTCTCCTTCCAGTGGGGGAGAGAAGAGTGTAAACAACTAAGTGATGACTGTAACAAGGCAGGTGCTCGCAGGAGCCTGTGGGAGAGGCTGGAAGCCGAGGGAGAGCTCTGCTCTCTGCCTGGGGCAGGGGCAACTGGCAAGGCTTCATGGAGGAGGTGAGACAGGAAGTGGCCAGGGAAGAGAGGGATGGGAAAAAGACCATCAGGGCAGAAGGAACCTCCCCAAAAGCACACTCAGGACTGGGGCTTATCCTGCCATGTGTCCTTCAGCTTGAGTGTGTGTCCACACCAGTGCAAGCTGGGGGTTGAAAGTTGGCTGGCCAGAGGCCTCATGTCCCATAGGTCACAGCCCCTGCAGCAGAAGCCCTGGATGATGCCAGCTATCCACAAGAGTCACTTTCTCCCTGAAGGGCAATCAGAGCAGTGCTTGCAACCCTTACTGTGCACACGGATCACCTGGGGACCTCGCTTGAATGCAGATTCGGCCTTTCTCACAAGCTCTCAGGGGATGCCCACGGTGTGGGTCCTCAGACCAGACCTGGGCAGGGATATGCAATAAAACACTCCTCCGTTGATTCGGTCTGTGAGCTGTCTTCCATTTGCGCTTGAGCCATCCAAACTGCCTCTAGATCACGATTCACTGTCATGCTCCCTTCAGCCTCTAGTGGCCGAGAGCTCTAACTCTGAAAGAAGACAGACATGGTGGTTGTGTGACCTTGGGAAAGCCTTAACCTGTCTGAGCCTCCTCTGTACAATGGGATAAACACTCCTGCAGGGTTGTTACGAAAGCTGCCTGAGCTATAACGAGCTTAGTGTCCAGCAAGCATCCCACATGTTAGCTCTCGTTCTTACAGTTCCTTTACTACTGAACTGTCCTGTGACAGTGACGATGGTTCAATTTGGAGCCCAATGCACTTGAATTCATGTCCAGGCTCAACCACTGTCTGTGTAACCTCAGACAAGGCACATTTTCACACCGACCTGCAGTTTCCTCCTATAAAAGGGATTAGGGAAAACTTTCTGGCTCACAGAATGCGGGGACAACTCAGGGACGCACGGTGACCAGTAAGCAGCATTCTGGTACCCCGTGAAGAGCCTAACTCCCTTGTTCATGCACACACGCACCTGTTCCTTCAACACTGAACACCACCTGCTTTGTGCCAGCCCCCCGCTAGGCACAGGGAGTTGGAGACAAAGGACACATGGCTACTGCCCTCAGCGTGTGCACTGTTCAGGGTGCTGGAGAGCAGGTGAGGACCTGAGGCTCCCTCTCTTGGAATTCAGCGTCCCATGCATGATGCATGACTGAGTCCTACAGAAAGTGCAGCAGCTGCCAGCGATGAGTGAGCAAGTTTTGGCAGCAAAGGGCACAGTAACAGTACCAGCATCTCCTGGAGACTCCAGTCAAGGGAAATGGGGGAACCCATGGGTTTGAAGATGTTTGAGACGTTCCAATGGAGTGCCTTTGGCCAGACTGGCACTTACAACCTTGGAGCACAGGCCTCCCAAGTGGCCTGGCTGCTCCTGAGCCAAGAGCAGGACTGGGCCAGGCATCTGGCCCCCAGTGAAGGGGGTGGGAGTGGGGCTGGAATGCCCAGCACCTTTTCAGCTGAGGCCATGGCAGGGAAGTCTCTCCAAGATATTTCCTGTAATCCCTGTCTGGTCAGACTCCTTACCTGGAGAATAGGACTCAGGTTGGGACACCAAGAGTTAAGGTTAGAGACCCAAGGGGGCCCCTTGAGAGAGCAGGAGCCAGTGGTGGCAGTGCCAGGTGTAGGTGCTCATACAAGAACCACAGTTAATGAACTTTGAGAAAACCCAATACGTGGAGGGCCAAGTACCTTTCTCCAGAGACTTGAAGACAGTTATGTGGGTGAAGGATTTGACAATTCCTCTTGTTCTTGGGGACACCAAGGGTGAGGATCGGTGAGGTGCCGAGAAGAGTTGGTTTCTAATTTTTTAATACAGTATTTCTTTCTGGTTATAAAAAACATGTTAGGCTGGGCGCGGTGGCTCAAGCCTGTAATCCCAGCACTTTGGGAGGCCGAGACGGGCGGATCACGAGGTCAGGAGATCGTGACCATCCTGGCTAATACGGTGAAACCCCGTCTCTACTAAAAAATACAAAAAACTAGCCGGGCGACGAGGCGGGCACCTGTAGTCCCAGCTACTTGGGAGGCTGAGGCAGGAGAATGGCATAAACCCGGGAGGCGGAGCTTGCAGTGAGCTGAGATTCAGCCACCGCACTCTAGCCTGGGCGGCAGAGCGAGACTCCGTCTCAAAAAAAACAAAACAAACAAACAAAAAAAAATGTTAATCACAGAAACTTTGGAAAATACACAAAAGTATAAAGAAGAAAATAAAAAAATCCTACAATCTGGAGATAACCACTATTAACATGGCAGAGCTCTTCTCCACTTTTATGCATCCCAGCATTCCTGAGACACAGGATCCATGCCCTTGGATGGCCTGGTTTCCCACAAGGGGGTGATGCTTAGGTTGGAGAAGACACAGAATTTGAACAGGTGTGCAGGTGTATGAGGCAGCTATTGCCATCATGCTGTGTAACAAGCAACCTCAAACTTGCCCTGGCTTACGGGTAAAAGAAGCATTTGTCTCTCACTCATGAGTCTGTGGGTTGGCTGAGGATTGACTGATTTAGGTGCATCCCAATTGCAGGTTGGGTCCATGTCTGCTCCACATGACTCTCATCCTCCTGGAACGAGGGGGGCTCCCTGAGGCAGGTTCTCTTCATGGGTGAGCTCACAGGTGGTAAGTGCACTGTACAATTATGTTTTAAGCCTCTGTGTCATGATCCACTGATATTTTATTGGCCAAAGCACACAGCCAACCCAAGTCAAGAGATGGGGATGATTATTCTCTCCACCAGGAGGTCCTGGCAAGAGTGTGGATGTATACTACTGGGGCTGAGCATTTCATCTACTATACTAGGTGGGTCTAATATTTGCTGCTATCCCCAAGGGCCTTGATCCTCCTGCTTAGAACATTGTTTTAGTAGATTTCCTTCTACTCTTATATTTGTATAATTTTTACGAAATTGAATTTCTATGCTACCTTTTAAAAACTCCTCCTTGGTTTTTGTTTTCACTTAGCTTTATACCTTGTACATTTTTCTAACATTAAATAGTTTTGAAAATATGTTAAGGACTGCAGAATCATAACATGTTTTGGCATAATTCATTAATCTCTTCTTCTAGGATACTTAGGGTTTTCCAGTTGGGGCTACTGTAAATAACAATGTGATGAACATCTTTGTGCAGAAACTTTGTTGGCACCTGTCATGGGCATTTCTTGCTTCTGTTTGCCCAGTACCAAGTCTAACCTCCCTCTGAATCAGTGAGTCAGTGCCCTGATTTCCCTTTGGGGGAACCATCCCTCACCTACTTTGAGTCCGTGTAGTTCCTGTGGCATCCATCACTGACTCCCGGGGAATGGCCTCTAGCCACACAAGACATTCCATCTCACTAAAGCTCAACAATTGGACCCAGGACGGACCATCCAGAGTATGGAATCCCCCTCATTACAGAGATTAGTTCAGAAATGACACAGTGCCTAATCCTGGCTAATTAATGGTTGTCTAAAAAGAGGCTCATGACCCAAGGTGATCCAATCAGAGTGAATCCTGAGACTGGCCAAGGAGTAGCTCGGAAGAGGCATTCTCTCTTCTCCGACTTCAGCTTCAGAGAGTGCTGGCAATCCTGAGGTTGCTGGCAGCGTCTTGTTTACACTGAGCTTGAGAATAAAGCCAAGACCTGGGCGATCAAACCCAGAAACGAAGCGACTGGATCCTGCTGACATTGTGCTCCTGATCAACATGCCTCCAGCAAGAATCCCTGCGCTTTCCAGTTTCAGAAGCCAATGCGTTTCATTCGTCTCCTAAACTGAGTTGTGCTTTCTATCACTTTCAACCAAATAATAGGCCGGTGTTACTGACGGAAGTTCCTTAGCTGGAATTTCAGTGGTTCCTCAGTGTCTGTGGGGGATTGGTTTCAGGCCCCCCCACACATATCAAAATCCTCAGATACTCAAGTCCCTGATGTAAAATGGTGTAGAATCGTATGCACATCCCCTCATATACTTTAAATCATCTCTAGATTACTTTTAATACCTAATACAATGGTGCTCTATAGTTGTTGTGCTATATTTTTGAAATTTTGTGCTATTTTTAATTGTTGTATTTTTAATTTTTAATGTTTTTCTTTTTTCCTGAATTTTATTTATTTATTTATTTTTTTAGACAAAGTCTTGCTCTGTTGTCCAGGCTGGAGTGCAGTGGCACAATCGCAGCTCACTGCAACCTCCGCCTCCTGGGTTCAAGCAATTCTTCTGTCTCAGCCTCCCGAGTAGCTGGGATTACAGCTGTGCACCTCCATGCCCAGCTAATTTTTGTATCTTTTAGTAGAGACGGGGTTTTGCCATATTTGGCCAGGCTGGTCTCGAACTCCTGACCTCAGGTGATTTGCCCTCCTAGGCCTCCCAAAGTGCTGGGATTACAGGCGTGAGCCATCGTGCCTGGCCTTTTTTTTTTTTTTTTTTTTTTTTTTTTTTTTGAGATAGAGTTTCACTCTTGTTGCCCACTATCTTGGCTCACTGCAACCTCCTTCTTCCAAGTTAAAGTGATTCTCCTGCCTCAGCCTCCCAAGTAGCTGGGATTACAGGCGCACGTCATCATGCTCAGATAAATTTTTGTATAGTTTTAGTAGAGATGGGATTTTTTCTGAATATTTTTGATCTGGGGCTGGTTGAATCTGGAGTATTTTTGATCTGCAGTTGGTTAAATCCAAAGGTGTGGAATCCGTGTATACAGAGGGCCGACCATACTGAGCCAAAGGACATAAACATTTTTTAAGCCTCTCAAGACCTCTTAGCAAATTGCTTTCCAGAGAGGTTATGCAAACAATTCTATAGTGAGCCTATCTTAAAAGCATTTGTCTATTAGCTTTAAATTATTTTGACAGGCAGTAATTGTATGGTTGAAATATTTTTATGTTTATAGGCCATTTTATGTCATGATTGGCTGAATATGAGCAACTGGTATCTTTTTTTTAAATACTTTTCAAGAGCTCTTTAAATATCAAAAACATTGATCCTTTCCCAAATTCCTCACCATTTCCCCCCAACTTATTGACTTTTGATATTTTGATGTGCTCTGAAGTAGATGTATTTGTAACTGTTTTTTTTTTTTTTTTTTGAGATAGGGTCTCACTCTGTCACCCAGGCTAGAGTGCAGTGGTGCAATCTCAGCTCACTGCAACCTCCACTTCCCGGGTTCAAGTGATCCTCCTGCCTCAACCTTCTAAGTAGCTGGGATTACAGGTGCCTGCCACCACGCCTGACTAAATTTTTTGTATTTTTAGTAGAGACAAGGTTTCACCATGTTGGCCTGGCTGGTCTCGATCTCCTGACCTCAGGTGATCCACCTGCCTCTGCCTCCCAAAGTGCTGGGATTACAGGTGTGAGCCACTGCGCTGGGCGTATTTGTAACTTTTATGTGGCCAGATTGTTTTTGGGTGTTACTCCTGTCGTTCCATGCTTTCAAAGTCCTTCCCTGTTGAAGACCAGGTGAATATGGACCAAGTTTTCTTCTTTTTGACATTCAGGACTGGGCGCAGCGGCTCACACCTGTAATAGCAGCACTTTGAGAGGCCGAGGCGGGCAGATCACTTGAGGTCAGGAGTTCAAGACCAGCCTGACCAACATGGTGAAACCCTGTCTCTACTAAAAACACAGTAATTTGCTGGGCATGGTAGCAGGTGCTTATAATCCCAGCTACTCAGGAGGCTGAGGCAAGAGACTTGCTTGAACCCAGGAAGAGGAGGTTGCAGTGAGCTGAGATTGCACCACTGTACTCCAGCCTGGGCTACAGAGTGAGACTCTGTCAAAAGAAAGAGAGAGAAAGAGATAGAGACGGGAAGGGAGGGAGGAAGGGAGGAAGGGAGGAAGGGAGGAAGGGAGGAAGGAAGGAAGGAAGGAAGGAAGAAAGGAAGGAAGGAAGGAAGGAAGGAAGGAAGGAAGGAAGGAAGGGAGGGAGGGAGGGAGGGACGGAGGGAGGGAGGGACGGAGGAAGGGGAAGGAAGGGGAAGAAAAGAAGGGGAAGGAAGGGGAAGAAAAGAAGGGGAAGGAAGGAAGGAAGAGGAAGGAAGGAAAAGGAAAGAAAAGGAAGGAAAAGGAAGAAAAAAGAAGACAGACATTCAGATGCCCAGGGTTTCTCTGCCTGTGATTTGAGAGTTGTCTGTGTTGGAATCACCTGGGGAGATTGCTTAAAATCCAGATTTCTGGGCCTCACCCTAGAAAGAGTCTCTGAGAGGAAGCCACAGTTCTCTCCATTTTTAGCAAGTCTCACATGTGGTTTCAGTGAAACACTAAAGTTTGAAAACCACTGCTCAAAAGAATGATAGGACACAATTTGAAAAAGAACACAATCTGATTCCCTCCTCCCACGAGCCAATTTCCCCAGCAGCAGCCATTTGGCAATAATCCAATTCTTCCAGGATGGTCTGTGGGAAGAATTTTCTCATGCTTGAACTTCTTAAAGCTGGGATTCGTTGGCAGGTAACCAGCTCTTGGTCTCAAAATGTCCAAGCCCAGGACTGTTGGTGTCTTGGGGTCCCATGGTCCAGCTGGAAGGTTGGATGAAATGACATTTCATAAGGTACCTGAACTAGTGCTTTTTATTTTTTCTCCAAATGCCCTTGAAGGTTCTTCTCCAGCTAATATAGAACCTATGAGAAAAGTGCTTTGAAGGTACAGGGTCAGGATGGAGTGAGCTTTCTGTATGGTAAAAAGCCAAGAAAGGAGAAACAGCATTCTGGTACTTACCAGCAGCCTGAGGTAGCCATGCTGTTAAGCGCAATGCCCTGTGTCCAGTTGATGGCCCCAGCCCTGCCCAGGGGAGGCTGGGAGCTCCCAAGATACCCAGATGCTGTCTGCAAATGTTGATTGGTGGCCAGGTCATTGCCACACCAAGCAACTGTTCCAATCACCCTCCTCCCCGAGGGGTGTGACAAAATGTCTGAGCTAGATCAAGCACGACAGGTGCACAGCAGGCAGGTGACGGGGGACGGAAAAACATAGAGCCCTCGAAGACACAGCCAACAAGCCAGAGAACTGCACCCTGGGCATAGAAGGCAGTGCTCTCTCCAGCGCCTCCCAGGAGGTGAGACAGGGTTAGGGCAGCCCTCCTGCAATGCCCGGTCCAGCCCCATCATGCAGAAGGAATTCCGAAGTCCAGGCAGGGGGAGTTGGTGGTCACGGTGGAGCAGTGCCCGGCTTCAGCACGTAGGATTTGCCATTACGCTAAAGCAGCGGTTCTCAAAATGTAACCCCAGGACCAGCAGTATCTACCGTATCCGGGGACTTGTTAAAACTGCAGATTCTAGGACCTGGAAGCTCTGGAGGTGGGTCCACACTCTGCATTGATACAAGCCCTCCTGACATGTGTTCAAACCTAAGAACCACTCACTTAATCCTCTGCACTGGGGAAGATTAATGGAATACTTTAGCTTGCTTCGGAAAGAGTGGGAAAGACAGAGAATAGAGAGGCATGAGTGTGTGAGGCTCCCCGTGCACCGCCCTTGATGGAATCTAAACCTCATGGCCTGGCATTTGGGGCCCCACGTGGTTCCCCAGCCCACCTTCTCAGACCGCTCCGGGGGTTCCGCCTGCTCCAGCCGAACTGCAAGTCCCTACTCCAGCATTTCTGTCGCTCTTCTGTAGTGCAGCCTCTTCCTTCTGAAATCCCACTCAAGCCCTACCTGAGGTGCCCTCTTTCCTCTGAAGGTCTATGAGATAAGAAACTCGAAACAGCGGCTCCCTCCTGGTTCTCCTTTTAAAATACACTACTCGCCAGGTACGGTGGCTCACACCTGTAATCCCAGCACTTTGGGAGGCCAAGGTGGGTGGATCACCTGAGGTCAGGAGTTCGAGACCAGCCTGTCCAACATGGTGAAACCCCGTCTCTTCTAAAAATATAAAAATTAGCCAGGCATGGTGGCACGCGCCTGTAATCCCAAATTGGGAGGCTGAGGCAGGAGAATCACTTGAACCCGGGAGGTGGAGGTTGCAGGGAACAGAGATTGCGCCACTACATTCTAGCCTGGGTCACAGAGCAAGACTCAGTCTCAAAAACAACAACAACAACAGAAAACAAACAAAAAACACCCCAAAATATAACCACACTACTCTTAAAACCTGGCCACAATCAGCCTTCCTTCTTCCATGTACCTTTCCTATTTAGCTCCCTGGCCAAGCCTGACTCATCCCCTACCCGCTCCCGGCAGCACCTGGAGTCAAGCGGGCTCTCGGGGTTCTCAGCTGACAGTCAGCATCTTTTCTTTTCTAAAACTCCCTTTTGAAAGTCCATGTGCTGACTCACCACTGTTTACAGCTCAGCAGCTGCTCTTAACTTTCTGCCTTTACCTAGATAAATTAACAGCAGCTGACCTCTAGAGCCGAATTATTTTTGGGACTGTGGTGGTTGCTAGAATGATTTTACCCCAGTGGCACAATGAAAGCAAGCAAGTGCCTTCTGTGCAGACCTGGCTCTTCCAAACTTGACTTAGAATGTCAGACTGGAGTGGGGGGCTTAGACTTCCTCACCACCGCCCCCTTTTTTTTAAAGACAGGGTCTCGCTCTGTCACCCACACTGGAGTGCAGTGGCACAGTCATGGCTCACTGCAGCCTTGACCTCCCAGGCTCAAGTGATCCTTCCACCTCAGCCTCCTAAGTAGCTGGAACCACAGGTGTGTGCCACCATGCCTGGCTAATTGTTTAATTTTTTATAGACAGGATCTCCCTATGTTGCCCAAGCTGGTCTCGAACTCCAGGGCTCAAGTGATCCTCCTGCCTCTGCCTCCCAAGGTGCTTGGGATTCCAGGTGTGAGCCACCGTGTCCGGCACTCTCTCCCAATTTTACAGGTAGAAAAACCAGCCCAGAGAGGCGCCTTGCCTTGCCAAGGTCTCCCTGAGAGTACCATCCATTCCAGGTAGCTCAGACACCTGCAGGATAGGCAGAAGGTACCAACCTGGTACTCAACTTCTGGAAGCCAGTGATGAGATGCCCCTACACATTCAGAGCCCCCATTAGCTCTGCAGACTGCTGTGGGCAAGGTGAACTCCCATGCATCCCACGGCCCTGGTGGCTGTTTACAGTGTCCTGTGACTGGGACATTCCCAATAGCCAAGTGTTCGTCCAAAGCTCCTCAGTCTCAGGAACCCACCATGAAAGTGAAAGACGCAACCCCAGATCCCAGGTAGGGAGTCTTCAGCCCAGGGTCTTCCAGCCTGGCCACTGCCCCCAACTCAGGAACCTGCCTCTCTTTCCCCGATCCCACGCAGGCCTTACCTGGATCCCTGCCAATCTCCCAGGATGGGGACCAGCACCCCCAACCCCAGCTGAGCCCAGGACCCTGCCCACCCCCTCAATGCCCCAGACTCTCTCCCACTGGCTTGGAGGTGTTGGTGGTGAGAAAAGGAGGCAGGCAGGTAAGAAGAGGTCGTGATGCTACGGGGCCTGCAAGGCGTAGGCCGGTCAGTACAGGCTGGAGCACTCTGAAGCATGGGGTCTGGGAAAGGGGGTCCTGGGGGTGGAAACCCAGCTCCTTGGACATTTCCTGAAGGGTTTGGGGTGTCTTCTGAGCCCCTGGTCCCTGAGGCTGTTCCAAGACCAGCACACTCTGGGTTCCGTGAGCAGTGCGATCAGTCTTACAGTCTCCATTTTGTCCAACATGAAGTCCTGGGAGGGAAAATAGATCTCTCACCTGACAGTGTTTTGGCCTCTGGACGCTACTTCCTAGGGACCAAAGCATCATCAAAGGCTGACCTACTTCTTTAACTCTCACAAGGGCCCTGCAAAAGACGTGGTATCAATGCCACTGGGCAAATGAGCAAACAGAGGCTCAGAGAAGTTAAGTGACTTGTCTGATGTGGCACAGCCAGGAGTGACAGAGCTGGATGACTAGGAGTCCAGATCCTGGTGTAATTTCCTGAATGTGGTTGCCTGCCTTTTCTCACTGCTCCTCCAAGAAGCCCACCCTGACTGCCCCCAGCCTCCCTCTCTGAAGGGCATTCATTTCTTAAGGACCAGATGAGCCTCCATCTCCTGTTGCCTAGCAGAATGCTGAGCACATTCAGGTGGCTCAATTCATGTTGGCTGAGTGACTGACAGACGTCAATCCAGAGGCCCAAACTGATTGTTGCTTGGGACCCTGTGACATCACCACATAATTTCTTCCTTTTTCTTGGGAAGAAGATGAAATTAAAACACTGTGACTATTTAGATAAATGTGTCCTTACTCAGAAATCTCATTTCTTTGCGATATAAGTTACAAGCTGTATATAACTAGGGATGCCAATTACACAGACTTCAACTGAATGGTGCCCACTGAGTTGTGCCATACAGCGGCCTCGATACTGCCTGTGAGGTTCCTGGAGAAGACCTTCTTAACTGAGCCACAGGCTTGCTCACTGCTGACTGTTGCACTGGACACTAGGGAAGAGACCTGCCCCTCAGTGTCCCTGGGGAGCTAAGTGTCCTGTGTTTGGACATCTGCACTGAACCTGCCTCAAATGAGGTAAGCACGTTCTGACTTAGGATGAAGTCAATGCTAAAGGTGGCAGACAGGAGAGTATGGAAAGGATGGGTCTTTGATGATGCCACTGAGCCTAGGATCACACCATGCCTGAAACCCACCAGGCACCAAACTTCCACTCATGACACAAGATGTGCCCTGGTAGAGGAGCCAAATGACCTCAGAAAAGAACAAAGTGGGAAGACTCACTCTTCTCAATTTTAACATTTACTACAAAGCCACAGTAATCAAGACAGTATGGTACTGGCATAAAAACAGTCATAGAGATGAATGGAATAGAATCGAGAATCCAGAAATAAACTTTCATATTACAGTCAATTGATTTTTGACAAGGGTACTGAGAAAATTCAAAGGGGAAAAATAGAACTTTTTAAACAAATGGTGTCAGGACAACTGAATATCCTCATGCAAAATAATGAAATTGGACGCCTACCTCACATTAAAAAATCAACTGAAAATGAATCACAGACCTAAACAGTAGAGCAAAAACTATAAACTTCTCACAAGAAACAGGTGTAAATCTTCATAACCCTGGATTAGGCAATGTCTTTTTAGATATGACACGTAAAGGACAAGTACATACACATACCCAAAGTAAAACTATTGGATTCTTGGCCGGATGCAGTGGCTCACACCTCTAAACTTAGCACTTTGGGAGGCCGAGGCGGGTGGATCGTTTGAGGTCAGGAGTTCAAGACCAGCCTGGCCAACATGGCCAGGTGTATTCTCTACCAAAAAATACAAAAATTAGTCACGTGGGGTGGCAGCGCATGCCTGTAGTCCCAGCTACTGGGGAGGCTGAGTCAGGAGAATCACTTGAACTCAGGAGGCGGAGGCTGCAGTGAGCCAAGATGGCGCCACTGCACTCCAGCCTGGGTGACAGACGGAGACCCTGTCTCAAACAAACAAACAAACAAAACAAACAAATTGGATTCCATCAAAATTCAAAACTTCTGTGCTTCAAAGGACACCATCAAGATAGTAAAAAGATAACATGCAAGATAGGAAATATTTGCAATCACATATTTGATAAGGGACCTATATCCAGAACGCAAAAAGAATTCTTACAACTCAACTAAAAAAAGACAAATAGGCCGGGCACAGTGGCTCATGCCTGTAACCTCAGCACTTTGGGAGGCCGAGGCAGGTGGATCACTTGAGGTCAGGAGTTTGCGACCAGTTTGGCCAACGTGGTGAAACCCCATCTCTAATAAAAATACAAAACTTAGCTGGGTGTGGTGGTGCATGCCTGTAGTTCTAGCTACTCGGGAGGCTGAGGCAGGAGAATCGCTTGAACCCGGGAGGCAGAGGTTGCAGTGAGCCAAGATGCGCCACTGCACTTCAGCCTGGGCAACAGAGTGAGACTCCGTCCCCCCAAAAAAAAAATCAAATTTTTTAATGGGCAAAGAATTTAAATAGATATTTCTCCAAAGGAGAGATACACATGGCCAATAAGTGCATGAAAAGATACTCAACATCATTAGTCATCAGAGATGTGCAAATCAAAACCACAATGAGATGCCACTTCACACCCATTAGGAGGGCTAAATTAGAAAAGATTGACAATAGCAAATGTTGGCAAGGATGTGGAGAAATTGGAACCGTCGTACATTGATCATGGGGATGGTAAATGGTGCAGCCATTTTGGAAAAGAGTTTGGCAGTTCTTCAAATGCTAAACATAGAGTTAACAGATGACCCAGAAATTGCACTCCTAGGTATGTGCCAAAGAGAAGTGAAAACATATCTCTGCATAAAAATTTGTACACAAATGTTCATAGCAGCAATATTCATAATACCTAAGGAATGTAAACAACCCAGATGTCCATCAGCTGATGAATGGATAAACAAAAGTTCTATCCATACAAATAGGCCCATGCCATGGAATATGCAGCCATAAAAATAAAGCACTGATTCGTGCTAGGGCATGGATGAACCTTGAAAACATTATGCTAAATGAAAGCAGTCAGATGCAGTGTATCTTTTTGGGAGTGATGAAATGTTCTGGAATTAGACAGGGGTAATGGCTGTGCAATTTTGACTATACTGAAGACACCAAATTGCATAATTGTAAGGGATACATTTTATGGTATGTGAATTATATCTCAATAAAGTTATTATTTTAAAAAGACACGCTCTGTTGTCAAAGCCAATCTGATCACGTTTTCTGTTACTGCAGTAACAGTATCCTGACTGATGGGGGCGATGAGGAGAGAAGCCCAGTGGACTTACAGTGTGAAGTTTAAGATGAGGACCCTGTGCAAGAGGCTCCCTCAGTCACTGAAATGCCCGCTGCCAGCGTACTCATATATGTAAGAGTGTGATCATACCTGTTTGCATCTTTGTGCGTGCAAGTTGATGTTTGTGTGCTTGTTTGCAGGTTTGTCTGTGTGTGTCTCATGTGTGTTGGTGTGCAGAAAGCACATGTGGATGTTGATGGATATATACTGTGTGTGTGTGTGTGTGTGATGTGTCAGAGTGGAGCTACATATAAAGACCAGGTGGGAAGTTCCTCTATGCACCCTCTACACTGACCCTTCACCTAGTGGGTGCTCAGGTTTGTTGGGAGACTAATAGAGACCTTAGGACCTTACTGCACCAGGCACCCATGTAGCTGTGGAAAGAAGAGCTGATGGGGGGCTAAACACAAATGCAGCCTGAGCTACGGAGCAGGACTAGCTCAAGTTGGAGGCTTGCCTTGGGCCATCAGGAGCCCCGCGGCCATCTGTCTATCCTTACCTTAATCAGATTGAGCTTGGAGAAGAGATCCATGCTCTTGGGCATGCTGTGGGCAGAGGGGCAGCACCGCCGGGCCATGTTGGTGATGGTCATTTGCATGTAGCTGAGCAGCTGATCCTGCAAGAAAGAGAAGGAGGAGGCGGCTCAGGCTGTCTCCCAGCATCCCCTGCCCCTGCCCCAGCCCCAGCTCACTCCAGCCAGCAAAATGTCGTGGACAGAGCTGGGACACCGGGAGTGTCCTTCTCATCATGGTCTGTATTCCTCTCCTGCGGGGCTTGGTTGAGTTCCTCCCCACCTCAGAGCCTCAGCATCCTCCCCTGCAAAGAGGGAGGTTGGACTAACTCCTTTCAGAAGGGTTTCCTGGCTGGAGGCATCAGGGTCCACACCTCGTTAGAATCTGAGGACTGGGAAGGGGCATGGAGTGGGGTCCTGGACTTCAGACCTCCAGGATTCTGGTCTGCTGCAGCAGCTTAGAGAAAAAGACCTCAAAGGGGCTCTGTAGACTGTGACCCCCCCAGCTCCCTCCCTAAGCCCCTTGCCTTGGAAGCCTCGTCTTCAAACTCAGAACCCCCAAGGCCCAGTCAGTCTGGACCTGAGCAGGCCTCACACTCACTCCATGACCTCACCCTGTGCAGAGAAGGTGTGCCCAGTGCAGCCCTGTGCCCAAGCCATGGTCCCAAGTGTCCTCCCGCAGTCCCTGAGGTCAGAAGAACATAGACTGTTGCCTCCGTTTATGGTGAGGAACCGGGGTCCAGCGGTGACCAGACCACATTCCCAAGGCCAGCAAGGGGCAGTGCAAGAGCTGAATTCTGGAATCCCTGGAATTCATGGCCATGGACTTTGGCCATGACTTGTTCTTTCTGAGCCTAATTTTTCTCATTTGTAAAATGAGTGTGAGTAAAATTCACCAATATTCAAGAACACCTACTCCAGGTCAGACTCTGTGCTAAGCACTGCCTGGAATGATCAGAGACACACCAGGGTTGCTGAAGACAGTGCATAATAACCACTCACTTAAATGCCATTATTTTATTATTAACCACAAACATTATACAAGGACTAAGTGCTCGGCACAACACAAAGCCCTGGGACTGGGCCAGTGGATCCCGGCTCCGGTTCTTGGCAGAGCTCGGTCCTGAAGTATCTGTGGCCTCAGTTTTCCCATGTGTAAAGTAACATTTGACCCCTCTAAGAGAGGTCCTTCGAAAGTAAACTGCCACCAAGGAGAAGTAAGTGGTGCAGGTACGTCTGTGTGTGTGTCTGTCTCTATGTATATCTCTGCATATGTCTGTGTGTCTGTACATGTGTTTGTGTCTGTGTGTGTGTCTGACTGTGTCAGTGTTTCTGTGTGTGTGTGTCTGGCTGTGTCTGTCTCTGTGCATTTGTGTGTATGTGTCTGGCTGTGTGTGTTTGTCTATATGTCTGGTTGTGTCTGTATCTCTGTGTATGTCTGGCTGTGTGTGTGTGTGTGTGTGTGTCTGTGTCTGTGTCTGTGTGTGTGTGTCTGTGTGTGTGTGTGTCTGTGTGTGTGTGTCTGTGTTTGTGTGTGTCTGTGTGTGTGTCTGTGTGTGTGTCTGTGTGTGTATGTGTCTGTGTGTGTGTGTGTGTGTGTGTGTGTGTGTCTGTGTGTGTATGTGTCTGTGTGTGTGTGTCTGTGTTTGTGTGTGTCTGTGTGTGTGTCTGTGTGTGTATGTGTCTGTGTGTGTGTGTCTGTGTGTCTCTGTGTCTGGCTCTGTGTGTGTGTGTCTATGTGTGTGTGTCTGTGTGTGTGTGTCTGTGTGTGTGTGTCTATGTGTCTGGCTCTGTGTGTGTGTGTCTGTGTTTGTGTGTGTCTGGCTCTGTGTGTGTGTGTCTGTGTGTGTGTCTGTGTGTGTGTGTCTGTGTGTGTGTATGTGTCTGGCTCTGTGTGTGTATATGTCTGTGTGTTTGTGTCTGTGTATGTGTCTGTGTGTGTGTGTCTGTGTGTGTGTGTGTCTGTGTGTGTGTGTGTGTGTGTATGTGTCTGTGTGTGTGTGTCTGTGTGTCTCTGTGTCTGGCTCTGTGTGAGTGTGTCTGTGTGAGTGTGTCTGTGTGAGTGTGTCTGTGTGCGTGTATGTGTCTGTATGTGTCTGTGTCTGTGTGTGTCTGTGTCTGTGTGCGTGTATGTGTCTGTATGTGTCTGTGTCTGTGTGTGTATGTGTCTGTGTGTGTGTGTCTGTGTGTCTGTGTGTGTGTGTGTGTGTGTGTCTGTGTGTGTGTCTGTGTGTGTGTGTGTGTGTGTGTGTTGGGAGTGATGACGGAGGCATCAGCTTCCCCCTCCCCACCCCTAGCCCCACCCCCAGGCTGAAAGACTGGACTCACACTATAGCTGCTGCTGGTGTGTGTGTTTGCGTCGAAGTCAATGTCCTTCTGGTAAGTGATGCTGTGCTCCAGCTTCCACCACTGCTCCTGCTTGCGGTGACACTTCTTCTGCAGCTGATATAGCCGGATCTTGAGGCTCTGACGCAGAGGGAATGGGTCATCTTGGTACAACAAACCCTCCAGGGCATGTGCCCTGGTCTGAGTCCCCAGGGTAGTATGTGCAATGACAGGATAGGAGGAAGGAACACTTCTGGGTGGCTGGGGACATTCAAGGCACCAGAGATGCAGAAAAGGGCATGTCCAGGCTGATGGAGTTTACCCGAGCCCCAGTTCCTGATGATTTTATAAAGGGGAGTTCCCCTACACAAGTTATCTTGCCTGCCACCAGGTAAGACATGCCTTTGCTCCTCCTTCAACTTCCACCGTGATTGTCAGGCCACCCCAACAATGTGGAAGTGTGAATCCATTAAACCTCTTTTTCTTTATAATTTTTTTTTTTTTTTTTTGAGACAGTCTCACTGTTTTTGCCCAGGCTGGAGTGCAGTGGTGCAATCTTGGCTCACTGTGACCTCCGCCTCCTGGGTTCAAGTGATTCTCCTGCTTCAACCTCCCAATTAGCTGGGGTTATAGGCACGCACCACCATGCCTGGCTAATTTTTGTATTTTTAGTAGAGATGGGGTTTCAGCATGTTGGCCGGGCTGATCTTGAACTGCTGACCTCAAGTGATCTGCCTGCCTCGGCCTTCCAAAATGCTGAGATTACAGGCATGAGCCACTATGCCTGGCCCTCTTTTTCTTAAAAATTACCCAGTCTCAGGTGTTTCTTTATTAGCAGCATGAGAAGGAACTAACATATGCTCCCAGCCAGGCCCTGTGGGATAGGAATTTGAAAGATACAGAACAGGCTGGGTGTGGTGGCACACGCCTGTAATCCCAGCTACGCAGGAGGCAGTGGCAGGAGAAACGCTTGAGGCTGGGAGGCGGAGGCTGCAGTGAGCTGAGATCACGCCACTACACTCCAGCCTGGGTGACAGAGTGAGACTCTGTCTCCCAAAAAAAGGAAAGAAAGAAGGAAAGGAAGAGAGAGAGAAAGAGAGAAAGAAAGAGAAAAAAAGAAAGAAGGAAGGAAGGAAGGAAGGAAGGAAGGAAGGAAAAAGAAAGAAAGAAAGAAAGAGAGAGAGAAAGAGAGAAAGAGAGAGAGAAAGAAAGAAAAGAAAGAAAGAAAGAAAGAAAGAAAGAAAGAAAGAAAGAAAGAAAGAAAGAAAGAAAGAAAGAAAGAAAGAAAGAAAGAAAGAAAGAAAAAGAAAGAGAAAGAAAGAAAAAGAAAGAAAGAGACGCAGGACATACCTCCGTGGCCCCACTTCTCTGAGGCTTACTTTTCTCCGAAAATGGGAAGAATAGCATGGCTGGACTTGCCTTTCTCTAGTCCCAGCCTTTGGAATAGCAGCACCTACCTGGAGGTGCTCACGTGAGATTTAAGTGAGATAAAGCACGTAAAGTGCTTCACGCAGTGCCCAGCCCATCAATGAATTCTCCAAACAAATGGTACAAAGTGGTGCAGGCTTGCAACGCTGCCACTAGGGGGCAGATGCTCTCTCCAAACACCACGCAGTAGCCCTTTGCAGTGAACCAACCAGCCCGTCATCATTCCTCTGGGATCCCTAAGTCCCCGGTCCCCGTGGCTGCACGAATCTTCATGATGCCACGCCTTTGTTAGGGCAGGCTCTTCCACCTGGAGTGCCCATCCCTCCCAGCGGAAGTCCTAATTATTATGAGATAACCACAAAGGAAGGGGAGAGAAATGATGTCTCTGGCACTGACTTTGAGGCAGTTTGTGTTGGTGCCTCGCAAGGACCCTAGCAGCGAGAATGTGTTGCCCCCATTTGACAGACGCAGAAACTAAGGCTCAGAGAGGGTACAAACTAGTCATACAGCTAGTGGGTGGCTGAATTGGGAGCTGAGACCCAGTCCCTCTGCATCCAGGACACATGGCTTTTTTACCACGCAAAACAGCTTTTAGGCACGAGCTGAGCCTCAGGCAGCAGAGCGGGGAGGAAGGGGATACAGAAGGCGGCTCAGGAGCGAGAGCCCCACCCAGGGCCCTCCAGCATTATGCCACGGCACCCTCCAGGTGCGCAGGAAAGGGGGCCCCACGCCCCCAGCTCCCTGGGCCACCGGGAATGGAACAGACTTCAGGCAGCTGTTACCGCCATGAGAGCCCTGTGACCCTCCTCTAGAGACTCCAGGCTCCGGTGGACGGCCTGGCTCATCTGGGAGAATGCCTCGAGGCGCTTCTGCGTGTCCTGGCTGGCTGTGAAGAGCTTCCCGTAGTGCTTCACCATGGCCTCCACCAGAGCCTCCTCCGGCTCCTCCCATCCCGTGCAGCCTATGGAGACAGCGCCATGGCAGGATGGGTGGGTGCCCCTGCAATGGGCCATGCCAACAAGGTGGCCAGGAATTCCGTCTGGGACCACAAAGTTGAGAGGTGCAGGACAGTCCATGCCAGGCTGACCCCAAGACAGTAGGATGGTCCCGCAGCTCTCCAGGCTTGCCATCCATGCGCGCACCCCCACTCCCCACCCCCCGCCCCACCACCTCCACTTCAAAAGAAGCCTCAACCTTGGAAAGTTCAGCCAGAGACTGAGACAGGGATTGTGGATCGAGACTACCGAGCGAGGCAGGAGACTGCCCTCAAGGAGACGTTGCTGCTTGGGGGAGCCTGAGAAGGGGATAGGAATTGTTCCTGTCCTGGGTGAGCAAGTACCAAGTCCTGATGGTTATGCATTTTGGATGAGTTGAACAGGCAAAACTGCTGAATTTGGAAGGTCCCAAACCACGAGCAGCACTGGGTGCTGGGTCTGCCGCAAGCCCCTCGCTTGACCTGCAGCCCTGACTCCTCCTTGGCTCACTACTCAGTATATATCCCCAGCCTCCCAGCCACATCTCCCAGCAGCCCAGAGCTCACCACCCCCAAACCCACCTGGCAGCCCTGTGGCTGCTGCCTACGTTTGTGTCCCTCCCTCTGCCTGCAGGGTCATTCTCCCTTGCTACACCCATTTGAGCCCCATGAAAGGTCACCTCCTCCGTGAAGCCTTCCCTGACCTCCAAGGCAGAGGTTTTGGAGTTTCCATAACTCCTCTCATTCTAGCACTTAGTACAGTGGCTATGAAGTCAGATGGACCAGAGTCTGAGCCCAGCACCACCACTTCCTGACTGGGCGACCCTGGGCAAGTTCATTACCCTCTCTGGGCCTGAGTAACACAGTACTGCAAAGCTCATAGGAGGGGTATAAAAAGATTTACTAAAAAGCTTAGCACAGGGCACATATTTAATAAATGGTAATAATTATGTATTATTGATGGTGTTGAAATAATAATGATGACAATAAATATGTGTGACTCCCCTTCCCTTTTCTAATGAGTTTTCAGCACTCATAAAACAACACACGAAACCTCATCTCAGATGTCCTTATACTCTTAGTTAATAATAGCAAAACAAAAACACAAATCCAAAGACAAACAAAATAATAATAATAATGGCCAATGTTTACCAGGTACTAGCTATATGCGGGGCCCTGTGCTATGCTTATAAAGGATGACTTCATCTAGTCCACATAACTATTGCTCTTCCCATTGTACAGATAAGAAAATCAAGGCCTTGAGAACTTGCCAGAGGCCACACTGTTAACGACAGTGGAGCCAGGGTTGGGACCAAGCAGTCAGACTCGGCTGCCTGCACCCTTCCCCACCACTGTGGGGTTGGCCTTTGTGGGTTCCCATTCTGTAGATGGGCAGCTCGCAGCTCCATGAGGCCACACACTGTGTGACAGTCCTGCAGCCAGGAGGCGGCTGCGGAGAGAAAGAGTTTTCCGAGGAAGCTGCGTACATACCCTCGGGGATTTTCTCAAGGACCTTAATCAGATAGTCTTCAAAAAGCTTGTGCTTCTCCACTTCTCTCTTGAGCTTCTTCTGCCTGTAGACCCAGATGCAAGAACATGGCCTGGAGGCTCCCAGGTCATAGGACCCCCTGTGAACAAACCCGGGCCACCCTCTGTGATCTCCTGCTTGGACCTGCCCTGGGCCGGCCACGTACCACTTTATCAGTTGGCCATAGACTTAGGAGTCTCTCCACCTTCATTTCATTGCTGAGCAAACTGAGCCACAAGCAGGTCAAATAAATGCCCACAGCAGCATCTCCTAGGCAGCGAAGAAGGTGCCTAGACTTGAAGGCCAAGTCTTTCTGGCCAGAGTCTACGATGCCTCCTCTGGAGGCTGTGCAGGTGCCTCCCATCTCGGGAGACAGGCCAGCACCTACTAGCTGGTGATGTTGGACCAAGTGCTTCACCTCTTTGTGCCTGGGTAGCCCATCTACAGCAGGGGTGATGTGAGCTGCTGACCAGGGTCATGCGTGGGGCGCCAAGTGTATTGGGAGCGTTCCATCAGAGGTGGGTTCCCCACCAATCCTGGAGGGGAGAGGGCCACTTGCTATTGCCTGGCCATACTTGACTCTTCGGGGAATCCCTAAGCAAGTCTCCAACAGGTCACCTGTTCTGGACCCAGCCAAGGTCAGCAGTCAAGCGCAGAGACCAGAGCAGGGCGTGGCCTGGCCAGCTGGCTGAGCTCCCAACCCATTCTCTGGCTATCCAACAGGGGCTGTGCTGGGGGTCTCTGAGTGGCCCAGGGCAAGCCACTCTGCCTCTGTGGGCCCCCCTTTCTCATCCATATGGTTCTGAAAAGTGCAGAACAATATCATCCTTCCCACAGAAACCACATGGGGCCTTGTGAGCCATGACGGTGCTAAACCTTATTGGAATCAGGAAGCCCTCAAAATCTGTTGGAATGGTTGGCCCTTCATAAAACTTTGCAGAGACACGTCCTTTTGCATCTAATTCAGGTTTTTGTGTGTAGTCTGAAATTTCATCTCCACAACCTCCCATCCTCGTGGGGTGAGGACCCAGGGTCCCCACTAAGAGTCAGGGGGCAATCTTGTAGACTGGCCTTAGAGGGGCTGAGTGGACAGGTGCAGACGGATGGTCACCCACAGTCCTCCTTCCTGATGTAGAGGCCCAGCCAGCAGAGGGCCCAGGACTGGCCCAAGATCTGAGGCCAAAGGGCAATAGCCACACCTCTTCTCTCTCCCATCACAGCTGTCGCCCAGCCCTGCCCCGTCCATTTGCTTCCAGACCACACTGCCCTCTTCATCCACCCCCTGTCCTGGCCTCCTCAGGGACATGTTTGCTCAGTCCAGCCACTTAGCCCACCAGGGAGGCATTGGGGCTGGGGCTGGGGCAGGGCTGGCACAATGCGTACTTAGCCTGGAGCTGGTAGAGTTCCTGCCACAGCCCTTGAAGGTCCTCTTCCTTGTCACCAGGATTGCTTGGGCCAGCTCTCTGGCCTGTGTCCATGGCTGCCATCACCCCACTGCCACAAGCCACGCAGGAGGACAGGAGCCACGTGAGCCAGGCAGGATGAAGACAGACCAAAAAGGAACAGTCACAACTGCAGCTTCTTCTTCGGATCCTCGGAAGCCAGGGTTAGCATCCCCACCTCACAGAAAAGGAGACAGAGGTTCAGAGAGGGGCTATGACCAGTTCAAGGTCATCTGGCAGGACTGGATGAGGACCCAGGGCTCATTAAATCCCAAGTCCAAGGTCTTCGGGCTGAATCCCCAGCTCTGGAGAGGTTGAGGGTGCCATTCTGTAGGGGCCTTGTTTCCCTTGCAGCCCTATAACTGGTACAGCCCCATCACCCCCAAGTCTTCAGTTCCTGGCCACCAAGATGCCTGGGAACTTTCAATAAGTGCTGGCTTCCAACAAATTCTGGAAGGAGTCATAGGGTCAGAGCCTGAGCTGGTTCAGAAAACAGCCTGCTTAGGGAGGAGGCAGCTTCATTATCATCTCTGCCCACCCACCCCCATCCACGCATTTATTCACTTAACCAACATTACATGCTCTGAGCTCGTACAGTGCTTGCAGAACTACAGTGGAGACTAAGCAGAGATGCTTCGAACAAGCTCATGGTCAAGCTGGAAAGATGGTCTAGTTACAAGTAGCTTCAACACAGCCTTGCAAACAGTTCCTGGGCCACTCGCCCAAGGCTGGTACGAAAGCATGACCCTCATTGGTCAACTGCTGAACCAGCCCAGTGCGTTGAGGAGAGAAGGTGAGGGGCTACAAAGTCAACCTTTCTAGGCCTAAGCATCAAACACAGGTAGACAGGCACTATAGGAGGAAGGGGCCTAGCTGACTCACCTACAGCTCCAGGAGCACAAAGCCACAGCCAGGCTGTGACATCACAATGCTGGCTTCTGTCCTTATGATGTGTCCATTGCAGGATCCACCTGTGGAGGGCCAGATTCTCCATGGTCCTAAAACCTCCCACCCCCACCGCCCAGTCCCGTTCCCAAGAAGATGGGGAGGAAGGGCATTGGCAAACCCATGGGAAACTTGGGCTATTTTTGTCCTTTCTATCCAGGCTGGTCTGCTTTATGGGCTGCCCAATTCCCATTGGCCTGTCCTGGGACTCTCCCTCGACCCCATCCCACCTGAGTTTGGTGGCTGCAGCTCAGGCATTTCCCCATCAGCCACCCAAGGCTCAGCCCCCCAAGGCTCAGCCCCACCCATGGCTCAGGACCAGGACTGGCTCCGTGCAGGGGGTGGGAGCAAGCTGAAGGACCCACGTCTGGGAACTGCCCCTGCCTATGGCTTGGCCCTGAACCTCCTGTTGGAGCTACTGGACCTGTGCCACCAGGGACGGTGGGGTGGAGAGGGCTGGGCCTCATGCCCACCCTGACATCCCACCCCCACCACACTCACCACCATGCTGGCTGGCCTGGCCTTCCCTCTCAAAGGCTTCCATTGGCTCAGAGCTGGGTCACCTCAGATGACTCCTGGGAAGTCACAGCTCAGTGTGGGCTCCACTTGGGGAAGGAACGCTGTGGGTAGGAAAGGTCCCCAGAGAGGGTGAAGGAGGTAGGAGCCAGGGCAGGGCCTGAGCTGGAGAAGGGGCCAGGAATGAGGGAGGGGCTGGGGTCCATTCGGGGGCAGAGCAAGGGCTGGGGTTTCAGGTCTGTGGCTGGAGTTGGGGCAAGGCTGGAGCAAGATCTGGATCAAAGGCTGGGGCTGGGGCCAGGGTCGGGGCTGGGCTGGGGGCAGGAGCAGGGATTTGGACTCATCCCCTTCACGACCCCTCACCAGCAGGCAGTGAGATCAGCCCCTGCCAGCTCAGGAGTCCCTGACAGGTGCCCGGGGCTACCTCCCCATGGTCCTAGAGCCCCTTGCTTATATGCTGAGCACCAACTGAGAATGAAGGTGAAGGGTCCTGGCTCTGGCCTTGGGTTCAGACTCAGAAGGGAGGTGGATGCAGGTGTGGGCGGCATGGATGCAGAGGGAGAGGAGCTCAGGGGCTGGGGTTGCCCAGAGAAGGAGTCGGCCCAGTTCGAGGAGGAGTGGGGGAGTCCCCCAGAATCAGCAGTGTCCGAGGTGTTTCACGAGGATAAGAATGAGAGGAGAAGGTGGGAAGGGCATTCTGGCAGAAGGAATGGCAGGGACAAAGGTTCGGAGGCGCAGAATAGCTTACACAGCCTGTGCGAACCGTAGGCAGAGCCTTCAAAGCAGAAGGGGGCTATCAGGGTGGGAGTGGTTTGGACCGTGGCTGGTGAAGGTGTTGGCAGGAGCCAAAGCGTATCAGCCAGCAGCAGAGACTGCCCGGGTTACTCTGGGCAAGGAGGGATGCACAGGAGGCTGTAGGCAGGCACAGAATCAGAAGAAACGCTGAAAATCCAGCTGCAAATCCAGAGAGGACAGCGGCCCAGGGCAGCCCTGGAGATCCACGCAGCAGGAACTCAGGGAGGCGCTCCCAGAATGAATCCTTCCCAACCCCTTTTCATCATCTCCTCCGTTCTCAAGAATCAAGAGAGGGTGCCCAACTGGCTGAGCCTGGGCCATGTGCCCACCCCTTGGCTTGACTGACACTCATATCCTAAGAGCCTGCCGTGGGGCCCAGAAGTTTCCCAGTGCAAACCCTGGCGCTGTTCCCAGGGAATCAGGACAGCTGAGCAACAGAACCCACAGGTGCTCCTCCGTGGAGGCTCAGGGACAACTGGGCTGCATCCCCAGCTCTGGAGAGGCTGAGGGTACCACTCTGTAGGGGCCTTGTTTTGCTTGCAGCCCTATAACTGGTACAGCCCCATCACCCCCAAGTCTTCAGTTCCCGCCACCAAGATGCCTGGGAACTTTCAACAAGTGCTGGCTTCCAACAAATTCTGGAAAGAGTCACAGGGTCAGAGCCGGAGCTGGTTCAGAAAGCAGCCTGCTTAAGGAGGAGGCAGCTTCTTCACCATCTCTGCCCACTCAGAAACGTTCAGAGCATTTCTGAGCATGCTCCCTGGCTCAGAGTAGGGGTGAGGCCGGCTGCGTGGCAGCGGGAGTGACTCATGTTTGTGTGGCACAGGTCTAAGCACTTCCATGCAGGGGTTCATTCATCTTCATGACACACTGAGGTCAAAGCTATTATTTCACAGAGGGCAACACTGAGGCCCAGAGAGGCTAAGTAACTTGCCCAAAATCTCACTGTTAGAAAATAGTTCCGATATTAATCCAGAAAGTCAAGATCCAGAACCATCTGGGAGGTTGAGTTGTTAGGACCTTGAAGCTGATTGATAGGGGATCCTACAGCAGGAGGCTGTTCTTGGGAAAGACTCCATTAGCACCTCTGGGTATGGGACCTTCACTGGGGACAGGCAGACCACTGACCCTCCTCTGGCCAGAAGCAGATGCTGGAGAAGGCGTGCCAGACCCTCGTCCCTTCCCACGCTCAAACATTCCAGGACTTTACTTCCCAGAAGTTAAAGTCTGTAAACCACTTGACCCCATACAGCCATAGGTGGGGGAGGGAAGGTACGTTTGGAGTGGGGATGGTGGCACTATTTGCTTTTCAGTGACAATTGCATTTTTGGCCTGAAGTGTCCCATAGGTGCTGAGAGAGCACAATAGACAAGGCTGGCAGAGGCTGCGGCTCCTTGGGAGACGTTTCTCCCGCTCAGGCCCCTAGAGAGTGACTGTCACAAGCACCAGGAATTGAGTCCTGTCACGGATTCACCACTGCCTGACTCTTTACTGGGAGTCTCTCGTTTCATTCTCGGAACAGTCCTCTAGGGTGGTGGTAGCACTGCTCCATTTTGCAGACGAGAAAACTGAGTCTATGAGGCGAAGTAACTTGCCCAAGGGTACACAGTTAACACAAGGTAACAGGGCTGGCTACACAGTTTGTGGGGCTCAGTACAAAATGAAAACGCTGGGCTTCTTGCTCAAAAATTATTAAGAATTTCAAGATGCAATAGCAGAAGATAAAGCCAAATGTGGACTCTTGTGAGTACAGATCCTGCATAACTGCATACGCCCCTCACTGGGATTTGGACCCAGGTCCAGGGATTCTAGACCTAGTTATTATCCATTCTGCTCCTTAAAACCCACCAGCCTGCCTCAGACGCCTCTTCACCACCCTGGTTCTTCCTCTTCTTCCTTGCCCTTCCCCAGCCTCACCCAACCAGCAGACCCCACCCTTCCCTAATTAGGGGAAGACTCAAGCACTTACATGGAGGTGAAAGGAACTTAAGAAAAGAAATGATCAAGGCAGAGAGACAGGAGCTGCCAAGGTTACACAGCGGTGAGGGCACAGGTCTCCCAACTCCCAGACTAGCCTCTACCCAGGGCCTTGGGCAAGAGAAATCCAAGGCAAGTCTGTCTGTTACAGACAGCTGGGAATCTTGGGAGCTGGGAACCTGCTTCAAGGACAAAACTGCAATTAAATGGCAATAGAACCCCTTTTCTTTTCTTTTTTTTTTTTTTTTTTTTTTTGAGACGGAGTCTCGCTCTGTCACCCAGGCTGGAGTGCAGTGGCCGGATCTCAGCTCACTGCAAGCTCCACCTCCCGGGTTTATGCCATTCTCCTGCCTCAGCCTCCTGAGTAGCTGGGACTACAGGTGCCCGCCACCACACCCAGCTAGTTTTTTGTATTTTTTTGTAGAGATGGGGTTTCTCCGTGTTAGCCAGGATAGTCTCCATCTCCTGACCTCGTGATCTGCCTGTCTCGGCCCCTCAAAGTGCTGGGATTACAGGCTTGAGCCACCGCGCCCGGCCAGAACCCCTTTTCAAAAATCTTAACAAGGACTCCTGGGGCTGGAATCTGCCACCAGGCTTGGGTCACCAGGCACAGCAGAAGGAAGGGCCTGATCAGGCCTTCTGCAGAATTCACCCCATCTGGTCTACAACCCCAAATGCCCCCAGACAGGGCCAAAGCCAGCCCTTCCTCAGCCATTGACGCTCAGGATGCAGAGTGGGGCTGTGGGTTGAGGCAGGGCTACCAGCTGTGTGGCCTCAGGAAAAGCACTGACCTCTCTGAGCTTCAGTTTCCTGAAAGGTAAAGTATGGGTAATAGCACCTAGGGATTAAATGAGATAATCCACGTAGAACACTTAGCATCCTCTCGTTTTTGTGAAATTAACCCAAGTGTGCATAGGAGGAAGTCTAGAAAGATATAAATGAACATTTTATGTCTTAGGGGCAGGTAAAAGGGGAAACTTTTAAACTAGCACAACTCTTTAAGAGAGTGTCCGTTCTGACCCTTTAGGAAAGCAAGCAGCCCAGAGCTGACCCGTCATAGGGATTCGATGGACGTTAGTTTTGTTTCCTGCCTATCTCTTCTCTTTCCGTCCAGAGGATCACAATGGCCTGATCTCCTAACACAAGAGCACAGGAGCTTCGACAGAGGTTGCTGGGGTTGGCTGGCAAAGGTGGCTCTGGTGGGAAGGGGTGAAAGGGTGCAAGGAAGACAAACTTGGCCTGTTGATTAGGCCAGAATTTTACTAAGAGCTGGCACGACATAACTCCTCCCCCATTGAGACAGAATCTCAGCAGTCTACCTCTGTCCCCTCCTTCCATTTCTGGCACAAGAGGTAAACCCAGGGCATCCTGGGCCCAGGAAGCTGTGCTGGGGCCCCGCCTCCTCTGAGGCCCCCAGCCTGGCCCAGCACCCACTTCCCTGTGCCCCTAACCTCATCTTTGCTCTGCACCAGGAAAAGCTCCAGGTCCCAGAGCTGGGGAATCACCCAAGCAGGTCCTAGGACACTGCGAGGCTGTCTCCAGCTCAGTACTCCCAAGACAGGGCCTTCCCGTGGGGGAGGACGGAGGCTCTGGTCATGGTCCCAGGGGCCACAGTGGAGATCTGGACCTTCTGGTGTCTATGATACTGACATCCTGCCACCCCTCACCTCCATAGAGTAGCTCTTAGGAGACGCCCTCCCAAGAGGCAGTGTGGGAAGGGGCTGCTCTGACCAGAGGGAGCCAGGGCTGAGGGGCAATCATCAGCTGTTTTCTCTCGTCCCAGAACCGCCACCTTCCTAGGAAGAATCACTGAGGTGTGACCACAGAATGAGTTTACGGACCCTGCAGGCCTGGGTTCAAGTCATGCCCCTCCATGCCACCTTGTCACCTCCTGCTATGAACCTCTTGGTTGAGGTTGGCCTGGCAAGGCTGTTAACTCTGCCTCCAAAATCTTTGGAATCTCCTCACTTCTCTTCACTGGCCCACGCTTGTTCCACCTGGAGCAAGCACTGGCTTTCCCTGCTGTTCTCTCTGCTCCTGTCCCCTGCAGGCTACTCTCCCCCTGGCAGCCAGAGAGAGCTCGTCTTAAAGCAAAAACCAGATCTCCCCCATTTCCCTGCCAAAACCAGTGATGTTCAGGTCAACAGTGAGTGGGAGAAAAGCCAAGATTTATGGCATCCATCAATTTCTGTAGTGTCAATCCTCCCACCATGGCCGATTTCAAGCTACTAATAATTTAACAACCGGTTTGCAAAATGCCTGAAGACTTAACAGTGGCTCTTATGAGCTGGTCTGAGCTGGCTGCAGCACACCACCACTTTAAAAAGTGACAGATGAAGTTCACGTCCTGGCTGACGAGGCTCCAAATGCTCTGGCTCCCCCTTGCCCATTCTTCTCCCAGTGGCTTTTCTGTTCTTCCTGGCCGAGGGCCGTTGCACCTGTGCTTCCCTCGGCCTGGAGCACAAGTCTCTAAACTCTTTATAGTACTCTCTCCCTCTGGTCTTCCAGATCCCAGCTCAGAACCCACCTCCTCAGAGTGGCCTTCCCTGACCATCTCAGGTCCCCCGACCCACCTTACTCCGGGTGACCTCACCCCTGTGTGGCTCTATTTTAGCACTCCTTACTGTGGATTTTCTCCCTCCTCACTGGAATGTGATCTCCATGAGGTCAAGGACTGGGACCAAATTGTCCCTGCTTGAGTATCAGTGTCTAGAAGGATAGTACTGGACACACAGCAGGCGCTCAATAGATGTATGCATAGAAACAGAGCTTTGGAGATGCACGGCTTTGGGTTTGAGTCACAACTCTCCCACCAACCACCTATGTAACTGTCATGAATCACTCAATCTCTTTGAGCCTCTGTTTCCTCATCTGTAAGTGGGGGACAACAACAGTGCCTGTATGATGGAGCTGTGAGGGCCTGATGATGACACAGGTAAGGTACTCAGCACAGTGTCTGTCCTACCAGGACCTCAGTCAATGAGAACGGCCTCTTCACTTCCTATATTCAGTGATGGGCAGCTCATCCCCTCCCAAGGGATCCTCCTCATCCACCTCTGGGTCACTGTGACCACTAGAACATCTGCCCTTTCTTGTGTTGAATGCAAATAAGTCTCTTCCAGTGTCCCCTGCCTCAGTCCTAGTTTAACAACTTCCCACACGGCAAGTGTCTTGCTATTAAAACCACTTTCTTAATGTTGGCATGAAGGTTGATGGAATCGTGCTTCAGGATGAAAGGAACACTAAGGGCAGGTCAGGCATCCCTTGGCAGCTCTCATCAGTCATGAGCTATCTGGCCTTGGGCAAGTGCCTCACCCTCACCCAGCCTCAGTTTCTTCCTCCATGAAATGAGATTAGCAATAGTACCTACCTCCTTGGGCTGCTGTGGAGATGAAATTAGCTGGTGTACATAAAGCACTCAGCATCTAGCTCAAAGAAAGTGCTCAAAAGACGTCACTATTGTCACTATTACCATGCCTGGTGCAGGCCCACAGCCAGATCTAGTGTCTGTGGCCTTTTTCTGCCCCAAAGGCCAGGCCTCTCCTGAATGTTCTCCAGCCAAGCTGGAGAAAGAGCCAGTTCTGGCTCACCCACCTCAATCTGCACCCCGATCTGTCAGAGCTGCCCCCTCACAGTCCACAAGAGGGTGACTCGGAGCTTCCAAAATCTCCCATGGGACTACCTGACCCTGGGCAGTCATTCTATCTACTGGGCTTGGAAGGAGATGCCCCCAGCTCCTGGAAAATAAGCTGGCCTGGAGTGGGAACTAAGAGTGGCTCAGTCCACTCCGTGCTGGGGTGGCTTCTGCCAGCTCCCTGGGTGGTCTAGACCAGCTCTCTTTCTTATCTTTTTTTGATGGATTCCTGATGTTCTTAAAAATGCTGATAGTGGCCGGGCGCGGTGGCTCAAGCCTGTAATCCCAGCACTTTGGGAGGCCGAGATGGGTGGATTACGAGGTCAAGAGATCGAGACCATCCTGGCTAACACGGTGAAACCCCGTCTCTACTAAAAAAATACAAAAAACTAGCCAGGCGAGGTGGCGGGCGCCTGTAGTCCCAGCTACTCGGGAGGCTGAGGCAGGAGAATGGTGTAAACCCGAGAGGCGGAGCTTGCAGTGAGCTGAGATCCGGCCACTGCGCTCCAGCCTGGCCGACAGAGCAAGACTCCGTCTCAAAAAAAAAAAAAAAAAAAAAAAAAAAAAAAAATGCTGATGGTGGTAGGAGAACACGGCTGAGGAGATCACGTAGGAGCTGAAGTGAGGAAGGAGGAGGACCAGGAGAGTGGTATTCCGAAAGCCGAGAAGGAAACAGACCGGAGAGTGTCCAGGAAAGAAACAGATCTAAGATGCCACCAGGATTCCCCTGAGTCCCTGGGGCTGTGAATGTGGTGAACAGTCACATCTATGATCATGTCACCTTTCATGGCAATGGGGATTTTGTAGATGTTGTTTACCAATCAATTGACTTTGAACTAGGAAGATTGCCTATGGGTCTAACTGATTACACAAGCCCTTTAAAAAGCAGAGTATTTTCTCTGTGGCTGGTAGAAGAGGAAGTCAGAGATTGGCTGGGTGGGAGGGATTCAATGGGAACAGAGAACAGAGGTTCTCATTGCTGAGATGGCAGGGGTCATAGGGCAAAGACCGGAGAAGCCACTAGGAGCTAAGAACAGGTCCCCACCAGCAGTCAGAAAGGAAACAGGGACCTCAGGCCCATTCCCATTCCCTCCTCCTATCCCATCTCCCACCCCCTCTCCCATCCCCTATCCCACCCCGTCTCCTATCCCCTCCTCCTAACCCCTCTCCCATCTCCTCCTCCCATCCCCTCCTCCCATCCTCTCCTCCCATCTCCTCCTCCCATCTACTCTCCTCATCCCCTCCTCCCATCCCCTCCTCCCTTTTCCTCCTTCCATCCTTTCCTCCAACCCTCTCCTCCTATCCCCTCTTCTCATTCCCTCCTCCCATCCCCTCCTTCCATCCTCTCCTCCCATCTCCTCCTCCCATCTACTCTTCTCATCCCCTTCTCCCATCCCCTCCTCCCTTTCCCTCCTCCCATCCCCTCCTCCCATCCTCTCCTCCCATCTCCTCCTCCCAACTACTCTTCTCATCCCCTCCTCCCATCCCCTCCTCCCTTTCCCTCCTCTCCTGTCGGGCCCCACCCCTCCTCTCACTCCTCCTTCCAGATGCCCCCACCCCCCTACTGTTTCTGCCTGGCCCCTCCCCTCCCCCACTCCCTCCTTTCCACCTCCCTCCCACTCTGTCCTCCCTGAGGCTGTACCTCCTGTGGGTAGGAAGTGTATATTCCAGGAGCTGACACTGCTTCTGGCACTTAGCAGGGTTCGTGGCATTTAATTTGTGCCTTGAAGATAAAAATAATAATAGCTCCACTTATTGGGCACTCGCCTCCCGCAGCCCCTGTCACGGACTTGCTGGAGTGTTACCTCTTTGAAGCCTCACTGCTGCCTGTGAGGAAGCTGCTGCTGTCCTGACTCCTGCGTCACAGGTGAGGACCCGGGGCTGCCCGCCTCCAGAGAGTGGAGGGAAGAGGGAGGGAGCCAGGCTGCTGGACCAGCGCCCACACCAACCCCACGCCAGCCGCTCCCAGGGCCCACACGGCCCAAGGGAAAGGGCATTCCAAGCCCAAAAGGGTTCAACAGGCCAGACACGGATGGACAGACCATGGGGCAGAGGGAGAGCCATGAGGAAGAGCAGGCTGTGCAAGTCGTCTGGGCTGACCACAGAGGCCGCAGAAGCCCTACCAAGATCTGGCAAAATGCAGTCACCTGTAGCCTGCTTTCATTCTCTCCAGGCCAGCCTTTCCCAAAACGCGATGCAGCAGCCCTCGGGTTGAACAGAAAACAGACCTCTGGGCACTGCAGCCTGGAGATCATCTGAAGGCCTCTGCAGTCCTTTCCTGGGACATGTGGCACAGCAGACATTTGATCCCACTGGGCCAGGCAATGCTGTTAAATATAAAGCCAGAGCCCCTGAGGGCAGGGCAAAGACAGAGAGGCCAGCTGGACCGCCAGGAGGGCTATGGGCAGGCCATGCACCAGCATCCAGTCAGCACTTGTCCCAGGAGCCCGGGGCTGGCAAGTGCCCTGTGGGCTGCAGGGCACCCTTGGGGCACAGCCCTGGCTGTTGATGTGACTGCCCAGGTCACACGCTCTTCAGGAGCCAGGCCAAGAGCTATGACAGTGCAGTTTGGAAGGGATGTGGCCGGCTTCAGTGGCACCAGGAAAGGTAGGAAGTAAGGGAGAAAGGGCAAGGAAAGAGAAAAATCTGGACCCTGCATTAACGGACTGAACCTAGAAACATGTTTTGAAGTCTCTGTGCTTCCATCTCCTTAGCTGTGAAGTGGAGATGGCCACTTTGGACCATGAGAAATATCAATATCAAATGCCCTTTCTTTTCATGCCCTCACCTTCTTCACCCAGTGTCAGCTCATACCAGGGGGCCCTGAGCTTCCTGGAAGGTCACCTTACCGGGTGTGTACAAGACCATGCGTGTGCATGAGTGTGTATGAGAGTACCTGTGTGCACAAAGATTGGCAGCAAACATGTATGTTAATTGAATTCTTTTTTTTTTTTTTTTTTTGAGACAGGGTCTCGCTCTGTTGCCCAGGCTGGAGTGCAGTGGCACAATTTCAGCTCACTGCAACCTCCACCTCCTGAGCTCAAGTGATCCTCCCACCTCAGCCTCCTGAGTAGCTGGGACTACAGGTACACGCCACCATGCCTAGCTAATTTTTGTATTTTTTGTAGAGATGGAGTTTCACCAGGTTGCTCAGGCTGGTCTCAAACTCTGTCTGCCTCGGCCTCCCAAAGTGCTGGGATTATAGATGTGAGCCACCAGGCCCAGAGGCTGAATTTTATCCAACAACCAATTATTTTGAAATGATATGGGACAGGAAGTTGCATCCCAGGATTCACAAACTCTTCCAAAATAATTATCCCATTTTTTATTTCTGTTTTTGAAAATATTTAGGTACACTTGATTTAAATTACAACTGACTTATGATTAGAATTTTTGTTCTCAGAGAAAAAAGATTGGTAGATGCAGCAACTTCCAGTTGCTCATCTGGTGTCAGAGGCACTCAGAGGGTGGAAGGGCTTGTATTCCTACAAGCTCCACAGTGCACTCCCTTCCTCCATTTCTCAGGGATCTGCAGAGGGGAAAGGTTTGCATAGGGTCAGAACTTTCCAGAAGGGTGAAGAGCAGCACACTGGTGGTTAGGCTCAAGTTCTTTCCAATGTGTGAGGTGCCTCACATGCCTGCAGAGTTGTTAGTTTACACATCTCACATGTGCTCATACATGCACACACTGGGGCATCCACACACGCACCTGCACACATGTGCACCAAGAAAGAGATGGAGTGCTGTATTTGTAGAAAACAGGAGACTTCAACAGGTACTTAACATTTTTATAAGACTAGTTTGGCTGGGTGTGGTGGCTCACGTCTGTAATCTCAGCACTTTGGGAGGCTGAGGCGGGCAGATTACCTGAGGTCCGGTGTTTGAGACCACCCTGGCCAAGATGGTGAAATCCTGTCTCTACTAAAAATACAAAATTTAGCTGGGTGTGGTGGCAGATGTCTGTAATCCCAGATACTCAGGAGGCTGAGGCAGGAGAATCGCTTGAACCTGGGAGGCAGAGGTTGCATTGAGCCAAGATCACACCACTACACTTCAGCCTGGACAACAGAGCAAGATTCTGTCTCAAAAAAAGACTACTTCATTTGTCCACTGTTGTACTAACTCTTCACTTAAATAGTGTAAACTATGTGTGTGTGGTGTGCTGTCAGCTAAGCACCATCTGTGTGTGTGTATGTGTGTGTGTGTGTGTGTGTGTGTGTGTGTGTCTGAATGCACCAGCTACAAACAGGGCTGAGACTTGCCTAGGACTCCCCTTTCCTGCTTGAAGGAGGACCCCAACCTGCACGTGGTCACTATGGCTGTTCTTTCTGTGCTGCTCAAACCACAGCCACATGTTCCCCTGCTGGTGGCCTTCAGAGCTGGTTTACGAGCCCCATTCAGTGAATCATCCCATTATATAACAGTCACAAGGCGCTGGAAATCCGCTCAGTTCTCCTGGTGGCAGCTATTCCCGAAATCCAAAGCTGCCTCTTTGTCAGCTTGGCCCAGGCCCCGTTCCACTCCCTAAGAGCCACTTCCCACTGCCCCTGCTCTTCAGCCAGGCTTCCTCCCCATGGCACTGTGGACGTTTGGGCCCTAATTCTATGGGGTGGTGGGGGGGGACAGGCATGGGTTCTGCCTGGTGCATTGCAGGATGTTTAGCAGCATCCCTGGCCTCTGCCCACTAGATGCCAAGAACATCCTCCCCTTTCCCCCAAGTTGTGGCAACCCAAAATGTCTTCAGGAATTGTCCCCAGTTAAGAACCACTGTCTCCAGCTGACCACCATCCCCTCTGTCTCCGTCAGCAAGTTTAAGCTAATAACAACCTCTAACATTTATAAGTCTTTATTCTAAGGGATATATACATATACGAATATGAACATACATATATGGATGTATACATATATGAATACTATATATAAATTATATATAACTTGTATTGTACACTATGTATATATTATATTAATATATACACATATTATATATATATGAGTGTATACATATACAATACACATACACATATATATACACAGAATGTTTGGGGGTACTATGTCATAAAATCTTTGCAAACTTCCTGTGAGCTATGGATATTATTCTCCTCCTCCCTGCAATGTGTATCAGGAAACCAAGGCAGAGAAGTTAAGTAGGCTTTCTAAGGTCACACAGCTAGCAAGCGGTTGCGCTGGCAGATGACTCCAGAGTCTAGGCTCTCAGCCACTGGGTTCTGAAGAGGGATCTGGGGCAGTCACATTACCAGCGAGTCTGTGCTGGGAGTGGCCCTCAGTCTGATCTCCTGTGGCTGGGAACAATGAGGCATAATGATATTGACACCCGAGTTGCCTGGGCTTGAAGCCCCTGGCTGCTTCCTGAGGTTTGTGATCCATTGCAAACCACAGCCTCCTCACCCCTAGGCATTTCTGGGAGTCTCCAGGAGGTAGCAGGCATCTTGAATGTGCCCATGAGGAAGTCCAGCCTGCCATCTGGGCTCAACCTTCTCCAGTGTGGTGAGGTTCCTGCCAATGTGCCCCACAACCTGAATTGAAGGTCTATGGCCTGATGAGATTATCATGGGAGGAAGCTATGGAAAAGCTTCCAGACTTCCAGAAACCCATGGCTCCTACAAAGGCTTGACAAGCCCCTCTTGTTCTCCAGACTCGCTTCCCTTTTCCTCAGGAAAACAATGTTGGAACATGAACTGCAAGGAGCTCCCAGATCTGACATTCCTGGCTGTTCTGATCTTTCGGTCCTCTGCAGGATGGAGGCTGCGTGGCTGGAGATCCCACCGTCACTGAGTTCAGGCAAGTCCCATGGGGCCTCAGCTCCTCATCCGTAACATCAGGATGATAAAGCCTCCCTCACAGGATGGCTGTGCAAGTGCCCAGATCCCAGGAGAGGGCTGGTAAATGGGCATTCCCTGCCCCATCCCTTCCTACCTGCAGGGAAAAGGAGAAGTGGCCCAGCTGCAGGTCATCAGGACCCTTGACCCAACCCTGCATCCCAGCCCTGCCTCACACCCAGAATGCCAGCCTTCCTCACCAAGGGTCTGGCTGACACCTCTGCGATGCTCACCACTGGTCACTTGGGATTCCCCAGTGATATGGTTTGGCTGTGTCCCCACCCAACTCTCATCTTTAATTGTAGTTCCCATAATCCCCAGGTGTCTTGGGAGGGACGGCGTGGAGATAATTGACTCATGGAGCAGCTTCCTCTGTCCTGTTCTCATGATAGTGAGTTAGTTCTCACGAGATTTGATTGTTTTATAAAGGGCTTCTTTCTTCACTGGGCACTCATTCTCTCTCCTGCCATCATGTGAAGAGGGTCTTTTCTTCTCCTTCACCTTCCATCATGATTGTAAGATTCCTGAGGTCTCCCCAGCCATGCAGAACTGTGAGTCAATTAAACCTCTTTCCTTTATAAATTACCCAGTCAGGTATTCCTTCACAGAAGCGTGAGAATACACTAGTACACCTGGGGACTAGTACACCAAGGGTGAAAGGCGAAGCTGAGAGCAGTTACCTTCCAGCTGGAGGCACCCCCCACCCCCAACACAGGTGCCAAATGGGTAACAGCTGCCTGTCTGGAGCAGGTGAATCATTTTGCTCCCTGCGAGCTCAGGCTCCAGAATGGCTGAGCCAGGGACTATGTCCATGAGGCACCCTCCTTCCCATCTGCCAATCACAGTTAGTGCTGGAGGAGACTGGTCTGACCTCAGCTCTGCCCACATGGCCCGGAGCTGTTGCATCGAGCAGGATGTGTAGGGTCCGACCCAGCCACAGAGCATCCCAGGAGGCTAGGCTGCTGCACTCTAGCCTCCTGTGGGAGAGGCCTTTCCCCCCAGCCAAAGGGCAGCAGAGAGCTCCAGCTCATGGAAAACCTGTTCTCAGCAGCTAACTTGGGCCTGTGGGCCACTCAGGGTTTAATTTTGTCTGTGAGTTCCCAAGGGTGATTCAGGCAGGATGAGATTGAGCCCTGGAGGGGACCAAGTGACTTGGCTTGACAATAGAGCCAGTGGCCTCCAGGAAAGTGCAGCTCAAGTCCTGAAGACGGCAGGTGGGGAGGAAGAGGTATGATTAGTGGGTATCTACTGCTGAGTCCTGGGATCTCATTTAATCCCCTAACAACCATGGGAGACAGTCATCACTCCCCTAGTTTCAGAAGAGGAAGCTGAATCCAGAGAGTTGCAGGGCTGCAGCTGGGGACACACAGCATTCAAGGAACGGACTGGGATCATCTGACTCCGGTGCCTGGGCTGGAAACTGGATGGGGTGGTGCTAACGCGGATTGCACATGGGTGTCTTCAATAAGGAAGACACCGTCTGCACGGGGTTCGCCAAGTACATCCCTAAGCAGGAAGCCCAGGACCAGGGAGGCACTCCCACCAGGGGCAAGGTATTCATGAGAGACAGTCCTGGGCTTCGCAGGCCAGGGCTTCTGCTGTGGAGGGGTCCTTACCAAGGGCTGAAATGGGCAGGGATAGTGACTAAATCAGACAACTTACCAGTCAAGAATGGCTGGAGATTTGTACGAGCGGCTGGGGTTTACAGCAGAGGCTTGCAAGGAAGGCTGAGGTCATAGCTCTGCCCATTCTTTCTGTCCCACTCTTCTGTCTTGGCTACTCTCGTCTGAAGGAAACCCCCAGCCAGCTGCAAACAGCCCAATGTCCTGCAATGGACTTTGCTCCTCAGATCTGCTAACTTGGGTGACACCCTTATGAAATCCTGTTGGTGCCCCCCTCTACATGCATGTGGGTATTGGAGAGAACAGGGCCAGGGTTAGGCCTGGTGGGGCCCGGGCACAGCAGGAGACACAGGAGGGGAGGCCTCCAATGCCACCCTGAGCCAACTGCAGGCAGCCCTTTGCTGGTCCCTAGGGGACATTGCTGGATAATGGAGCCTCACCCTAGTGGGTGTCTCCCTACATGTAGAGTGCCATAGGCTGGGAGGCTGCCCTGCCCCTTCTCTCCCATCAGAGGCATATGGGTTCTTCCCTTGCTCTGCTCTCGATAAATGGGGAATACTGTCTTCTCTCCCTGGGACCTGGCTTGGCTCTCTGGGACCTGGCTTGGCCCTCTGAACTGGGAGGTAAGCTGGGGGCTGGTTCCTGATTGCTCCAGAGCAAAGGCCCATTTTGAAGAAGGAAGAGAGGACGTCTCACTCTTTCCCTGGATCCTCTCCTCCCCTTCCATGGACACTCCTTTCTCCCTCCTAGGACTTGGGGCCTTTGTCTGGCTTTCCCCATGCCTTGCTGTCTGCCTCTGCCCATCCCCCTTCAGAACACTGCCCAGGGTGAGGATCAGACTCTTGTCTGTCCATCTTCATCTTGGTTATTTGAAACCCAAATAAACCGATAGCAAGAGGCAACCAGGGCTGGGAGCCAGGACGCCAGGACCGCAGGGGTGCTTATTTTAGCGGATGATGTTCCATTGCTGGGTTGGAGTCCGCCCAGGACTTGGCACTGACTCACAGCTCAGCTCCCAGGGGCTCTTGGCTGGCTCTTCCTCCACCACCGTCTCCTTCCCTCCTTCTGGAAGAGGTGTCACTGTCATAGAAACATATGCTGGTCTTGGTTCCCCCTAGACCCGACTGGGTATGGGGCCCTGCAAATGGCCCCTCCAATACATACACGCACCCCTTTATTCCTGGGCATTCAGGCTGAAATAAACAGAGAGGGATGTCTGGAAGGGAGAGACATAAAGTGTGTGTGTGTGTCTTTGTAGCCACCAGCCAGGCTCAGGCTGACAGGCAGAACCAAGGCTCTTCCCAATTCTGCCCCAGGGGCCATGGGCTTGAGTGTGAGCACACATGTCCAAGAGTTAAGGGAATGAGCATCTTTTATGTGCCAGGCACTGCTATAGGCACCGACACACAGCAGTGAACAGAAGGACCAAGTATTCTAGATGGGAGAAACAGGCAACACACATATGGGAGATAAACATAGGATAGGTCAGCAGGGAGGATAATGCCGGGTGAGGGGGTAGAGTAAGGGAGGGCAGGTTCTATTTAGGCTTGGGAGAGTGAAACCCACATTGGTGCCAGGTGTGAGTCCTGGGGCTTTCCTGTGGTGGCCACATTCTTCTTCCCACTCCCTTGCAGGTTGATCAGTTGCATAGTCTCTGCCTCTGCATTTTTATTTCTATTCCCTTTTTTTCCCCACAAAAACCCTCCCTGGAGGGCTGTTCCCAGGGTGGCCTGTGAGGCTTGTGCAAAGTTAGGGACCCCAAAAAGGCTCCAGAGATCACTGAGGTCAGGGCTGCTCGAATGCTCACTGTAATTTGTCATCAGGGGCGTGCAGATTAAAACTGCAACAAGATGCCATGGATGCCCATCAAAATAGATAATATGAAAAAAGATGGAGGTTGGGTGTGGTGGCTCATGCCTGTAATCCCAGCACTTTGGGAGGCTGAGGTGTGCAGGTCACCTGAGGTCAGGAGTTCAAGACCAGCCTCGCCAACATGGTGAAACCCTGTCTCTAATAAAAATACAAAAAAATTAGCCGGGTGTGGTGGTGGGCACCTGTAATCCTAGCTACTTGGGAGGTCGAGGCAAGAGAATCGCTTGAACCTGGAAGGCAGAGGTTGCAGTGAGCCAAGATCTCACCACTGCACTTCAGCCTGGGCCACAGAGCAGGACTCCATCTAAAAAAACAACAAAAAAGGAATCTACCAATTGTTGGTAAGGATATGGAGTGACCAGAACTCTTATGCATGGCTGATGGGAGTGCAAATTGACACAACTTTGGAAAGCCATGTGACAGTTTCACTCAAGTTGAACGAAGGCCTAAACTCTGACCCAGTGATCCCCATCCTAAGTGTATACCCAAGAGAAAGGAGTATGAATATTTACCAAAAGACATGTACTAGAATATTCATAGCTACACTCTTCATCATCGCCCAAAGCTGGGAACCACACAGATGTCCATCAACGGTAGAATGAATAAACTGTGATATACTCAGCATGGAATACTACATATCAATTAAAATAACAATCTACAATTCCATGAAACAATATGGGCAGATTTCGCAATGTGTTGTTAAATGAAAGGAGACACAGTGATTTCATTCACATGAAGTTCAAAGGAACCTGTCCTGCTAGCAGTCAGGAGAGTGGTCACCCCTGGCAGGAGCTGGTGAGTGGTGGGGTAGAGGCTGGGGCTTGTGGGGAAGGGGAGCTCTTGGGGTGCTTGTAATATTCTACTTTTGATTCCGATGTTGGGTGTGTCCAGTCTGTGAAAATGTACTGGGCTGTACATTTGTGAAAGTTGTACTTTTTTGTGGGTATATTGAACTTTAATAAAAAGTTTTTAAAAATTAGTCCTGTTTGGGCCTCGACACAGATGATTTAAATCAGAATCTCTGGGGTGGGGCAGGCATAGGTAAGTGTAATATGATTATAATGAGCAGCTAGGGCCAGATCCCAGCACAGTTCTCTTTCCGCTGGGTCACACTGCCTGCCCTCCACAGGCTCTAGTCAGAAGCTTGAACGCTGTCCCCACCTTTACCAGGAGAGGGTCTCTGCTTTAGCACATCAGTGTCTGATCCCATGGGGCATGGTTCCCGCTGGCATGGTTTTCAATGTGTGAATTATTCTGCTCCCAAATTGCTGGGTGATGTCAGAGAAGTCACAGAACCTCTTGGGGCCTGAACTAGTAAACGAGGGCTCTGAACATCAGGATAGCCAAGAGTCCCTCCAGTTAGAGGGATCACAATACCCTCGTAAGACAGAATTTCAGCCAAAAGAAGCTTCTGGTCTGATAAACCCAAGAACTGGGAAATGACTTGGGAATATATTCTTTTGTAAAGAGTGAGGTTAAAAAAAAAAATCAGTTTGAATCTGTTTTTCTTTTTGTAAATGGAAACAAAGACAAGTGGAAAGTCAGAAAAAAGCTCATGGATAGCACACGAGAGCTGAGGAGCATGCAGCTGAGACCATAGTGAATATTTGGTGACTGTCTGGGTTGACTATTACTACGCATCAAACTACCTCAATCCCTAGTGGCACGAAACAACCGTTTTATCATCGCTTGTGGTTTGTGGGTCAGGAAGTTGTGGGTGGTTTGTCTCCGCTCCACGTGGCATTAGCTGTGGCAGCTTCAGGTGGAGGATCCACCTCCAAGAGGGCATCTTCACCCCTCTATCTGGTGCCGGATGCTCCAGGGGCCCTGGGTGTTGCTTGCTTGGGCTTCCTCACAACATGGCAGCTACAAAGCATCTCATGACCTAGCCTTGGAAGTCTCAGGACATCATTTCCACTGCATTCTATTGTTAAATCAATCACTAGACCACCCAATATTCAAGGGGAAGGAAGAAATACACTCACCTCTTGGGTGGAGTTTGGTGTGTACGTGTGTGTGTGTGTGTGTGCATGTGTGTATGCCCATGCACAGGCACACATGCATGCATGCATGTGAAGGGAAGGAATGGATGGCAGCCACCTTGGAGATAAGCTATTATGTTGGCGCACCAACCCAATACCAATGTAAGCTGATGAATATCTTTCTTTCCCCTGGTCTTCAACTCATCCCGGTCTTAGGAAGCTTGCTGCTGCCAGTAAGCGTCCACAAAACTCAAGACAAAGACAGGATTGGCCTGTCTATTGACAGTCACAGAGGGAATTATGAAATAGACTCTAGGAGGACACCCTTGTGAACGATGGTCCATCTTGGTAAGAGCTGGGCCCTACTGCCCAACCAGAAACTCAAATCCAATCAATTACCTAAATAATATTGCCATTTTTTTCCACACTGTAATGGCTGAAAATTTTGAAAACACAGAGGCGACTTATTAACATGAAGCATTTCCTTCTAGATATTTTTCTATGCACACTTGCACAAAAGAGGGAAGCTTTGTCTTTTCCACTTAACATATTGTGACTGTTTCCCTGTATATTTCATTTTAATTTGATAAACACTCTGCTGTTGCCCCACAGATTTTGTTCCAACTTCATCACTTTGGGAAAGCCACATGTACTTTTGGATACAGTTCAGATTTACCAGGGACTTGGAGGGGCAGTAAATGTGGGGAAAGGCTTGGTTGTGGTTGAGTAAGACAATAAACCCTATTCTCCCATTTAAGAGTGGGCATTGGGGTCCTTGATTGTGGTCACTTTTCTGATACCTCGCAGTGGCCTGTGGTTTGGCCCCTTCTGTGGAAAGGCTCGGATGGGAACGTGGCCCAGTGAAGGAGGCGGGGCCTTGGCTCATCCCCTGTGGCATACTTGGTCTCCTTATCTGGACACTGGGGATAGCACACCCAGCCTGTCCACCTGACAGCTGCCCTACGTCTCAGATGAGGAAAAGAATGTGAATGGGCTAGGCAAGGTTTTCATCCCTACGTGATGCACCCCGGCAAAGGTCCTTCATGCTTGAATTGACAGCCCTGGCTGAAACCCCACTGCTGAATTATGAGCATGGGAGGAGCCCAGAGGAGAAGAGGACAGAGTGATGCTGGATTCCTTGGTATGGGGACAGGGGAGCAGAAGTCCTCATCCCGAGGACATGTTGTCTGCTGGCCTACAGGACAGTATGTATCCAGGGCACTCTTCTAGCAGCTTCTTCCCAAAGGAACCACTATCAGCAACCTAGACTTTCGGGAATTTTTCCATCCTCCTTGCGGGGTTCCTTGTTCCGCCCCAACATTTGGATTGTAGGAGATACAGCTATGGCTAAAAGCAGTGGTCTTTGTGTCAGACATAACTGGGGCAGATAAACTAAGCCATCACTTACACATTGTGGCACCATAGACAAACCATCCAACCTCTCTGAGCCTCAGTTTCCTCATCTGTCATATGCGGTGATGCTTGGAAGGTTGTTGTGAGTGCGGCAAGATAATGCCTTCATGTTGCAATCAAACTGTGTCCGGCAAGCCCCCATCGTCTGCTGTCCACCCCCACCCCCAAGTGCATTTTCTGTGCTCTGTGACTCTTATCCACAACTTGGGTCTTGATTTTCTAAAGCTGAGTCCAAGTATAAGACTCGGGATCTGGAGTCTGAGTTTCTCTAGCTCTGTTGACCACAAGAGCTTTGTCTGGACTGAGCAGGTAAGGCAGAGGGCGACCTAGGAAGGGCCTTGTGTGATTATGGCCCACCTTCCAGGTCGGACTGGGGAGGGGCAGGCGGTGGGCAGGAAGCAGAGGAACCTGTGTTTTGTCTCCAGCAAGGAGCCCAGGAAAGCAGCCCGGCCTCGGGGAGCTGTCTCACAGAGGCCACTGGAACGTTCTACCGGGGAGGAAACACCCCCAAAAGTAAAAAAAATCTGACAGCCCCTTCTCTGCCCTTCTCCTGCACTCCCTCCATAGCACATGGGTCTGGAAGGGACTGAACCTGAGCTAACTTTGAGGGGCCACCCAGCCACAGTGGCCTGGGAAGACTGTCCCAGCTGGGGTGATGAGCAACTTGGCAGGTACCAGGGAAGCTGGGGGACTGCCTGGGGACCACTAGTGTCCCTCCTGTCTTTAGCACCAGTCATACCTCCAGAACCTTGACCCAACCCCATGGCACCTTGTATACTGAGATGTATTTCCTTGTGGAATATTCGAAGTGCATGTAAAGGCATCCTGAGGTTTCCTGAGTTTTAATTGGTGAGAAATCATGCTGTGGCTGTCATAAATCCCACATCCTCCAAGGGGAATGGGCCACTGAAATGAAAATGATTCTCCACATAGAGGAACAGACCAAGTCATGTTTCTGGACCCCCAACCCTGAGGCGTGAGATGTGAATACACAGGTGGGAGTGTAGGTGCCTGGCTGAGTCCCATCACATCCCAGACGCTCAGTGCGTGTGGCTGTGTGTGTGTTGTCTTTGACATTCGACCTATTCCAGAAATGGGACATTCTTCCCTAGACCAGGAGGAAGGGCTCCCTTCTGCTGTGTATCTCTGCCCAGGACTTGCCCGCATGCCTCTCTGTTTGTTGGCTCATTTGTACCTTGGCCCTTTGTATCCCCAGCCCCACCCCACAGTATCCAGCAGCCAGACACCTGGTATCCCCAAATGCTGCCACAAGTTCAGCACCGAACCTTGATTTCTCCAAAGCCCTTTTACATCAACTCCTTCATCTCCTCTCTCCCCCACTTCCCTCCTCTTTCACTCCATCCTCTTCCTTCCTGCCGTCTTGCCTTCCCTCCTTTGTTGCCTTTTCTTCTCCTCTTCCCCTTTCTTTCTCCTCCCCTGCTCCTCACTCTTTGTCTCCCAACTCTGCGTCTCCTCATCCTCTTTCCCTGCCTCTGTCTCTGACCCACTGCATCTCTCTCCTGTTTGGCTCCCTCCTGGGTAGTTCCAGAAACATACCCATATATGGCCTCCATGTCAAGGATCACAAATGATGACATCACGTGAGGGCCAAAGCTCCGGGATCCTCTCTGAAGTGAGAGTCTGTATTCGATGCACCCAGAGGAACGGAAGGCAGGATTGCAGCTTCCTCAGTGCAACCTCCAAACAGGAAATCTGAGATGCATAACATCTTATAGTTTGGCTTGTCAACGTTGGTCATGCGGTGGCCCCAAAATAAACTCCCTGCTTCAAAGGAGAGCGTTTCAGAACTGCCTGGCAGAGCAGCCAGAAGCTTGGGGCCAGGGCAGAAGGAAAACTCGGGGAGCAGGTTGTGAATTCAGACACTCTCAAGAAAATCCTTTGTATTACCCCTGAATTGTACCCTTGTTTCAGAGCCTAACAGGTAATGCATGCTTTCAACTTTCTTATATAGATCTTGCAAAAGATTGTTTGGCTGGCTGAGATTTTCAACTGCAGTACTTACTGGAAACCTCTTGTAGTCAAACTGCGATGTTGCTTTTCCCTCTCTCTCGTATTTTCTTGAGTTATACAGCATGCTGGTGACTTTCATTTTGGATGCAATGAACAGAGGCTCAGCAATTTGCACGTACTTACCCATTCTTCTGGAGGACTCTTGCTCAGAATATCACTCTGCTGTGCACTTCTAAAAATGGAAATGCAAGAGGAGTTATCAATGATGCTATTGTTGGGTCCGTAGGTCTTGGGCAATATCTGTCAGACAAATGACTTTCAGAAATGCTTTCAGGTCAGGCGCACAGATAGAGGTTTTCATGAGTGGGAGTTAATTTAATGTAACTGTTGCAGAGTGCCTAGGCATGCACGGTATTGTGGGAGACCATAGCAACCAAGGTGCCATGCGCTCTGCTTTCAACTGCTTGGGGTTAGGAGAGGAAATGGAGGAATGTTATTTATGTGAGATTTAACAAAGCTGTGGAATGCAGGGATGCAAGAATACCATGCCTGTGTGTGCACACGCATATGCATGATGCATTTAAGGAGGCCATGGCCTTTGAATGGATAGGTGGGATGCCTCAGGGTGGAACCAGAGACTTCTAGTTGGAGGAGCAGCTTGGGCAAAGGCAGGGAAGTCAAGTGACCTGGGGTGATGGTAGAAAGTGAAATGTGGCTCTGGCAAAGGGTCCTGCATGTGAAAAATGGGGGTGAGGCTGGAAGGGGAGGCCAGAGGGAGAGGCAGATGCCTCCAGGCCAAGCAAGAAGTTGGAACACTTCCTGAGAGTTTTTGAGCAGAGGACAGCACACACATAGCCACACGCACTGAGCATCCGGGATATGACGGGACACAGCCAAGCACCTACACTGCCACCAGTGTGTTCACATCTCAGGCCCCAGAATTGGAGGCCCAGAAACATTACTTGGTTTCTGGTGCCTCTAGGTGGAGAATCATTTTCATTTCAGTGGCCCATTTCCCTTGGAGGATGTGAGATTTGACTTCGGTGGCTCTTCGGGAAGCCAGGGGTATGAACTGGAATGAGGAGGCAAGGAGGCTGGTGACTCCGAGGGAGGGCAGGTAAATGAGGAGGGCCTGAAGCAGGGCAGAAGCTGAGCCTCTGCACAGGACAGGAGTGCTCTTCTAAAGATAAGCTTGTTTCGTGAGGTGAGGGCTTGAGGGGGCTCCGAGGGGCACAGACAGATCCAGCTGGGGCCAGCTCCCCCGCCACAGCCCTGAACTCTGCCTGGGCAGAAGCACCATGAGGCAGCCAGTGGCAGATGCTGGAGGCACTTCCAAAACAGTTGGACGGGTCCTGACAGCTGATGGCAGGCCCATGTGCTGCACAGTGTCCCCAGAAGAAGCTGGCAGCGGCTCCACTGGGCGCCATGGTAGTTTGCATCATCTGTTCTTGCACAAACAGGCCGGGTCATGAGTGCCTTGTGGTGGTAGGGGTGGGGGACGCTGTATAATCCACCCACCATGACCTTACAGTGACAACACAGGCCATACCAGCAAGCATTCGTTGAACACTAACCCAAGCATGTGTGCAGGTTTCTCTCATTGACCTCTGTCAAGGCTGCCATGAGTTACAGGTGATTGTTACTCCCATTTTCAGGTCTGGAAACAGGTTATGAGAGCTTAAATGTCTTGGGTAAAGCTGGGCGGCCGTTAAGTGTTGGAGTCAGGAATCTGACCTCTTGGTCTGCAAGGTCCACATTCAAAGCCACAGTGTCCTGTGGCCTCTCGAGGTGCTGTGGCAGTGGTAAACAGGACCATCGTGCACCCAGGGGAAATGTCTCTGGCACAGTCAAGGCATCATAAGGTGCCCGTATATTGTGGACAGGCTAGATCCAAAGAGTCTTCCCAAAGGAGGCACAAAAATATCTCTGGGTCCGCCCAGTGTCCTTCCATTTCTGCGCTGCAGAGGGTCAGTCTGCCCACAGGAGGCGGCTGTCGCAGGAGTGGCTTGTGTCTGTGGTTCTCTTTCCTTAGCACCATCTTTTGGAACAATTAATGCCCAGGAATATGAATGAAGTTATTAAGAGCTTTGTGGTTGAGAGGAATGTTTTGGGGAGGTGGTGCTGAAATAAAAATAAATTGATTCCTAAACTGCCTGTTTTAAAGAATGGGACATAGAGGAGTAAAAAAGGAGAGAGGAAAGCAGAGACAAGAGAAGAGAAAGATTTAAATAAAGGCGGAGTCAGGGGAACTCAGAGGAGAGAGGATAAAAAAAGGAAAAAGCACCTCGCCGATTTGGGTGAGATCTAGCTTAAAAGATTTCCAGCCAGCCCTGCAGGTGAGGAGGGGACTATGGAGGATTCCCCCTGCCCGGCCCGAGCCTTCCCGCTCTGCTGCCTGGAGTTAGAGCTTCCAGAAGCCCCATGTGTTGTGCCGCTAAGGAACCAAGGTGAGGGTTCACCGTCTTTGGGTGCCCAAGGGACAGAACAGGGCTAGGTGGGCTGCACTAGGACTGGGGTGCTGGGGAGGCTCAGAGGTGGACTGACCAGCCCCATCCACCCCTGTCACCCCCACCTCCAGTCACTGGCACAGATGACAGAGCCTGGCATTTGTAGAGCCCAGGCAGAATATGGGTCAGGGACCTGGAGTCCTGTGTCCTGAGCTGTGAGTGTCTGAGCCACACAGATGCGGGGAGGGGCCAGCCTCTGGCAGGGCCAGGAGGCAGCAGAAGGGCCCTTCACTCAGGAGGTAGAGAAGAAGGTGACCCGTGAGCCTAGAGACTCAATAGCTCAGGGAACCAAAGAAGTAAACTGGAAGCTTGGCCTTTGTGGGTGCTTTTCTTAGCTGGTGGTGTTGGCACTGCCGCAGGTAGTGGGCATCTGGGCCTGTGCAGAATGGATGCTCATCATTGTAACAGGGCACTTTCCACATAAAAATGGGAGGTTTCTCCTGAATTTTTCCTTCTTCCCTCTCTTCCTCTCACCGTCATTCTTGCTTTCTTTATGTAGTGGCATCGTCAATGTACATCAATAAGTAAATAAACTACCAAGACTTTTCATTAGGGTCTTAGATTATTCGGGAGAGATTCACCCAGATTTGGGTCAGCAAGAGGCGCTCCATTTGAGATGGAGCCTCAGTCTCCTCCTCTATACAATGGGCACAGAGTGTCTGCTGGCGTGGGAGCAGAGCCAGCTTTGGACAGGTTCAAATCCCTGGTTGTCACCTCCTACGGGGTGATGTAGGGGCAGTCAAACCCCCACTCCGTACAGAGGGGAGAAGAGCCTTGTTTTGTGGAGTTAGCTGGGCCTGCAGCCCTGAACGCACCTCTTGAGTTCCCTCCAGCGGCCCCAGCCCAGCCTTGGAAGCCACAAGGCCCTGACTCGAGAGCCGGGAGCTTGAAATCAGCATCAAAAGGTCTGAGATGACAGAGCCAGTGGTGGTGGTGGCCAGGGGTAAACTGGAAGCTTGGCCTTTGTGGGTGCTTTCCTTAGCTGATGGTGTGGGTCCAAGCAAAGGCTCAAAGTCCTAGCAGCTGTGAGGCCCTAGACACCAGGCACCAGGGCAGCCGGAGGCCTGAGAGCACTGCCCCCACAGCCAAAGGCCCACCCTGGCTATGACTTGGCCACTCATGGGGGTCAAGGGCAAGGTGGCTGGGATTCCATTCCCCCTTCCTTACCAAGGTCAGACCATGTCTTAGCCAGAGCAGAGAGGAAACCTCCACAGGGATGAGGTTTAGGGTCACAGAGGAACTGACTCCTTGCCATGGCCCTTAATATTGTGTCAGAGGGCCTGATGAAGACGGGGCAGGCTGGCGTGGTCTCAACCGCTGTACCACATACATTCCAGGCCTTAGTCTCCTCCTCTGCACCGTGGGAAGACCATTCTTCTCCCTGGTACTGAAAAAGTAAAACGAGGCAACCTGTGAAAGTGGCTTGGATGGAAGCAGGACAAGGACCCACAGGCACCAGCTCAAGTTTTATTGATTAGGTTTTAAAACAACAGGACCCGGGAAGGGGAGAGAACAATGTCCTACACCCCCGAGGCCCCCAGCTGGAAGCATTTCCTTAGGTTTCCTAGGACCACTCTGGATCCTGGGGGCAAAGGCAGATCAGAGAGATCAGTTTCGGCAGAAGGAGAGAGCATTGCAAGGAAGGAGGTCGAGTGCCCTGGGTGCCAAGTAACAGCCCGGTTAATTCCCAGCTCCTCATGTGTCCCCAGGCTAGCCCAAGCAGCCAAGTTTTAGGATTGCCTCAGCTAAGGGTCATGTGATACTTGGGAGACCCTGAAGCTTTTGGAGTACATTTATAGAGAGTGTGTATATTATATGTATTTTATTATATAATATATGATTATATTAATCATATAATATATGATTATATATTAATAATTACATATAATTATATATAAATTATATCACATATATTATAATATATAATATATGATTATATTAAATATAATATGATTATATTAAATATATATTATATGATTATATATCAATATTATATATACTTATATATTAATATTATATGTAATTATATTAATATAATTCTATATTATATATTATATTAATATATAATAAATTATTATGTGTATATTATATATAATACATGTAGCGTGTATATAGTCTTTTTGAATATGAATACACACACACACACACACACACACACAGTCTTCAGTTTGATTCTGGACTTCACTCAAATCTTGAAAAACATCCAGAGGTTGCTATTCGTTGTGTGGGATGAAAATTTGTTGTAAAATCAGATGTAGCCTCTAGTCTCTTCCTTGTCACTTTCTCCCTCAGCGTGCCTCAGTTTCCTCGTCTATAGAATAGGAACAAGAATACCCTTATCATAGATTTATTATGTGGTTCAAACTAAAAACAAAGCTGAGAGAGAAATTCACTGCAATGGAAGGTGTTGTGGTTCCGATTCTCCCCATACCTGCTGCAGTTGGATGTAGTGACCTGAGGTTGACACGTGGATCTGAACTGCAGGCTTTGCATAAGAGCCAAACCTAAAAGGTACAAGTGAACCCTAACCAAAATACTCACGCAGCACTTGCTCTGTGCCCAGCACTGTTAAATGAATTAAGTGCTCACGAAATGGCCACTCTTGTCATTGGTTGGTAGTCACCTCGTGCAGAAATTCAAGCTTCCAAAGTCTAGGGCAGCAGATGATGTGAGCAGAGAGGGCAGGGGGACAGGAGGGTTCCTGGAGAGTGGGGAATTTGAAAGGAGTGGCAGAATCCATCCACCACCCAGGCTGGCTTCGGGGCAGGGTGTGGAGCTCCCCTTCCTCCCCAAGCTCCAGCCCCATGATTGACCCTTGGGGCCACTCAGCAGGCTCTGCGCACAGCCTGGGGAGCTGACAGTCACAGCGGCAGCTTTTGACCACAGCTGTCACGTGAAGGCTGGGCTCGGGACTCATTTTCACTTTCACTCTCAGTCTTGTTAAATGGAAGAGAGCTTGTGGGAATCCCAATCCCTTGGATGGAGCCTCCTAGAGAACCGCCAGCTGGGCACGAGTTTCAGGTAGCATCCTCCCAGCAGGAAAGGTTTAGGCTGTCTCACTCACTTTCTGGGGTCATGGCAGAGAATCGCAGCCTCTTGGGACCTGTGGAATAACACGAGCAGATTTTTAGGGGCCACCGGCTGTGTGCCTGCCAGGTGCTCCACATTTATCCTCATCACCTCAATTCTCCTGACAACACCTCCATAGACCGGATGCCATTATTATCTTCCTTTTATAGATGAGTAAAGTGAGGCACCGAGTAACCTGCTCCCCATCACACGGCCAGGAGGTGGCAGAGCTAGGGCTGAGTATAGACAGTGGGGCACTGGGGCCGTGCCACCGTCTACCACTGTGCAGTAAACTTCTCCATGACAGCTGTGCTTCCAAGGGTTTGAAACACTGTCATGATCCTATGGTTCATTCACCTGTCTGTCCAGCATTTATTCAATACCTATTGTGTACCTGGCTTTGGGTTAGTTCCTGGGGTTACAACATGAGTGCAACATAGTCCTGCTCCTCAGAAGTTTCTGGACTTTCTAGAGAGACAGGCCCATAGCAGGCAGTCCAAGCAGTAGAATGCGAAGGGGGCCCTTGGAGGCAGCAGAGGACTCTCAGCCATCAGGGAGGCTTCCTGGTAGAGGAGATGCTCGAGGTGTTTCTGGAAGGGCACCTTCAGGGCAGGGTAGGCTGATGAGTAGTTCCATCCACAAACACAGCCAAGGATGCCAAGTGGCTTGTGCAGCCTCACACGCCTGACCCACGCCCCTGGCATGACCCAAGCCTCTGGTGGAGCTTGGTGTGGTGGAGGATGGCTGCCAGCCTCCTTCTTGGCCCCACCCTCCCAGCTGTGCCTCCTCTAGCCCCAGTTTTCTGCTAAGACATCTGGAGAGTGACCACCTTCCACCCCAGCCCCTCAAACAACCGCATAGACCCACCCCATCCACTGCCAGTTCCTGGCAGACCCTGGCTGCCTGCAAACCTGGGTTGGTGGAGAGGGGAAGGTACTAGGAAGAAAAGGACCACTTTTCAAATGTGATTTTGATCCTCACTATAGCCCTGCCAGGGTCCGTGCCTCTTTTCCCATTTCACAGATGTGGAGACTAAGGCCCAACTTAGAAGAGCACCGGCTCTGAATGAAGCAGGCACTGCTCTGAGTGGATTTACCCAAGTAATTTACGTGGATTAACCTAAGTAACCCTGTCACAGCCACTTTACAGTTGTCACCTGGGGAAAGGTGGGGCTCCTCAAGATCCAATGTTTGGGATGCTGCAAAGAGGGCAGAAGAGGCACTCTTGAAGGCCCTGGGGGGCCAGGCCTCCCCTGCTCCGCACAGGCCTTGGACTAGCCCCTCCCTCTGCAGGCCCCTGGCCTGGCTGGGCAGGGCCCATTAGACTCCTGCTTTCCTTGGGAAAGGGCTATTTTTGATTCCAGTCGGCCTCCCAGAGTGTCCCTTGAGGCTGCTGGCCTCCCTCCAAGACTTAGGCCCAGAAGGCCGCCCAACCCCCAGGCAGAGGCCTCAGAAATCAAGCTGGGCAGCATCTTCATGACAAGGGGAAACTGAGGTCCAAAGAGGGGCAAGGCATCACCCGAATCATTGCCCTCTCCCAAGAAATAGGTGCTCTGACTATGTCCATTTTACAGATGGAGAAACTACTATTCCGGGGGCTCTCCCGGCTAACAACCAGCAAAGCTGGGGTGTGAACTGAGTCAAGCTGGCTCCACCCACTGCTTCATAACCTCCCCCTCACGCTAGGGCTGAGCAGCACCACCTGTCCCCCAGCAGATGCTGCCATAGCATCCCTGACAGTTGTCACCAGCCTACGATTGCATCAGTTCAGGGACGGGGAGTTTCCTGTCCTGAAGCAGCCCGTGCATTGCACACTTACTAACAGCCAGACCCATTGCACACTTACTAACAGCCAGACCCATTGCACACTTACTAACAGCCAGACCCATTGCACACTTACAGCCAGACCCACAGCTGAGCCTGTACACATGTGAGCCCTTTTGACTCTACCACCAACCCCATAATAACACTTGCTAATATCTCCACTTTATGCATGAGGCAACTAAAGATGGGTAACTTACCCAAGAACCCTTGAAGGCTGGGGACCTCCGTGGGAAAAGCAAGAGATATATGTGGGTCCACAGTGGGGTGGGAAATTTGCCTCCTCAAAGGCAGAGGCCCTCTCTCTCAAGTAAACTCCATAACAGCTGTGCTTCCAAGGGTTTGAGCACTGTTGTGGTCCTGTCATTCATTCACCTGTCCATCTAGCATTTATTAAATATCTATTGTGTTCCCAGCCTTGAGTTAGGTCCTGGGGTTACAAGTGTGACATAGTCCTGCTCCTCAGAAGTTTCTGGAGTTTCTAGGGAGACAGGCCCATAGCAGGTAGTCCAAGGAGTAGACCTTCTCAAGGTCCTGTCAAGGTTAAGCCCTTCTCCTCCTTCTGCATGTACCTTCCATGCAGCAGGCAAAGAGGCTGGTGTGGTACCCAGGGCACAGATATAGGCCAGGGGGTGCTGGGCAGCTGGGAGGATAGCTGGCTGCAGCTGGATGAGGGCGGGTCTGCTCCAAACCCATGTGTGTACCAGTTGCTTGGGTCAGTGTTCCTAGAATTGCCAGAAGGAGCATTGGATTTGAGGTTGGAAGATCAGGCTTTGAATCCCAGCTTTCTAACTGTCTGTCCTCCTATAAACCCCTCACCTCCCCCTCTAAACTTTACCTGCCTCATCTGTAAAATGGGACAAATAATGTAGGAACATCAAGGTCCTTTTGGAAGGAGAGGGGCTGTAGAGGAATTAATTCAGTGAAAAAGCTTCCTACTTTCCAGGACTTCGTGAGGGTAATGACATGGATAATTGGCCAATGTAAAGTCTCTGAGTGGTGTCAACCCATGGGAGAGGCTTGGGAAGGGCCTGGTGAGTCTGGAATGAGCTGCGAGATTGGTGATTCTGGGTGACCATTACCTGGCTGCCTTCGCCTCCAGGAAGCCACGTGGTCAGGGCAGGGCCTTCCCTGATGTGGTCAGGGAAGGGCCACTGCAGCCGCGTGCTGTCTATGAGTCTCTGGCCCACACCAGGCTGCAGGGCCAGCAGCTGCCTGGAGATGATGAGGGGTCCTCATTAAAAAATCATGTTACCCCTTACAAGCCGCCTACACATCTTAGCTCACATATGCTTCTATAGCATAGTGAAGAAGCTTGTCTCGTTCGCATTTTTATTGATAAAGGAACTGAGGCCCAGAAAAGGGGAAGTGACTTGCCTCAGGTCATACAGCTAGTAAGTTGCAGAACTGAAAGTAGACGTAGGGATCCTGACCTCCAGATTCGAGATCCCTCCACTCTCCCCGGTTTTCTGTTCCCCCTTGGCCAATGCTAAGGTGTTTTCATCGACATGGCCATAGGGGATCCCCAGGGACAGAGAGTTTAAGGTTTAACAGCACAGAGCCAAACCAAACATCTCACTGAGTTGCCGACTCTTCAGAACCGAAAAATCTGCGGAAACCTTCCAGCGCCAAATCCTCCTTTTGCAATGAGAAAACTGAGGCCCAGAGTGGGACAGGGACTTAGCCGAGGTCACAAAGCACTTTGGCATTAGCATGGCAATTATAGCTCAGCCTATGACTCTTAGTGCAGTGCTCTTCCCCCTTGTGCCCTGGCTTTGAGCAGACACCTTTAGATGGTGGCACCAGGATGCCAGGCCAGGTCCTGGGTACCAGCACTTCCTGCTAGTTTAGCACCATGTGCACTGAGCCCCTCCCTTGCACCAGGCGGTGGGGTATGTCAAGCCAAACCAGCTCTAGAGAAGAGGAGTGTGTCATACCTCATTGGGCAAAGCCCATTCCCCACCCCTCTGAAGGCAGACCTAGGCCAACTCAGACCTGGCAGGGACCCCAGCCACACAGATGCAGTGAAGGGGTGGGAAGACAGACCTGGGTCAGCTGGAGATGGGGCTCCACCCAGCTGCACAGGTACCTCCTGCCAGTACCAGAGTGCCAGAGGACAGGCTCTACTGTACCCTGCCATTTAACAGATGGAAAAAATGAGGACTCAAGAGAGGAAGAGAGGTGCTCACGGCTGACTTGGGACAGAAACCCAAGTCCCTCAGTTCCCTGTCCTGGGATCCTTTGACAATAAGTAAAACTGCTGCTGCTATAAATAACAGTACTCCAAGTATCAGGCATAAAATGATTATGAGGTCATGACCCTTCCCCTCCCTTAGTGTGGACCACAGAGTGGCCACCTGACATATTAATCTCATTGAGCAGTGTGGTTCTCAACCCTGGCCACACACTAATATCACCAGAGAAGCCTCTAGCATTGCAGTGCCTGGGTCCCAGCCCTGAGGCTTTGAGTTCATTGATACAGGGCTGAACCAGGGCCTTGATATGTTTTCAAGACTCTCAGCCAGGCCTGAGAGCCATCTGTTAAGACGATTTTAACTGTCTATAAGAGAAAACCCAACTGACATTGGCTAAACCACAAGGATCTTCAGTACCTAACAAGGAGGCGAGGGTGGGCAGAACCAGCATTGGTTCAGCAGTTCTGCAACGTAATGAGGGATCCAGAAAAACTATTACTCATTATGCCAAACTCATTGTATCAACCTGTCATTCACTGTCCCCCTCATGGTCACGAGATGGCTGCTGCCACTCCAGGCATCAAGTCCTCCAAGCACAAAGCAGAGGTTGGGGCAAGGAGTCATTTTGTTCACTACTCTCTCTTTTATTAGAAAGGAAAGTCTTCTGTAGCAGCGCCCCAGCAGACTTTCTGTTATAACTCTTTGGATAAAACTAGGCTATATTCCCACCCCTGGACTAATCACTGGCTGAGGCGGTGAGATTGTCCCACCTGGCTTGAAGCAGTCATAACTCATCCATGGGACAGGGCACCCTGTTGCCTAGACAAAGTCAGGTTCTGCTATCAGGGAAGATGGGGGAAATGGCCGTTGGGGAGGACCATCTGCAGGATCTGCCACACCCTATGAAAATGGAGCTGTTTGGCCAGCCATGCAGTGAACTTTGACCTCCTCACATAAGGTGCTGGCCTTGGAAAGAGGATGCAGGGTCAAGTCCACCCATGAACTACTGACCACAGCTCAGGAGAAGTTCCTCTTCCCAGAAGGATCTGGGTAGGCTTCCCAGAAGAGGGCACTTTCCCTGGGCCTTGAAGAAGGAGAAGGCTTCTCTGAGGACGTTGGGCTCAGGTGCCCAGGTGGGTTCTCTCTGGGGCCGAGGCTGAGGGGCAGCAAGCTCCAGTGGGAAGCTCTTCTCTTGGTGATGGCAGAGGAGCTAGAGCAAACCCCAGTGCACACACTTGTCATGTGTCTCCTTGACGCGTGTCCATCAGCACTCATAGGCCAGGGCAAATCATGCAGACTTGAGGTCCATATCAGTAGGGAAGGGTGGGGAAAGATCTGCCTTTAGGGAAAGGGAGTGAATATTTGCTGAACAAATCAAAGTAATGCACTGGTATTCAGGGTATTTTGTAGAGGGCCATGTGATTCAACGTTCAGCCAGGACCAAGAACCGTTGACCCACACAGTGTGAGTCAGCCAGCCAGAATAAAAATCAAGCTTAGTTGATTCCACTTCATTTTCTTAGAGCAGTTGGCACCCGACTGGAGTCCATTACTCTTTGAGGCATTTTTAAGAAAAGAGTCACTGGAATTAACATGGAACATTATTTTAATGACTGATTTTAACTAGATCGTGTGATTTCAAGTAATGGGTCTGTGTCTGATTCATCTCTGGTATTCTCAGGCTGGCCACAGTGAAAAGAAATGGAGAAATGCCAGGATCTATGCTCTTGGTAACTGGTATGCAATCCTGTGTAAGCTCCATGAAGGCAAAGATTTTTGTCTGTTGGAATCATCGTTGTATCCTCAGTGCATAGAAGAGTGCCTGACACAGAGTGGGTGCTCGACGAGTGACCTTTTAGTTAATGTATGCATAAATACATGGATAAATAGGTTATCTGGAATGGAAAAATAAACAATGGATGAGTGGATGATTGGCTAGATGAATGTATGGTGGGTGGATGTGATGATGCATGAATAAATGGATGGCTGGGTGGATAGACAGGATAATGGAGGGATGGGAGGACAGTTGGATGGATGGTTGGATGGATAGAAAGATGAATGGATGGATGAATGATGAGTAGTGATGATGAGAGAATGACAGATAAATGGTCAGATGAGTAGAGAGATGGACGGATAGGAGGATAGATGGAGGGCAGTTGAATGGGCGGTTGGACAGTTGAATATATGGATAGAGGGGTGGATGGATGGGAAGGTAGATAATATATAGGTCGGTGGGTAGATGGATGTGTGGGAGGATGAATAAATGGATGGATGGTGAGATGGGCTGGTGGGTAAATGAAGAGATGAGTGGATGGATGGATATATAGATGGATAAGTGGTTGGGTGGGTCATGTGACCAAATGAATGAATTTTTTTTTTTTTTTTTTGAGATGGAGTCTCGCTCTGTCCCCAGGCTGGAGTGCAGTGGCCGGATCTCAGCTCACTGCAAGCTCCGCCTCCCGGGTTTACGCCATTCTCCTGCCTCAGCCTCCCGAGTAGCTGGGACTACAGGCGCCCGCCACCTCGCCCGGCTAGTTTTTTTGTATTTTTTAGTAGAGACGGGGTTTCACCGTGTTCGCCAGGATGGTCTTGATCTCCTGACCTCATGATCCGCCTGTCTCAGCCTCCCAAAGTGCTGGGATTACAGGCTTGAGCCATCCCGCCCGGCCCCAAATGAATGAATTTTAAAATGAATGTGTTATTGTCAGTGAAATGCACACCCTTCCCTGTGGGTAAACATAGCTATCCTGCAAAACTGTTCATGACCAGGATGGTTTTGGTTTCCTCACAGGGTTTTCTGATTTGCTGTTCCCTCCTCCCCACTGGGTGTCTGTTCTGGAGGCCAGGGTGAGAGGTGGAGGAGGATGGCCACGCAGATCAGCACTCGGGGCAGCCAGTGTACCATTGGGCAGGAGGAGTACAGCCTGTACAGCAGCCTGAGCGAGGAGGAACTGGTGCAGATGGCCATCGAGCAGAGCCTAGCGGACAAGACAAGGGGTCCAACCACTGCTGAGGCCACCGTGTCTGCATGTGCCAACCGCCAACCTGCCCATTTCTACCCATGGACCAGGTGAGCAAGGCGAGGCTGATGAGGGGAGTGGGGCCATCCAGGACATCCACAGACTGCAGATCCCAAATGCTGTTAATCCAAAACAAAGGTATCCTGGTCTCTAGGTTGCCTTTTGCACCTTTCTGATTTACATTTGTTATCTGAACTTACTGAGCTCTGGCTGTGCCAGGTACTGCAGTGGGTGCTATACACACTCTGCCTCCTTTCATCCGCTTAGGAACCCTCTCAGCGGGCTCTGGGTTATAGACCCGTTTAGAAGAGGAAACTGAAGCTCAGGGCTGAAAAACAGGCCCAAGATCACACAGCCAGTAGATAATGCTGCAGAGATCGGAGCTGCCTGGCTCCCTATCTTGCAGCGCAGCCTCCCTCGAAAAACATGTCTGGTGAGCAAGGGATGTCTGCCCACAGGGCCATCCTGTCTCCTTCTTCCGGCTCCCCCTTCTCAGCACCACCTCATCCTCTCAGTCACAGGACTTTCTAAAGCAGTGCCATCCAAATATGACACCAGCCACAACTGCAATGCACGGATGCAATTTTAAAGGTTCCAATAGTCACAGTTAAAAAGTAAAGAGAAACAGGTGAAATTAATTTTCATTGGTATTTCACATCTGAAATATCACCATTTCCACCAATATATTTGTATTTCCATCAATATAAAATTATGAATGAGATTGTTACCATTTCTTTTTGACCAACAAGTCTTTGAAATCCAGTGTGTATTTTACACTCACAGCGCATCTTGATTCAGACCCACCACATTCCAAGCCCTCCCCAGCCACATATGGCCGGTGACTACCTTATTAGACGGTGCAGATCTAGAAGACATCTTCTTTGTAGGAGGTGGGAGCTAGAGAGATGATGAAGCAGAGTGGTAACTGATCTTAAACTGCATTTGGAAAAGACCTATATAAGCCATAAAATTGCTTTTGCTCCCCACCACCCCCAGCCAAGGTCAAGTGTGTTTGGGCATGAATGGCAGGGCATGGGAATTTCTGTGACAATTGTGTTGATGGGCCACAAATCTCATTGTGTACAGCAGCCAGCTAGCTCCCTGCGTGACCTCAGGCAAGTCACTTAACCTCTCAAAACCTCAGCTTCCTTCTCAAATAACAACAACAATAAACAGACTTTTTCCGATGCACAGTCACAGTTGACAGGGGATGAAGGTGGGTGATGGTGCATCTCAGCCCTGTCCCCTAAGGGACTTTGCCCTTACCAAGGCTGGACCATCTCTGTCAGGCTGGCTGGGCGGAGGCCCAGAGCTGAGGAGCCCCTTTTAAAAGGGAAGGCGGGCAGCTGGAATGAGTACGAAGACTCCAGGTTACTAAGCTCCCCCGAGGGCGTTCCATTCTGAAACCCAATCTGAAAAACAGAAACCTGAAGCCAAGGACTGGGTTCATCTTGGCTCGTGCTCAAAGTGGCCCTGGTTCCTGTTCTGGCTGGTTCAGCCAAAGACAGACCACAAGTTCCTCTTTCTCAGGAGGGGGTCAGATAAAGATAGGGCATCCTCCCTCTGAAGACGGCCTGCTGCATGAAGCCAGCACGTCCCCCCAGGTGTCTGCAGCCTTCTCTCCAGCATAGGATACCCCTCAGGAGTCCCAGGGATGCTTGGAAACATTAGAACAAAGTGCGCCCTCGGCCTCCAGACCCTGACTCTGCCTTCATCCGGTGGGTAAGGAAATGGAGGCCCACACTGGGCCATGAACATTTATTTAACTTCCTGCGGAAAAAGCTCTCCTGGAGAACTGAGACCATTTCTCCCAGGTCAAGCAGCCCTCATCTGAGGTCCAGCCCCACAAGCAATATAGCAGAGGAGGGTCAACCTGCATTTTCTTACTCTACGAGTGACCTGAAACCTCCTAGGTTCGGTTCTGCACCTTCGCTTCTGGAAGGAGGCTGGGCTTGGGTCCTGCTGGGAAGAAAAAGCCCTTAGATAGAATGTTTAATGCAATTCTCCTCCCCCCAAATGCACATTGAGCACCTCCCATGTGCCTGCCACACATTCATTCAGTTAATGTTTACAAAAGCCACCCAAAGTGGATGCTTTTGTGTTCATTTTACAGACGACAAAACACGCCCACAGCAGGGCCAGGCATGGAACCAAAATCTGTCCCGCTCTGAAGTTCAGACACTTCGCCAGGCTCTGCTGATGCTGTGAAGGCCTCTGTTTCCTTCCCCTACCCCATCTTGAGGTGAGGTTTTGACCTCATTACGTCCGTCTCCTACTCACAGAGGCCCAGGGTCCCCAAATTCACCCAGCACACACGCACGTGTGCTGTCACACCCAGACACGCATTACAGTGAGTGCAGGACCCGAGACAGTCCTTGTTCACTTTTATCTGTCCAAATAAATCCACAGCAAGTTTAGCAACAGGATGTCACCCTTGTCCCCAGGCAATCCACATGGCAGCTTCTTCTCATCTTTGGGTCTGAGATTAAGCATCACCTCAGCCAGTCCTGCCCTGACCACTGTCCCAGGCCAACTGGTTTTTCACCTCTTACTTGCTCTCATGGTTGTTTCCTTGTGGCCTTGACCTTGACTTACAATTCTTATTTATTTGTCTGCTTCTGCCATTAACCTATGCTTCCAGTGAAGTGCTGTGTCTGACCTGTCGCAGGCACCACATGGCTATCTGTGAACGAGTGAATGGGTGAGTAAAGGAATAGATGAAAAGGCAGCAGAGTGGAAAGAGAAGTAGGTCTAGAGATTCAAATTCTTCCTCTATCACTGGCTGTGCAACCTTAGGTGAGTTGCTAGCCCTATCTGAGCCCCAATGGCCTCATCTCTACAATAGCAACAGCGAAAATGTGCTGTGCTCCCCTTGCAGTATTCCTGCGAAAAGCAAATACGATGAGGCGGGTGTTGGAGCTCCCCACATCTTGCAGCTGGTATGGACCTCCCTGGCCCTGTCGGAGTGCTCCAGCACCAACCTCATGACGGCCTCTGCTTCACAGACAAGCTTCTCGGGTCTTCCTGGGACGCCCTCCTGAGAGTGTTCCCAACTAGACTGTGACCTCCTTGGGGACAGAGAGCTGAGCTGATATTGTTTATTTATTTGTTTATTTTTTAATCTCCAGAGCCCAGCTTAGAGCCTGGATCATTGTAGCTACCTAATAAACGGTTTTAAACAAATAAATACCTTTGAAACCAATAAAATGCTCTGGCAATGTAATTGGTCATTATTATATTGTGACCAAAATGGAGTCCACTGAGTCTTTGGGATCTTAGAAATGAAAGTCAGATCAGTACCCCGGAGAAAACAGAATTCTGTTGAAAACCATTTCCCAATTTGCTTCTGTCCCACCTCAATGTAAGGGACAGAATGTGATGAGAATCAAATGAGGATCATTTGCCAAGCTTTGGTCCCCTGAGGAAGCCCAAAGAGACAGACCTAGCTTCCTGTTCCACGGAGAAGTGCGGTCCTCGAACCCATGAGGTGCAGAGCCCAAGGTTTCCATGAATGGACCAGTCAGAATGAGTCCAGGAAGCTGGGTCTTCATAATCTTTAAACTTCTGCATTTTATTTAAGATACATTTCTGAGAAGACAAATGAGGAAAACATGAAGCAGGAACTGGCTGAGGCTGATGTGTGCACAGCTTCAAACAATTCAAATCAAGCCACCCACACTTACTGTGCACTTATGATATGCCAAGTTGTGAATCAGGGCTGGGCCCTGCTCTTCCTAAGATCACAGTCTAATGAGGGTGAAGGCCCAGAACTACCTGATGACACAGCAGGGAGAGCACAGCTTGCTGAGTTACAAAGGGACACTACAAAAGGTCAATTCACTTAGTCAAGGAAGTAGGCTTTGCAGGATGAATAGGAGTTCGTCAAGCAGACTAGAGGAAGCAGGCCTCTTTGAGCCTCAGTTCCCTCATTTGCAAAGGAAGCCAATTACATCTCCTTCACCAAGTGACTGGGGAATTAAATGAGATGCTTGGCGCAATGTGCCTGTTATAACAAGTGCTCAATGAATCGCAGCTATGGATAGGAAGTCAGAGTCACGGCAGCTTGGAATTCATGTTCTCCTCCACATGTGATTCTTCTCTGGTCAGCCCAGAAAGGATGGACTGGCTGGTGGGTGAGGGAGAAATAGAAACCTCATGGATGGGAGGCCGATTCCAGAGACCGTGCAGGAACCAGGGTGGGGGTTAGTTACATGCTATGAGCTCTTCTCTCTACCTAAGAGGGCAGGGGACTGGCTCTCCAGGAGTATGAGATCTTGGTCCACAAACACACAATACCAAGATTGCCATATGGGGTTTTAATCCTTCAAAGACTTTTGTTTGTTTTGTTTTATTTACTTAAATGTATCAAGTGCCTGTGTGCTACTACTCTTGACATCTGGGCTTGATGTGGGTTGCCGTGAGGCTCTGGTGAGAGAACAGAGGGCCTGGCACAGTGGCAGGCATGGGGTGGACTCTCATGGCACAGTGGCGGGCGTGGGGTGGACTCATGGCACAGTGGTGGGCGTGGGGTGGAATCTCGATTTTGTTAGCTTCCTCCTCTATTAAGGTGCTTACTTGCCCCTGCATTCAGCCAGGCCCAGCCCAATCGCTGCCTCCCTGGGGCTGACCTGGGCTTCTTACTAACTCAGACAGAGCAGCCATCCGTTGACTCACCGAGCGACTAGGAGCACTGTCCTCCCAGTCCATTCTCTGCTCTCACTGAGCCTGACTGTGCCTGAATTCATGATAAGCTGGACTCCAGGGTCAGGTGATGGTGACACACTCTCCCCAGAACCTGCCCAGTGACACGCAAAGGACAGAGGCCCTACCTGGGGCTCTTCCAGGGCATGACCTGTACCCACATCCTGCCGAGGCCAGGCTCCTCTCGCCTCTGATGACTCAGCCCAGGAGTTTTGCTCTGTTGGTAATTCCCCTGCTTGGGGCCCGAGGCGAAATGGGGCCTCCAGCCTTGATTGGCAAGCGCACGAAACCCAGCCAGGGGCCCTGGCTCCCCAGCCAGCCCTGAGACTCACGGCTCAGTAACTCTGAGCAGTCGGCTTGCCCAGTCACCAGCTCCAAAGCCAGTGGACGCACCCCAATCTCAGTGCTCCCAGAATGAGCCCTTCTGCCTTGATCTCACCCTGTCCTCCGTGACTCTATGGCTGTGTGTGGCCTTGTCTCCCTCCCTGCTGGCTTCCAAACATCCCCAGGATCCACAGAAAGATACATCTTAATGAGCTGCATCGCTACACAGAGCTGGGCTCTGGGACCGAGCCAGAGCTGGGAAATCTTTGTTGAAGGCAACTCAGTTTGTCTGTTTCCTCATCTGCAAAATGGGAACAGCACACCCACTGCTTCCATCAATGGTGGCAGGAGGATGGAAATGAGGAGAGGCTCAGCATGCCTCAGCATGAACATTTGCCCTGCACAGTTGTCAGAAATTGTCATCATCACCGTCTCCCTCCACGTCCATCAGCCTCAATATCCCGGCCATCACTGCTGCTGCTATTATTATGCAGAGACAGGTCCTCGTTTAGGACAGTGCAGTGGGCTTTTTCCCAGTGCTTTATTATCCTGCTAAAAACATTCTAACAATGGCAGGTAATCAGAGGCCACGGATGCACTAAGCATGAGGGTGGCCGCGACCCAAGGATCCTGGGAGGTGGAAGCCCAGGGCCTCATCAAGACAACAGGGCTGGAGACAACCGAGGTGAGCCTGGCCCCAGGCTGCCTCCACCTGCCCGGCTCTCTCTCCTTCTCAGGACCAGGCACTAATGCAGAGGACACTGAACCCAGCAGCTGTTAGGGCTAAGGAGGGGCCTTGGCTCTGGGATCTGTTGGACACTGAGTCTCTCCACAGCTACAGAAGCAGTGAGGACATTCCCAGTCTGGTCCTGGTCCCACTTCTCCATTTTGCAAATAAGGAAACTGAGGCACAGAGCGAGGATGGGGCTTGTTCAAAGTCACAGGGCCAGTCGGTGTGGAGGTCGGAGAGCTAGAGAAAGGATGAAAAGGCAGGAAGAGGCCAGGCCTTCAGAGGACAGGGTGTCATCAGGAGCTGGGCAGACAGTGGCGGTCTGAACCTCTGCTCCACTCGCTGCCCCACTGCAGGTGACCCTGTGCAGTTACGTCCCCTCTCACAGCCTCCATGTCTTCATCTGTAAAAGGCACCCCCGTCTACGGTCGATGGATGCGGATAAATGAGGGCATGTGCCCCAATGTGGGTCAGTAGAAGACCAGGAGCAGGGGATGGGAGAAGGAAGGCGGGAGGGAGTGACGGCGGCGAGGATGAGGAAGGCAGCCAGGCCTGCAGCCAGCCCTGAGAGGTTGAAGCAGAGGAGTGAGCAGGTTCCCCTCGTCCCACTACCCTTGCTCCTCTCTACCCAGACCCTGGCCTTGCGGGGGTACCCACAGAATCTGTAGGCTGTGGCCCGACCAGAAAGAGTGTGGGTGCTTCTCAGGGTCATAATTACCCCATGCCCCACAGGCTGTGAGTCACTAGTAGCAGAGTCCCCCCCAGTCCCCCCAGAAGAGTGTAGTGAAAGGCCAGGGCCACTAGGGTGTCGAGAGCGCCAGGCCTGACCTACTGGGGGTGGGGTCAGTAGGGGCCACATACCCTGTTTTCACGACAACCTCAGGCCAACTCAGATTTGTGGAGTGGCCATCCCACCTCCTTCCAGCTCTTCCACTCTCACAAGAGCCTGGTGGGGTGGGAAAACTGAGGCCATAGAGGCAAAAGCATGATAAAATGAATAGTTAGCACGTGTGGAACACCCTCTGTGCTTTACACTCCACTAAGCTCCTCACACAATTCGCTTACTCAGGCCTCACCGGCCATCGAGCACAGGCTCTTTTCATGCCACCTTGCAGATGGGGGGACTAAGGCACAGAGAAGGTCAACCCGTCCCATGTCACACGGCCAAGGAGTGCCAGAGCCTGGATGTGAACCTGTGTCTGACTGCAGCCCTGGTTCTGACACCCTTCCTCGTGCATCCTATAGTAACACTGTAGAAGTTACTATAGCATCTGCTCCCACCCCTAGGACAAGATCCCCTAATGAGGGGCCGGCAGGTGGGCGTGGGGGCCACAGGCACAGCTTGGTTTCTCAGCTTTGCTCCCCTATCCTCTGCTTCCCCATGAATCTCTCATCCAGCCCTGCAGGGATCTGCCTGGCCAGCGGTGAGCCTGAGCCCCTTTCATCCGGGGACCTGCCGACCTGCCGTCCGTGGCTCACATCCTCCTGGGTGAAGAATGTCACCTTGCTTCCTATCTGCCTCTCTCGTGGTTGGCTGGGGAGGGGGACGAGGGGGTGGGGTGAGGTTAACCTCATTGTTGTCTTATATGGTCATTTAAATCTCCCAGGGCTTCCTCCAAGGGCCAAAAATAATCCGGAGACACAGCAGCTGTGTCCAGCACACAGAGAGGACCCAGCCATCTGCTTTGGTTCAGAGCCCTGTGTCTGTCTGTCAGTCAGTCCCTCCCCAGCTCTCCCTCCATCCTCGTTCCTGCCTGAAGCCATGACCCGCTTCTCCTATGCAGAGTACTTTTCCCTCTTTCACTCCTGCTCTGCACCCTCCAGGTCCACTGCACCTCCTGAGAGCTCGCCGGCCCGGGCCCCGATGGGCTTGTTCCAAGGGGTCATGCAGAAATACAGCAGCAGCTTGTTCCAGACCTCCCAGCTGGCGTAAGTGACTCCTGTCTGGCCCCAGGACCATCCAAGTTCACTCCCCTAATTGGGATGGTAGGGAGGGTGGGAAGCAGGCCCCCAGCCCCCAGGAGGGCAGAGGGCACTATGGAGGCACCTGCCGTGCAAGCCCCTTCTAGGGGCGTCCCCTTGGGGCCCCGCTGCTCCTGCTGAGCTGGGCTTGGTGGCCACAGACTTTGGTCCTCAAGGAACTGCCAGCCAGGCATGCTGGTGATCCTCCCTCAGATGCCCCCAGCACGGGACCTGAGTGCTGGAGGAGCCCCACGGGGCTCTAAAACTGGGGACCCAGCACGAGGGAAATTGGGGAGATGGCCTTAGCACCCCTGAGGCCCAGAAGAGCTTGGAGTTGAACTTGATGAGTTGGCTGCACCCTTGTTTGTCCCAGTCTCACTTTCCTCCATGCCATCACTCTGGGTCCATCCAAAATGCCCACACCCACAGCCTTTGTTTTGTTTTGTCGTCCTTGTTTGTGAAGTGCCAGGTGCTAAAATCCAGAACGAATCTAAGCTGCAGGGGTTCTGTTTGCCGGGCACCAGGGGCAGGGCTAATGGGTTCCTTAGAAAATAATTCTGTCTCCTTCCCCTCTCTGTACCGCCGGAATAGTGACCCCGGAAGCAGCCAAAAGCAAAAGAGGGGCCCCATCACTGGAACCGCATTTCCTCACTCAGTTATGTTGTAGAGAAGGGAGGAGGCAATTGGTCAGTATTTTCTTTCTCCTTCCCAGCCTTTTTCAAATCCTGCCGCCCTCCACTTCCTTGGTGTGGTGGGTGTGTGGAGTGGTTGACAATCTGGAAAAGGGAAACCCAGTGCTGGTCTCAGCTACTGCTACCTCCCACGTGACTGCCTGAGAGTCGCTGGCTCCTCTGAGTCTCCCTTCTCTGTAGGACACGGCAACGTGACCTCTAGGGTCCCATCCAGCTTATTACTTTCTGATGGCCTGACCCCCCCAGCACCCTCCCCCACCCACAGGGCAGAGACTATGTCTGAGGTCACAGAGAAGCTGTGAATGTGTGGGCTAAGAGCTCCAGGGTCCTTGCATCACAGCTGGAGAGACCTAAGCTGGGCGGCAGGTCCTGAAAGTGTTCTCACGACACTGCACCGCGTCCTGCTCACCAAGGCCACGAGAAAAGCCAGCCCTCCTCCCTTCCACTTCAGCTGGGGTCCCATTGAAGACCCTCCAGGAAAAGGGGGGCACATACCCCCACTGGGCTTTTCCTGATGCTGGCAGGGGCTGCTCTGGCTGCTCCTAAGTGGAACTCGTGAAGGTGGCAGTGACGGTGTTGATGGGGACTTCAGGACTTATCTGGTCAGTTTCCCATCGTCCTTGCTGGGTCTGTTGCTTCACCGGCATCTGTGCTCTGATGCTATTAATAACCAGAGAGCCTGAGAGCAGGAAGAAGTGCTGCTCATGCTGGAGGAAGTGGCTGGGAGGGTGCAGGGGCTGGTGGCAGAGACCCCCAGAGCCCATCCTAGCCCAACATGGCGTGGGGGTCCTGGGAATGAGGCTTGCCTCCAGCCTCACCTTCTCCATCTGGGAAATGGGACTATTGATGCAGAACCCTCCCCAAAAGTGGATCAGAGAGCCACAGCCATCGTGGTTCTCATGGACTCTCCAAGGACGGGGCAGGGAGCTCAGTGAATGAATGAATGAAGGAAGGAAGGAAGCAATGAATGAACAAAGGGACTTTAACAAGCCAAGCAAGGAATGGCTTCACTTTAGCCCTGAAGTCTTTTTGACATTCAAAAGTTTTAAATTGTGAAAGCTTCAAATTTATTAATCCTTCCAGTAATTTTTTTTTCTGCAGCTGGATGTACTGGGAGTGGGAATAAGTGACGGGGCAAGGAGAGGAGTTGGAAGACCCCAGAGAGAGGCTCAGGGTTAAGAGGGGCCCTCGAGGTGGGCATGCCTGGTAAACGTTAGAGCGCTATACTCAGGGAAAGCATTTAATTCTCACAAGTGCCTGGCATGTGGGTGGTTAGCCACCCCTTAGGAGGCTGGCACTGTGTGCCTGAATCCTCTTGGTAAAAATGGTCTTGGTATAACATTCACTGCAGCCATAGAAAGCCACAGGGATTAAGGGGTCCCCCAATCCTCTTGCAGCCACTGGGCTGCAGGGGGCTGAGTGCTCATCCTAGAACCAGCGGGGACGAGGACCGAGTGACCCCACTGCCAGCACTCCCTGGGAGAAAGGACCCCTGGTCTGGCCTTGGCCTGACCTTGAGGACTGACCCACTCCTTGCTCTCACAGGCCTGTGGATCCCTTGATAAAGGCCATCAAGAATGGCGATGAAGAGGCCTTGAAGACCATGATCAAGGAAGGGAAGAATCTCGCAGAGCCCAACAAGGAGGGCTGGCTACCGCTGCACGAGGCCGCGTACTATGGCCAGCTAGGCTGCCTGAAGGTCCTGCAGCGAGGTGAGGGTTGGGCTCTGGATGTGGCAAGAGGTGGGAAAGGGACTGTGGGAAGGGCTGCTGCTCCTGGGGCTTCATGTTCTTTGCCCACAACCACCTTGATGAGAAGGACAGGCAAGGCTGTCACCTTCGTTTGTCAGTTAGTCACAGAGTTAGGAGAGGGGAGATGAGTTGTCTCCACCCCCGACAGACACCCCCTGCTGCCACCTCTCCAGGCCTCTGAGGACAGGAGAGCCTCATTCCTAGAAAAGGAATGAGGGAGGGCTGACTTTTAGGAGAGCTGCTGCCAACTTGTTCCAGAATGTCCCAGGGGCTGATTTGGTATGAAAAATACTGCAGCTGTGCCTGTACCCGGCCAAGGCTATCCCCCACCTGCTGTGGGGCCCTGGGCCAGCCATGCCTCCTCTCTGAGCCCTGTCTTTGTGCTGAGCCAGGCTTAGAAGGACAACTCCTGCAGGCAGGTGTCACCTCTGCCCTGAAGCAGCACAGACCCCAAACGGTCCCCCACACTCCAAGAAACCACAGCATGTAACAGCGGGTTTCCAGCAATGGCTGGTGTGAGTTCGAGGGAAGGACAGGAGTATTAGAAGAGGGAGGGGCTCAATTAGGGAAGGCTTCTCAGAGGACGTGGCATCTGAGCATGGACTTGTACAACCAGGAAGCTAAAATGGCCCTGTGAAAGGGCCAGATGAATACAGTCTGTAGTTGGTAAATTTCAGAGGATGTCATAGATTGTTCCTGAAATTGGGAGGCAATCTGGAAAGCCTCTGTGTTGCGGGATCAAGTATCTTCTTCCTACATGAATTTCCCGGTCGGCCCTCCCTAGCGTACCCAGGGACCATCGACCAGCGCACCCTGCAGGAGGAAACAGCCGTTTACTTGGCAACGTGCAGGGGCCACCTGGACTGTCTCCTGTCACTTCTCCAGGCAGGAGCAGAGCCGGACATCTCTAACAAATCCCGAGAGACACCGCTCTACAAAGGTGAGGTCCCCACCCCGGAGTGGGCTTTCCTGAGGAAGAATCCAGAAGGTGGGTGGGCAACAGGGAATGTTGCTCCCATAAGTGCATAACCCCCAATGTGGCCCTGCTCAAATTCACAATTTATGTAACTGAATCATTCATTCCTGCATGCATTTTTTTTTTTTTTTTTTTTTTTTGAGACGGAGCCTCGCTCTGTCACCCAGGCTGGAGTGCAGTGGCCGGATCTCAGCTCACTGCAAGCTCCTCCTCTTGGATTCACGCCATTCTCCTGCCTCAGCCTCCCAAGTAACTGGGACTATAGGCACCCGCCACCTCGCCCGGCTAGTTTTTTTTTGTATTTTTTAGTAGAGACGGGGTTTCACCGTGTTAGCCAGGATGGTCTCGATCTCCTGACCTCGTGATCCGCCCGTCTCGGCCTCCCAAAGTGCTGGGATTACAGGCTTGAGCCACCGCGCCCGGCCTCCTGCATGCATTTTACCAACATTTTCCAACTGCCTCCCATGGGCCAGGATACTGAGGGACACTGAGGGCTCGGAGCTGAAAAACTATAGTCCAACCTGTGCACCCTCCCAGCCCTGTAGGCACCCACACACAGACAGCAGTGAAGAGCTTGGCAGGGGATATTGTGGGAGCATGGGGGAGGGGCACCCAGAGGAGGGGTGCCTGAGCTGAACCGCAGAGGAGGAATTACCCACTGGCCAAGCAGGGGGAACCACACAGGCAAAGGCATGAAGGAGTGCGAGAGCATGTACCTCTGGGACATTTGTTTAAGAAAAGCAAGGCCTCCTGGCTTACTCAGTACATCATCCATGGACATTTGTTGGCTGCCCTAGCAGTACCAGAGTCAAAATCTAAATAATCACAATAGCATTGATCGAGTGTTTAGTATATGCCAGGCACTGTTCTCTTACGGAACCCTCATGTCTATCTACACATGAGGTAGGCACTGCCAGTGTCCCCTTTCACAGATGAGGACCTAAGGCACCGAGACATGAAATGGGTTGCCCAGGATCACACAGCTAGCAAGGGGTACCCCAGTGGTTCAAACTCAGGGAGGTGGATGTCACACTGCACTCAACCACTTCATTCTAAACATCCTGTCCATGCCTACATGCTGAAGCAATCAGCTGGGGTCTTGCAAAAATGACCAGGCCTTTGTACTTGGAAAAATTACAGATATCCTTGATTTCCCATGTGTCTGCTATCCAGTGCTTGGAACAGCTTGGGCAGCAGGAACTGTGTAGTAGGTCTTTGGATCCACTGCAGACCCACTGTGGAAGTGTCTTCCCTGGAATCCGTGTCTGCCAGGGCGCCATGGTTATCACCTGGAACCTCAGCTGTCCAGAGGGAGTGCCCAGGAAGCTGGACAGCCCACAGCCAGAGCTTGGCCCTGGTCTAGCAAGCACACCTACTATGTGTCAAGCACCATGCTCATGCCTTACACACAGTCTCACTCCCATAGCATCCGCTCGAGAAGGTTTTATTCTCTCCATTTTACAGGTGAGAAAATCAAGGCTTAGAGAGGTAGAAGGCTTGGGCTATGGTCCTGTTTGAAACAGTACACAGGCAGCCCTCCTCCTGCTGTTGCCAGTCTCCCTGACCCATTCCTCACTCCTCCTCCCACTGACACACAGAGAAGCTTCCAGGGCTGGTTAATTTGGACAAGTGCCCAGGTGACTCCAATACCACCTGCAGCTCCTGGTGAGAACTCTAGGGCCAGAGCCAAGGGCACGTTTGGGGTCTAGAGAGAGATGAGGCTTATAAAGGAGGTTAGAGTGGGTCAGGAAAGACTTGCAGAGCTGTACTCACAACCTGCATTTTACCCTGAACTAAATTAGTAGCCTTTGCTGCAGCAGGGGGAGTTTCAGTCGGATGATGACACTGTCCACTCCTCATCTAGAAAGAATCTCCCAGCGTTGGTAATGTGGAAGACTGAAGCAGGTACCATTGGAAGGGGAAATCATAGGGACATCCTGGGACATCCCAGGGGACAGAGACCTTCAGCCTGACTACCTGGGTTTGAATTCCAGTTCTGCCACTTAGTATCTGTGTGACTTTGGGCAAATCACTTACCCTCTCTGTGCCTCACCTTCCTTATCTGTGAAAGGGGATAACATCACTACATCCTTTAAGGGAATTTGGGAGGATTACATTAGTTAATCCTGTAAAATGTGCTTAGAACAGAGAGCCTGGGATAGAACCGGTACTAAATATATGAATCAACAAGTATTCTTGCTAATATTAGTATCAGTATTACTTTTAGTCGTCTATCAGGTTCAATGCACAGATTGGAACTTAATACACATGCAGTGGAAAGCTGAATGAGTGGATGAGTGAATGGACAGGTGAATGAAAGCAGTCTCTGCTGGCCAGTTCCTGCCAGGCCCTGCTGACCATCCCTGCTTCCCCCTGAGCACAGCCTGTGAGCGCAAGAACGCGGAGGCAGTGAAGATTCTGGTGCAGCACAACGCAGACACCAACCACCGCTGTAACCGCGGCTGGACCGCTCTGCATGAGTCTGTGTCTCGCAATGACCTGGAGGTCATGGAGATCCTGGTGAACGGAGGAGCCAAGGTGGAATCCAAGAATGCCTACGGCATCACCCCCTTGTTCGTGGCTGCCCAGAGTGGGCAGCTGGAGGCCCTAAGGTTCTTAGCCAAGTACGGTGAGTGGCCAAGTGTCCCTAGGTCATAGAGTCCCCAAAGGGCACACGGGAAGGATGTCAGAGGTCAGCTCTAAGGGAAGGCGAGTTAGGGGTCATCTTGTGGGCACACTGACGGAGTGAGTTTCCTTCTAGAGTACTGTGTTGAGAAAGATCCTGAGGCTGTGTCCAGGCTCAGTGGGAAGTGTCGGGATCCACTAGTGACATCTGCCATTAGCACAAATATGGGGGTGTGGCCCATGAACCACCTATTTGCCATTTATAATCTAGTCCAACATTTTCATTTTACAAACGAGGAGTCTGAGGCACAGAGAGAGGAAGTGACTCATCTACAGTCCTATAGCAAATTAGTTGTAGAACTAGCTAGACTCTTGGTCTCCTGACACCCCAACCGCTTCTCTTTCCACCACATCACACTTCAGGGCCAGAAGGAACCTCAGGCAACATTTAGATCACCTCCTCCTCCTTTTATGGGTGATGAACTCAAGGACCAGGATGGGAAAGTGATTTGTCCAAGGTCACACAGCAAATTAGTGGCAGAGCTGGGACTTGAACCCAGGTCTTTGCCCTCTTTGCCTGTGAAATATCTTAATGGGAGAAGATAACACAATAAGGCCTGCATTATGATGGCCCAGTAGCAGAAGACCCCTAGACATGGCAGACTTGCTTTTGGTTTCAGAATATTATATCCTCATCTTCCCCAAGAACGCCTTTGATTTCTTTTCTCTCTCCATGGGAAGTAACCCTCTCTCTCTAGCAACAGAGAAGCCAGAGGTAATCCAGACACGGAGGCTGAACTGTAGTAATCTGTTGAGGACTTGCTAAGTGTGAACACAGACTGGGTCCATGGAGCTTTCCCCATAGCCCCATATGGTAGGTAGTGTGCTCGTCCCATTTTATAGATGAAGAGACTGAGGTTCAGAGAGGTTAACTAATCGGTCACAGTCCGAGCCTGGATGCTGGTCCACTGCCATCTGACTCCAAACTGCATGTGCTTTGTGCTCTACCAGCCACCCTAGCCTGTGAGAGTCAGCAGCATGGGACTCTGCCCAGGTAAGCATCCATGCACTCAGCACATGCCCAAGCAGTGAGGAACATAGAGGCAGGCCCTTCCCTGCAGCCAGGAACAAATCTGGGCTGCCCAGCGTAAGAACAAAGGGGCACAGGCAGGGTCCTGGGAGCCCAGGCCGGGAGTCCTGGTGAAGGACAGCACGCTCAGCGGGCAAGGGTGACCTCACTAACTCCAAACATCTGTCCGGGTCTCCCGCCGACACTCTGAGTCAGGGTCTGTTCACTTTGTGGGCTGAGTCTATTTTCCAACCCAAATATTTGTCTTGTGTGAGCACGTGGCTTTGCTGGTGGGGTCCAGGCTCTCCAGGGCACCTGCCTCTGAGAGCCCGACAGAGGGTGAGGGCGGCTCACTGGCTTTCCCTCAGGCTGGAGGCAGAATGAAGCCCTCTGCCCAGCTCCTTCCATCCCGAGCAACTGGCATTTGCTGAGCAGCTTCCCTGTGGCGGGCACAGAGCTGAGAAATGTGCTTACATTATTCTGTTCATTCCCTGCAGTAATCCTGAGGGGTAGGTACTATTATTCCTGGTCAACAGATGAGAAAACTGAGGCTCCTAAAGGCTTTCTGAGACTGCAGAGCTTGTGAGCCATGAAACAGACGCCTCAAGTGATTCTCATCTGATGCCAAAGCCTGTGCTCTTTCCACTAGACCAGAAACTGATCACACCATCGTCAAAAATAAGAAACTACCAGAAAGCCTGAGATCAGCAACATGCTTAGAGAGATGACCTGTGGTTAGCAGACGCTTTTGATTTTAGCCCCACTGACATCTTCCAGCATCTTAGTTCCATGTCCTTCCAGAGCAAGGAAGGACTGCTGAACTCTCTTTGTGCAGAGAAAGCTGTGTGCACATCGGTTCTCTCCCTCACCCACCAGGAGATGAAGCAGGTGTAGAAGATTAAGCTGAAGGCAGATTGTCACCAGACCTGATTACTCCTCCTAACAGCATGGATTAATGTTTTCTGGGTTTTGTTTGTTTTTGTTTTTGTTTTGGGGACAGGGTCTCACTTTGTTGCCTAGGCTGGAGTGCAGTGGTGTGATCCTGGCTCACTGCAGCCTAGATCAACCTTCCAGGCTCAAGTAATCCTCGCACGTCAGCCTTCCAAGTAGCTGGAACTACAGGCATGTGCCACCATGCCTGGTCAGGGGCTACTCAGTAGGTGTAGAGAACAAACAGAGTCTCATTAGGTTACCCAGGCTAGTCTTGAACTCCCGGGCTCAAGTGATCCTCCCGCCTTGGCCTCCCAAAGTGCTGGGATTACAAGTGTGAGCCACTGCACCTGGTCTAGTATTTTCTTGGGAGGAGACAGAAAGTAATTCTCTTATTCCTTGAAGTGAAAGGCAGAGAATTAGCAGTTAGCAAGCATGCAGGGAATACTTCGCACAAAGAGCACTAATGATAAGAGCTAGAAGTTATTGATAGCAATAACGATCAATATTAATAGATGGCAATATTAGCAATAATAATAGCAATATTAATAGCAAATTGCAATTAGTAACATTTTTGGGATTTTCCTTTATTAGGGGTTCTGTGCTGTCCTAGACCTGTGAGGCCTCTGTCAGGGCAGAACCCAGGCCCTCTTACATGGAGTGAGGGTTAAGAGCATGGCCTCTACCATCAGAACATCCACCATGGCCTCTGCCATCAGACCATCTGGGTTCAAGTTTGGCTCCATCTTTATGAGCTGGGAGGTCTGAGGCAAGTGGTCTAGGTGTTCTGTGCTTCACTGCCCCGTCTGTAATCTGGAGATAAGAGCAGTACTGACCTCACAGGGTGACTACCCACTGTGAATTCAGATATAGCCTGTGGAAAGCACGATGCTCAGCACGGAGTAGGTGCTCAGAAAATGCCAGCATCATCGTGGCTGCTTGTATCCTCTCGGAGGTCTCTGTTCGGGCTGGCAGGCCCCTGGGGTTTTTTTTTTTCCCCCCCCCAGATGGAGTTTCACTCTTGTTGCCCAGGCTGGAGTGCAATGGCATAGTCTCGGCTCACTGCAGCCTCCACCTCCCGGGTTCAAGAGATTCTCCTGCCTCAGCCTCCTGAGTAGCTGGGATTATAGGTGCCCACTACCATGCCCAGCTAATTTTTGTATTTTTAATAAAGACAGGGTTTCACCATGTTGGCCAGGCTGGTCTTGAACTCCTGACTTCAGGTGATCTGCCTGCCTCAGTCTCCCAAAGTGCTGGGATTACAGGCATGAACCACTGCTCCTGGCCAGGCCCCTGGGTCTTGATGTTGTTGAAAGAAGCTGGGGGTGGCCCCGGGTAGACTCCTCCTTCCTAAGGGTCGTTGTTAAAGATCCGACGAACTACCGTGGTTAGCACTGCAGGCCCACCACGCGGTGGCGCTACACTGAGTACAGCAAATTCCTGGTCACTTGGTCACTTGGTGATCTGCTTCTCCTTCCCCAGGTGCTGACATCAACACACAGGCCAGCGACAGCGCGTCTGCCCTCTACGAGGCCTGCAAGAACGAGCATGAGGAGGTGGTGGAGTTTCTGCTGTTACAGGGTGCCGACGCCAACAAGACCAACAAGGACGGCTTGCTCCCACTGCACATCGCCTCCAAGAAGGGCAACTACAGGTCAGCCCAGGCTCTGCCAGCACCCAGGCAGCTCTCCAGAGACCCACACTGGGAGTAGTGGATGGGAGGGGTGGGCCTGCCCTGAATGTCCCACCCAAGTAGCTGGAGAGGTCAGAATGGACATCACCTTTCTCATGGAAAAGAGGGAAACCCCTTAGCAAGTTAGCAAGCATGGAGTGAATGCCTATAACAACAGCAGCAGCAATAATAATAGCAAACCCTTACACAGCACTTACCAGAACTTCACATCAGAAACTTATTTAATCTGCTTAACAGCTCATGGAGGTGGATATTATTATCTCTGTCGTTTAGATGAGGAAGTAAGACACAGAGAGGTTGAGTGACTTGCCCAAGGTCACACAGCTCATAGGTGGGAAGTACTCATCTGCTCCAAAGGTCACATCTACAGGAATTCTATCCAGGGGGCAGATGTGAGTCTGAACTAATGAATATTTTTGGGAGTACAGGAATGCAAAGATAACCTCCCAGGCAATTAGCAAGCATGCAAGGAAAACCTACAATAACACAAACAGCACCAATGATAAGAACTAGCAGTTATTGAGCAATTACTATGTGCTAGATACTCTGAGCGAGATGAGAGAGGCTTGAGTTCCCAAGGAGCAATCTGGAGGAAGGGAAGAAGCACAGACATGTGAATTAGTGACATCACGCAAGAGCATGCCGAAGAGCTGCATGGCTGCTGTGGAGAGAGATGAGCCGGGGCTAGAGGCAGAGGTGTGCTAGAGCCAGCTCGTGCCAGTTCTCATGAACCTACTGCACACCTCTTCCCAACTCTGTGTTTGTTGACCTCACATTGGTAGCTTAAATTTGGCCATGGAATATTTACAGCATGGAAATTGGCAAATGCTACAAACCAGAGCCCTTTCCCCCTTCTCTGCCCGTGCTTGAGCCAGTTTTTAAACATTCCCAGCAACACTGCTACATGGGGAAGCCTGGGCCACAGACGTGGAGCTCCAGCTGCCCTTGAAGGATGGACAGGGCTTGGTCATTTCCAGAGTGTGACTCATCTGCCTGTCATGTGGGCCGCACGCTGTGCTGTGGGTATGCGGGTCAACCGGATTTTCATTTTACAGGGCAGGAAGCTAAGTCAAGAGACTTGCCCCTTGAAAGCCCTGTCCCCAGGGCTGGGACTTAAACCCCAGCACCTGGCCCTTTCTGATGGACAGTGCTTCCCAAACTTTGTCCATTCACAGATTTTCTTCTTGATTTTAAATATCTATATTCTCATTGTTTAGTATTTTTTCCTTTAAATAATGTTTTTACTTACAATGAATTTATTTTGAAGAGGAAACATTTATCACACTAGTATGTTATCCATTTACAATCAATTTTAAAAACATTTCACTTAAAATCCCATCTCATGTACCCTGATGACACCTGGGAAAACACACCCCAGTCTTCCAGACAGGGAGGAGAGTGAGAAGCACAGATTGTGTGTGGGGGTGTGTTTGTTGTCTTCACTAAGGCAGAGGGAAATGGGGTGAAAGAGACATTCCAAAGACTGAAATGAAGACTCAAGGCTTCAGAGGTGGCCCTTAAAGCTCCGGCCCCTTCTGCGCAGGCTGCCAGCACCAGACCAACCAAAGATGCCCTCCCCACTCCCCACCCTCAAGGACATACACAGAGGAGACCCGGCCTTTTCTGGACAGCATAGCTGTCCACAAGGCTGACAGATCTGGGTGTGAATCCCTGCTGAGGCCATTGGGAAAGTTGTTCAACTTTGCTGAGCCTCATTTTCCTCATTTATAAAATGGGAAATGGTTACAGCCGGCTCATGGGGTTGTCAGAGGACCAGTAAAATGGATATAATGGACATGCATGGATATAGAATGGAAATAAAGCACCTAGCAGAGCGCCCGCACCTAGTGTGTGCCCAGGCATTCTATGCTCACCCACTCTTACTTAGGGAGAGTGTATTCCATGGTTGTGCAGTTACAGCTCAAGCCAGGCAGTGGGCACGGGCAAGATGGCTCCTTTCTCTTCAGTTCCACAAATCATCGGGCATCAGTCAGAGTTGGGCAAACACAATTTACCTTGAGCCTGACCCCAGACAGATCCAGAGTGAACATGCGAGAAATGTGTGCACTTTGGAAATCTCCTGGGCCACTACCCCCCAATTCTAGCCTGCACATCCATGTCCCTCTGGGCTATTTTTAAAATGCCATGTCAGATCCAGTGAACCAGAATCTCCAGGAGAGAAGGAGCCCCACTGTCTCTTTGAAAAGCTCCCGGAGAAAATCAGATACAGCCTGTCCATAGCTGCAGGGGCCATTGATCTAACTCAGGCCCTGGTTTTACAGAGAAGGAAGCCAAGGCCAGATATGGAAGTGATTTTCGAGATAGCAGCAGGGCTGGGACGTTCATCTGGGCTGCCTTCAAGTGAACCCAGAGGTGTTGGCAGTCTGACCCCAGCTGGAGGAGAAGCTGAATGGGCCCTAGGCAGCCTTGGGGATGATCCAGGAACACTGTATACATGGTTGATGCTCCCCTAAACTCACCTACCCTGGATTCATGCAGATTCCCAGGGTGAATTCCCTGGTTATTCAACCTCCCCTCTCAGGCCCCATTTCCCTCTGTCCCCCAAGGCTCAGAGGGCCTGGGCCACTTTTTAGGGCTACCCAACAAAGGGTTAAAGCCTGGTTCCCAGCAGCCTCTGCCACGGGGCAGGGCCCATGGCCAGCAAGCCCCGAGCTCATCACTCCCTCCCTGGGCATACAGCATTAAAGGCCCTCTGCTCGGGGATTTGATGTGACATTCCATAGGCATTCCGCATTCTGCCACCTGTCAACACACCCTAGCCGTCCCAGGCATAGAAGGCAGCACCAGGAGCCGAGGGCTGTTTGCCACATGGTGTCTTCTCGTCAGCACACTTAACCACGGGGGGTGACATGTGGGTGTGCTGAGAAAGGAGCCCTAAAGTCCTGATGTCCCAGTCACCTCCAAGACACACATTTTCCTGTTGTTCATTTCCAGTTTAGCAAAGCCACTGTATGAAATAAAAGATCAACACCAAAGATAGATTTATTCAGAAACTGTATGAGTTAGCCCAGAGCAGATGGCCCAAGAATAGCTCCCAAAACAGTAGTTTCCAACCTTGGCTGCTCTAGGAACCCTGATGCCTGGGCCCCACCTGACAAGATGGTGCTGCCACTGGCCTGGGCTGTGCCTGAGGCTTCAGGGTGTCTAAGAGCTGCCCAGGAGATTTTACTGTGCAGCCTGAGTAGAGAATCAGGATCTCAGAGCCTCTTCTGTGGCCAAGAGAAAACACAGACTTGTGTTCTGGGCCTTACTTCTGACTCCCTCGTTTTAAAATATTCCTTCTCTTTTAACTCCAATATATAATACTTTTGCTGTATTTTATCAATCTTTGCAAGCCGGTTGAAATTCTTTCTGGAACAAGGCAAAATAGAGAACACTTAATATATTAAATTAAAAAGCAGTTTATAAAGTACATTGACAAGCAAGTTAATATCCCCATTAGTTAAAAGAGAAACTGAGGCTCAGAACTCAAGACTTCATAGGAAACAAGTCAGAGTGGCACAGTGAAGCTCAGAAGTGTTGGCAATGGAGCCGTCTGTGGGCAACCGGTTCCCATGTCAATCCTCCAGCCAATTTGTTGTTGTTGTTGTTGTTGTTTGTTTGTCTTTGAGACCAAGTCTCTCTCTTCACCCAGGCTGTGCAGTGGCACGATCTTGGCTCACTTCAACCTCTTCCTCCTGGGTTCAAGTGATTCTCCTTCCTCAGCCTCCCAAGTAGCTGGGATTACAGGTGTCCACCACCACAACTGGCTAATTTTTGTATTTTAGTAGAGACGGGGTTTCATCATGTTGTCCAGGCTGGTCTCGAACTCCTGAGCTCAAGTGATCCACCCGCCTCAGCCTCCCAAAGTGCTGGGATTACAGGCGTGAGCCACCGCACCCGGCCCTCCATCCAAATTTACACTGAACACTGACAAAGGTCACACCACAGTGACCTGGTGACTCAGAATACCTCTGTGTTTAGGGTCGCAGGGGCAGTAGGCTGCAGTCATTGTGGTGGTCAAGATACCAAGAGCACTGTTTATTCACTGCCAACTACAGGCCGATCAGATTCATGCGTAAGATCTCATTTTATAGTCAAAAGCAGCCTTGGTGAAAGATTATTACATTGTGCTTTGTAACCTGGACCTGGGATTGTAAGCAGTCCTACCTTGCTGGACTGTTATGAGTAAATGAGTAAATGAGATTAAGTTCTTAGCTCTGAGGGTCATGCTAGGATTAAATTAAGTAAACAAATGTGAGCACCCCTTTAAATGGTACCTGGCACATAGTAAGCGCTCAGCAATATTAGCACAACTATGACTTAGGAAGGTAAGGGGTAAAGTGCTCACAGCAACCCATTGGAGCTCAATAAAGGGTAGCTGTAGCCATCGTCATCATCATCATCATCATCATCACTATTATTACAATTAATTACCCCTCTGCTTTAGGTGTGGTTCAGAGAGGTTAAGTGACTTGCCTGTGCTGGCCCAGTGCTGAAAAGCAGAGCTGGTGTGTAACCCATGTACCCCTGACTCTGAGCCTCCTGGTTTCCCCAGTGCCCATGCTGGGCCCCTCTCTAGCTAAGGACAGCTTGCGTTGGCTCAAAGCTCTCTGCCCGTTCCCCTGCTATTGGGCTAGATTCAGAAAGGACATCAGAGCCAGGGCCAGGTGGTATGGCAAGGCTGCTGCTTTGAGGAAACTAGAATCCTGGCGTGGGAGCCGGGCCTGGGGCAAGGATGTCAGGCTTCAGACACTGGTGAGTTCCGGGAACAAGACAGGAGCCCAGTGATTCGGAATGTGGTCCAAGGTCAGAGACAGCTCAGCACCTGCCATGCTGCTGCACTGGGCCTTTCTGGAATGACCCTGAGCTGGATCTGCTCTGGTCTCAGGGCCTAGACAGGCAAAGCTAAGCTGGTAGGTGTGGCCTCTGCATTGGGGAGGGGACAAGGAAGGGGTAGGGAGCCATCCTTCCAGACACCTACGGCTCTGTCAGGCAATGGTCACCTTTGATCCTCTTCATAAGGTGCCGCTTGAGCAATTGTACTCTGAGATCCCAAAACATGCCTGTGGGAGAAGTGGGGAGTCAGACTGTTTGGTGGGGTCACCCCCTTGTCCTCCTGTCCTCTGCCCCACAAAATGGGCTGGGGAGAGGAGTGATGATGTGCAGTGGGGCTACCAACATGGCCGCTCCCATGGTTGGGAGGAGTGGGGCATTGTAGAAGGCGTGACCCTGGGCATCCAGAGACCTGCATTTTGCTCTTGTGCACCACCCACCTTCTGTCCAACCTCACTCTATTCCTCACCCCAAGTCTGGGCTTCAGTTTTACCCTCTGTAAAATGGGAGAGCTGGACACACTGATCTCCAGAGCCTGTCCGGCATTACACATTTACTTTCTGATTGGCAGAGTCCTGCCACAATAATATGATTCACTGCATTACTGAGACAATGCTCAAGTTCCCACATTTCTGCCACTTTCCCTTGGTTCGTGAATTGCCAGAGACCAGCTGTGACCTGCCAGAGATACCAGCCCCATCTGGCCAGTGGCCCCAGGGCAGCCCCTCTCACTGTTCTTTTCCGTGCTTGGGCACGTTACAGCTGTTAGCGGAGCATTTCTTGGCTGTGGCCGCCATCCAGGGTGAGGCCCAGGCCTGCTTTTGACCAGCACCTCTGCAGAGCAAAGTCAGGCCTCCTGTGCCTACACAAATAGAAATTAGGAGGCAATTAGCCCCCCTGGGTGTGTGAATTTCCTTTTGAGGTTTTAGAGTCAGATTTTAGCCAAACACAGCATCACTAACAATAATAATAGTTTCCACTGAGATCCCAGCAGGAGGTCACTGGCATCAGATTTCCAGGAAGCCAGCGTGCCAGGAGGCGAGAGGCGTGGGAATGGGCCTGGTGGCACCTGCTTCTCTCCCCTTCACCCCCCCCCGCCCCACCCCCTGCAATGGCCACCTCCTTGGAGCCCCACAGGAGGCTGTGAGGTCACCTGTCAGCAGGGATTGGGCGGATTAGGGTCTGGAATCATATTGGTGGCAGGAGCTTGTTCTTGCAGGTGGCAGGGGTCTAGGAGAAGAGAGCCAAGAGAAGGGGTCAAGAATCCTGAGGTTGAGTCCCCAGAGTTGTCTTATGACTCCTGATTAGTCACCTCAGCTCTCTGAGCCACATCTGTTAAAAAGAAGGCCACAGGCCTGCTCCGGCCACTCCCACCCAGGGCTGCAGTGAAAGTAAAATGGGCAGGCAAGTTAACACATTGTGAAGACTGCAAAACCCCATGATATGTTAACTGTCACCCTGACTGCTACACAAGAGGTAGGGGAGTTGTTAAGAGTGTAGCTTTGGGGTCAGACTGCCTGGGTTTAAATCCTGGCTCCATCACTTACTGGCTGTGTATCCTTGGAGGAGTCACATACCTTCTCTGGGCTACTGTCTCCTCACCTCTGAAGTGAGGATATTATAGTACTCACTTCAGAGGGCTACTGGGAGGATTTCATAGATTAATAGAGGGAAAGTGCTGAGATCAGTGCTCGAGTTTTAGGACAGAGAGGAACTGGTGGTTGCAGGGAGCTCAGGCTTCAGCAGTGGCTGACCAAGTTCTCCACATCCAGAAGGTGAGGCAGAGAGACTGGGAGAAGCTAGCATCAGCCTTCAGGGCAGGAGGCAGTGAGACACACAGGAGAGGAGTGTAAGTAACCTCATGGTCACAGTGGGCTGGTTGGGGCCTGGGGCAGTAGTAGTTGGGGCCAAACACATTTGTCCCCTTTTGTCCTCAGGATCTCGTGGCTCCACTGGGGTCCCAGGACAGCAAGATAGGGATGTAGGACAGCTCAGTCCTGGAGTCAGAGGAGGGCACACACCCTGGTTCCCCTCTTCTAACTGTATGGCTGGGCAAGCCCCTTAGTCTCTCAAAGCCCTGAATCTTCTCATCTGCAAAATGGGAATGATGAGCCTTGCTTTAGGAGTTATTGTAAAGATTGAACCCAATAGCACTTGTAAAGCCTTTAGGAGCCTTCTGGCACATAGTGGGCTCTGGGATCTGGCTGTCCCTGTCCGTCCTCCCCCAGAGAGAGCAGGGTCTGGTTCCAAACTTCGCCACATTGGATTTGGGGGCCTTCCAGTCAATTCCTCCAGATAACTGAGCTGGCAATGGGCAACAGCGCTTAGCCTGAAATAAATCAGTGGCAGCTTCTTGAAACACTGGTGCAGTATGGCAGGTTTTTAAGAACTCAGACTTCCGAGGCCAAGGGTTCTGGGTCTGAAGCCCAGCTCTGCCCCTTACTGGCTATGTGACTTTGGGAGGGTGGCTGAAGCTCTCTGAGCCTCCGTTTCCTTATCTGTAAAGCGAGGACGGCAGCCGACCCCATCTTCCCCAATGGGGTGAGAATGGTTGACCCGCGGCGCCCCCTGCCGGTGGGACCTGCGCCGCAGCCCGCGGTAAGGGCGAGCAGCCAGGCCTGGCTCCCGAGCGCTCCCTGCTGGCGAGGCCTGCCCCACTCCGCCCCTCCCCTCACCCGCGCCCGCCCCTCCCCTCACCCGCGCCCGCCCCTCCCCTCACCCGCGCCCGCCCCTCCCCTCACCCGCGCCCGCCCCTCCCCTCACCCGCGCCCGCCCCTCCCCTCACCCGCGCCCGCCCCTCAACCTGGCAGGATCGTGCAGATGCTGCTGCCGGTGACCAGTCGCACGCGCGTACGCCGTAGCGGCGTCAGTCCGCTGCACCTGGCGGCCGAGCGCAACAACGACGCGGTGCTGGAGGCGCTGCTGAGCGCCCGCTTCGACGTGAACGCGCCGCTGGCGCCCGAGCGCGCGCGCCTCTACGAGGACCGGCGCAGCTCCGCGCTGTACTTCGCCGTGGTCAACAACAACGTGTACGCCACCGAGCTGCTGCTGGAACACGGCGCCGACCCCAACCGTGACGTCATCAGCCCCCTGCTCGTGGCCATCCGCCACGGCTGCCTGCGCACCATGCAGCTGCTGCTAGACCACGGCGCGAACATCGACGCCTATATCGCCACGCATCCCACCGCCTTCCCTGCCACCATCATGTTCGCCATGAAGTGCCTGTCGCTGCTCAAGTTCCTCATGGACCTGGGCTGCGACGGCGAGCCCTGCTTCTCATGCCTCTACGGCAATGGCCCGCACCCGCCGGCGCCGCAGCCCTCCAGCAGGTTCAACGATGCGCCCGTGTCCGACAAGGAGCCCAGCGTGGTGCAGGTGGGCGGCGCGCGCCGCTGGTGGGGAGTGCTGCTTTTGGATGTGGCCTGGGGACAAGCGCGCATGGGCGGTGGTGGGGCCGGGTGGTTCGCGCTCCTCGGGAGCAGCGTGGACTAGTGATTAACACCTTTGGGGGGAAGTGTGGACAGCTTTGGAGGCAGCAGAGCACAGTGGTTAACCCGCGTCCTGGGTAGTGTGGCTTAGCGGTTAGGGCGCTTTGGAGGGAGCTTTGGAAGGAACTAGAAGTTAGCACACTTTAGAGGCCGCAGAACTTAGTGGTGCATTGGAACAGTGAAATCCTTATTGTGGTCCACTGAGTTGGGGAATTGAAGGAACCAATAGCGGAGCGGAGAACTCTGCCAAACTAAGAGGCTTGTCACCTCCAGCAAACCTACACCTGGACTGCGATGTGAAATAAGCACGATCCGGAAAGGGATGTCGAGAGCAGGCTGGTGTAGGGTCAGGTCAGAGCAGAAACCAGCGACCCAGAGGCAGGACATGTCCATGTTGTTACTTTAAAAGTCAGAATTGAGCCGGGCGCGGTGACTCACGCCTGTAATCCCAATACTTTGGGAGGCCCAGGCGGGCGGATCACGAGGTCAGGAGATCGAGACCATCCTGGCTAACACGGTGAAACCCCGTCTCTACTAAAAATATAAAAAAATTAGCCGGGCGTGTTGGCGGGTGCCTGTAGTCCCAGCTACTCGGGAAGCTGAGGCAGGAGAATGGCGTGAACCCGGGAGGCGGAGCTTGCAGTGAGCCGAGATCGTGCCACTGCACTTCAGCCTGGGCAACAGAGCGAGACTCCATCTCAAAAAAAAGAAAAAGCAAAAAAAAAAGAGTCAGAACTTAAAAGGAATTTAGACACACGCCTCTCCTGGAGATCATTATTTTAATGGTTAATGGGGATCATTCATGAGCTGCCTACTGTGTGCAAAGTTTATGCTCATGTTACCTAATTCTCATGTTAAATCCCCTTGGAATTGGTTTCATGTACCTGTTTTATAGACAGGGAAACTGAGGCTCAGAGGTGATGTGACTTGCTCAAGTTGTCCATCTTCCACTTGGGGCAGCAGAAGCCTGTGTTGAGGTGACATGGTTCAGGGGATCCTAGCCTGGGTATGCACAGTGTCTGTGCTTGGACACATCCCCTGTCCTCCCTGGCCGCAGGCTCCTGCTGGTCGAATGAACTCACTTCTTGGTCCCGGCGTGTTCTCTTTCAGTTCTGTGAGTTTGTATCTGCCCCGGAGGTGAGCCGCTGGGCAGGGCCCATCATCGATGTCCTCCTGGACTATGTGGGCAATGTGCAGCTCTGCTCGCGGCTGAAGGAGCACATCGACAGCTTTGAGGACTGGGCCGTCATCAAGGAGAAGGCAGGTAGGAACTTGCTGCTGCTGCCGAGGCTGGCAGATCTCCCTGCCTGACTCAGAGTCCCAGGCCTCAGGGAATGCGACTGTTCCTAACCCCGTGACCATCTGCTCCGTGCCAGGCTCTGTGCCTCCTTGGATGAAACATGAGGAATCTGCCCCTCACAGAGTTGTGCCACCTGGGCCAAAGTCACAGTTAGTTAGTGGCAGAGCTGGGATTGAAACCCAGGTTTGACCAACCCCAGAGTCTCTCCACTACATCTTTCCATGATGTTTAAAACAGCTACAGCTCCCTGAGGGGTACCGGGACCTTCAGAGTAGGTTGTGAACGATTTGGGGGCCACCAAGAGGCATTGTAGGAGGGGAGAGGGGAGGATGGTGGTCTAGGGTGTCTGAGACTAAAGTGCACATGAAGCACCTGGGTGTCCTGTTAAAAATGCAGCTTCTGATTCTGCAGGTCTGGGGCGGGGCCGGGGAGTCTGTATTTCAGCAGGCTCCCAGGTGGTGCCAAGGCTGTTGGTACACAGAACACCCTGGTGTGGGAGACAGGCCCCTGAACCCTGGAGCCCGCCTTGCCAGGGCCTTGCTGGGTGAGGCCTCTCCCCACCTGAACAGACATGCCTGGGCAGGATCATTGTCCAGCCCCTTTCACCTCTACCCGCCTGAACTGTGCCAGGCACAGTGAAGTGGGGTTCGGCCACTGTCCCTCTGATGTGTGCAGAGTAGATGGGGCTGCCTGGCTAAGTCAGGCTGAGGAAGCCAGAATCCCTCTTAGGCATTGATGGAGCTCACCTGGGCAAACAGGATTTCTGCCACCGGTGACAGAAATGGGTATCTGTGCAGTGGCATTCCAGCTACCCTAGGGCTTTCTCTGGCTCTGAGGGCACAGTCCTACCCTGGCCAAGTGTTTGTCAAAGGAGGCTGACCTGCAGCAGGTCATTGTCATTCCACCACTACTGTTCCTGTCCCCAGGTGAGACTGTGCAGCCTCGGGGGCCCACCCCTGTGCCCTAACTCTGACTCACCACGTTCCTCCTTGATCCTCACACCCCTGTGATCCCAAATGTGCTGTAGGATTTTTCATTGGCACAGGTGCCTGGAAGGCACTTGAACTGAAGCCTTTGATAAAGTTTCTGGGGCAGTAACGGGGAGGGAGGTGTCAACTTGCGCATTCACTCAGGGCTTAACTCTAGATGCATGATAAACCTTCAGGGAATTAATGAATAATTGGTTGCTGTCACCACGATCCTTGGGCACTAGAGGGTGGAGCAGTCTATGCCTAGATATCAGTCCCACCCATTCTGTTACCTTCTCCTGCCTTCCTTAGAGAAGGGTGATCCCTCACAACTAAAGCATGCCCCAGGGAAATCCCTGCAGAGACCTTAGTGTGCAGTACACATTTGTTAGCCAGTAAAACAAGTCGTTCTTAAGCAATACCTATTTGGGTTACTTTAAAGCCCACTTTCCACCTGCAAGATGGTCCCCATGCGCTTGTTTGTTTAATGCTACAACATCGACATCCTTATTCTGGGAAGGACACCCAGAGCCCATGGATTGGCCAGCCCAGCCCTCATGCTTCCATGTCCTCTGCTCACCAACAGCCTGTGCTGAGTTTCCCAGAGGGGAGGTTATATTCTAAGCTTATTACCTAAGGGTTTTCCCCATCTATTTTCTGGACTGTTAAAAAAGTGTCCTAACTGGCCTCAATGCCTATAATTAATTATTCCAATTCAGCCATTAAATGAATATATGTTCAAGACCTTCTATGTACAAGGTAACCACGTTATTTTTTTATCCAGACCACAGCATTTAAGAGATAGAAATAGGAACTAACCAGACAAGATGCCTGGACAACAGGAATGATGCTTCCCTGCTCTTTGCGGTACTATGTAGTAGAAACATCTGAGCTCAGAAGGCAGTGAACTCAGAGGGCAGCTCGGAGGGCAGTGGAAGTGTCAGAAACAGTGATGGGTGTGTGGATGCTTCGCTAGGCAACACTGCCGCTGCCTGGCCCTCCGCCTTCACTGCACATCCCACCTGCCCCTCCAGCCCCGGTCTTGCATGACTTCCTGGCCTTGCCACTTGCTGTTTTCCCTGCTTAGAATGTCCCTGTCTCCTGTCCTTACCTGGAAATTCCTGCCCTCAGCCCTCAGGACCCACTCAAAGGGCACCGTCTCTTGTGGAAGCCTCCCCTGGAGCCTCTGGGCAGGCACCTCTGCATATCTGGCCCAAGCACAGAGTCAGGTGCAGCAGAGGGGCTCAGCATGTGCCTGGGGAATGAATGAATGAATGAGTGAATGAATGAATGAATGAATGAATGAGTGAATGAATGACATTCTGTGATTCTACAAGCCCTTTCTTTGTATCCGACCCTTTGCTGAGGATTGAAATAAATTACTCCATTACTGGGTGCATTCATCCCCTGCTCTTACCTCTACCCACTCCCCAGCTCAGAAAACTTCACTACATGGCTCCTGGGGGAGGCAGCCAGGTGGGATTCTGGGGCCTGAGGGGAGCTGCCAGTCTCTGCCCCCTTACCCTGGCCTCTCAGCACCACCAGGAGCTCCAAGTTGAATTCCACATGTGGGAGCACTTAAGAGGTCAAACCTCTGACCCCATTGCTAAGGCTGTGTTTGGGGGCCCAGCTTGTGTGTGAAGAGGAAGAGGCTCAAGAGGAGGGAGACACCACCACTAGTCCCAGGAGGGATCCTGGGCAAGGCTCAGAACCTTGCTAAGCCTCGGTTTCCTCACCTGTGAAATGGGTGTGCTAACCATGCTGTCAACTGCTTGAGCTGTGCAGATCAATGAGGGGTGAACAGTGGGAAGGTGCCTTGCTGGGTCTCTTTAGTTGGCAGGGACTGGGGTGACCAGCAGCGGGCACCCCCTCTCTTACCCATCCACATCAGCTGGGCTCCTCCCATAGGCTGGGGTCACAGATGCAATCCCTTTGCTTATTGCAAATGATAAATCAGCCTCTGCCTTTCCCTCCTTTTTTCAGAACCTCCAAGACCTCTGGCTCACCTTTGCCGGCTGCGGGTTCGAAAGGCCATTGGGAAATACCGTATAAAACTCCTAGACACCTTGCCGCTCCCAGGCAGGCTGATTAGATACCTGAAATACGAGAACACCCAGTAACTGGGGCCACGGGGAGAGAGGAGTAGCCCCTCAGACTCTTCTTACTAAGTTTCAGGACGTTTCAGGACGTCGGTGTCCCCAACTCCAAGGGGGACCTGGTGACAGAGGGCTGCCTCCCTCTCATCCTGGACAGCTACCAGGATCTCACTGGGTCTCAGGGCCAGAGCTTTGGCCAGAGCAGAGAACAGAATGTGTCAAGGAGGAGAAGAATCATTTGTTTACAAACTGACGAGCAGATCCCAGACCTCCTCTGCCTTCGGGAATGGCAGAAACCTCCATTCCTGGGGCCAGGGCAGAGCTTGAGGTGTTCTGGGGAAGGCGGGCTCAGAGCCTTCCCTGCACCCCTGCACTCGCTCTGGAAAACTCACCACTTGACTTCAGAGCTTTCTCCCCAAAGACTAAGATGAAGACGTGGCCCAAGGTAGGGGGTAGGGGGAGCCTGGGTCTTGGAGGGCTTTGTTAAGTATTAATACAATAAATGTTACACACGTGACACCTGCCCAGTGAAGTCCCTCTCATCAGACTTCCTGATGCCTGAGGTCCTCAGCCTTGCTCCTGGCAGTAGTGGGAGCAGGGCAGGTGTGGGGATGGGGCACAAGGACCCCTGAATGTGTCACCTTTGGGCTCCTGAAAGACCCCAGAGGCTGTGTTCTTCACTCCCCAGGCGAGGCCCGATGATGGCCCAGTGGGTTTTCCTCTCCTCGTTCAATCACCATGGAAACAGGCACACCATCACAAACAGCCTCAGGGCCCACATGTCTCCCGACACCTGGGGATGTCTTACACGTTTCCTGGCACTCTGTCTTCACACCCTGCTCACCCCTGTTTTGCTGGCTGTTGAGAAACTAGGGAAAAACATTAAATACTGCCTACCATGAGCAGCAGTGCTAGAGTGATGGCCATGGTCAGCCCTTGCAAAGGCACCAAGCCTAAGAGTGCATGGAGCTCTGGCCCCGGCGTGCCTCCCTCTGTCCTCATGAGGCCCTGTGGGATGAGCAGGACAGGAATTGTCATCCTGTTTTCAGGCGGTGCAGGGCAGAGCTAAGGCTTGCCACCATGTGGCACTCTCTGGGGGTCTCTCCAGGCCCCGAGGGCTGAGATGCAGCAGGCCCTATTTCCATGGAAGCTGTAGTGACTCATTGGCACTCCCTTTACAAGTGTGAGTGAAGCCACCGAGTCCAGGCTACTCTGCAGCAACACTGGAGCAGGCCACCTGGCCCAGAGCCTGTACCAGGCCAGTCCCAGGATCTAGTAGGGTCTCAAGCAAGGTCAAAGGTAGTTTCTGGCCTTTGGAAATTAAGCAGCTAGAGTGATGGAGGGGAGCACTGGTTCCAGGCTCCGCCTGCCATTGGCTTGCATCTCTGGGGCCTCAGTTTCCTCATCTGTATGGTGAAACATGATGGCCCCTTGCTGGCTCTGACACACTGGGTTTCTTTTCCTTTTTTTTTTTTTTTTTTTTTTTTTTTTTTTTTTATTCGAGGCAGAGTCTCACTTTGCTGCCCAGGCTGTTGTGCAGTGGCATGATCTCGGCTCATTGCAACCTCCGCCTCCTGGGCTTAGGTGATCCTCCCGCCTCAGCCTCCCAAGTAGCTGGGACTATAGGGGCATGCCACCATGCCTGGCTAAAGACACACTGGGCTTCTATGGAATCAGTAACTCCCAGAGAAAACGTCTTCCAAGCAGCACTTTCTGGCCACGGGTCAAAGGGGGCTCAACCTGGTCTTGCCCACTCCTTCATGATACAAACGAGAAACTGGCCCAGAGAGGAGAAGGGACTTGCCTGGGCACACACAGCAAGTCCCTGGGGTTCCAGCTTAACGGTGCTTGGCCACAGTCCCATGCGGGCTTGCTGTTCACCAGGCAGAACCTGCAGGGACCCTGAAGAAGCCCCAGAGGAAACCCGCATGCTCCCCCACTGGGGATGCTCAAACCCAAGAGCCCAGGGTAAGTTGCCAAGGCGGGTTCAGCTCCCAGGGGAGAATCCGATGGAAGAACGCCTTTGCTGACCCGGAAGCCAAAGGGAGGGCATTTGCATCTTGGGTGACGGCTGGTCAAACTGACCCCAGGGGTGGCAGGTGGTGATGGGATGAGGCATGCAGGGCCAGTGTGTGAGTTGTTTGGTGTGTGTGGACTGAGATGGGTATTGGGCAGACTCTTAACCTACAGCATCTCGTGGACCACATTATGTCCTAGAGAGTCCTAAGGCAGCAGCCACAAATCTCCCAGCCCAGAGACGCAGGCACTGAGCAGGGCAGTGTGCCAGTCTGAGGGAGGTGCCACCCTGGGGGAGATGGGGCTGAAAGGGTGAGTGGGAGGTATAGGGGAGGGGTTTGGCCACTGTTTTCTCTATAGTCGCCATTTGCAGGATGTGGCACCTCCTGGCCTGGGACGCACCAGTGCTACATTTGGGTTCTTAGAATATTAATGTACAAGCGTCCATGCCACTTAGTCAAACACTGCTCGGGACCCCTCCCTGCAAGCGCCATGCCTCCTTAGGTCCCTGCCCCCACCTCCCCACAACCCAGCAACTAAGGGGTTCATTCCTGGCCTGGGACTGCTCCGGTGGGTTGGTTCCAGTTGGTCAGTGCTCACATTGTGCCATTCGTTTTGCATTTTGACCATCACTCCTGTGTGGAGCACTTTACAGCCACCTCCCTCTGCAGAAGCAGGCCCTCCTGCAGCCGCACCTGCCCAGTCCCAAGAGGTTTGCAGCCTCGCCTCAGGGACGTCTCACAGCATTGCAGACACAGCCCTGAAAGTCTGGCAGAGATTCCCCTTCGTGAACTTGACCCAGTGGTGGGTGTCGGGGATGATGAAGGGGTGCGGGGGGTGGGTGCCTGGACTGGCTCCGGGTTTTACTTTGAACCAGTGCCGTTCACTTTGTGATTAGGGGAGTATCTGCTGTTGTTACTGGAGCAGCATTTAAAACTGATTTTTTAATACCAAAGCTTTCCTAAATGCATGCTTTCTGCCTACCTCGCTTCCACGTGGAGGCATCATGTTGCCAGGGGCTTCTCTCAGGCCATGTCTTGGTAGAGGTTTCTGCTTCCAAACGTTTGAATGAATGAATCGTCAGGTACCCCCGGGGGCTGTGAGCAGGGACAGGCCAGTCTTACCAGAGAGACCTGAGCTTTCTCCCCAAAGACTAAGATATCTTAGTCTAAGACTGGAGCTCAGGTCCTCTTCTAGCGGATGTGGTTGGTTGTGTGGTCCAGGCACATCATCCCCTGGGCAGCACAGCCCATAAACAGTATTAAAATGTCAGCATGACAGAACCTACAGACACCACCAGATAACTACAAGAGGTGACTTGTGGTTGGTGGAGCTTTTGAGCATCTGGGTAGCACAGTGGGCCAGGCACTCATATTGGCCTCACAACAACCTATACAGCAGGTCTATTATCAATCACATTCTTCAAATGAGGAAATTTCAGTACAGAGAGGTTAAGTAACTTGCCCAAGATTGCACAGCTGATAGATGGCAGGCTAGGATGCAGGCATTTAAACCCCTCTTATGCAGTTTGCAGGGAGCTGAGGCTCATCGACATGGATCCAGAGGGCCTGTGTGATGCCACACAGAGGGCAGAGGAGGGTACCCCACCCCCCAGCCCCTTGCTGTTCTTTAAGACCAGAGCAGTCAGAGGCTGAGGGTCCAGGTTGAGGACTGTCCCCATCCCATGGGCCAGATAATGACTCTGAACAGCTCTGCCCAGGCCATTCCTGTTTCTGTGGCTCTGAAGTCTTCAGAGGCCATTGGACAGAAACCACTGGCTGGCCTCCTGGTGAGGGGGCTGCCCCTCCAGGGGACTCCCCACGCCAGGGGAATCCTGGAGTAAAACAAGGCAAGTAGGAGGGGCCCTTGGTGACCACAGATTCTGCAGCCTGTATTAGTGAGAAAGAATCAGAGGCCATATCCGGGCTCCAAAGGAGGGAGCCTGTGACCAGCCAACACTTGCCTGGGGTGCAGAAGAGGTAGATGTACCTGTTTCCTAGTCCTCCGTTGTACAAATGAGGAGACTGAGGCACAGAGTGAGGATTAACTTGTCCAACGTCACACTACTGATGAGAACACCATAGTCCCCAGCCAGGACTGGCCCGCCGCACCCTTCTTAGTTGTGAAAACTGTGTTCTGATAAAATAAGCAGCTCGGCAGGCCAGCAGGCCCACCCTCTCTCAGCCATGGAGCCACGTCCACAGCAGCAGAGAAAACCTGGGCCTGTGTGCAGGTGGAGGCCTCTCAGGTAGCTTTGCTAGTAGGACACTAAGAGCAAAATCCAGGGCCACTTCCTGCTACCGGTACTCACCTCTGCACTGTCACAGGCAAAAGCCCTCAGCATTCCATTGATGGGGCACCTGGTATGTAACAGGCCCAGGGAGAGACCCATCGGCGGGTAACCCGGAAGCTGAATTAGCTAGAGAGGATCCTTTTGTATGTGCCAGAGAGAACGAGGTTTAGGGGAATTTGCTATTATTTTAAAAATTGATTTATTTTGCCCGTGGACATAGACTCCAAGACGATGATTTGGAGAAACAATTTGGTCAAACCACCTGTTTTGTCCACAAGGGACCAAACTCCTGTTTGGCCTGATTTTCCCTCTGACCAGAGTTGGGCACAATCACCTTGGCACAGAGGCTGCCCTGAGGCTGTGCGCAGAGCAGAAGGCACTGCAGAGAGACTCATTCTCCTCTCATTGTCCTGCAGGTGGGGCAAGGAGACCCCCAGAGGAAGTGTCCGGCCCCACAGCACAGGGCGGCGCTGGACTGCAGCCCTACCTCCCCTGGTTCCAGCGCCTATTCTCCGGAGCATGTTGGACGCCCTGGGGGGTCCACGCCAGCATGTCTTTCCCTAGTGGCTCCTCTCCTCCCCTCCTCACCTTCCTTCCGTTGAACCAAGCTCTTGGCCCCCAGCGCCCATTCCCAGATATCTCAGAGGTTTCAACCACTCCTGGCCTCACTGAAACCAACCACATCTGCCAGCAGCCCTCAGCCTGGGGCTCATTCAGCCTCATGATACCCAAGATATGGAAACTCCAAAAGAAATGTCTTTATTCTTTTAACTTTCTCAATATTTACAAAGAACAAGAAGAACAACAACTGAGATTGGCTTGCAGAGTGGGTGGCAGGTGAACAGATGTGTCACTCTGGCTTCCGGGGTGTCTGCAAGCAAGGGCAACATCCTAGCACCCATGGTCTGCACAGGGACAGCGGGACAAGCTGCTGGGCCCTGGCCTGCTTGGGGAGGGGCCAACCAGCCCCCCAGCTTCCAAGGCTGCAAGACTGAAGGGTGACTGCTTGAGGAGCCCCGCCCCAATCCTGCCCTCCACTCCCATACGCACACAAATGGAAGAGGCCACACTGTGGCCCAGCCACCTCCTCACAGGAGAGCACCTCGGGGACCTTGACACTCCTGCAGGCCAGAGGTGGGGGCTGAGGCCCTCTCAGCCCAGCTAGAGGTAGCCAAAGACATTGAAGATGGGTGGGGGCACGGCCGGCTTGGTCGGAATGGGTTTCAGCACCACAGGCCTGCACACCTTCTGCCCCAGGCCGTCCGCATCCTTGCAGAGGTGCGCCAGCTCCCCGGGAAAGGCTGGACTCTTCTTCCACAGGCCCAGGCTGGGGACAGGACTCTGAGGCAGAGCCCCCAGCGGGCCCGGGTAGATGGGCTGTCCATGGTACTGGAAGGGGCAGCAACTCCAGGCATTGACGCGGCCCACCAGGGAGACCCCAGGCATCTTGAGTGGCTCCTTTTCAGCCAGGGCCCTCGGAGACATGGGCACTGGGACAATCTCAGGCCCCAGGGGCTCCAAGCCCTTGCAATTTTTCTTACCCTCGTAGGGAGGTCCCTCCCTGGGGCCCAGTCCCCCCTCCAGCCCCACATGGTAGCTGTGGGTGGGCCTCGGCTCTTCCCAGAAGGAAGCAGGCAGCTGTCTTTTCCTCATGGGCACCTGGCCAGGCTGGGCAGCTTCTGGATGCTGCCCCTGTGGGAGCTGCTCCTTAGCAAGACATTCCTCCCTGTAGGGGTTCCTCAGCGCCTTCTCCTTGCAGCCCCCACCCCCGCCGGGGCTGGAATCAGGGCCCAAATCGAGAAGCAGCCTCCCGGGCCGGTCCTCAGACCCCCTTTTCAGGTAGGGCTCAGCGGCTCTGCCCGGAAGTCCCCGCGGGAGCCGGGAATACTTCTGGGAGAAGCGCTTGAGCTGCTTCTGCAGGTACTTGCGATGGTCCACGGAGCGGCGGCAGGGCGCCGACTTGTCCAGGGCTGCCTTGATGTCACTGGACGCCAGGTTCACGAAGTTCAGCAGCATCTTCACATCACTGTCGGATGCCATCACCAGGGGGCCACTGCACGAGGCTTTCCATGAAGAGGGTGGGCTCTGCTGGTGGCCGGCAGCTCCAAGGAAGGGCACCAAGCTGACCTGGGGGACAAAACAGGCCATTGGAGTCTCTCCGAGCAACCACACCCAACACTGCCAAAAGACCACAGCACCTGTCTGCAAACGGTGTCCCCACCCCAGCACCCCTCAGCCTTAAACAGAGTCCTGGGTAGAGGGATGTGGGTGCAAGTGGCTGAGCACTTCCTGCACACCTGGGATGCAGCAGGCGCCAGCAGAGCCTCACCCAGCCTGCTTGCGTCTGGTGCCCTCTTCTTGCAGCCAAGGCTCAGAAAGGTCAAGCAACTTGCCCAAGGTGACCCAGCTACAGGTGGCATTACTGGGGCTGGCACACATTCCCAGCCTGCCCCGTCTCCCACACACCGCGCTGCCAACTTGCCAGCGAGGTGTTTATTCTCTGAGCTGAGGCAACTGCTCCACTTTAAAGCAAGGCCAAGCCCCCTTCCTCCCTGGTGGTAGCCTCCCCCTCCCACCACTCCCGTCCCCGGCATGAGGAGCGCCAGCCCCCCTCCTCAGTCCCCACGCTCCACCCCCAGCTCTCACGCAGGACCAGGCAGGACCCCTGTCTGGCACTTAATCGAGACCTGCCTTGCAGGCTGATCTCAGGCTGCGGGCAGCAGGGACTCCCCCGAAGAAGCATCTGCAGCAATTTCATGCCTCCTCGGCCGCCACCCACAGCACCTCGCCCCTCCCCCAGGCCCCAGCCTGCTCCACACCCGCCACCCAGTCGGGCCAGAGCCACCGGGCCTCCACACTGACCGAAGGTGCGGCCAGGGCCCAGCCAACGTGGCCCGGCAGGTTCCCCACTGCAGACCTGGGACAGGCCCTGGCGCAGCCGGCTGAGCTCCGTCCGGCTGGAAGCAGTTGTGCAACCCTCGAGTGGGCTGAATGGAGGACAACTCCCCGGAGCTGGGGGGCCCCTCAGGCCAATCAGGAGCGCCTCTCCAGATACAAAGCATCCCAATCAGGCAGCGGCGCCCCGTTCCCACATTCTTTGCCGTCACAAATTGTCACCATGGGGACCATCACAAAAAAGACAGCTCCCAAATGCAATCATTTCCCGGTAAATTTTTACCCTTCAGCCCCACTCTCCTGGGCCTCCACGCTCCTCCTCCCCTTGACCTCGGTTCCCTGGTTTCTCAAGGGGGTGGTGTGTGTGTGTGTGTGTGTGTGTGTGTGTGTGTGTGTGTGTGTGTGTTTTAAAATGTCCAGGATCGAGAAGGGGCTGGGCCTAGTAGAAACAGGCTTGCAAACCTCCCCCAAAGACTCCAGGCCTACAGCTGCCATGCTCCAGTGCGGACAGACAATCGGACGGGGTAAGCTGGGGCGGGCTGCTTTTCCCGCTGTCCTTGAGTGTTGAGTGGCTCTCTCTCTCTCACTCTCTCTTCTCCTCTCTCTCTGTCTCTCCATCTCTCTCTCTCTCTCTCTCTCTCTCTCTCCCTCTCTCCCCCACCTGCCATCCCCACCACCCTCCCTGCCAGGATCCCCAGGGATCGGGGATGGAGGGCCTTCGAGGTCGGGAGGTGCGCTGATGCCTGTCGGAAAAGGTGGCCGAGGAAGGACTCTGTAACGAGGTGCTGGGATATCCATGGGAAGGGAGCTGGAGCTCTCAGGAATCTTGTCTTTATGTTTGCTTCCTCAATTGAGCTGCACAAAGCCTGAATTGCCCATTCAGCGCAGCCGGACAAAAGGTTGGCGTTGCACGGTCCCCTTGCATTTGTAGTCAAACAGTTAGGGACTTAAATCGAGTCGTCATGATGGAGAAAGAGGTGGACAAAGCCCATAGAATTGCCATCAGCAAACATTTTCCTGTGTCATATTAGCCAGTTTCCATGGCTCCCCCTGGCCTGCGGACAATGGCACAAGTTTGCACACTTGGCTACTGTCACCGTGCCAACGCCGGCGGGGCTGCAAGCAGGGCCGCTCTGAGCAAGCAAGGGAGCCCAGAGCCCGCGTTGGCCCTGCCCACCAACTGGCCAGAGGGAAGGTGAGGCTGAAGGCGAGGGCGGCTGCCTGGGAAATGCTAATGGTCGTGCCTCCGTGCCAGCCCAACTCATGGGCCCCTTTCAAGCCTCATCGTTTTTCTGTCCAGGCTCAGCCTCCTCTTCCCTCCTCCTCTCCTTCCCCTTCCTTTCCTCTTCCCCTTCTACTGCCTTGTCCTCCTGTCTCCCTCATCAGCCAGATGGCTGACGGTCTATGCGCCAACCCACGCCTCTGTACTGCAACCTAAGATTTGGCATCTTAGGTTGCAGGACTCCTCTCTGGAGTCTCCCTACCCAGACTGGGGGCATTGGCAGGGCAGGGCCAGGGCCTCCATCCAGGAGGGATGGCCCCAACTCCTTCCCACTGGCCAATAGACAGCTGCTGTGGTCTGCCTCCAAGCCATCTCCCCTACCCCCAGCCTGAGGGTCCCTACAGGCAAAATGAAGGGTTTGGAGGAGATGGCCCGTGCTGACAAGCTGTAACTCAATTTAGGCCTTGAAAGCCAGCACTGTATTCTCCATGCTCCTCTCCTGCTGCGGGGTCGGGGAAGTGTGGACTGAGACGGAAGCGCCGCTGGACTGACGCATCCTAGATTGTCGGCCACTACGTGCCCTGGAGAGTTGCTCCTGCCTGTGGCAACCTTTGCACGGGTGAGAGCCAAACCATCATCATTTTAAGTGCCAGAGATTCGAGGGCTATGTGTTTCTGCAGTAACTCCCAGCCCATCCTGACTGGTACAGGCAGGAAATATCCTTTCTGCTCCAAAACACCTGGCACACGTGGCTGGAGAGAGTGTCCTGAGGGCCTGTGGCCACCAGGGCCAGCTCCCTGCTGCCTACTGCATGAAGCCGGTGTGCACAGCCAAGAGTTCGAACCTCTCTGGCAGCCAGCACCTGACCACATAACAGCCTGCTTTGCTGTGCCCTGCCTTTTTCTCCCCGGGCCTTCTGTGCTTTCTGTAGGCTGCATCATTCCTCTCTCCAGAAGATCTTTTCTCTTCTAAGGGCGTCAAGACATTTTAAAGCCACTCAGCTCAGCTCCCAGAGTCCTCGAGATCCCACGGCACCTGCAGCCCTGCCGGCCCATTCCACACTGCCAGATCATGAAGATGACTCTCATTTCTTAGCTAGTAGTGAGTCCCCACCAGGCCCGTGGACTCCATGGGAGGTGAGTCGGTGTCTTATGAAAGTCTTTCCAAAGCTCTGAATGTGGGCTGTTCTTCCACCAAACACTTTTTGAGGAAAGAGAGAAGGAAGAAAAGAGGGAAGCGAGAAAGGAAGGGGAGAGAAAAGTGGAAGAAAATGGATTCTTTGCAGACACTCAGCATGTGCCAAGAGCCATATTCGAGCCACATGAAGACCTCACGTGACCCTCGGGGCAGCTCCGTGAGGATAGTGTTTCGGTTGCCCTGACAAGTGAAGTGAGGTTGAGTTACTTTCCCAAGGCCTCACAGCTGTTAACCAGCAGAGCTCGAACTTGAAGCCAGGCCTGTCTGCGTCCAAAGGCTGAGGTGGATCTGCCTGGCCACATTGCCTCCTGGCGCTCCCATGAGCACCAGACACTGCCTAAACGCTGCTGGCCAAGACCAGATTTTCTCCACGCGTCCTGGGTTCCACTCTTCTAGCCCAACGTTGGACCTTCCTGACTCAGGAATACGGGAGCTGCAGCTTTGGGAAGTGAGGAGCGGGGAGAGGAGGCAGCTATGGCTTGAGGCCAGGCCTCTCGGTGCCTCTGACCCACACAAGGGAAGGCTCTCTGTGTTTTTGTGATTGGCCATATAGGCAGGTGGAAAGACAGCAGTAATCATACGAGTCTGAAGGTTCTCCCAGTGTTCTCTCATTATTGTCCTGTGTCTGGGCAGAGGGGATTATTTTTCCCATTTACAGTTGGTGACACACTCACAGAAGCCTCAAACCTGATTCTTGGGCCCAACTCAGCCAACCCTGTCCTCTCGGCCATTCTTCAAGGCCCAGCTCAAACATCCCCTCCTCCAGGATGCCTCCTGCCAACTCCTAGCATTGTTAATAATGCCCTCTCACATCCCTGTGTTCCTAGAGTCAAAGATGAAGTCTAACCTCCTTAGCTAAATGCAGAAGACCCTTAGTAATCTGACTCCTACTACAGTCTGGCACAGAGTAGCTTCTTACTAAATGTGTTATGAATTAAATACTTTGCCCATTCCACTGAGCAGGATTTTTCCTGTGGACCGTAAACAGCTGCTTCCTGTTTGTTTGTTTTTTTTTTAATTTTGTCTGTTTATTGTTTGCCCCACCCAGGTGAGCTCCAGGGGGGAAGGGAGGTCATCCACAGGTTTCTCTCTGTACCTCCTGTGACTCGAATGGACTCAGCACACAGCAGGCCTGAGTGAAGGATGCTTGTGGTTGCTATAGCTTACATGACAACGAATTGTCTGTGATCCTACAGGACTATGGCGCATGAAGCTGGAAGCGCTTCTTCCCGACTGCATCGCCCAGCACCCGAGCCTGGGTTCTGTAAAGCTCTGCTAAAGGCACATGAGCTGTGCTGGCTTCAACTGCCGTGAAATCGGATAAGCTGGGCCACTGACGGCCCCTTTTCAACCAGTTGTTGCTGCCTTGGTTTTCCGACAATCCACTGTGCTGACCCTGCTGCAGGGACTCCCAGCTTTGCATCAACTCCATTCAACACCTACTGTGTGCGGGGAACAGAGGGTGTGGAGGTGACATTCCCTGCTTTATCTTGATAAGTAAACAGCTGTCTCCCGCCCACTCATCAGTGAAGCAGAGCAACTCCCCAGCAGTATCCTGGGAGCCACTCCTCCAGAACCTCTGGTGTCAACAGACATCATCTACTTCTAGGATTCAGCCAGCACATGTGTAGACTGGAGCTGCAAGTGAGAAGAGACACCTGGCAGGGCATGCACAGGCCAAGCCCGAGGGAGCCAAGGAACTCATCTGGGGCAGTGGGTTTTCAAATTGCTTTGAAGCAGAGATGCCCACTTAAAAATATGTGGAGATTCAGCCAGGCACAGTGGCTCAGGCCTGTAATCCCAGCACTTTGAGAGGCCAAGGTGGGCCGATCACCTGAGGTCAGGAGCTCGAGACCAGCCTGGCCAACATGGTGAAACCTCATCTCTATTAAAAATACAAAAATTAGCTGGGAGTGGTGGCGGGCACCTGTGATCCCAGCTACTCAGGAGGCTGAGGCAGGAGAATCGCTTGAACCCAGGAGGCGGAGGTTGCAGTCAGGTGAGATTGTGCCATTGCACTCCAGCCTGGGGGACAGAGGGAGACTCCATCTCAAAAAAAAAAAAATGTGGAGATTGAACGTGTAAAACCACGACAGCCATGAGCTATGAGTACAAATTTATTTTACATGCTCAAATGCATACCTTCTACTTATTTACAAACAATGCATTAGAACAAGGAATCTGTTCTGATGACATAAAACTTTGAAATCAGGAGATATGGATTATGGTCTCACATCAGCCATACTTTGTTTTAGTTGCAGAACATTTACAAAATCTCAGTTTATAGAGTGAAGCAGTTGAGATGTCAATTTTTTTTAAAGTTTACCTTTTAATTCATTTATTTTTTGAGATGGAGTCTCGCTCTGTCACCCAGGCTGTAGTGCAGTGACGCGATCTCGGCTCACTGCAACCTCTGCCTCCCGGGTTCCAGTGATTCTCCTGCCTCAGCCTCCTGAGTAGCCGGCATTGCAGATGCGTGCCACCACCCCTGGATAATTTTTATATTTTTAGTACAGACGGGGTTTCACCATGTTGGCCAGGCTGGTCTCAAACTCCTGACCTCAGGTGATCCGGCTGCCTCAGCCTCCCAAAGTGCTGGGATTACAGCTGTCAGCCACCACGCCCGACCTAAAAAAGCTTCTCTTATGATCTTAGGATGGTCATCAAATGAGAGGAGTCCCTGGAGAAACTACTACCTGGTCCCCAGAGGAGTTAACCTGACTGCCCAAGTTCTCCAGTCGGCAGCCTAGCGTGTCACTTTGTGGGTTAAAATGCATTTGAATGTATTTGTTTGTTGGTACATGTTTGGTAATGTTTTAAATTGCCAAAAATACATGTTAAAGGAGATTGTACATTTTCACATCTCTATAGAAAATTCAGTTCCAAAAGACGGGCCGACTTCTCATTTTAGAGATAAAGACAGAGGGGCCCAGAGAGCGGCAGTGATTCATCCAAGGCAGAGCCAGGCAGAGCCAGGTAGGAGGAGCGTCCGGGAGGGAGCTCTGCTCTGCCCACCACCCTGTGCTCTTTCTCACACCTGATCATATGAGTGTAAAGTCCTACTTGATGGAAGTGTGTGACATATATTGTCATTTGTTCTTCCCAGTTGCCATGATTACTCTCTTTAATGGGTGAGGAAGTTGAGGCACTAATTGGGCAGGAAACTTGCTGAAGGTCCCATGGGCAGTAAATCACAAAGCTGGGGTGGGACTGATCCTAGGATGCTGCTCCCACAGACAATTGTGAACCAACGCGAGGGCCCCGTCTCCCTCCCAGGGGCCTTGCTAGCCCAGGGCTGCAGACTCTTCCCAGCCACCCCTGCCCTGGAGAGTTAGGCCCGACCGACCACGCCAGCTCGGGGAACATACAAAGGCCACGCGGAGGACAGAGTGGCCCGGCAGCGCCTCTGTGGACGTGCGACGCAGACATCACAAGATGATTTATGTAACTTCTTACATAATGGCAGTGTTTCTATCAAAGACCAGCCCGCGGCAGGCTGTCAGCCGTAATCAGAGCGGACGTGCTTCTTGCTTCCTGGGAACAGGAGGCATCAGGTCAAAGCCAACCCCTTTGGCTGCCAGGCCGAGGGCTTCCTGCGCTGATGAAGTTGCCTGGCATGGCTGTGCCCTCAGAGGAGGCAGAGACCTTGTAATGCCCCAGAGTAGTCACAGCCCGGCTCAGCCAGCCCCAGCACCCCTGGCTGCAGTCCACCTCCAGTGACAGAGACCACTGTCAGTGTGATCAAGTCCCACATTGGAAGTGGTTTCAACCACATTATTGTACCATGAAAGGGAGACTGGCTTTGGAGATGAGATCTTTGAACTTCGCCCCTACCTGGCTGTGTGATCTTGAGGTAGTCACTCACCTTCTCTGGGCCTCAGTTTCCTGGTTGAATTACATCATCAATTCTTGACCTCTACGCTGCACACATGGATATTGATATGGTGCTATCATGTGATATGGTGCTATATGATAGCGTGCCACAAGTCAGTGCTACTTATATTTGGCAAATGATTTGCTTTTTCCTAATATAAATCAGAGCAGATTCAACATCATAAAATCAGGTAAGCCCACTTGCACTCCCCTGTGCATTCTTGAAAGGAATATGAATGAGTGGGGTTAGAGCTGGTGAGTCTGAGGACTCAAGCTCCAGGAAAAGAGGAGCGCTCAGCCCATCTTCACCATGTGGAGTCTCGAGAGGGGTGGGGTTCAGGCAAAGAGCTCTATGTTGAAGAAGAGTGGTGCAAGCAGACCTCTGTGTCTTGTTCCTGATTTTAGGGGAAAAGCTTTTGGTCTTTCACCGTGGGATATGATGCAGCTGTGGGAATTTTGTAGATCCTCTTTATCAAGTTGAGGATATTTTCTTCTATTCCTAATTTTCTGGGAGTTCTTGTCATGAATGGATGTTAAATTTTGTTAAATGAATTTTTTGATCAATTTATATGATCATGTGTTTTTTTTCTTTAGCCTATTTCCAATTTTTATTATGCTAAGATATAACATCATAACATTTACTATTTTGCCCTGCCTTTCTGTCTTTTCCTCCCTCCCTTCCTTCCTTCCTTTATTCCTTCCTTCCTTCCTTCCTTCCTTTCTCTCTCTCTCTTTCTTTCTTTCTTCTTTTTTTGAGACAAGGTCTTGCTTTGTCACTGCAGTGCAGTGGCACAATTGTGGCACACTGCAGTGTCTTGACCTCCTGGACTCAAGCAATTCTCCCACCTCAGCGTCCTGAGTAGCTGAGACTACAGGTTCATGCCAACACACCCAGCTAATTTTTAAAAATGTTTTGTAGAGAGGAGGTCTCACTATTTTTCCCAGGCTGGTCTCAAACCCCTGAGCTCAAGCTATCCTCCCGTCTCAGCCTCCCACTGTGCTGGGATTACAGGTGTGAGCCACCACACCTGGCTGCATTTCACTTCTGATATCATAATCTATGTCTTCTCTCTTTTGGTCAGTCTTGCTAGAAGCTTGTTAATTTGATTGATCTGTTTAAAGAACCAGCTCTTTTTTATTTTTTTATTTTTTGTCTATTTCTTTTTCTGTTTTCAATGTCATTGACTTCTGCTTTTATCTTTATTATTTCCTTTCTTCTTCTTGCTTTGGGCTTATTTCACTTTTCTTTTTCTGAGGGCATGGCTTTGATCATTGATTGAGATCTTTCTTGTTTTCTAATGTAGGCCTCTTAGTGCTATAAAATTTCCTCTCAGCACTGCTTTGGCTGCATCTCACACATTTTGATATGTTGTGCTTGCATTTTTGTTTGGCTCAGTATATTTTCGTTATTTTCTTTGAGATGTCCTCTTCGGCAACAAGAAAGACCTATGTGGGACTTTCTCAGCAACAAGAAGACCTATGTGGGACTTTTCTGGGGAGTTGATAATGCTCAACAAGTGGGTGCAAAGCATTTAATGAGCACCTACTATGTACAGGACATTCTCTGAGATGCTGGGGATAGCAAAATCAATATGAAATCCATGCCAACAGCCTTGAAAATGGTTTACTGACCTCTTATTAAATGCTAATAATGTTTCAAAAACTTCCTCTGTATTAACTCCTTCGTAATGAGGTGGATATTGCTATTATGCCTACTCTACAAATGAGGACACTGAGGCACAGGTTGACTAAGTGACTTGCCCAAGACCCCACAGCCAAAAGGGGTGAAGCTGGAGTGCAACCCAAGCCAATTACTGTGATTAATTTTATGATTAATCATCATGATCAGTAAGCTGTGAGCCTGCTATTCCTCATCCTTGAAGTGGAGCTAAGACCAGTTCCCTGGCAGGATTGATAATGAGGATTAAGATATCAGCCATGAAAACTCAACAAGCACATCACCTGGTTCATAATCGGTACCCTTCCCTTGCCTTCACCTCTCCCCTGGGCTGGATATAATGGCTGCCCAGGTGAAGCCATAAGGAAGGGCTAGTGGGACAAAAGTGACATGATAGTGGTGTCTGTGCCCTGCGGAGCATCCCCAATGGACCACCGCCCCACATTCACACCCCTGCTCTGTACGCTCCCCCACCCCCACACGCCCATCACCTTGACTGTGTCCTCCAGCACTGGTAGGCCTCGTCACTCACCCAGGCACCAACTAGGAATGAAAAGTCTGTTTGATCTCAACCGTCATCTCGGGTTTGATTGGTGATGACTGGCAGGTGCCCTGTGGAGAGATTCCGAGGGCTCAGCAGATAGAACACTCTGATCAACTAGCGATGCCTTCCCCGAGGGAAGATGGAGATGAAGCCGGCTGTGTGCCAAGTGTCCCTGGATCCAGTTCAGAATCACAGGATGGGAAGCCAGGGATGTCAATACTTGGCATTCTGGTGATCCACCCCTGCAATTTTAATCAAGGGATTGGAGCCCCTTGAGAAAAGCAGTGACTTATTCAAGCACATATTCCTGTGACTAAGATTCAAGTTTCCCACCTCTCAGGCCAGAATTCATCAGGTCCTTTCAACAGACATTTGTTACTAAGTTTCAACTCCAGGCTGGGCACTGACTTAGCCATAATAGATATCTTACACATCTCATAGTATTTATTCTCACAACAGCCTTCTGTGATAGATCCTAATGTCATTCCTATCTGGCAGATGTGGAAACTGGGGCTCACGTAGACTAAAGAACTTAACAGCTAGTGAGAGTTAGAGCCAAGATTCGAATGCTTACCTCCTGACTCTGAACCTGGGATCTTTCTAACATGCTACTTTGTTTCATGGATGAGAGGCAGCAGTGATGGCAACAGCCATAGCTTGAGTCAAGGCACTGAGGCGGAGAGTGTTAGGCATTTTGGAGAGCGGAGACAGTGAGAAGCTCAGTGCAGTGGGGAGGAGAGGTCACTGCAGGGAGTGAGGTGAGATAAGGTTAAGTAGAAAGGTTGAATCCCCCATGTATCTTTGCATGCAGCAGGCACGTAACACATGCTTAATGACTGACTGAATGCATGAATGAATGAATGAATGAATGAATGAATGAATGAATGAATGAATAAACAAACCAGAACATAGACTAAAATGGTTGGTTGGCTCCTGAGCCATTTTAGGAGCTCCAATAGCCAGTCGTAAAACAACCTGTAAACAGCAAGTGCATCGTCAGTGCCTGACTCCCACCCCTCCAGCCACACTGTCCCTCAGGTATGTGGCACAAACAGCACACCCTCATCGTCAGAGAGGATCCCTTGCCTCCTGGGATGGGGATTTCCAAGGGAAAAGTGATGGGGGCAGGGGTCTAACTCACATTGAATACTGCAGTGCCCCATGAGTTAGATATTTGCCATCTCATTGAATCCTCACTAAACAAATCAATGAGTCAATAAAACCTGAGATGGGCATTGTTCTTCCCATTTGACAGATTCAGAAACGAGGATCAGGGAGATAGAACTCTCCCCTAGTCACTGAGATAGGTGGCAGAGGAGCTGGGTTTGAGCTCAGCCAGTGTCTACAGTGCCCTTAGGGGAAGGTGGGGTCGGGGGTGGGCATTGTGTTTTCTTGCCTTACAAATTCCCAGCCCCCACCCCAGCCACCTGGAGCACCTGTCCTACTTGAGTAATAGAGACTCTTCATCGGCATTTATCATTTAGTTCCTGGCCTCTGATCACAACTCTGTCTGTAGCCCAAATCTAGCCCGTAACAAACTTTTCCAAAATTCTCTGAATACGCCGTCATCTCTCAGGAAAGGGGCGTTTGCATCATCAGCAAAAGGGCCATTTTCACCTGCCTCAGCATTGCTTTCCTGCGCTCCCTGACTCGGTCCTTTTGGGGCATGCTGGGACTATGAAGAGTTACTGCTGTAAACGCTGTGGCCCCCTTACCTCCACCCTAGCATCAAGGTGAGCTCTCCTAGACCAACGTTAGCTCCCTGGATGGCATTCCAATGCCTGGCACATGGCAAACCCCTTGGAGCATGTTGGACACCCACAGAGATCATTCACACACCTTAGGAGTCAGACAACTGCATTTTGTTCCTGCCTCGCTCATCTGGGCAGTGATTTCATCTGTGTGGGCCTCACACTTCTCATCTGATAAACTTGGTGGAAACGGTGCCCAGCTCCTGGACTGGGGTCCCTTCCAGCAGGCTAAAGGATGAGTAGGGGTTGTTTTAGCTCTGCTGGTCTGGGGTGGAGGGGAGACTGGGAGGAAGAGTGTGAGGCAGAATTGTGTCTAGAGGCAGGGACCCTAAGGCAATTCACACTGACTTCCTAGAACTGAATTTAAAGGAAAACACCATCTTTCCACACCCAAGTAATAAGGATCAGAGGCTGCTTCCTTTGCAAACCCTGCCCCTTTTCCCACTGTGTTGCAGATGCAGCTGGAAACCATCATTCTCAGCAAACTATCGCAAGAACAGAAAACCAAACAAACACTGCATGTTCTCACTCATAGGTGGGAATTGAACAATGACATCCCTTGGACACAGGAAGGGGAACATCACACACTGGGGCCTGTTGTGGAGTGGGGGGAGGGGGGAGGCATAGGGTTAGGAGATATACCTAATGTAAATGACGAGTTAATGGGTGCAGCACACCAACATGGCACATGTATACATGTGTAACAAACCTGCACGTTGTGCACATGTACCCTAGAACATAAAGTATAATAAAAATAAATAAATAAAAACATAAGAAAAAAATGTAAAGTACCTCTGATCAGTCACCTCCTGCCACAATCAGACTGGTCGTGGGCCAAGGCTTCATTTACGTAGGGTGTAACTCTACACAACCAATGGGAAACCTCTAGAGGGTACTTAAACCCTAGAAGATTTGCAACCAGTGCTCTTGAGCCACTTGTTCAAGCCTGCTCCCACTCTGTGGAGAGTACTTTCATTTCAGTAAATCATTGCTTCATTCTTTTGTTGCTTTGTTTGTGCATTTTGTCCAATTCTTAGTTCAAAATGCTAAGAACCTGGATGACTTGTAGTCAAGACCCTGTGCTGGTAACAAGCATGTAGATAAAGGAGAAGATGGGGAAGACTTGGGCTGGAGGGCTGCAGTCCACTCCCAGGGTGAGAACTCTTGTTGATGTTTCAACAGACCTCAGCCAGTCCTTCCCAGGGCAAGAAGCATGGCAGTGGATGTGAGTTCAGGTGGGTTCAGTGGAGCTTAGAGTTGGGTCTGTAACCACATCCCCAGGGTGAGGGTCCCCGGACAAGCCCTGAACAGGGCCAAGTCAAACAAGAGCCTCTTCTGTCCCCCTTCCCTGTTCCATTGCCAGTTATTTCTCTAACCTTATCCACTGGTCATCCTTCGCCAGTCACATCCTTTTTCTTGCTGTTCCTCAGGCACCAGGCTCACTCCCACCCAAGGACCTTTGCACTTGCTATTCCCTCTTCCTGGAATTATTTTCCCTTAGCTCAGTGGTTGCACACATAGGCTTGCCACCTGTTTGTGTAAATAAAGTTTTATTGGAACACAGCCGGGCCACCCATTGACATATCGTCTATGGTGCTTTTGCCCTACGACAGTGGAGTTGAGGGTTGTGACTGACCCCAGAGTACACACAAAACCTCAAGTATTTATAGTCTGGTCCTTTATGGAAAAATGTTGCCAGCTCCTGCCTTGGATACTTGCATGGCTCACCCTCCTCCTCTTTTCTCTTTACTCAACTGACTCGCTAGTGCGGGCTTCCCACTCTCCATCCTCACCTCTTTCTCTGCTTTCTTCCTCTCCCCGGCGCTGGGCACATGAGATCTCTGGGTATTGACTGCACTTCATTGCCTGTCTGCCCACCACAGCACAGGTCCTACAGGGTCAGGGAATTGGGTTCTTGCTTCTTGCTGTATCCCTATGCCTAGAACAGGGCCTCACACACAGACCTGCACAGGAAATACACTGTCAGTGAATGGGAACTTCCTATACTCCTGGGCACTGGCCCAGCCCACGCCTCTGGGCCCCTGTCTCAGTTTCTCTTGTCATGGAGCCAGGGTCTTGCCAGGTCCCTTGCCAGGTCTCTCCCCGAGGAGGTTGAGTCCTATCGTGAATGGTCACAGTCCCCAGAAACACCCAACCTGGGTTCAGGAGAGCCCTGTACCACATCCGTTTTCTGAGGCTCTCATTATATTAAAAAAATAAAATGTTTGAGGTGATGCATATCGCAAGTACCCAATGATCATTACACATCATATACATGTAGCCAAATAACACATGTTCTCCCAAAATATGTACAACTATTATATATCAATCAGAAAATTTTAAAGACATGCTAAACCAGGGGCACAGAAATGATGGTATTTTCAGTGCTGACATGGAACAGAATAAACACTTTTAATGCACAAATTCACTGTTACATTTCACTGTTACAGCTAATGAGATAGTTACAGAGTGTATTTTCAATATTAATTAAATTTTGTTAACAATATTAAAGTTTACTGGAATATTAAGACAATTAATTTTAAAATAATTAAAATCTATGTTAATTTCAATATTAATTGACAGTGACCAGAGAGACACAAAGTAGGAGCTGGAGAGTCACTGTCTTTCTTTTTCTCAATCCTGTCACATGGTGATCTCATTTGAAAGGAATATATGGAGCATGATCTCCCCAAAAAAGTCTAAAAGCTCCACGCTGGGATCCCGGCTTCTGACTCCCGCACAGAGCTCCCTGGCACAGTGCAGGAGAGCATTCTGCTCAGGACCTCTGACCTCGCCTGAATCTCCCCTTCCCACGTAGCCCTGCCCTGGGGCCTGTGACCCTCCCATTGAACACTGGCCCATCCTGAGCTGATGCTCTGAGACTTTTAAGCCCCAGTAAGAGCTTTGATAACATTCATTTCACGGAGGCACACAGGGCCTCAGTCTCACACACAGAGTCCTCCAACAGGCTATCGGGTACTTCTTGGTAACCCCGCTGTACAGAGGAGGAAGCTGAGGCACAGAGAGACCCGCTCAAGTTCATGCAGCTAGACGTTGGCAGACCTGAGATCAGAATCCACCCCCATCTGAGCTCAGGGAGCTCCTTGACACTTCCCATCTGTCTCTTCCTAGGGGCCAACCCTACACAGATGTGCCAGCCCACGGAGCAGCTGGGAGTGTTATTTATGAACCTCCTAGGCTTGGCTGAATCACCCCTCAAGGGCCCCATCACCTCAGGCAGTGCATCTGAAGTGCAGATGTTCCAGGTAAACTGAGGCAGTGGAGAAGAGATGGGTTCTGGGGTCAGCAGGACCTGCTTTACAGCCATGGCCCCACTGCTCTCGGTTGTGTGCCCCTGTCACTATTGCTGTAGCAACCTCCCTGAACTCGGTGGCACTCATGGGTCAGGAATTCAGAAAGGGCAGTGGGAGCCACTTATCTGCATCTGCAATGTCTGCGGCTGGAAAGACTCAAAGACTGGGGGTGACTTGACAGCCAGGACCAGAGCCATCTCAAAGTCTTCCTCACTCATGTCTGGGCCTTGATGCTGGCTGTTGGCTGTGGCCTGAGCTGGACTGTTGCAGGCACAGCTGCAACAGCCTCTCCCTGTGGCGTCCTGGCTTCCTCACAGCATGGCGGCTGGGTTCCAAATGTAAACATCTCAAGACACAGAAAGTGGAGCCTGCTAGTTTCTTATGACTGGGGCCTAGAAACCAAAACCAGCACCACATCACTTCCATAGTATTCTCTTAGTCAAGCAGTCACAGAGCCCAGATTCACGAGGAAGGGATGTAGACCCCACCTCTCAATGGGAAGAGGGTCAAAGAACTTTGGGGCTATGTTTTTTTCTTTTGTTTTTTTTTTTAAATTCTTTTTCTTTGTTTCTTTTAAAAATGTTTTTGGAGGGGCCATGTTTTAAGACTGCCACATTCTGTGACCCTGGGCAAGTGGCTTGATCTCTTGAGGTCGCAGTTTCCTTGTCTGTAAAATGGGGATAGTGGTGTCTACCTCAGAGGGCTGTTGTATACGGTGAACTGAACTCTCAGTTAATAGCAAAGTCAGGCCTTGCACCTGGGTCTTCAGGCCCCACAGCCAGTGCTCCTGATACCACCTGCCCTTCAAGTTGGGGCACACTTATTGCTTCTTCCAGGCCTGGGGCAGCTGGGAGGACAGTTTGCCTATGAAGCCCAGTTAGGATGTGGGCAAGTTTTTCCACACATTCATTCAAAACTATGCCTTGAGCACCTACTATGTGCCAGCACTTTCTGGGCTTACAGCTTTGATCAAAGCAAGATCTCTGCCTGGGGAAGTTAGTTGTACATTCGAACCCTTTATTTGGAGGGTGATGAAGCCCCTGCACAGAGCAGCCTCTGGGCCCTTGATTCTGACAGCAGCAGCTCTGCCTCATCTCGGTCCATTCCCTGCTCCTAGCTGACCCTGGTCCTGTCCAGCTAGGCAAGACTGTGGGACAGTATCCTTGCAGCTCCAAGTCTGGTCCTCTCCCTTCCTGTCTATGTTCTCTCTCTCTCTCTCTCTCTCTCTCTCTCTCTATATATATATATATATATATATATATATAAAATAAGATAGTAATATTTGCTAATACTCATTGAGTGCCTACTATGTGACAGCCATTATTCTAAGCATGCGGTGTATTAATCAGGGTTCTCCAGAGAAATAGAACCAACAGTTCACACACACAAAAGGAGGTTTATTAGAATATATATATAGAATACATATAGAATTTGTATATAGAGAGAATATATAGAGACTATATATAGAGATAATATATACAGAATATATATGTATAATCTATTCATCCATCCATCCATCCATCCAATCCCCGTATCTATCTACTTACCTACCTATCAGGTTTCTGTTGTTTTCATGGCTTATTTCCCACCAACCACTTTATAAGATGAATATCCTAGGAACTCCAGAGGCCTTGGGAGGAGACAGAAGAGATCTATCTGTTCCCAGGGTATTTCCACGTTGCTCAGACCCCATGGGACCTTAACACAGGGCCGGACTTCTGAACCAGCTTCCTTTGGTCACCAATTCTTTGTGGCAATAATAGATGTGATGTGTGCATGTTGGGAGGTGAAGGTACTTATCACGTCTTTTTTGTTGATTGTTTAAGTTATAACTCTAATTATAAATGGTTGAGCCATGTCCATGTGGCCATGAATTATGACAGCCCCAAGCCCTCCCTGTTAGCCCAACTCTGCCCAGTAAGCCTGCTCCAACACCGGGGAGCCATGCTAACTCAAGCCCAGCAACTGGAGTCCGTCTTGGCCACACCCAGCATGAAACCTGCTTGGAAGTCTGCCTCCCTTCAAGTAGCCTCTGGCAGTAGAAAGCGGTGTGTGCTGGAAATCTCCCAGCTGGGCGTAATTCCCAAGTCTATGCCCTGACCTTTACTTTGCCTCTGAGCCTCATCTGTCAATGAGGATAATAGCATCCTCTTTGCAGGACTCTCATGAGAGCTGAATATCCGGGTGCTCACTCACACTCGGCTCTGGGCAAATCTTCAATAAATGCCCCTCTTTCCCCTCTGAGAAGCACACAGCCGCACCTTTGCTTAAGCTGTGTCCTCTACCTGGAATGCCTTCTCTCCTTTCACTCCCTCATTCACTGTCAGAATCAAAGGCCACGTTTAATATGAGCCCTATTTCCAAGGCTGTTCAAAAAAAAAAAAGAAAGAAAAAGAAATAAAGAAGCAAAATGTTCTTTTAAGCAACTGTCTCACTGAAGACCAAAATGTGAGATGAGTTGGAGGGATCAGCTGTGGTTGTGATTTGGGTGGGCTGGGGCAGCAGGCTCCCTCTTAAACCCCCGAAGCCCATCTGCAGAAAGATCCAGGCCCTGCAAAATATCTTCAAAATAGGGACTGGGCCTGGCTTATTTCTGGGGCTCTGGCAGTCCAACTGGCTCGGAGTAGGGGCTCAGAAGTGCTTTGGGAATTAACTGAATTAAACTGAGTCATGTAGAGTTGGGAGGAAGACCCTACCAGACAAGCAGACATCTTTTTCCCTGATCCCAACCTCATCCCCAAAACTGGTGTGCACCCAGAGCTTCCCACACCTCCTGGCCAGCAGGTGGCAGCCCTCAGAGGGACCTTTGCACACTCAGCACTAAGAGGCCAGTTCTCTCAGCATCCCACAGGCCTGGCCTTGGAGTCCCTGGTGCAACTGAGCTCATAGACACCAGATGAGACCAGAGAGGCCCCCTGGAGAAACATGCAAGGATTGCTTCTGGTGGCCCTGTCACTTCCAAGGTGAGACACAAAGGAACACCTTTTCAGTGGGAGGGTATTTATGGAACCAGGTAAGGTAGTAATATTTGCTAATACTCACTGAGTACCTACTATGTGCCAGCCACTATTCTAAGCATGTGGTGTGTTAATCAGAGTTCTCTAGAGAAACAGAGCCAACGGTGCACACACACACACGAGGAGATTTATTAGAAGGAATTGGCTCACATGATTGTGAAGCTGGAGAAGTCCCACAGTGCACCATCCTCAAGCCGGAGACCCAGTAAAGCCCACTGTGGAGATTCCAGTTCAGATCTGAAGGTCTGAGAGCCAGAAGCACTGAGGGCAGAAGATCGATGTACCAGCTCAAGCAGACACAGGCAGAGAGCAAACTCACTTTCCCTCCATCTTTCTGTTCTGTGCAGGCCCTGAATAGAATGGATGATGCCCACCCACAGTGGGAAGGGCCATCTGTCATACAACATGTGAGTAGATACCATTAGCAGCCCATCTTAAGATGAGGAAGCTAAGGCACAGAATGACGAAGTAACTTGTTGAAGGTCACAGCTAGTAAATGGCAGAGCCAGATACAAACCCCAGCAGCCCACCTACAGGGCTACTGCCTCCATCTATCCGCATGTGACTTTAATTCCATGCAGAATGGACCTGTATCATCGGGCTGTTTGGTGTATTTATTCACCAAGCCCCCACCCCTCTATCTCCTTCAAGAAGAGTTAGGCTAAAGAGTCCTCTGCTCCCCGACCTCTGTGTGGGCTGCTGGGTTCGACAGAACCTGGAGGATAGGCTGACGGGGCAGAGGCTGGAACAGAGGAAGGGAGGGTGGGCTGGGCTTCAGGAACAGAGGAAGGGAGGGTGGGCTGGGCTTCAGGAACAGAGGAAAGGAGGGTGGGCTGGGCTTCAGGAACAGAGGAAGGGAGGGTGGGCTGGGCTTCAGGAACAGAGGAAAGGAGGGTGGGCTGGGCTTCAGGAACAGAGGAAGGGAGGGTGGGCTGGGCTTCAGGAACAGAGGAAGGGAGGGTGGGCTGGGCTTCAGGAACAGAGGAAGGGAGGGTGGGCTGGGCTTCAGGAACAGAGGAAGGGAGGGTGGGCTGGGCTTCAGGAACAGAGGAAGGGAGGGTGGGCTGGGCTTCAGGAACAGAGGAAGGGAGGGTGGGCTGGGCTTCAGGAACAGAGGAAGGGAGGGTGGGCTGGGCTTCAGGAACAGAGGAAGGGAGGGTGGGCTGGGCTTCAGGAACAGAGGAAGGGAGGGTGGGCTGGGCTTCAGGAACAGAGGAAAGGAGGGTGGGCTGGGCTTCAGGAACAGAGGAAGGGAGGGTGGGCTGGGCTTCAGGAACAGAGGAAAGGAGGGTGGGCTGGGCTTCAGGAACAGAGGAAGGGAGGGTGGGCTGGGCTTCAGGAACAGAGGAAGGGAGGGTGGGCTGGGCTTCAGGAACAGAGGAAGGGAGGGTGGGCTGGGCTTCAGGAACAGAGGAAGGGAGGGTGGGCTGGGCTTCAGGAACAGAGGAAGGGAGGGTGGGCTGGGCTTCAGGAACAGAGGAAGGGAGGGTGGGCTGGGCTTCAGGAACAGAGGAAGGGAGGGTGGGCTGGGCTTCAGGAACAGAGGAAGGGAGGGTGGGCTGGGCTTCATCCTGCTGGATGGTGGGGAAGGGACGCTGTGAGGATGAGAGATGGGCTTAACAAGGCGGGATCGGGCACCAGAGGCCTCACAACTTGTGCATGTCAGTGCCAGGATTTTAGCCCAGGTTGTTGGACCTCAGCCTCTGGGCATGACTATTGCACTACAGTGGCAGGGGAGGGACAAGAAGGATGGGTTCCTGTGCCCATTAGGAAACAGACTTTATAGGGTCAGATATGGGGGCACAAAGGAGAAGAAAAGTTCAGGGAGACTTGCAGGCTTGGGCAAGCAGGCAGGTGGTGGAGTCACACCCTAAGAGGGGACACCTGGGAGGAGGGGCCCTGCCATGCCCTTCAGGGTGATGGTGACCGTCAGATGAGATGGGAACACTGGGAGGTCTGTGCTGTCATAACAATGACATCACAGTTGAAGAGCACTTACAGGTTTTTCCTCATCTCCGTTTCCATGTCAAAATTTACCAGTCCTGTGTCCCGTTTCCTCTTGACCATTGCTCATCTGATAAAAAGGCTTCCCTATGGAGGTGGCGTTGGAAAAAGGCTGGGTTCCCATCTAACCTTCCCCTCTCTTTTTGCCAGGGGCCTTCCTGAGGCAAATCCTCAGTCACTGTTGCACGAGGGAAGAGGAAAGGGCAGGGTCAGCCTGGGGAGGATGTGGTGGGATGGGTGTTCAGGGGCTGAGCGTGCCGCACCTGTACCAACCTTCTCGGAAGCCACCTCATGTGCCAGACCAGATGGGTCACACCCCGTCTCCACTGAGAGTAAGCTTCTTGTCTCCAGAGGCAATCAAGCAAGAATAAGACTGCCAGCTGGGGAGAAGATAGTAATGCAGATTTAAGCATCAGTGTGTGCACTGGGGAAGTCGCCTGAGGTGATCTGTAACCTTCAAGGTCCAGAGTCAAAGATGCTGGGATGCTGTGGGTTGCTGAGAATTGGAAACTCCTGGGAGTGCCCACAGGAAGGAGGGTCCATTCGAGGCATCTCCCTGTCTTTCATCTCTAGCTTGTCCACAAGGCCTCACCTCTGGCATGGCAACCCCTCAGACAGGCCAGTCCTTTTTCCATCCAGTACATCTCCATCTCTGGACACCTCATTTCCAGGTAAAGAAGCCAGATCCTCAGAATGTGAGGGCTGTGAAGGACCTCAGAGCTCAGCCAACCAACCTTTGATTTTCAGAGGAGCACCCCAAATGGACAAACAGACAATGGCCTGCCTGTGTAGGAAAAGAGAACCCTGGCCCCCAATCTGTGCAGCAAGCAGCACAGGAAGCCAAACCAAACCTCTGTGGCAATGTGCCCAGAATGGTCAGGGCTCGGTCAATCCTGGTCAGCTTCCCTATTGTTGACTACTGCTTCCAACTCAACACCAATGAGAGAAAGCCAGATATGCTCCTAATGAAATCACAGGATGTCCGGCTTCCAGCTAGCCACCTCCCGCTTCGCCACGCCAACAACCTCTAATCAGGGCACACCTGAGGCCTCTCCCTTTCCACTATGATGCTTCCCCTCATCCTGCCTGCCTGGGAGTCTCTGTCAAATGCAAGTGACAGAGGCCAATTCCCTTGCCATACCAAGCACGCAATGATTGGCCTCTGTTTGATCTCCTTTGGGTGGTCCCAATTTATTTCCACAACACAGAGACCCAGAAAGGGATGGTGGGTTGTTTAACGTCACATTCCAGGTCTAGGATAGAACTCAGCTCATTCATTATCACTTCGTTAGAGCTTTACTTCTCTGACTCCCTCTATTATTCTAGGTAGAACTGACCACGTTCTCCCTCTTGCCTCTCAGTATCCTTCACACTCTATCTCAGCACCTTCCACACATGCAGTGGTTTTAAAGTATGTCCAAAGCTCTGTGATACTCATCCCTTTAACAAGTGGAGCCTAATACTCCTCCCCTTAGTGTGGTCTGGATTTAGTGACTCTCCTAGTGGACAGATTGATATGAAGTGACCATCTGTGACTTTAGAGATGAAGTCATAAGAGGCTCAGCAGCTTCCTCCTTGCTCTCTCTTGGATCAGCTCTAGGGGAAGCCAGCTGCCATGTTGTGGGGATGCTCAAGCAGCCCCAAGGAAAGGCCCATGTAATGAGGAGCTGAGAGGAATTGAACCAAAAGCCAGTAGAGAATTGAGGTCTCCTGTCAGTAGCCATGTAAGCGAGCTATTCTGGAAGCACATCCTCCATTCCCAGTCAACATCTTAAGTTCAACCTCATGAGGGACCTTGAGCCTAGCTCAGCCACTCCCAGACTCCTGACCCACAGATACTGTGTGAGGTAATCCACGCTTGTTGTTTCAAGCTGCTAGGCAATCTGTTGCAATAGATAATTAATGCAACACATTTCTGTGCTTTTTTGGCCTACATGTCTGAGACACATAATATCTAATTAGCAGCTCTTGAGAATAAGGCACCAGTGGCTCAGGGCTCAGCAATGTTTGATGGACAGACAGATGGATGAATGGATGGGTAGATGAGGGTGCACAAAGTAAGCGAGGAGGCGCCCTTGCTTACTTTGGCTTTAGGGTTGGATGGATGGGTAAATGGATGGATGGATGGATGGATGGATGGATGGATGGATAGATGGATAGATGAGGAAATGGGTGGGTGGATGGATGGATGGGGAAGTGGATGACTGGATGAACAGGTTGGATGGATAAGTAGATAAGTGGCAATTGAATGGATGGGTGGATGGATGGAGGCATGGGGAGATGGGTGGGCAGATAGATGGATGTGTGGATGGATGGATGGATGGTTGGACAGATGGATAAATGGATGGATGTTCAAGAACTTCCAGGCTGCTCAGAGGCAGCAAGCTTAGTGTGGGCAGTTGCAAAGTTTATTTAACAAGTCTGATATTTTAGTTCACTGTGTTTTCAGACAGTGGTGCCCTTTCTCATGCTCCTTAGTGGCCCAGAAAACAGTTTTGATGGCTAATTGAGTGGTGGTCACAATTTCTTCTCCTGTAAAGACCGTGCTTTTTGTCTGTGAGGTTGCTCTAGGCCTTACTGTCCTGTCAACTGTCTCTTTGGTTTCTATCTTATCTACCTGCCAAGACGATACTCTCTCCTGTGAATCTCTTTTCCTCATCAGACACCTTGAATCACAGATAGTTGGAGATGAAAAGGACCTTAGAAACCATGAGAAACACCATGGGTGAGGAGAGTGGGCACCTCTGGAGCCATAAACCTAGCTTCAGGTCCCGTTCTGCCACTCACCAGCTGGGTGACCAAGGGTAAGTCATGTAACCTCTCTGACCCCCAGCCTCTTCCTCTGTGTGTGGCACCTGCCTGCCATCACATGTGGAGTGCTCAGCGCAGAGCTGGCCTGTGCTATGGAGCTAAGCACAGGAACAACCCATCAGTGTCACTGTCATCCCAAAGCCAAAGTCCTGCCATGTCATTGGGAGAGGCTAAAGTAACACGTGCAGAATGTTTATCCCAGCACTCCCAATTGTGAGAGCCATTCATCTCATCCAACCCTCTTAGTTTGTTGTTTTTAGACAGTGTCTTGCTCTGTCACCCAGGTTGGAGTGCTGTAGCATGATCATGGCTCACTGTAACCTCGAACTCATGGGCTCAGGCAATTCTCCCACCTCAGTCTCCTGAGTAGCTGGGATTACAGGTGCGCCCCACCATGCTGGCTAATTCTAATTTTGTTTTGTTTTGTTTTGGAGATGGAGTCTCACTCTGTTGCCCAGGCTGGAGTGCAGTGGCGTGATCTTGGCTCACTGCAACCTCCGCCTCCTGGGTTCAAGTGATTCTTGTGCCTCAGCCTCCTAAGTAGCTGGGACTACAGGCATGCGCCACCATACCTAGCTATTTTTTTTTTTTTTGTATTTTTTAGTAGAGATGGGGTTTCACCATAATGGCCAGGCTGGTCTTAAACGCCTGACCTCGTGATCCACCCACCTTGGCCTCCCAAAGTGCTGGGATTACGTAAACATGTTTTTTTTGGTTTTTTTTTTTGTTTGTTTTCTTTTTTGTTTTTTTGTAGAGACAGGATCTTGATATGTTGCCCAGGCTGATCTCAACCTCCTGGCCTCAAGTGATCCTTCTGCCTTGGCCTCAAAATCTTTGGGACTACAGGCGTGAACCATGGTGCCAGGCAGACCACTTCACTAACCAGATGAGGAAACCGAGGCTGAGAGGTGGAGTGGTTTGCCCAAAGCAAGCTGGTGAATTAGTGGCATGGTCAGGACACAAATCCTGACTCCAAGACCAGTGCTCCTCCTCTCTCTTCTGAACCCGTTTTCTGCACCCTTGGCTAAGAGGAAAATGCAAGATTCACCTCTGAACACTCCGCTTTGGCCTCAAATGGCCACAAGAGGGAGCCCTTGGAATTACTCGGGGCCTCCGTGCTTCCGATGTAAGGAGCCCTTCCATCCGTTCTTGAAGGCGCCTAGGCCGGTAGCCCCTGCCCTGCCCCTTCCCTCCCTGTGGCAGCACCTCTGAGGCATTCCAGACCCCGGTTCCTTTTCCTTCTCCACCTCCACCCTCCTCCTGGATCCCAGGATTGTCTTTCTCCTTTTGCTGAGTAGAACTGGGATCCTCAGAACCCCATGGTGGTTTTGCCAGGCAGGTGGTGCACATTTGAGGCACCCTGGCTTACTTTGGGTTCAGGGTTGCAGTGACATTGTCCAGTTGTCCCGTAGCATCTACTGACACTCCCATCCAGCTATTCCACAAACTTCTGCTCAGCCACACTGGGTGGGAGAGGCCAGGCCAAGGGAGGTGGAGGAGGTGGGAGAGGAGTTTACCTACTGTGTAGCTAGAAGATGACAGAGTTACAGCACACAATGACAGGACATGGCTCAGAGTGGTAGTTGGACACAAGCAGAAGGGCTGATAGTAGGGGCCTTGGGGACAGCTCTAGGCTGATTTGAGCCCTAAAGGATGCCAAATAGTTGGCTAGGCAAATAAGGCCCACAAGTTCCTAAGAAACTGAGAGGAGGACCCTTGCTTCTGGGTCAGGGGTGCTACCTGGGAGGACACCTCTTCTCTGGGCATCTGTAAATATGAATAATAAAACCTACTCCGCCTTCGTCATTGGAGGAAAGAACGTCTGAGTGCATAGAAATGGAAGCAGGTTGGAAATTAAATACCATGCCCATTTCAGGGATGTATTTTAGCACCAGTGTTTTTCTCTTTCCCAGGGTGTTCTCCAGTAAGCGTTCATTCTGTGTCCCCCAGCACCCACTTTCCTTGTCCTGACCTTCCTGCGGATGCATTTTTGAGACCACTCAGGTTCCTGGGTCACTGATGAGCGTCCCTGTGGGCCTCCCACTGTCTTCCACTTGGCGGCTGACTCCAGCCCTCTTCCCTAGCTTGGTTTTTTCCATGAGTCATTTTAAAGTCTTTGTATAAGGCCTATTAGGATAAAAACAGGAAGGCAGGCAAGCCAGCAAGCCCTGGAGGCCATCCCTGGGCTCTTAGGAGATTAAAGTCTGCAAACACAGTCCCAGGTGTCTGTGGGCCATCTGCCCCCGCACCCACCTTGTGCTGACCAGAAGACCTCGGAATCTGGGATGAATGGACGCTGTTTGAATGTTGGAAATGCCCCGTTGTCCCTTTCTGTAGATCTTTTTAGGCAACACAAATGGCAAGCTCTTTCCAAGTGTCATTCTCCAAATAGATTCCTTCTAGTCTAGGGTTCGGGGGAGGGAGTGGAATAAGAGGTGAGCCCCTCCTGATGCTCCAGCAGTCCCCTCTGTGGGCCCAGCAGGCCACTCTTAACACCTCCAAAAGCTGTGGTTCTTGCAGGACATACACTTTGTTTCCTACTCTCCTGGTCTCACTGTGCATAACTGAGTTTGTAATTCTCCAGTTCTCCCAAATGCATATCCTCCCTTGCAGACAGCATTTTTCAGAGAACAGGAGGGAGCTGCTTCCTTAAGTGTTGCCTGGGATCACATTCAAACTGGAGACGTTGCCAGAAGCAAATCCACCTCAGTGGGGATCCTGGTTGACCCGGGAGACCCTCTGCTCCTGAGGGAACTGCTGAGGGGCTTGGGCTGTGACTCCAGGACCAAGGGTTTTGGGAGGGACTTTCCTTCCCTGGAAAAGGAAAAGGAAGTGGAGCTACCAGCTGCTGTTCTGGGAGGCTAGAGGCTCATCTCTCTACCATGCACCCTTTCCAAAGCTCTGTTCTCTAAGGGCTTCTCGAAATACCCACTTTAATCAGAGTTAACCTGGATTTGAAGGTTGAGATGATTAGATGTGTCAAAAAACTTTTAAAGTCTAATAACACCCAGTGCTGTCAAGAATGTGGAAAAAAAGAGACATGTAGGCATTGTTGATGTGAGTGTCAATTGGTATCCATTTTTTGAAGGGAGTTTGCTAGTATCATTAGAATATGAAATAGAAACACTCTCAGACTCCACATTTCCACTTCTAAGAGTCAGTTCTAGAGAAATATGTGCACATGGACACAAAGAGTCGGGCAGGAAGATGGTTGCAGAAATGTTGTTCGTAACTGCAAAAAAATAAAATAAAATAAAAAGCCACCAAATCAAAAAACCAAACACCTAGCATTTGTCCCCAGTTTTACCAAGATATAATTGACAACCCTCGGGTTTAGACACTGTGGAGGAACTGGGGTACTGTATGCTTTGCAGTCACTAAAAAGAATGACATAAACCTACAGCTGCTGACTTAGAAGGACCTCAAGATGGATCTTTTCATGAAAAAAAAGAAATACAATTATATGTACTGTGTTACCCCATTTACGTTAAAAACAAAAAAGAAGAAAGTTAAAATAAAGTCAAAGGAATGCTTGGGAAGGTTTGGGATGAACACACCCCACGTTGAGAATAGCAGTGATCTATGAAAGGTTGTAGGCTGGGAAACAATTGAAAAGGGTTTCATTTTTTAGTTTGTAAACATATCTGTGGTTTGAAATGTTTCTTAATGAGCACATATTTATGTGTATTGTTTTCGTTCCCCAATATGTATATTGGATTTTGCTCCAGGGCACTCACCTCAGAACAGTCCTGCTCAGAACCTCTGAAGTTAGTTGACTTCATTCAGCGAACATTTTCCGTGTGAGCCTCTGCCCTGCGCAGCTCTGCGTTGGGTGCTGAGGACATCAGGGCCATTGTCCCCAGTCCCAGGGAGTGCAGTCGCCTGCAAGGAGAGGCGGATGGACAGATGAGGACTGCGCAGTGTGGCAGAAGCTGTGAGGGGTGTCCTCGTAAGGACGGCAAGGAGGCCAGTTCCTCTGGATGAAGTCAGGGGAGGCTTCCTGGAGGAAGTGACACTAACTTGAGTCTTAAAGATGATGGGGGTGTGGATGGGGTATAGATTGGGTGTGGATGAACCAGTGGAAGAAGAAGAGATTTGAAGATTTGAAGAGGAGGGTTCCAGGAGGGGAGACGTGCATTTGGGGGAACACAAGGTGGGCGATGGGTGGGATTGGGGAGCACGAGAAGAGTTAGGGGCAAGGGCTGAGCTTGGCTTCTCATCTCACAAGTCCTGATTGTTGCTCTGGGGTGCAGGGAGCCAGCCAGTGGCCAGCAGAGGGCACTTCTGCCTCTTCCAACTGCAGAGTCTGGAGCCCCCGGGGAGGAGCTGGTCAATGGTTTCATGTTGACAGGGGTGGGGAAGCTGGGCTCTCAGGACCTCAGGGAGGATGCGCCCCAGGGGCGAGTGAGACCCAGACACAGATGATTACCCTGCGGCATGAGGAGGCGGGGCGAAGGACTTTAGCCAGTCCACACGTGCAGAGAGGTCATCTGCTTTCAGAGATGGTGAAGAGAGGGGCTTCAGTCAGAATGTGAGTATGTGGTGGCACAGGAGGCTTGTGGCCACGGTGAAAGCAAAGGCTGGAGTCGAAGACGGCATTCCAAGAGGGTGTTCCGAGGGCCGCAGCAGCATCAGCCCAGGGGTCTGGCATGTGGCCTCTCCCGCCAGTCCCCTCCACCGCCCACCCTCATTCTGTCTCCCTGAGCTCTTTTCCCTGCTCCTCCAAAGCAGCGTCCCTTTCCCAGTCCTGAGCACTCCTGGGCCCTCCACCTGCTCCCCAGCAAACCCACCTGGAGCAGCTGCTCAGTGCCGGGTCTTCTTCTGGAGGCGGGGACATGGCAGGACCCCAGGAAGGCCCCAGATCATTCCACTGGGAGGGAGACACGGACACTAACTAAAGAAACCAGAGCTTCCAGCAGCGATGGGCCCCATGCAAAGGATTCAACAGTGCCACCGACAGGTCAGAGAGGCCCCTGGGGGCACTTTAGATGAGACCTGAATGTCAAACTGGAGTGTGGCATGAGGGTGAGGCCCTTACAGGTAGAACTCCTTGGACAAAGGTGAGCATGAGGCTTTCAAGAGAGGGAGAAATCAAAGGTAACCCCTTGATTTTGATCCGAGCCACTGGGTAAACAGGAGGGCTGTTTTCTAAGGGAAGCGGGACTGTGGGAGAAGCCAGCTTTGGGGAGCGAATCCAAAGTTCCATTCTGGTCACCAGAAATCAGAGGTGCTGATAAGCAGTGCACGTGCAGTGTCACGTAGGCAGTTAGAAATCTGAGTGCGGGCCAGGCGCTGCGGCTCACACCTGTCATCCCAGCACTTTGGGAGGCCAAGGTGGGAGGATTGCTCGAGCTCAGGAGTTCAAGACCAGCCTGGGCAAAACCCTGTCTCTACAAAATATACAAAAATTAGCTGGGCGTGATGGCGCGTGCCTATAATCCCGGCTACTTGGGAGGCTGAGGTGGGAGGATTGGTTGAACCCGGGAGGCAGAGATTGCAGTGAGCCAAGATCGCACCACTGCACTCCAACCTGGGCGGCAGAGCAAAACCCCATCTCAAATAAATAAATAAACAGAAAAGAAAAAGAAATTTTGAGTTTGGATCCTCAGAGAGAGGTCAGGTGTGGGAGTCCGCAGTGGGGAGGCATCTAAGGCCAGGATGAGAGTCTAGCTGAATCCAAGCTCACACCAGTCATCGCTCAACAGCCAGTAAGTCTAGTAAGTTGAGAGGCAAGGTGCTGGGGTAAGGAAAGCAACTTCATTCGGAGAGCCAGCAAACCGAGAAGATGGTGGACTAGTGTCCTAAAGAACCTTCTTAAGTTAGTAGGAGCTTCAGGCTCCCTTTAATGTCAAGGGAAGAGGGAAGAGGAGAGGGCTGAGGTCAAGAAGCGACTGATGACCACAGCCATGTGGGTGTGAGCAAGGGTCTGAGGAGGTTGTGAAACATCTTTGTTCTTGGTCTGTTGACTTCGGTTCAGATGAAGTAGGTCAGGCCACAGTGTTCCTATAAATCTTTAATGAAATACTGTTCCTCATGTGTACAAGTCCTTATCTCCTTAGGAGTTAGTTTTGAGAAATTAACTCCTGTTATCATTCTTAAAGTTGAACTGCAAGTAATTAGCTAGCCTACATGCAAAGCTAAGCAGAAGCTTTTTTTTTTTTTTTTTTTTTTTTTTTTTTTTGAGACAGAGTCTGGCTCTGTTGCCCAGGCTGGAGTGCAGTGGCAGGATCTCCACTCACTGCAAGCTCCGCCTCCTGGGTTCACGCCATTCTCCTGCCTCAGCTTCCCAAGTAGCTGGGACTACAGGCACCTGCCACCACACCTGGCTAATTTTTTTGTATTTTTTTTTAGTAGAAATGGGGTTTCACCATGTTAGCCAGGATGTTCTCAATCTCTCGACCTCATGATCTGCCTGCCTCGGCCTCCCCAAGTGCTGGGATTACAGGCGGGAGCCACCGCGCCCTGCCAGCAGAAGCTTTTAACCTAAAGCAGGGGTGTCCAATCTTTTGGCTTCCCTGAGCCACACTGGAAGAAGAATTGTCTTGGGCCACACACAAAATACACGAACACAAATGATAGCTGATGGTCTTTAAAAAGATCACACAAAAAATCTAACAATGTTTTAAGAAAGTTTATGAATTTGTGTTGGGCTTCGTTCAAAGCTTCCTAGGCCACATGGGGCCCACGGGCCATGGGTTTCATTAGTTTTACCTGAAAGGTTTTACTATGAGGGCAGAGGCAAAATGGAGTCAGTTAGGCGAAGCCTCCCTCCACTGTTAGAAGATTGCCCCAGGGATGAGGGACAAGAAGGGGCTGGGCCTCATTCCTGCTGCAGAGAACATTTGGATGCGTTTGGATGGAGGAAGTGAAGGTGAACAAGGAGTGAAACCAGGAGTGATCCCTGTGTTCAGCAATCAAGTGGAGAAGCAGCCTCAGGAGCAGTGCGGGATCAAGCTTGGCTGATGCTGCTGTGGGGTCAGGTGCAGCCACGGCCTGGGATCCGGCATCACGGAGGTCCTAGGTGCCCTTGACTTGAACTGTCCCTGTCTCCTGGAGCATCAGGGTCTGGTCCCATCTGCCGCCCCTCCTGCCTGTGAGTGCATCCATCACATCCTGAAGGTGGTCTCGCCTCCTTGAGGGGCTCTTCACAAGTGAAGGACGCCACGAGGAAGGTCGCCCAGGGCCACGTGGAGGGTGGGGTTTGGTTGAAGCTGGGAACCAGTGCAGGGTTGCCACAGGAATCTGGCGAGATGGGGCAGAGCCTGGAAGTGAGGCAGCAGAAGGAGATGGTGTTAGGGGAGTGGGTGGCGGCTCCTTCATTATGGCAGACAGATTCCTGAGCAAGGTGACCTTTGGGCCTCAGGCCTAGTATGGGGCTGGTCTGCAGCTGGGGGCAGGTGGCCCACCCTGGGAAGAGAAGGAAGACAGTGCTCCTGCCGCCTCCAGCCTCACCTCCCTCCACCACCCCCACTCCCAGCCCATATGCCAGTTTTCTGAAGTTGTCCGGAGAGCAGGGACAGAAATACATGGCCAGAGAGTTCACTTTAGGTCCCGGGAGTCCCCATGCTGTCCTTTATTTTTCCACCTTTGTAAGTGTCCTGCCCTCCACCTACAGCTGCACCCCTACTTCTTTTCTGGCAAACTCCTACTCATCCTTCAAGACCCAGGCTAAGTACTGCTCACTCCAGAAAACAGTCTAGACCACCCGCTGCCCCATCCAGGATTGATGAACCCCTCGGGGCTCCCACAGCGCCAAGGCCTTCGCTCTGGATTTTCACCATTCTGTAGTAGTCCCCTCCTCCCTCTCCCTCCCCAGAAGCTGGGGATGCCTCTTCCTACAGTGGCCCTAAGATCACAATCCCTGCCCTGATGTCATCACCACCCTCGGACCCCCTTGAGAAGCAAGTTAAGCAAACAGCAAGTTAAGCTGACCCAGCTTCACCTTGGGACCACAATGTGTTTGTACATATTTCAGGCAGGCAGAGGCTGTTGCCGTTTCGGGAGAGGAGCTTGGCAATCAGAGACAGCAGGCACCCAAATTCTCGTGGACTCAGGGTGGAGAGCCTTTCCCTAGCAAACGCTCAGGTGTGGGGCAGGTCAGTACCGCAGCGGCGGCTAAAGAATGCCTTTTCATGACTGTGCATCTTAGGACAATCTTCCTGACTTCTTAGGACAATCTTCCTGACGCATTGTTTTCCACATGGGGGACTGTGGTGCAGAGATGGAGGCCTGGTCCAGGGTCACCCAGCCAGCGGGGCGGAGTCCTTCCTCCTGGGTACTTTGCGGGACTTGAGCTTGGCTCAAAGCTCAGAGGTCAGCTCACTGTGGCCCACGCGGAAGGCCACACCATGGTTCTGGCCTCAGTAAGCGCTCAGTTGATGCCAGCCAGTAGTTTATTAACAGTAGCTCAAACTGAGCACCTACTGTGTGCCCTGGTACTTAATGTGGCGGGAGTGGAAGGTGGGCAGTGTAGTGTCAGCTAGTCACTCCTGATGTCAGCTGGTCCAGTCCCACCTGACATCCTGTTGGGGTGCGCCTGGGGAAGCTGCTTCTCCTGCCAGAGGAGCAGACAGGGATGGGGGGCTAGTCCCAGGGAGTGAGGATGGCGATGGCTTTTCATGCTCAAGCCTGCAGAGGATTTTGAGTTCGAGGGCAGGCAAAGGTATGAGTCATCCTTGGAAGAGACTTCGTTAGTCTCTTCCACACCCTGGGCAGAGAAGCGAGGCCCAGCCCAGTGAGGGGGGATTGAATTGGTGTGCTCTGAGATGGGGCAAGAAGCAGTCCCGGGTGGAAGAGGACCCATTGGAGATTGAAGGAAATGCCTGTGGGGGACACAGCACCCAGGGGCCCTCAGATGGGAGAGGAGCTGAGGCAGGCACGAAGGCCCCACCCTCTTTCCTTGTGAACCCTGCTTCTGCACAAGGCCTGGCCTGGACATTGGCCTTTTCTTGTGGCCCTGTTATGGTCTGTAAGGAACCCAGCATTCACCTGCTAGTCTACGCTCCTCGCCTCCACCGCTTCCAAAGAGCCAGGCCTCCTGTTCTCAAAAGGCTGAGCCTCAGAGCCAGAGCTTGTCTCACATGTGGACTGAACGGGCCACACAGCAGCTCAGCCTCTGTCTCCAGAAGATGCAGGAAACTGAGAGCCCATGGGCAGCTGCCTCCCCTGCGGAGGACGGAGGCACCTCTTCTACAACAGCATCCGAGGAGGAGCTCCCGCCTGGAGGACGGCGCCCGGGGCAGCCCCGAGGTGAAGGCGCAGGACAGACTGTCCTCTGGCTCTGCCCCCTGTCACTCCTCAGCCTCCTGAACGGGGGCCACATCCCAGAGGCCCTGCTGGGGCCACAGGACATGTCCATCATGTGTGATGAGTCATAGCAACTATTTTCAGCTTCTTGATCAAGGACATTTTGGTCTTTCTGGGTCGCGTGTGACTTAGTGAGAAGCCCTGGCCTCTCAGACCCCAGCAGTGACTTGTCCATGAGCTGAGATGCCTGAGAGGCAGCCTGCGCTGGTTCCTTTCTGGGCGATCATTCATGGTCATGGGTTACACACAAGTCTCAGATCCCAAAACCTGGGCTTCCTCTTGCCTCTGGGGCCTCCATCTGCCCCCATGGCCGGGGAGAGTTACAACATGCATTAACCCCAGCTGCATTCTGTCAAGATGCAAAAGAATGTATAGTAAAAAGAGTCTCACTCCCTTCCCGGCCCCAGCCTCCAGGGACCCTCCTGGAAGCAGCCACTGTTTCCAGTTCCTGGTGTCTCCTTCCAAAGATGGATAGCTCCAAGCAGTGATATAGACATTCCCTGACGCTTCCCATCTTAAGGACGCTTGTTTGTACACAAATGGGAGCACACGCCGTCGTCTGATCACAGCTCCACCCTTGCTTTTCCCCCTTCATTTGTTTTAGCCATCAGCCCACATTAGGCTGTGAATGAGCTTGTCACTTTTACCAGCTGCATGGGGAGTTGGGGTGGGGAGGGATAGCATTAGGAGATATACCTAATGTAAATGACGACTGAATGGGTGCAGCACACCAACATGGCACATGTACACATATGTAACAAACCCGTACGTTGTGCACATGTACCCTAGAACTTAAAGTATAATAAAAAAGAAAAAGAAAAAAAGACAGAGTCTTAAGTGGTATCTCCTACTCTCATCTCCTGCTCCTGAAGTCAGTATTGTGGTTCCAGAGCAGCTGTGCCAAGCCATAGCCTTAAGCACACCCTGTGAATTTCTATTTATTAGGAGATGTGTCCCATCTTATCTCATTCATTGTATGAATAAGTGCTAGCACTTAAAACACCAAAGTCTGTGAATGATGTATTCCTTTTCTGAATGAATGACAGCAGATGTAAAGTTATTGCTCTCATAATACCAAACTAGGTTAGGAATATTGTTGTTTGAATGTAACAAACAGTTTCAAACTGTCTTAAGTAAAAGAGAGAAGTCAGTGGCCCTTGTAAGCTGAGAAGGCAGGGTCAGCTGCAGGTACAGCTGGCTCCAGGGTTCACGCAATGTCATCGGAATCAGGTTGCTCTCTAATTCTTCCACACGCCCTCCCTCAGCAGGCTTGTGTCCCAGGGTTCACTCATAGCGGGATGGGGAACCAGTTTTGTGCCTGCTTGGTTTCAGGGTGTACATGTAGGTGGCAAAAATAATCTCTTTCCCAGAAGTCTAAGTGAAAATCTTACCTTGTCTCTGTACGAGGTAGGCAAGGCTAAGTTGCAATGACAAAGAGACCTCAAATTCTGTTGTAACAGCTCAGACTATAACACTGCATTTCACTGTCATGTAATATCTGTGGTGGGCCTTCCTGGTCATTTCTCCATGTGGTTGCTCAAGGACCTAACTCATTCCATCTTGTGGTTCACCATCCCCTAGGGCAGGAGTCTGCAGACTTTTCCTGGAAAGGGCCAGAGAGTCAACATTTTAGGCTTTGAGGGTCTCTGTCACATAGTCTTTCTCTTTCTTTCTTTCTTTCTTTTCTTTCTTTCTTCTTTCTTTTTCTTTCTTTCTCTCTTTCTCTTTCTTTCTTCTTTCTTTTCTTCCTTTCTCTTTTTTCTTTCTCCTTCCTTCCTTCCTTCCTTCCTTTCTTCCTTTCTTCCTTTCTTCCTTTCTTCCTTTCTTCCTTTCTTTCTTTCTTTCTTTCTTTCTTTCTTTCTTTCTTTCTTTCTTTCTTTCTTTCCCTCCCTCACTTCCTTCCTTCCTTCCTTTTTTCTATCTTCCTCTCTTTCTCTTTCTCTCTTTCCTTCCTTCTTCTTTCACAATACTTTAAAAGTGCAAAAACCATTCTTGGCCAGGTATGGTGGCTCACACTGTAATCCGAGCACTTTGGAAGGCCAAGGTGGGTGGATCACTCGAGGTTAGGAGTTCGAAACCAGCCTGGCCAACATGGTGAAACTCTGTCTCTACTAAAAATACAAAAATTAGCTGGACATGGTGGTGGGCACCTGTAATCCCAGCTACTTGGGAGGCTGAGGCAGGAGAATCACTTGAACCCAGGGGCGGAGGTTGCAGTGAGCCAAGATCTCACCACTTCACTTGAGCCTGGGCAGAAGAGTGAAACTACATTTCAAACAACAAACAAACAAATGAAACAACCAAACAAAACGAAATAACCGTTCTTAACTTGTGGGTTGGACAAAAACAGGACCACAGACCACACTTGTCCTGCAGGCCTCAGTTTGCTGCTCCTGCCCCAGGCCATGGCACACGCATCCAGCCTGTGGAAGGGAAAAGAAAAACAGACAGGTGACTTGTTGCCCCTCCACCTCCTATGGGATTAAGTTGGCCCCAGTCACATGGCCATGCTGAGCTTGGCCATCTGCTCAGGAAGAAGAAGAAGTGGCTTTTGGGGAGCAGCTGGCTGTCCTGCACAGTCTCATTGGCGCTGGTCAGGTAGCATGTAACCCATCAGTGGCTGCGTCAGTTTTTGCAGCATAACAAGCTGAATTCGTTTCCTAGGTCCGCCATAACCAGGTATGACAAATTTATTCTTTCCCAGTTTTGGAAGCCAGAAGACCAAAATCAAGGTGTGAGCAGGGCTGAGCTCTCTCTGGAGGCTCTAGAGGAAAATTTTTCCTTGCTTCTCTCCTAGCCTCTGATGGTTGCCAGCAATTCTCTGCCTTCCTTGGCTTAGAGCTGCAGTGACTCCACTCTCTGCCTGCATCGAGGCATAGTCTGTGTCTTTCTATCCAAATCTCTTTCCTTTCTCTTGTAAAGAATGTAAGGCCCACCCAAATCCTTTATGACCTCACCTTAACTTCACTACATTTATTTTCAAGTAAAGTCACATTCACAGTACTGGCCTTAGGGCTTCAGCTTATCTTTCTGGGGCACACAAGTCAGCCCCTACACAAGTCTTACTCCAGTATGAGCACCACTGGGCTAGGCGCCAAGAACAGAGAGGTGGTGATTGTAACCCCAAGAGGAGAAGAACAGATACTTGGTTTATAATATGATAGCGGAAGCAGATAAGCACCAAAGGAGAACGCAGGCCGGGGGCGGAGCAGCTGGGGGGCGGAGCAGCTGGGGGGCGGAGCAGCTGGGGGGCGGAGCAGCTGGGGGGCGGAGCAGCTGGGGGGCGGAGCAGCTGGGGGGTGGGCCTCGGTGGCAGCAGGCATGCTCTCTACCCAGGGCCATGAGGGAAGGACAGGAGAGGAGGGAGCCTTGATGAGGAGGGGAGGGAGAAGGGAGGAGAGTAGGAGAATTCAGTATGTAGGGAGCAATGAAAACAGAGTTCAGAACGGGTTAAGAGGACAAAGCAGGCGGAAAATGATAGGGACAGCACGATAGAAACAAAGCACAAAATGACGCTGAGTGTTTTCTCTGGATTCATAATTGTGTGTAAAGGTGCCTACAATGGGCTCCAAGGGCCGCCACAGGCTGAGAGCCGTGGCTTCCTCAGGGGAATAAAGTGGGTGGACAAAGGGGCTTCTAACTGTCTTGTAGAATTCTAATTTTTTAAAGAGAATAGACGTATATGCTATTTGTCTCATTTCTTTAATTTGCACATAGCAAAATGACTACCAGCAAAGACACCAAAATAGCAGCGGCAAATTTGGGGTGGTGGGAATCGGTGACAGTGGTTGGTTCCCTTTACTTTCCTGATCATTTGACTTCCTTAAAATGTGCACGTATCCTGTTTAATAACAAAGAGGAGAGTGGTTTTTCCTTAAAAAAATGTCTAGAAGCGAAAATGCCACATCCAAGTGCATATTAATGTCTCATATTAACGGTGGTTAATTCAGAGCAGTGGAGATATGGGGTGTTGTCGTTTTCCTTTTAGGATGTTTCTGTATTTGTCAAATTTTCCAAAATGAAAAGGAGGCAAAGGATGGGCTGGAGCCCAGAGGACCCCAGCATCTGGGGGAGGGCGGAGCCCAGAGCAGCTCTGCAGTGTTTGCTTTTCTGGTCTAGATGGTGCCACTGTCCAGTGGGTTTTTGGTAAAAAGGAAGGGAAGGGAGAGAAGGGGATGACTGAGGAGAAAGAAGGGGATAAGAGAGCATTTCCTTGAAAGTGATGAGAGAAACAGGAGAGAGAGAAAGGGGCGCCTCCCCGAGGTGAGCTCCAGGTCTCCTGTCTCCCAGCCTGGGAGCGGAAAGGACTGGTTTCTGGGTCTTGCTGATGGGAGGGGAAGGGCTGGTCTCCGGGACTTTGCTGAGCACTGGCCATCTCTTGCCCCAGGATACAGCCCTGCACATCTTTTTCCTGCTCAAGAGTTTCAGAAAGAAGAAGAAAACGTCCATTTGCGCCCATATGTTTACCTCACTCCGGGGAATTCTCTGGGATGGAGAAAGAGGCATTTGTTTGCAGTGAAACACAGAAGAAGAAGAAAAGCCCTGTTGGCTGGAAAGTGTCCAAGCCACAGTGAAGGGCTCCCTCCCCGCGGCCGCCCCCCCTTATTAACACAGAGGTAATGACATTAGGCGGCCTGATTAAGTCAGCGGCCCTGGGCCTGCCACCCCTTCTCCCGGAGTTACAGCCTCATTTTTCAATTATGCTTTCATTTGAGCATCTTTGAAAAACGCCTGGCGAGCACGAGAGTCCAGGAGGAGAACTGGGCTCATTTCAGCCCATCTTTTTTCTTTCCCCAGGAAGTGGGGGAAGCACATTTCCAAGCCAGAGGTGTGCAGGATCCCTCCCCAAATCCTCAAACTCAGACTTGAACAAGAATTTCCTGTGTTGAATTGTCATCAGTTGTCCCTACTCATGCCATCGAAGACTTTCAGAGCCAAGCAGGCTCCCCAGAGATTTAATCCAACCTCTTCACCAACAGATGGGAAACAGGTCCAGAAGAGCCCCAACTTGCCTGGAGCCCAGCCAGGCCTGAGTCGGAGCCTTTAGATTTCTAAACCTGAATCAAAAGGAGCCAGCTCCTCAAATGGGCATTGGTGCCTCTGTGCGGCTGTTCAGTCATCATAATAAGTAGACGGGTCTTTGCCTCCCGTGCAGATTGGCGGTCTGTTGTGGCCTCCTGGGTACCTGCCTGCAGTTCCCAGAGCAGCCACCAGGTGGCCCAGGCGTTGCCAACTCTGGCCTCATAATCCCAACAGCCCGGCTCCACTTGGGGCTGCAACACAATGGAGAGAACTCAGAGTCGGCTCCGCACCTCCCGCCCCTGCTCCCCATTGTAAATGTAGTGCGTGCAATAGTGAACATTCAGGTCTTCACATTTCAGGGGTGCGGGCGCAGAAACGCAGGGGTACTGGGAGGAGACGCTTGGATGTGTCTTTTCAGATGCCACATTTCCTAACTGTGCTGCCTCTAGCAAGAGCCCCATCTCTGAGCCTCCTTGATCTGTGAACAGGTGTATCCATAGCCACCTGCCCTGCCGCAGAGTTATGCCGTGATGGGTGTGAAGCCCTGTGGGAATGGTGACCCAAAAGTTCCCAAATGCCAGAATGCCAGATCCCAAGTCCCCTGGAATTTTTTTTTTTTTTTTTTTTTTTTTGAGACAGGGTCTTACTCTGTTGCTCAGGCTGAAGTACAGTAGTGCAATGCAATCATGGCTCACTGCAGCCTTGACCTCTGGGGTTCAAGGCATCCTCCCACCTCAGCCTCCCGCGTAGCTGGGACCACAGGCACACCCGGCTGGTTTTTACATTTTTTGTAGAGACGGGATCTCCCTATGTTGTCCAGTCTTGTCTTGAACTCCTAGATTCAAGCGCTCCTTCTGCCCTGGACTCCCAAGGTGCTGAGATTACAGGGGTGAGCCACCGTGCCCAGCCCCCTGTGAGCTTGTTAACAAGCACAGCCCTGGGCCCATCCCTGCAGAGTCAGAGAAGTGAGTGGGTCCCTGAGCGGGCCTCTCCCTCCCTCTGCCATCCCAAGGGGAGAAGCCATGGGAAGCCCTTGGCCCTAGCCCAGTGTGATCCCCACCCTACCACAGCTGCCTCCACCAAAAGAGCAGAAGGAACCTCACCAGGACACCTCACACACCGGGGCTAACAGCCCAGCAGGAGGCCGACATGTAATCAGTTACAACCCTGCCTGGAAAGTGATGGCAGAACAGTGGGGCATGGCACCCCCTGAGGGCTGCAATCCACCGTGAGGTTCCCAGCAAAGCAGGTGTGCCTGGGCACTGCTCAAAGACTGACGTCCATGATTCACTCTACAAATCAAAGTGGATGTCAGGTTATTCCTATACATACATCAGTCTCACTTACACAACAGGCTTCCTAGAATGTTCTAGGTGAGGAGTTAGAGCAACCATACCAAAAACCAGGCCCAGCCCATGGACGTGTGTCCTCTTGTGACAGCCTTGGGACAATGGAAAAGGTTGAGATTCTTGGAGCTTCAGGTATTACAATTGCCCGGGGCGTTTTGGGAATGCCTTTTGGAGAAGGGGGCATTTGAACTGGGTGTTTCGGGGTAAAGAGCAGGTGAAGGAGAGGAGAGGGGGCTCTGGGAAATGTGAGCAGAGTGTGGAAAGGACAGAGCCTGCAGAAGCTTGAGAAGAATGACACACGTTTGGATACAGCTGGAGAGAAGGGAGCAGCGACGGGCGACAGGGTGGCAGAGTTCAGCAGGGCCTGGCCCTGGACCTGAACAAGCCTCTTCAGCCACGCAGAGGTTTGGATTTCATATAAAAACCCACAAGGGTCTTTGAAGGCTTTCCAACTCCACAAGGACAGAGACTGGGGACACAGAGGCCAGACAGTGACCATTGCTATCCCCTGGGTGAAGCTCAGGGGCCGGGGCAGAGGAAGAGGGAGTAGAAGTGGAAGGCAATGCCTGCTGACTATGGTATTCAGGATTCAGGATCTGTGGGACACAGGTTCACATCAGGAGTAGATGGGCCATAGGTCGTATGGCAACCAGGCTGGCTGGAAGGGCTGGGGTACCAGGAGGAATGGGGGAGAGGGAAGCCTGCAAGACAGCAAAGGTGTCAGGGCGTGAGAGGCTCTGACGGCTTGTGCAGGGGTGACTGGAGCTTCCAGACGGCCCTTAGAAGAGGAATCTGGAGCAACAGGAAGGAGAATGGACTGGCAAGAGGAGCCGGAGAAATGTTAGGATGTTTTGGGGAAAGTTTTCTCAGCAAGGGCTTGCAGAAAGGATGGAAGAGGAGGGGTGCAGACGTGGACAGGCGGCCAGGAGTGTGGGTGAAAAGTGGCCCCAGTGTGAGTGAGACCACAGGCAGCTCATGGAAACATCCAGTGTCATAGTGGGGTCCTCAGCAGAGCTGGTGAAGAGAAGGTGGGACCAACTCAATGTGTGATTGTGGATAAGTCCCTGCTCTTTTCTCAGCCCTAGTTTTCTTATTTATGTCGTAAAAACAGTCCAGATGAGGAGGCCTCCAAAGGCCCTTCCACTATGGACTTTCTGAAGTTGACTAACTGGGGAATATCCCCATTCCTGAAGGAAAACGCCAGCTAACAAGGACCTGGGACATCTCTACTGCATGTAGGTCACGTCTGGACATGCCCTTGACACTGTCAGCAGCATCTCTTTTATGTGGATTCCAACTAGGGCTGCTACGTACAGTTGCACAGGCTACATACTGCGTTATTTGAGGCACAGCCAGCTCTTTAGACTAGATGGAGCCTTGCAGAGCAGCGTCTGTGCTGAGAACATCCTCCCTGCTCCACGACAGCATCTGGAGTGCCTACCTCCTGGAACCTGGGCCCTCTCCCCGGAATGTGACTGGGGAGAACAGGAGGACCTGAGTTCTAGGCTGGCCTGCGGTGTTACACGGCCAGCCCCTCCGCTCACTGGGTCTCTGTCTCTTTCTCCATAAAGCGGCCAGGATGAGCCATTCTGAGGCCTTGTCCACCTTCTGAGTTCTTATTGCCAGAATCACTCGTCTCTGGAAATTGCAGCAGCACCGACGTGGCCTCTCTGGGCTCCTCCCAGATCCACCCGGGAGCTGAGAATTTTCCCTGTGCCTCTGTGCTGCGGAGCAGAGATGCTGCTTGGCTCATCCACTCCCCATCCTCCCCGAAGCCCCAGGGGCCTCATTCCTACAGGAGCTGATTCTCTCCACCGTGGTGGAGATCCAGGGCTTCGTGACTGCCTCAGCCGCCAGACCGACATTAAGTGTCCAGGGTGGGTCGGCTGCACACCACAGCACCTGACAGCTGGGTGGTTCTTGCTCAAACCATCATTCTCTCCTTTAAATCCCATGAGTAGAAAGTCTGGATTTGTCACTAAGGAAAGCCGACAGGACATTCTTCATCAAGGAAGCCCTCCAGCCCGTGGACAGGGTTGGTGGGATTCATCGTTTTGAAGGGACCCAGCCCTGTCACAGAGCACTAATTAACATAACCAGTAGCATGTCCACACGTGACAGTCCATGAAGCCCTTCACACTAATGAAGTCACTCAACAAACACTGAGGGCATACTCTGGGCTAGCTCACTGTGGTCATGGACATGAACCAGCTCCAGGTACTGCTCAAAGTTGCTCACCGCCCCTCTGGCTCATAGCTGATTTGATTCTCACAATCACCCTGTGAAGCAGGTGTTATTATCACCCACATTTTGCAGACCAGGAAACTGAGGACAAGATTTAGGTCCTTTGCCTAAGGATCTAAGGCCAAGCTGAGCCCTGAACACAGGCAACAGACCACAGCGCCCAGGTTTCGTTCTCCCTCATGTGCTGTGACCTGGGGCCAGCACCTTCCCTTTCTCAGTCTGTAAGTTCTGGTCGGAGGGCTAGAATGGTGACCTAGCCTCTGCCGTGCACAGATCCCGTGAGCCCAGACCTGCTGCAGATTTGGCAAACCCAAGAGTTAGCTTCAGAAATCAAATGGGCAGATCCAGAGCTCTAAATCAGAAGAGATGCCGCCCAACAAGTGGATTGGGCAAGTAGGCGTCAGGGCCAAGTTCGAAATACGCACAACTCACCCTTGTAAGCTGTAAACACGCCGCACCGCGAGGTCCCGCTGTCCATCATCGGGTGTGTGAGCTGATGTCTGCTTTCCTGGAGCCAAGTTTTGGCTGTAGCAGACATTTCATTTCTCCCCACACAGGGTTCCACATTGTAAATCAGGTGCTAAGGGGATGGGGGAGAGGTGGGGACAGCTGCCAAAGGCTCGACCTGGCCACGTGGGTGGGATTGGGGCACATGAGTCCACTGATTGTGGAGAACCAGTGGCTTTCTCAAATCGGCCTGGAGCTCAGGACACCCTGTCCACCTGGTCAGCTGCCTTTCCCTGGGGGCCTGAGTGTACAGTACTGTGGTTAGGTGCACAGAAGCAGCACACCAGGATCCCAGTTCCGTGCTCCCGGGCGGTTTCCATTTTCCCCCTAGGCCCACCCCGACCCTCCACGCTGTTCTCTGGTCTCTGTGGACGCCATTCAAGTACTCCTTGACCCCTGGCTCCCGGTGAGTTCCCACAACGGTAGATGTAGGCACAAGTTCAGAGGGTACCTTGAGACTGAGGTTGGGTATTTATTCCCCTAGACCTTTTCCTACCAGTGACTGCAGCTTCTGACAGCCTACCCTCTCCTGCAGCCTCTCTCCAGTTTTGGTAACCCCTCTCTCTCCTTGCCCTTCAGGATGTCACCAGCCCTGTGACACTGCACCTTCCCTTGTTGGCTTCCCTTCACTGACTCACACCTCTGTAAATATTCCCGTTTTAAACTCATGACCTCTTTCATGTATGCCATGGGATTTCTCCCAGGAGGCTGACTGATGCAGCTGTTTACTGTACATCAGTTTCAAGATGCACAGTTATTTTAAGTCTCACTAAGAAAGAATAAACAGACCAGATGCAGTGGCTCACACCTGTAATCCCAGCACTTGGGGAGGCCGATGCGGAAGGATCGCTTGAGCCCAGGGGTTTGAGACCAGCCTGGGCAATGAAGTGAGACCCCCATCTCTACAAAAAAAAAAATCAAAAAATTAGCCAGACATGGTGGCATGAGCCTGTGGTCCCAGCTACACAGGAGGCTGAGGCAGGAGGATCAGAAGATCACTTGAGCCCAGGAGGTCGAGGCTGCCATGAGCCGTGTTCACGACACCACTGCACTCCAGCCTAAGTGACACAGCAAGATCCTGGAAAGAAAAGAAAGACAGGAAGAAAGGAAGGGAGAGAGGGAGGGACTGAGGGAGGGAGGGAAACAGGGAGGAAGGGAGGGAGAATAAACCACTGCCTTAAGTGATGACACAAACTAGACCTGTAAACCATGACACAGGGCTTCCTATCACTTTGCATTTTTATTTTATATTTAGCAAAAGAGCTGTTTTTAGACTTGCTTCAATTTAGGATTTTGAGGGTTTTAAAAAATCCTCTATCACTTTTGTGCATACACAAAGAGGGAGATACCAGCTGATAAATCAGCTCAGGTGCTCCCAAAACTCCATACTCGAGAGTCCTTCTCTTCTACGTTGTTTAGCTTCCATGGCATCAGTGTCCATATTTGCCCACATGGAACTGGCTCTGGGCCATCAAGAGCATGGGTGGTGCACCGTTTCTTAAAGGGCTGCCACACTTTTGTCTCTGGGATTTTCTTTCCAAAGCCACTGCCCACATTCTGCAAATTTTAATATGCATATATGGCAATGACAACTTTGTTATGACTGTCACCTGTCCACATCAACCGTACTATGTAGCTCCAGTTTAGAGGCCATAAAATGTGTGTGTTAGAATCAAGGAAATATGGGTGTTAATTATGCTGACCTTAGGCAAATCAATTTGCCTCTCTGAGTCTTAATGTTTTCATTTGTAAAAAGATACATTTACCCAACCTGATATATAGATTCAATGCAATCCCAGTAGAAATCTCAGTAAGTTATTTTCTGGATGTCAACAAACTGGATCTAAAGTTTATAGGGAAAGACCCCGAATAGTCAACACAATATTGAAGAAGAACAAAGTCAGAGGACTGACACTACCCGACTTTAAGACTTACTATAAAGCTACAATTATCAAGACAGCGTAGTGTTAGTTGAAAGAATAGACAGATCAGTGGAATGAATACAGAGCCCAGTAGTAGACCCATGTAAATATAGTCAACTGATCTTTGACAAAGGAGCAAAGGCAATTCAATGAAGAAAGAAGTATCTTTTCAACAAAAATGGTGCTGAAACAACTGGACATCCACATGCAAAAAAAAATTTAATCTAGACACTGGCTTCTCACCTTTCATAAAAATTAACTCTGACTTTACACCTCTCATAAAAAGTTACTCAAAATGGGCTGGGTGCAGTGGTTCATGCCTGTAACCCCAGCACTTTGGGAGGCCAAGGCGGGCAGATCATCAGGAGTTCAAGACCAGCCTGGCCAACGTGGTGAAATCCCGTCTCTACTAAAAAAAAAAAAAAAAAAAAATTAGCTGGGTGTGGTGGCACACACCTGTGGTCCCAGCTACTCAGGAGGCTGAGGCAGGAGAATCGTTTGAACCTGGGAGGCAGAGGTTGCAGTGAGCCGAGATCGTACCACTGCACTCCAGCCTGGGCAACAAAGCGAGACTCTGTCTCAAAAAAAAAAAAAAAAAAAGAGTAACTCAAAATGGAGTGTGCAAGTAATGTAAAACACAAAACAATGAAACTTCTAGACAATAACATAGGGGACACTGGGTTTGATGATGAGTTTTTAGATACAATACCAAAAGCATAATCCATCAAAAGGAAAAAATGATAAGTTGAACTTCATTAAAATTTTCCTATTTGCAAAAAACAGTATTAAGAGAATAAAAAGACAAGCTACAGATTGGGAGAAAACATTTGTAAAACACATATCAGATAAAGGACTTACATGCAAAATATACAAAGACCTCTTAAAAGTCAACAATAAGAAAACAACTCAATTAAAAGATGGGAAAAAGATCTGAACAGACACCTCACCAAAGAAGATGCACCAATTGCAAATAAGCGTATGTCATCAAGAAACTGAAAATTAAAACAACAAGGAAATGGCACTACTATTAGAATGGCCAAAATCTGGAACATTGACATAACCAAATGCTGGCAAGAAAATAGAGCAACAGAAACTCTCATTCATTTCTGCTGGAAATGCAAAATGGTACAGTCATGGAAGACAGTTTCGTTTGTTGTCTCTCTTGCAAAACTAAACGTCGTCTTTGTTTATGTTTAGCTGAAACACATGATCCAGCAATTGTATTCCTAGGTATTTACCCAAATAAGGTAAAAATATGTCCATGCAAAACCCTGCACATAAATATTTATAGCAGTTTTATACATAATTTCCCAAAACTAGAGGCAATCAAGATAGCCTTCAAAAGGTGAATGAATAAACTGTGGTACATCTGTACAACGGAATATTATTCAGCAATAAAAAAAAATGAGCTATCAAGCCAAGAAAAGACATGGAGGGATCTTAAATACATATTACATGGTGCATAAGCCAGTCTGAAAAGGCTACATACTGTGCGATTCCAACTATATGACAAAACTATAAAGATATTGTCAAGGCTAGTGGTTGCCAGGAGTTTGGGGGTGACAGAAGGGAGGAAGGATGATTCGTGGAATGCAGGATTTTCAGGGCAATGAAACTATTCTTTACGCCACTGTGATGCAGATACATGACATTAAGCATTCATCAAAGCCCCCAGCATCTGTTCCCTGACATAAACTATGGATTTTAGTTAATAATAATGCATCAAGATGATTTCATCAATCTTAACAAATGGACTCCACTAATGCAAGATGTTAATAATAGGGAAAACTGAGAGTGGGAGGGAGGGGGCCTATAGGAACTCTATCTACTGTCTCCTCAATTTTCTGTAAGTCTAAAACTTTTCTGAAAAATAGAAGTCTGCCTTTAAAAAATAAAAAATAAATTTAAAAAAAATAAAGCATGTGCATATATCTGTCTACCTCCTGGGCCTTCTGGAAGGCTACGTGAGATAATATGTGACAAGCACTTGGTGCAGGACCTGGCTCATAAAAGGTAATCAACAAACGCCTGCTGCTGTGGGTGTTGCAGTGGTTATTGGAGCTGTTGTGGTTATGATTGTGGTTGTTGTTAAAATTGTGTCAGGTTGCTGTGGTCTGTGATTGTTTGGGGAGCTGCAGCTGTGGTTGTTGGAGTTGATGTGGTTACTGGGTTTGTTGTGATAATCACTGGTGGTGTGATCACTGCTGTGGTTGTAGAGTTGGGGTTGTATTTGCAGCTGTGGGGATGAGTTGGCTGTTGTGGGTTTTGTTACAGTTGCTGGATTGTGTTTCTCGTGGTGGTGGCAGTGCTTGACCTGTGTTGGTGGAATCATTGTGGAAGTTGGCATGGTGGTGGCTTGAGCTTCAACAGCCTGCAGGTGGCTGAGTCTGGAGTTTCTTTCCCAGGTAAAGGCCTTGGTTAAACACTTTGGGGTTCGCAGAGTCTTCATAGAAGCTGAATTTCAAAGAGCTTCAGTTCTGTAAGATGATAAGATTTTGGGCAAAAATTAAGTGAGACAAAGACAGATGTGAATGGAAAAAGCAGGAAATGAGGGAATGTGTCAGGAGTGAGGGTGGCTCCAGTGAGCCACCTCCACTGATCACTCGGCATTCGTGGAAATGGCACTCCAGAGTGTGACTCACCATTCATAGAATTCTCTAGAAATTGATCCTCTTTTTTATAAGAAAGAACATAAATATTTTTAAATTAAGTGGAGAGAAGAACCAGCCATCCGTGCCTCTGGAATGAGTTGGCCTCTGAAGAATCATTATCGCCTTCAGGGAACGGCGCTGGAGTTCTTTGCGACACATTTGCCGGAGAATCGCTTGAACCTGGGAGGTGGAAGTTGCGGTGAGCCAAGATCGCACCATTGCACTCCAGCCTGGGCAACAAGAGCAAAACTCTGTTTCAAAAAAAAAAAAAAAAGGAGACATTTTCTTTCTTTCATATTTGTCTATGCCTAGGGATTTTCATTGCATGGTTATGATTTTATACAATTGGGTACCTGCTATTCACTTAATTTTATATTTTAAGTGTACTTTCATGTAGGTACTTTTTTAAAATAATCATCATTTTCATAATAATTTAATGGTTATAACCAGGAGTTGGCAAATCATGGCTTTTTGGGCAACAAATAAAACTTTATAAATAAAGCTTTCTTGGAACATAGCTACACTCATTCACTTACACATTGCCTATGACTGTTTCTTGCCACAACAGCAGATTGAGTACATATTGCACATAGGCAATGTGGTTCAACAAGCTGAACATATTTACTATCTGGCCCTTTTCAGAAAACATTTGCCAACCCCTGTTTTAAATATGTTTTTGCCAAATAGCTTTTCAAAAGCATTGTATTGGCCAGGGTGTGATGGCTGGTGCCTGTACTCCCAGCACTTCGGGAGGCCAAGGCAGGAGGATCACTTGAAATCAGGAGTTCAAGACCAGCCCAGGCAACATAGCAAGGCCACGTCTCTACAAAAAAAAAAAAAAAGAATTGCATCAATTTACATTACTATCAATATTATGAAAGGGTATCAATTGTTCTGCATCCAGGCCAGCATTCGGTGTTTGTTTTAATCTTTGCACATCATTTTTAAAATGAGAAAAATAGTATTGTTTTTTTTCAATTTGAATTTCTTGGATTATTGGTGAGTAATTTTTTTCCATTTATTATTTACTTCTTGAATGACTTCTTTTCTGAATTTTCTGTTCATATTCCTTACTCATTAATTACAGAGAGATTGCTTTGTATTTTTTTTATTGTTTTGTCTAGCAATTTATGTAAGTTCTTTGTACAATTAAGATATTAATCCATTTCTATCATATTTGCCATAAATTCCAGAAAAGTCTTACCATATTTATTAATACAGTGACTTTGGGCAGATCCCTCAACCTCACTTTCCTTCAGTTTACTCAACTACAGGACAGAAGTAGAGTTATTTTTCTTGATATTATGCTGAAAATTTGATGAAAGCTTTTCATCAAATCTTTTACTAAACAAATGAAAGTTTTAACTATTATGATCATTATCATTATTATTACCTGTGAAAACAAGCTAGCAGAAACAAAAGCATCAAATGCATTCTGCCCAACTTTTGGATGATATATGGCAGTGACTTTCAAACCATGTTCTATGTATCTTAGTGTCACAGTAAGGATTCTTTCAGTTAGAAGTGAGAGAGAGCCCAGCTCAAACAGGCTTAAGCAAAGTAAGCACAACTTTTGGCTCAGGTCACTGTAAAGTTCAGGATTTGGGATACGGCCAGATCCAGGGGTCCTGGCAATGTCACCAGGACTGCCTGCCTTCTCTCCATCTCTTGAGTCAGCCATGCTCAGTTTTGGCTGTGCTCTCAGGATGCTGCAGATCTGGCTGCAGTGGCTTGAAACTTTGTCCCTCCCAAAACTCACATAGAAGTTTGATCTCCAATGTGACAAAATTGAGAAGTGGGGCCTTTTAGAGGTGATTGGGTCCTGAGGTCTCTGCCCTGATGAATGGATTAGCCTATTCATGGATTAATGGATTATTGGATTATTGAGGGAGTGGAACTGGCAGCTCTGTAAAGAAATGAGGAGAGGCCTGAGCTAGCATGTGCAGCCCCCTCATCATGTGATGCCGTGCCCCACCTTGGGACTCTGCAAAGATTCCCCCACCCACCCACCAGCAAGAAAGCCCTCACCAGATGTGGCCCCTCCACCTGGAACTCCTCAGCCTCCATAATTGTAAGAAATAAATTCCTTGATATGGTTTGGCTGTGTCCCCACCCAAATCTCATCTTGAATTGTAGCTCCCACAATTCCCATGTGTTGTGGGAGGGACCTGGCAGGAGGTAATTGAATCATGGGGTGGGTCTTTCCCACGTTATTCTCAGGATGGTGAATAAGTCTCACAAGATCTGATGGTTTTATAAATGGGAGTTCCCCTGCACAAACTCTCCCTTTGCTGGCAGCCATGTAAGACGTCCCTTTGCTCTTCTTCATCTTCCACTATGATTGTGAGGCCTCCCCAGCCATGTGGAACTGTGAGTGCATTAAACCTCTTTCCTTTATAAATTACCCAGTCTTGGGTATGTCTTTATCAGCAGTGTGAAAATGGACTAATACATTCCTTTTTAAAAATAAATTACCCAGTTTCAAGTATTCTGTTACAAGGTACAAAAAACAAAGACACTGGCTTAAGCCCAATCAGTCCGGCAAGCTTCTGCTTCAGTGCATCCAGGACAGTTTCCAAGGCCAGACTCTGGACCATCCTGTGTCCCAGGCCCTTCCTGAATCAATCATTATGGCCAGGATGTGGCACTGGCAGACTGGTTGGGCCTGGTGGATGAAGTCCCCATCTGAGAATGGGTGAGGGTGAGTCCCCGGAGGAAAATCGGGCACTGTCTCCAGACAAAGGGGCCATGAGCCAGGCAGTCAGGAAACCGACATCTCTGCAGGTGCCTCAGGGACTACACTGAGAGCCAGGGGGCTGAGGGATCAGGAGACCTTTCTTTCCTTCCCCTCATTCAGTCACATCGCCTTCAGCTGTTTTATATATTGGTCCTCTGGGTAAGAATTGTTTAAGAAACAGCTTCTGCTGTTAAGTGAGTCTGCACATGCTTGATGTGGACTAAGGGGAAGTGTCCAGAGAGAAAGCCATGAATGAGAGACAGGAACCTGTATTTTGCACAGAATCATGGCAAGGAGACTCTGAGAGGGTAGGCATCACATTCCTAGAAAGTGAATTTATTGGTCCTGGGATTACAGCAGGAAGCAAGGCTGACACCGTTTGGGTCTGTGTCCCCACTCAAATCTCATGTCAAATTGTAATTCCTAATGTTGGAGGTGGGGCCTGGTGGGAGGTGATTGGATCATGGGGGCAGATTTCCCCCTTTGGTGCTGTTTTCATGATAGAGTTCTTGAGAGATCTGGTTGTTTAAAAATGTGTAGGACCTCCCCTCTCTCTTCCTCCGGCTCCCAGCCATGTTTCCTGAGGCCTCCTCAGAAACCAAGCAGATGCCAATGTCATGCTTCCTGTACAGCCTGCAGAACCATGAGTCAATTAAACCTCTTTTCTTTATAAATTACACAGTCTCAGGTATTTCTTCACAGCAATGTGAAAACAGACTAATCCAAAGAAAAAGACCCATCTTCAAGGCACTTACATTCTAATTATCCAGACAGCAGAATGTAAGTCAGTAAATATTATATTGTGTTGTATTAGAATCAAATAGTGTCACAGGCTCTGAAGGAACATAAGGCACTGTGATCAAGAGGGATGAGGCTGGGGGGCCCTTTACCTAGGAGGGCCAGGGAGGGCCTCTCTAAGGAAGTGACATTTGAGCTGGGATCCTCAAGAAGGAACCCTGGAGAAGAAGCATCCTGCCAGAGGCCCCAGAGGAAACCCTGCTAGGTATACCTGAGGGACACAACAGTCAATGGGTTGGAGCATGGTAAGTAAAGGTGTGAGCAGCTGAGGACGCAGAAGGGCCAGGGCCAGGAGATGGAGGATGTTGCAAGCTTTGGCAAAGGAGATGGAAGTCCTGGTCCAATACACAGAGTATGGCAGAGAGAAGAGAGAACAAGTGTGTTCTGCAGGGCCAGCGCAAGGTGTGGCTCTTGATGCAGCAAGGAAAGCTACAGGAAAAGAGTTCCAATTCCAGCTCACTCAGAAAGAAGCCGTTTCTAGCAGTCCCTGGTGCTTCCAACCACAGAATGGGCAGCCTGGAGGAGGTGAGCTCTCTGTCCACAGAGGTATGCAAACAGGGTAAAATGGCAGGACATGCTAGAGTCCCAGGAGTTGGTGATTCAGTGAAATCAGTGGGGGAAAAAAAAAACCAAACTCGATAATAATCCTTAACAAAGTTTACAGTGGCAAAAGACCCACTTAAAACATTTTAGCAGCAGCCTGCTGCGATCAGAGCAATCTCTGGAAATGATTTATTTACATATAAAAATGAGACATTTCCCAACAGCCTCGCGACAGCCCCTGGGGTGAGGCTCTCATTGGACGGCGCCTTCCCTGGGGCCAGGAGGCTCTGCCCCTCCTCGGCTCCTGCCTCGGTTGGGGGCTGATTGCCTCTCCCAAGGGAGGCGGAGGCACACGCCCTGCCAGCATTCCAGAGAGTTGCTTCTCCAAAATAAACCTTGCATAAGCATTTAAATGTGCGGCTGGGCATGAAGTACAGTCAACATTTTTATTCCAAGAATGCAAATGAGCCCCTGAGGGGCCTGGAAGAGGCAAAAATGCCCTGGCCCAGAAGTACATTTTTGAAAGGCTTGAGTTGGGCACAGCTAGTTTCACTTTCTCAAACCAGTCTTGGGGAAACTGAGGCCCAGATGTCGACTCAAGGTCACAGGGAGTGGAAAGGGCAGAACGGCTAGAGGCTTTCTATCCTGCTGGAATTTCCCCCAATCAGAGCTTTATTTGTTTGCATTGAGCAAGTTCCCAGATGCAGCCAAGTAGTGGGCGGACAGGTAACTGGATCATTTCACGGAAGGGGACCTCTCGGCAAGCGTCTGCTGAGTCTGCGCTGGGCACCAGTGATTCCTGAGGCTTGGGAATCTGGACTTTGAAGGGCAAGAAGAAGCCTGCCCTTATCTTGAGGGTACTTCCAGCCCCCATCCCAGGCAGCATTAGGGCCCCTCCCTCCTCTGGGCTCCATCCACAGCACCTGAGGTTCTTTTCACCTCAAGCCTTGTCCACTCCAAGGGTCTAGCATATATCAGGCGCCCAAAACCTGTTGCCACAACCTGAGCCGAGTGGCCTTCCCATAGAGGACCTTCCTCACCACAGAAAGAGGGACAAGCAACTAGATGGGATATGTCCTGTGCAGGGGCCACAGAAGCCCTGGGGGCTGTCCTGGGCTTTCCCTGAGACTTTGGACCTCAAGTACGGGCCAGACCCTGGGAATAGATGTTTCTAAGTCTCCCAGAGATACTCAGAAGTTTCAGGGGCCATGAGAGGGAGCTCTGGGCTTTAAGATCTCAGAGGCTGGCCGGGCGCGGTGGCTCAAGCCTGTAATCCCAGCACTTTGGGAGGCCGAGATGGGCGGATCACGAGGTCAGGAGATCAAGACCATCCTGGCTAACACGGTGAAACCCCGTCTCTACTAAAAAATACAAAATATTAGCCGGGCGTGGTGGTGGGCGCCTGTAGTCCCAGCTACTCGGGAGGCTGAGGGAGGAGAATGGCATGAACCCGGGAGTCGGAGCTTGCAGTGAGCTGAGATCCGGCCACTGCACTCCAGCCTGGGCGACAGAATGAGACTCCGTCTCAAAAAAAAAAAAAAAAAAAAAAAAAAAAAAGATCTCAGAGGCCTCCTTCAGTGTAGATACCCCACATTTGTCCTGGCCTGGGGGCGGGGGGCCTAGCAGGGCAGACTCATCTGGAGTCGAGCACCCACCCTGACCAGGTGCTGCTCGACTCTACTGCTAACCCAGGCGGCTCAGGGGCTTGCTCTCAGCATCCCATGAGCAGAAGGGTCCTGGTCTATTGGCCCCTGCAGTGTCATGCAGGCTCCTGGGGGTGGGTGGAGGACCCAGGCCAGGCATGAGTACAAATGAGGTCCCCTAGGCAAGGCTGGTCCCACCAGGGAAGCCCTCCTGTTCAAAGACAGATCTTGAGTTTAGTTTAATTCTTCAGAGAAAAGACTGTTTCCCATTCTTAGGAAGGATCACGCCTCCCCTCACTCACTACCCCCACATCCATATTGTGCTGCAAAGTGGTTAACCTTTTCCCATCACGCCTCATGCCCAAACGCATTTTCAAAATTGCACTAGCTTCTAGGATCCTCATTCTTTACTGCTGGGGAGAGAAGGGCACCTCTAGACGGAATTCTGTTCATCTCTGATCATTTACTGATAGAATTGGAGTGGAGGGGACTGGTCCATGTGTCCCCCTCACAGCTCCAAGAGTAGAGGTTCCTGTTTTTCTCTAGGGACCCAGCACTGTGTGAGGCTCCCAGCAGCAACTCCTGGACCCCCAGGGTCCTGTCCACCTCCCTCATAGGTATTGATTAGCTGATGGACACCAATTAGGCAGGGGTGTTCAGCTGGCCCGGCTCCACCAACCCATGTGCCTGTTTCCCTGCTAGAATGAAGTGCCTGGTTTCTCATCCCCGGAGAATTACAACTCACTTTAAACAAGAAGGCGGATGACTTCGTGCCTGCCTCCCCCAAGCCTAGCAGCTTAGCACCATCTGAATTCCAATTAGCATCATCAAGTTTTCTCAGGGAGGAAAAAGCTTCCCCTGACACCCACCTCCTTCCAGCTGCAAGAAGTTTGCTCAAGGCTAAGACACATCTGCAGAGTCATGAGTCCATCCGCTGACTATGCCTTTATCACCACCTACTCGGAGCCCCAGTTCCCGACAACAGTCATAGTTACTGCTGATGGCCTGTGATCTGTATGCCAGGCACCTCATCTCAGCCCTCACAGTGCCTAGGAAGTGGGCACATATGTTGCCCCACCAAAGATGAGGAGACTCAGGCTCTGCGACCAGTGCAAGGCCACCTGCCCTTGCCCATCCACCTGGAGATGAGGCTTACCCAGGACTCTGATTTCAGAGCCTGGGATCTGAAAGGTGCACAATATCTCCACATCTGCAAAAGGGACAGAGCTCGGGGCATTAAAGATGATCTTTGGAGAGCAGCTGGTCAAGTGCCACATAGAAGCTCAACAAAGGTCCACTCCAATAAAGAATTGGAGGTACAGCTGGAGGAGCTGAATCACACAGAGAACCTCCCTCCAGAATTGGCTTAGAGACCTGTAGAGAGGCAATGCCGTGCAGGCTGGAGTTCAAGCCTTAAGAGGCACAAATGGCCTGCCCTAGGAACTGGAAGAAGGGCGGGTCTTGCCAGCAGGGAACCTGGGAATGCTGCATGAGGGAATGTCAACAAGCAACAAATGGTCTGGTTTGCCTCTGTGCAAGGGAAAGCCCAACACTGAAGCATTGGATTTGGATCTTGTGATGAGGTGATGCTGGGAGGAATGACATGACTGGATCCTGCCATGGGGTGACATGAGGGCTTGATGTCACTAGATCCTGGATCCTGCCATATGGTGTCCACTGCTTAATTCAGTCCTATTCCTTGGCCTGAGCCCTTAGCTTCCACCCTTGGTTCATCTGGACATTCTCAGGTCGTGTGACCTTCAACCTGGGGGTCCACAGCAATTTTAAAACAACTCACTGTTTCATTACACAAAGTTGAACCAGATTGAGCTGGTGCCATTATAGGAGGAGGCATTGGCAGACTTTGAGGGATGGGGAAGATTTCAGTGGAGACAGCTCCCACCTAAAAGCCTAAAGAGGAAAGGAAGCATTCTGGGCTGTAGTTCTGCCTTCCACCTGAATGTCCCTGAGATAGACTGGGCCCAAGTCTGTATACCTGCTGTGCCAGCCATTGTCATCTATGGACGTTCCTGCTTCTTTCCCAGAAAGTATCAATGCCCTTCAGGGGCCAGGCCTTGGCTCTGTGGGCCTGACGACACCCAGGTTCCTGCCTTTCCCCTGGGGGCCTTAGTTTCTTCTCTCCTTTCTGTCTCCTCACACTCTCTGCCTGTGACTGAGCCTCTTGAGGGCAAGGATACGTTTTGTCCAGCAGGCAGGCCCAGGCCCTGGCACTTGTCCCAGCACTGAGCAAAACAGCTTAGTAGGCATTTGTGTTACTGGTAGAGGGTCTTGACTGCAAGTTGACCAGGTTCTTGGCGTTTTGAACAAAGAATCGGACAAAAGACACAGAAAAGCAAGAAAAGAATAAGCAACAAAAGCAGAAATGTATTGAAAGTGAAAGTACACTCCACAATGAGGGAAGGGGCCAAGCAGAGGCTCAAGAAACCCAGTCACAGAATCTTCTTGGGTCCACATACCCCCTAGAGGTCTCCCACTGGCCACTTGGTGTTCACCTCAGGTAAATGCAATGGTGGCCCACAATCAGTGAAGTTACGCAGGTCATACTCCCATGCAAACGTCTGATTGGTTGTGGAAAGCCACCAATCAGAGGCTAAAGTGAAGTTACAAAGTTGCACTTCTACGCAAATGAAGACTTGGACTGCAATGTGTCTGTCTGCAACTAATCAGAGGCTGAAGTGAAGTTACAAAGTTACACTCCTTTGCAAACGTCTGATTGGTTGCAAAAAGCAACCAATCAGAGGTACTTTCAATTTTCCATCTGCCACACAGAAAAGGTGGGGGTTTGCAAAGGGAGTAGCCTCTGGTCCTTTTGTTACTTAGGAGTGGAAAGTTAGGGTTTTCCTTTCAATTTAGTTCTAGGAAGTCAGTGCGAAATGACCTTGGGTTCCCTGTCTCCAGACCCTATTCTCCTGCCTCATTTGTAGGTTAGAACATGATAGAACAGAGTGGTACCCCATGGTTACTCCCCCTTTCTCCATCACTACCCACAAGGATGCCATGTGAACTGAATCCAAGCCAACGGGCTTGGACTCCACCTCTGGGTCTAAAGCTGGAGGAAGTCACACTGCAGTTCCGAGTCTCAGTTTCCTCATATAAAATAGGGATAACTAAGCCCTCCAGGGCTCTTGGAGGTGATGGGTGAGATTGCTTATGTAGGAGCCCTTTTGAAAAATTAAGCAACTCTAATTCTCTCTCTTTACATAGAACATACAATTTTTAAAATGAGTTTTAAAATATTAGAATCCTTTGCTTTTTTTTTTTTTTTTTTTTTTTTTTTGCCTGTCAAAAGTTTCATTTTGCCAAACCCTTTAGAAAATGAACTTGTTGAAAAACAAAAATTACTTTTATAGAGATGGGGTCTCGGTATGTCGCCCAGGCTGGTCTGGAACTCCTGGCCTCAAGCAGTTCTCCCACTTCAGCCTCCCAAAGTGCTGGGATTACAGGCATGAGCCATCATGCTTGGCCTTGAAGCATGAACTCTTGAATTAGCTTTCGAATTTGTAGAAACCTTTGTGAGTCACCAAGAGCCTTTGTATTGTCATTTCCATGGACTGTCCCAATAGGATAGTGGTTCACATTACCCAGCAAGTACACATGAGAAGGCTAAGTGACCTCCCCAAGGTCACATGGCAGAAGATGGCTTGAACCGGATCTCCCTATCTCCATTGTTGGGTGAGCTCTGTGCCCCGCTGAGCTCTGAGCAGAGTCCCAACTACTCCCTCAGATCACTAAAGGCTCCTACCCTCTACCCCCACCATAAACAATTCAACTTTACCAAGTCCCCAATCCTGCCCTCGGGAAGAAAAGTCTCAGTGGATGCTCACTCTCATGGGGCAGGGACTGGCAGCTGTGGCTGGTCTCTGAAGCTCAGGCCACCCCAGGCTCTGCACCTCACTGGCCAGGGAGGGCAGCCCTGCTGGCCGCTATAAGCCCCCTGGGAGTGAGGGGCGGGACCAACTCACTCACTCAACCCACCTGAATTAAGCATCATCTGCTAGTGTTGGGGCCCCGTCCCTGGGCCACTATCGCTTACAACAGCTCTGCTTCCCTGACCAAATTCAGACTGACTCAAGCTTCAAATGTCACCATGGAGTGCTCTTGCTTGGCCAGACATCTGCCAAAAGCTGCCCTCGCCCAGTCTCAGTCAAAAGGCAATGACAGGCTACCAGGAGTTGCTGGCAGATCAGCGAGCTCTTCACTCACAGAGACAATCATAGCGACAGGTGGATAAATTTTCATCTATCAGCTGTTTCAGTGACCCTTGATCATGAGAGAGAGAGAGAGCCCTTTTGCTAGAAAGACCTCATCACTCGCCCAGCAGAAGCAGGTGCTGCATCCTAAAGCACAACTGCCTGCTATTTACAAAGCAACGAGGGAGTGAAAAGGCTTTTCTAGTGTCAACTGAAAAATCACAAAGTTATCAATTTAGAAAGGAACCTTCCTTCCTTCCCTCCTTCCTTCCTTCCCTCCTTCCTTCCTTCCTTCCTTCCTTCCTTCCTTCCTTCCCTCCTTCCTTCCTTCCCTCCTTCCTTCCTTCCTTCCTTCCTTCCTTCCTTCCTTCCTTCCTTCCTTCCTTCCTTCCCTTCCTTCCTTCCTTCCTTCCTTCCTTCCTTCCTTCCTCTCTCTCTCTCTCTCTCTCTCTTTCTTTCTTCTTCCTGTCTTTCATCTTTCTTTCTTTTTGAGAGGGGTCTTACTCTGTCACACAGGCTGGAGTGTAATGGCACAAACATAGGTCACTGCAACCTTGACTTCTTGGGCTCAAGTGATCCTCCTGCCTCAGCCTTCCTTGTAGCTGGGACCACAGGCATGCAACACCATGCCTGGCTAATTTTTTGATTTTTTGTAGAGACAAGGTCTCGCTTTGTTGCCCAAGCTGATCTCAAACTCCTGGGCTCAAGTGATCCTCCCATCTCAGCCTCCTAAACTGCTGGGATTACAGGTATTAGCCACCGCACCTGGCCAGGGAGTTTACTTCCTATAAAGGGTTATATCCTGCAGGCTGGTCATCTTGGAGACTGGGAATCCAGTAGCGCCCCAAAGGTAGGCATTTCAAAGGAGAAAAGGATGAGACAGAAATTTATGCTGAATGTGTTGTCCAAATATACATATTCAACAGGTTATAGGAGGAGCTATGAATATTCACAAAGGGGCTTCTGATGCATGTGTACTGAACAAGCATGCATATTACATGCATCTTAAGTTTACTTTGGGATGAACGCAACATTTAAATGCATTGAAATTAGGCACTGTGTGTTAAAAGATAAAGCAGGGACACGAAGACACTTGGTGCACTGCCTCTGTAAACTTACCAGAATGAGTCCGTGGTTGGTCCGTTTGTCTCTTATCAGGACAAATCAGTCTCTTGTCTAATCAAAGCTGCAGTTCTGTCTGGTGGAACTGGGTGCTCAGTCAGTGTCTGCTGTTTGGTGAGCTGCAGTTACTTCCATATTGCTTATTTCAAGCCAGTGCTTGTTTAGCTGCTGAAGATTAAAATGGGGAATTCTTGTGACAATTGGAATATAGTTTATTCTGTGACCGTAGGGGTTCATGACTTAACCCTCACCTGGTATGGGCTTAGGTCTGGTTTATAATTTGTTATCTTATTGCCACAACGAGTCCATTCTGTCCGTCTTTTGGTCTCTATGTTAACATTCATGCTGGTCAGTTGTTGTGTCTAAGCCACAAAAGGGATGGGGGGAACGAGGCATGTCAGGACTAGGAACTCAGTTTTTAGGGTTTCTCTGAGGTCCTTTCGAGGTAGAAGGTGGGACTCAACTCAGGAGGCAGGACTCGACTATGGAGGTGGGACTTGGACACTGGACCAAATTGAGGACTAGCTAAAACAGGGATGGGTCAGAAGCAGCTTTCCATACACCTTGCCCACTCACATGCCATGTCAGTTTACCATTGCCATTTTAACATCCGGAAGTTACTGCTCCTTTCCATGGCAACAACCTGATGACCCAGAAGTTATCCTATTTCTAGAAATTTTTGCATAATCTGGCCCCTACTTTGTATATAATTGAAAGCACGTATAAATATGACTGGGGAACTGCCTCTTAGCTGCTATTCTGGGTACACTGCCCAGGGGGTAGCCCTGCTGTGCAAGGAGCAATACCTCTGCTGTTGCTGTGCACTGCCTCTTCAATAAAAGTTGTTGTCTAACACCCACTGGCTCCCCCTGAATTCTTTCCTAGGTGAAGCCAAGAACCCTTCTGTGCTAAGCCCCAATTTTGGGGCTTGCTAGTGCTGCATCACTTTTGGTCAAGAGCGTGTCCATTCAGTTGGTTGCCAGGCTTAGGATTTTCAGTTCTCACCAGGAATGTGCGTGGCAAGCTGGTGCCTCTGGGAACCAGCCACAGATGACATGTAGGTTCCAGGGGGGTGTGAGCAGTGAGCTCCCATCAGATCCTAAGCACACATTTCCACTTACCCCAAGCAGTAGTTCTGGAAGAACATTCCCAAGAACCAAGGCATTGTGTAAGTCTCCCAGATGAACAAGTGTGAGTGCTTAAGTTTCAGCAGTTACCTTGCAGGGCTGGAAAGCAAGGTAAGCGCAGCGAATTCAACACAAAGTCCACAGTGGATCCTCAGACTCTGAAAGCACCCATTCTTGCCCTTGACCCCCCTTCTACCACCGCAGAGGACACTTCCTTCCACCTGATGGAGGGCAGGTTACCTCCTGTGCCCAAGACCCAAGCATTGTATTCTCTCTCCTGCCACTGTCCAGTCATGGGCTAAGCTTGGTACACATATTAGCTCACTTTTTATAACAGTGCCAAGAGGCAAATATTACTATCCCTAATTTCTATAAAAGAAACTGAGTCCCAGATAAGCTAAATGATATGCCTGACTTCATAGAGGGAGTAGGTAGGTGGTAAAGTTGGGGATGAGACTCTACTTTCAATATTAGAGCAGTGGTTTTCAAGCTTTAGCAAATGGTAGCTTATGCTTAGGATTCAGATTCTTGGGTCCTTCCCTCAGTGCTTTGATTCGGTGGGTCTGGCTGGGGCTTGGGAACAATGAATCTGTTGCAGCCTGTCCACAGCCCACATCTAGGAAGGAGTATATCAAATGTTCCTCTCCACGAGGAAGTTATTTCTCCATGTGTTCACCTTCTCCATGCAGTTTGCCTGCAGGAACCTCCCTCTGCACATTACTATGACATTCTGACTGAGGCCTGTTTTGTTGAACTTAGGTAATGTCAGCGTTCAAATCCCAACTCCTCCACATACTAGCTCTGTGACATTGGGTAAGATACCAACCTGTCCTTGTCCTGATTTTCTCATCTGTAAAATTGGGTAAATAATAGGTGCTGTCTCAAAATTGTTGAACGTGAAATTGGTTCATCTATGTAAAATATTTGTAACAATATGTAAAATATTTGTAACAATACCTGACATATAATAAGCTCTCAATAAACATTAGCTGCCATTATGATTATAGCTATTCTTGTGGTTATCATTACTGTTGAGCTATTTCAAGTGTGTGTATCTCATCTGCACAATAAGATTCTAATCTCCCAAAGAGCACAGAGCTTAGCACAGGACAGCATATGCAGTAGATTCTCAACAAATATCCACTGAGTGTCTAAATTAATTTTTAAATTCATAAGCAATCAAATCCCACAATTAGCATATGAGGGAATTAATAATACTATAATACCATAAGTAATGAATAATATTATAATACTGTAAGTACCAATGTTATTGATCACTTGTGGAACACCTAATATATGTGAGGATTACGGTTAAACACTTTACATGAATTATTCCATTTAATGAATAATTCCACAACAATTACTCATGAGTTGAGTATTACTTGCCATAAGAAAATTGAGGCACAAAGAAGTTAAGCAATTTGTCCATGTCCTTGAACTGCTAAGTAGTAGAGCTGGTATTTTATCCCAGGTTTTTCAAATGCAAGAGCTTATACTCTTAACCACACACTGTGTGTCAGTTTTCCCTTATTAGACTGGAAGCTTCTCCAGGGGAGTGATTGAGTCTCGTTTATGTTTCCTTTGTCCCAGACAGAGGACTTTACATAAAGTAGGCTCTCAAAGAAATGTTTACTGGGTATGTTTGCCTGAATGAATGGATGGATGCATGGCTGGATGGATGATGGATAGATGGATGGAAGGGTTCAGGAGTGAATGAGTGGATGGGTGGAAGGATGGGAAGAGAGAGGCATGGATGGATGCAGGGATAGGAGGATGAATGGACAGATGGATGGATGGATTGATGGATAGATGAGTAGATAAAGAGATGGATGGATGGTGAGTAGTTTGAAGGGTGAAGACATGATAGGGGGAATATGTCTTTTTTTTTCTTTTTTTTGAGATAGAGTCTTACTCTGTCATCAGGCTGGAGTGCTGTGGCGCGATCTTGGCTCACTGCAACTCTGCCTCCCAGGTTCAACGGATTCTCCTGCCTCAGCCTCCTGAGTAGCTGGGATTACAGGTGCAGACCACCACACCCAGGTAATTTTTGTATTTTTAGTACAGATTGGGTTTCACCATATTGGCCAAGATGGTCTCGATCTCCTGACCTCGTGATCCTCCCTCCTTGGCCTCCCAAAGTGCTGGGATTACAAGCAAGAGCCACTACGCCCGGCTGTGAATGTGTCTTTGGCAGAGCAAGTGGGTAAATGAAAGAGTGTTCAGAAGGAAGGGCGAGTGGGTGGACAGGAATATGAGTAAGTGGATGAAAAGTGAAAGAATACCCTCCTCAAGTTATTCTGCAGAGTAACACTCAAAGAATCCTGAGACAGGGAAATGTTGGAAACAGATGTACCAACATTTGGAGATAAAAGAAGCTGAAAAATGGCAGTGTTGTTCCTGGAAGGGAGATGGAGGCGGGAAAGACACATCTGGGTTACAGGAAAAGGCATCCTCTCATTCAGCATCTTCTAGTCTGAAAGAGCCCAGGGCTCCACAGTGGAGGCACTAATTGGATTTCATTAAAGTGAAATAGATTTCCTAGCTTTGGAAGAGCTAGTTCATTAATACATACTCTACTCGTGGAAGGCATGGGGAGGGGAAGCTCCACCTAAGATAGGAGCTAAGAAACCCACAGTCTGATGCAACACTCAGGTTCTGGGCACCTGCTCTATGCCAGTGCCTGGGCAGAGTGTCAGGTATGCAGTAATACATACCCAACACTCTATCTCCAGAAACTTACAGGGTTGGGGAGAGGGTGACAGACATGCAACAAGGCAGGGCACTGAACAAGGGTAAGAAACACAGATTATCCACCGCAGGTCCTTAGTAGTTCCAGGGGTGGGGTAGAAGTAAGTAGTGGAGAAGGGCGAAGTTGGCACAGCTGGTGTAAGGTTCATAGGGCCGTTTTTCACAGAAGGAAGGTTGCTTGCCCAAAGTGGTAATTGTGCAAAACCAAGGCAGGAGAAAAGCGAGAGGGCCGAGGTTCACCCAATTGTTCAAAAACATTTGCTGAACACCTATGTGCCAGGCATTTTCTAAGTATGGGACAGTCATTACAGGAGATTGACAAGTTCCCAGAGCCAAGAAGAGTGATTAGGCTGGAGTTTTTAATTGGTGAGTTTTGAACATAGAAGAGGTTTTTAATGCAGGACTGGATGAGGTCACCTGAGGAGAGTGTAGGAAGAATGGCTCCTTTTAGTTCATTCTCCCTCCTAGAGCAAGAATTCCTTCCACAGCATCACTGGCAGGTGGCCACTCAGCCACCTTGCATGTTCCAATGACAGGAAGCTCACTACCAGGCAAAGCAACCTGCCTATCTTTAGAAGTTCTAGTTGTTAGTAAGTTCTTTTCTACGTGGGCCAAAACCTCCCTCCTGGTTGTATTCCTTTGTGATAGTCCTGTCTCATTCCGTCAGCTCCCTCTTTGCCATGACCAGCTAGAACCAGCAGAGGTGGTTCAACACAGGCCCCTTGACTTTTTAAAACCTAATGGGGCCCTAGGTCTCTTTTGAGGGTACCCTGCATTCCCCAGTGTCATTTTACATCTCGGTAATGACAAAGTCTTATTTTAATTTCTGAGTTATGGGCTTAGAGACACGAAGAAAAGAAGAGACACTTAAACATAGAAGAGGAGACTTTCATTCTTGTCCTTTTGTGAAATGCTTCTGGTTCCTTCAGCCACTCTTAGTTGACTGATGATCTACTCCAGCTTGCTTTGTCTCTGGGCTGGAGCCCTACTCTGGCAACCAGCTCTCCATGCCAGGGGCCACGGATGGCCACCCGTACTGTGCTGCTTAGCCCCCGTCTGGTTGCCCCTCATCTTACACAACCTCTTTGTGCAACATTTGACCAACTGAACCTTCTCTCCACGAATGGATAAGCTTTGGCCTTCCCAGTTGCTTTTTCTGCTCCTAATCTTCCCTCAGTTTCATGTTGTCCAGGTTCTGGGTAAGTAACCTTCTCCTGCCAGACATGACACTGTGGACATCATACTAGGTTGGCTGGTTATTCTCCTGCCCCCTCTTCCCACCCAGTTTTACCCACAGTCGCAAATAAATCAGGCTCCTCATGAGTTCTCTAGAGTTTTGCTGTGCAGTAAAGGGTTGGCTCAACAGACCTGGGTAGTCCACACCCTATGCATTCCAAGGAGATGTCTGTCCCTGGACCAGCTCCTAGGAGATAACCTCTAAGCCTTTAGAATATCTTGCCTGATCATAGTGTCTTTGGACCTGTGATGGTTAATACTGAGTGTCAATTTGATTGGATCGAAGGATGCAAAGTATTTATCCTGGGTGTGTCTGTGAGGGTGTTGCCAAAGGAGATTAATGTTTGAGTCGGTGGGCTGGGAAAGGCAGACCCACCCTTAATCTGAGTGGGCACCATCTAATCAGCTGCCAGCTTGACTAGAATATAAAGCAGGCAGAAAAACGTGAAAAGACTAAATCAGCCTTGCCTCCCAGCCTACGTCTTTCTCCCATGCTGGATGCTTCCTGCCCTTGAACATCAGACTCCAAGCCCTTCAGTTTTGGAACTCAGACTGGCTCTTCTTGTTCCTCAGCCTGTAGATGGCCTATTGTGGACCTTGTAATCATGTGAGTTAATGCTTAATAAGCTCCCGTTTATATATATATATATTCCATTCGTTCTGTCCCTCTAGAGAACTCTAATACAGGGCCTGTGCCAGATAGTCTATGCTAATAATGAGATTGATGGTGCAGGCCTGTGGCCACACAGTGTCTGTTTGACCTCTGAAGGGGCTGGGGACTAAGTAATGTCAGCCATGTAGGTGCTCAGCTATCGGGGGAACCCACCCCCGATGGTTAACGTGGGTTCTTTTCTATTCCTTAAGCATCTTGGCTGCTTTGAGAAATAAAGGGAAAGAGCACAAAAGAGAGAAATTTTAAAGCTGAGTGTCCGGGGGAGACATCACATGTCAGCAGGCTCTGTGATGCTCCCTGAGCCGTAAAACCAGCAAGTTTTTATTAGCGATTTTCAAAAGGGGAGGGAGTGCAGGAATAGGGTGTGGGTCACAGAGATCACGTGCTTCACAAGGTAATAAAATATCACAAAGCAAATGGAGGCAGGGTGAGATCACAGGACCACAAGATGGGGTGAAATTAAAATTGCTAAAGAAGTTTCGGGCCGGGCGCGGTGGCTCAAGCCTGTAATCCCAGCACTTTGGGAGGCCGAGGCGGGTGGATCACGAGGTCAGGAGATCGAGACTATCCTGGCTAACATGGTGAAACCCCGTCTCTACTAAAAATACAAAAAACTAGCCGGGCGTGGTGGCGGGCGCCTGTAGTCTCAGCTACTTGGGAGGCTGAGGCGGGAGAATGGCGTGAACCCGGGAGGCGGAGCTTGCAGCGAGCCGAGATCACGCCACTGCACTCCAGCCTGGGAGACACAGCAAGACTCCGTCTCAAAAAAAAAAAAAAAAAAAAAAAAAAAAAAAGAAGTTTCGGGCATGCATTGTCATTGATAACATCTTATCAGGAGACAGAGTTTGAGAGCAGACAACCTGTCTGACCAAAATTTATTAGGCAGGAATTTCCTCATCCTAATAAGCCTGAGAGCGTTACAGGAGACTGGGGCTTATTTTATCCCTTCGACTTCGACTGTAAAAGGCAGCCGCCTCAAGGGAGCCGTCTATAGACCTACCCTCGGGGCACATTCTCTTTCTCAGGGATGTTCCTTGCTGAGAAAAAGAATTCAGCGATATTTCTCCTATTTGCCTTTGAAAGAAGAGAAATATGGCTCTGATCCATCTGGCTCACCAGCAGTCACACTCCAAGTCTTAGCTACCTTGTTCCCTGAACATTGCTGTTATCCTGTTCTTTTTTCAAGGTGCCCAGATTTCATATTGTTCAAACACACATGCTCTACAAACAATTTGTGCAGTTGACACAATCAACACAGGGTCCTGAGGTGACATTCATCCTCCTCATCTTATGAAGATGATGGGATTAAGAGATTAAAGTAAAGACAGGCACAGGAAATCACAAGAGTATTGATTGGGGAAGTGATAAGTGTCCATGAAGTCTTCACAATTTATGTTCAGAGATTGCAGTAAAGACAGGTGTAAGGAATTATAAAAGTATTAATTTGGGGAACTAATAAATGTCCATGAAATCTTCACAATTTATCTTCTTGTGCTGTGCCTTCAGCTGGTCCCTCCATTCAGGGTCCCTGACTTCCTGCAACAGTCAGCTGTGCCTACCCGACCAACCCTCAGTAAAAACTCAGGACATAGAGGCTCAAGAGCTTCTGTGGTTGGTAGCTCTCCATGTGTGGTGTCACATTGTTGCTAGATGAATTAAGCATTGTTTGAAAAACTCCCCTGGAGGAGGGCAACTGGAAGCTTATCCCTGCTCTCTCCTGGCCTCCACCCTATGTAACCCATCCCTTTTCTGACTTTAATCTATGTCCTTCCACTGTTATAAAGCATAACCATGAATATAGCAACTTTTCTCAGTTGTGTGAGTCCTTCTAGCAAATCCTCAAACCTGAGGGTGGTCTTGGGGACCCTTGAACACATCTACTATTACAACATCCATCCTGTTTTGTTACAAGTCTGTATCTCTGCCCCACACCCTCAGACCTTGAGCTAGGGCCCCAGGTATTTGGATCTTTGTCCCAGTTTCCTACCATCCACACTGCTCCCTGGTACCTTGAGCTGGATACAACTGCCCAGGTTTTAGCTTATGATAGATTTTTCCTCAACTGCCTTCCAATTTTTTCTTGACAAACTATAAACCTGAGTTTCTTAGGCTAACATTGTACTTGAAGGGCAGGCACACTCAAGCTTGACAGTCCCACTCAGACTACTGAGGGTTGCTCTCTGCAATAACATCATTGTTTATAGGTTTTAGGAACCACTCCTTAGACTCTGGAAATGAAAATTCATAATGAGCTAAGTTGGACAAGCTCAGCAGTCTTAGAATGTCATATCAGCATTCCTACTAAATACTACTCCGCTCTGCTCCATGCTGGTCAACTCTCCTCCCTTCACCTGATGGTCTGATCCTTGGTAAAGGCCCCTGGAGCCCTGAGTGGAATTCCTGCTTGCATCGCAGGGTATGGTGGGCCAGAGGGGATGATGGCCATGTAAGCACTGGGGTCCCCTGAGAGAAAGACCCAGACCCTTCTCTGTGGGATGGAAGTAGTGCATCCTGCAGAGATGCACTCTGGCATTTTTTTTTTTTTTAAAGGGAAAACAGCCAAATCTGAGAGCAAAGAAAATCCTATTTGGTGACTTCATAGCTGGGTCTGAGCCTGGCCTGACCCCACACACAGACGAGCTGGAAAGAACAACTGTCCTCATGACCCATGGCTGTGATGAAGCCATCTCCTCCTTATTTCACTCCCTCCCCTCTTTCTCCTGCACCCCTCACCTCTGTAGAAGGAGATAGACCAAGAAGGTTTTGCCTGCCCCTAGTTAATGGAGGCCTGGGGATATGAGAGGGAAAGTTCAGATCCTCTTCTTAAATTTAATTTTTCTGTTTAGGCAACTGACTCGGCTTCTAGAAGCAAGACTGCAATCTAAATAATATTTGTTTGGTGCTTCTTGGTTTATGAAACACTTTTCTAGGCATTATCCCACTTGATCTTCATGATAATCCTGGAGACTTGGCAGGGCAGGAATTAACCCCCTCCCGACTCTTCCAGATGGGAAACAGGATCAGAGAGATTACGTGGCAGAGGGAACAGAGTCAGACTAGAATCTGGGTGTCCTCACAGGTCCCAAGGTGGAGGTTGTCACCCAGATGTCAGCTCCAGGAGGAAGGAGAGCTGGACAGGAGGCCTGGCCATGCCCACTGGAGGCAGCTCTGGACTTGCTGCCAGGCAGCAGCAGCTCTTGCTGCTCCATCTGCCAGGACTCGTTCCCCATCTCCAAGTCAGGCTGCTACTCATCTGTCTCATCCATCAGTTCTGCTATAACAAGACGCCTGAGACTGGGTCCTTTATAAAAAACAGAAGTTAATTGTCTTCCAGTTGTGGAGGCTGGGAAGTCCAAGATCAAGGCGCCAGCAGGTTTGGGGTCTGGCAAGGGCTGCTTTGCGCTTCCAGATGGTGCCTTGTGTCTGCATCCTCTGGAGGGGAGGAACACTGTGTTCTCACATGGTGGAGAGAATGGAAGGAGTGAAAGGGGGGCAAACTCCCTCTGTCAAGCCCTTTTATAAGGACACCTAATCACATTTATGAGGCTGGAGCCTCATGACTCAATCATCTCCCGAAGGTCACAGCTCTCCATACTGTTACACTGGGAACTGAGTTTCTAACACATGAATTTGGGGACACACATCATCCTACAGATCCCCACTCAAATGTCACCTTTGAGACATAGACTCCAGAATTCTTATAGGCCATTTAGATTATATGATTCCCTGGGCTGTCACAGCTTCTAGGATATTCACTCTGGGTTTGCCATTTACCTTCCTCACTGGATTCTAAGCTCCTTGGGATCGGAATCTCCATCTTTCATTTCTGTAGTTCCAGCCCCTAGCATAAGGCCTGCTCCAGAGGACACTCTCTCTGTAACGTTTATTGGCTCAGTCCATCAATTAATCAGATCAAGTCACCACTCCATGTATTTATGGTCCACAAAGCAGATTTGCACTTTCTTTTCATTTACTTATGCATTTATTTTTAATTACCTAAGGAGGACATAATGTATTTTTGCTGTAAGCAATTCAAACACTATAAATCGATCAAAGGAACTCCTTTCCCACACCCTCCACCATCACCCCATGCTGAGGCTCCCACTTTGTTCCTGGCCTTCCCCTGAAGGACACCCCTTTGTCAGTTTGGGGTGTTTCCTTCCAGACCTCTTGCTATGCATTGCCATGCATGTATAACTACATGTGGAAATAGAAGGCTTTGTGTTTTGTGTGTATCTCTTCACATAAATGATATCCCATTGCACATCTTATTCTGCAGCTTGCTTTTTATCACAAAATAATGTTTCTTGGACTTTTCTCCCTGTCAGTCTCAGAGAGATCCCTAGGGCTTTGAGTTGCTGAGCTATTGTTTTTTTATCTAGATGTTTCTTGATGGGCACTGAGGCTTTTCTTGATCTTCCCTGACAAACAACCTTTCAATGCTATGTACTAGTCATTCAATTTCCTTTCTCAGGTGGCACCTTCTGACCCTTGTTGATTTTTGTCTCCCCACAGTCAATGACACAGCAGAGCCTGGGCACTGGCCATGCTGGTGGTCTGAGAGTGGTCAGAGTCTTCAAGACCTTGAGACCAGAGTCACGATTACCATTCATGCAGCACCCAGCAGGTACTCACTGAGCCCCCGGTAACAGAGAACCATCACCTCCCAAGGCAGGGCTGCTTCGTGGTAAGGGTTGGCATCAGACACTCCCGGTTTGGGGGCTTTCTGGATATGGGATCCGAACTTCAGATTCCTCTTCTATAGAGTGGGAACAGCAGACTTCCCTCCCAGGGCAGCTGTGAGGATTAAGTGAGATCATATGTTCTCTGTCCCTGGCTCGGTGCCAGTTCTTGCCAGAGCCTCACAGCCATTAACTATTGGAACCCACTGGCCCAGCCCACTGTGAACCCTTCCTCCAGTCCCATTCTGCTCCACCCACTGGTCCTCATTTTGCCCCAACTGATGGCAGATGACGGCTGAGGAATGGTTTTCTGGTATGTTGGGAAATATGAACTTCTCATTTCCTTACGTAAGACAGGACTGGAAATTCATCTGCCGCCAAAGTCGCTGACCGTCAGTGTTCCAGGATCCAAAAAGATTTGTATTGGGGCCAGTTCCTTCACTCCAGCTCCTCCTGGCGTAACTGAGCCAAGGTTGGAGAAAAAGAAGACAGATCAGCAAAGGACCTGCCAGGGCCCAGGTGTGAGCTCCCCATCTCCGCCAGTCGCTGCTCTGATGCAGCACAAGGATTCGGGAAGCTGGAACCAAGTGAGCCCAAGAAACCCGAGGTGCTCTGGTGTCCGCTGAGGAGGAGTCCTTGCCAGAAGTCAAATCAGCACCCACCTGAACAGGGAGGAAGGACCGTAAAGTGGCACATCAGTGATAAAGGCCATGCCCTGGAGGAGTTCACAGGCGCCACGGGGCAGCCCAAAGGAGGACTGGCATTGGCTGACCTGAGCTTTGTTTATTCCTATGCGATACTGACAAGTCCCTTAACCTCCCTCTGGGTCTTGGTTTTCTCATCTGTGAAATGGGAGCAGGACTGCTCACTCACTGTGTGGCCACAGCAGTGTGTATAAAGGTTCTTGGTGTGCCATCTAAAGCATCAGACAAATGCCAGGCCTGACTGTGAAAACATGGTCAGAAGTTAGCCTCTTGCTCAGAAGATCAAGGGAAGGAAAGTAGGGCCTCAGGCAGAGGATAAGGAGAGGCGTTGATAGAGAAAGAAATGAGAGAGGAGAAGGAAAAATACAGACAGGAAGATCGAATAACAGAATACTTTCAAAGCCCCTTTTCACGCCTCTCTCATTTTAATTTATGGTCATAGCAGTCCTCAGCTGATGTGGCCCTGGCTGATCCCTGGCAGTGGCTGTGGAAATCAGCGGGGTTCAGGCACTTCCCCCGTCCTGCGGCCCGGCTGGCCACGTCCCTCCAGTCGCACCTCCCACCCGGGCCTTGGAAGAACACTCGGTGGCTGCGGCACCGTCCTCTGGTTCACTTACTCTCCTGGTGGAAAAGTTCCCTCCACTCCGGACTCGCTCCAACCCACACAGCTCAGCACCTCGCCTCCCAGCGCCTGGACCCTTGGAATGCCGGAGAACCCCTGTGCTACCCTGGCCTCAGGGGAAATGAGAGAGAGAAAGAGAAAGAGGGATAGGGAAGCAAGAATGAGGGAGACCACGCAGAGAGGCAGAAAGAGAGAGAGAGATGGAGAAGAAAAACGGAGAGACAGAGAGAGACCCAAGAAGGAAAGAGACAGAGATACAGAGAAGCAGGAAGAAAAAGAAAGACTAGACAGACAGAAATGGGTAGCAGAGCCCACGCACAGGGCAGAATCCCCGTCAGCCAATGCTGCTAAGGATGATTCCACAGGATGCTAGTAAGGTGATTTTGGGGGGAAAATAATTCTGTGGCCAAGCAAATAAGATGGAAAGCACAGAGTTAAACAAGAACAAAAAAGGTTGTTTTCCACAGGACTTCAGTGCTTCTGACACGCAACTGCACGTGTTGTGAACTTCCAAGAGGGGCCTCCACGGTTTCCCAATTAATGTGCCCACCACCAGCAGCAGCAGCAAAAACTCAGCACTTTGAGATGTGCTGACAGCAAGATTCAGAGGAAAGCAGAGACCAGGGCTTAGAAATAAGAGAGAGGCAGGAAGACAGACGGACATAGAGAGACAGACCCAGAAAGAGCTGGGAAGCACACAGACACACACTGACACACACACAGACATATACATAACACACACACACATACACATAACACACACACACATACACATAACACACAGAGAGAGAGAGAGAGAGAGAGAGAGAGAGAGAGAACTCAGTGCAAAGAGAGAGGCAAAGACCAGCATAAAGACAGACACAGACAGAGAGGGATAGAACTACAGAGACAGAGGAATAATAAATTAGAGACGGAGACCCAAAGAGAGGTACCCCTGCCTCTGTAAAGCTGAGCAAGTCATTGCCTTGTTTGAAAACCTCGGTGGCTGATGAAATCAGTGTCCCTGAACTTGACCGGCACCACCCTTCATGATCCCCCCAAGACTCATCACTTCCACACTGTATTCTCACGCTGGTTCTCTGCTATACCAGGCCCTTTTTCAAACCTTCAGGTCATGCACGAGCTGTCCCCTCTGCCTGGGATGCCCTCCAGCCCCCACCCTTGCTTCTCTGTGTCTCTGTCTCTTTCCTTCTCGGGTCTCTCTCTGTCTCTCTGTTTTTCCCTATTGGCAGTGTCCCCTCAACTGAAACCCAGAGAAGCTCGGGCTTATTATGAAACGAGGAGCCCAGCAGATTCCAAAGCTCCTCCTGAAGTTGGCCCAAACACACCTCCTCTCTCAGCAGGCAGAGGCGTCTGCCAGAGCCAGAGGACAAACTCCCTGGGGAAAGACACTTAATCTGCAGCACAAACACATTCAGTCGCCCCTATGAGGACGACCTGAGAAACACTTCGACCACGCAGGGGAGCAGAGACCACGGGAGCCATGTGCCTGCACCGCTCCCTGCTTCTGGAAAGCTGAGCCCATGCATCAGTGGTCACTACCACAGCTACAGCTTGGCTTCCAGAGAACAAGGCTGACATAAAGCTCTGAGAGCTACTGAGCTGTTTTTAGACGATTTGCCATTAATTTTCTGGTTTTGTAAGAGCTTTCAAGATGAAAGATCAACTGAGTGACTTCAAAGGCTGTATTTCACTGGCATTAATGCTGACTCAACCCACAATCCACCACCTCCTTTTAATCCCTTGGATTCACGCCTGTTCCAACAAAGAGCAGTCCCAATGGGACTTCTTAGGAAACAGTCGAGTCCCCTCCACAGCAGATCTATTTGTGTCTTTGTTCCTTGCAGCTCAACCTGTCTCAAGTTTGGCTCCAGGCAACATGTACCAGAAGGTTCATAGCGGTCAAACATCTGTTCCCTTCTCCTCGGGACCAGACCAGCTCAATTCACCTTCCATGTGTCACTATCCATGGAGATCTTCCCAAAGCACAGGTATGACTGGCCTTCCCGCTGTTCAAATGCCTTCCACGGCCCCCATCTGCTGCACCGTCCCGCTGGTCTTCCTTGGGGACGCAGCTAAGCAGGACTCTTCACAGCACTGTCTGTGCTCTCGTACGTACTCATGAGGCCATTGTCTCCCATGTTCCCAGTAAACTTGGGACGTTCCTTCGGCACTGGCATGACATACTGCTTGGCCAGCTCTGACCATAACTCACAGCTGAGCTGTGCTCTGCTTTACGTGTCACCACATGCGCCGCTCACACTCAGCATTCTACGCAGTGGAAGCTTGGCATAACCATCTGCAGTCCCGCCCACACGCTGGTCAGGACTGAGGGGCACATCCAGGAAGGGGCCCATGGCAACTTGCTGCCCCTCCTTCCCCTCCTCCGGTAAATGAGACTCAAATGCGGGGACGATTCCTGAATCTCCAGTCCCAGGGAGGCTGCTCCCAACCCAACATGGCCACACAGCATACTACAGGGACTTGCATAAAGCCAAATGCGTTATCTCCTTCCCTTCCCCACTCGGTCCCCATGTCCCGAGCCTGGATTACTGGTGTGAACAGCCTCCAGTTTCCAATTCAGAGAGCTGGGGAGTCTCCCTGGTTCCCCCCATGACCTAGAGGTCATGAATTCCATCACTGGGCAAGACCTAAGTTCTGGTCTCATCATCTCCTGCCTGACCTGTTCCAAAGCTCCTAGCTAGTGTTCCTCTCTCCAGTCTTCCCCCTCTCCAATCTGTACCCCGCCTCCATAAAGCTGAGTGTGTCATTGCCTTGTCTGAGAACCTCAGTGGCTGATGAAATCTGTGCGCCCGAACTTAACTGGCACCACCCTTCATGATCCCCCCCAGAATCACCACTTCCACACTATTCTCACACAGTTTCTCTGCCATACCAGGCCCTTTCTCAGCTGCAGGTCATGTACACTCTGTCCCCTCTGCCTGGGGTGCCCTCCAGCCCCACCCTTGCTTCTGCCTCACTCAGTTCTTGCTTCTCTAAGCACAATATTCGACTGTAATTTATTTGTGTGTTTCTCTTCCATCAGCCTGGAACCCACAGAGTCATGCTCTATAAACATTTGTTGAGCGAATGCATGCATGGATGGATGGACAGATGGAGGGATGGATGGATGGATACACAAGTAATTATCAATCCCAGGCCGTATGGTGAGGCATGCCAAGTGACTGCTCCTGCCAGTCACCAGCCCTGCAGCGCCAAGAGGTGCAAGGAGATGCTGCTGGCTGCAAAGTCCAGCTCCTGGCTCCAAGGCTGGCTCAGCTTCTTCTGGCTCATAGTTCACTAAACAGGGGTTCTGAACCTGGACCCCTAAGGCGTCTGCAGATAGAATTCAGAGGTGTCTATGAACTTGGATAGGGAAAGCTATTTCATAGGCAGCAAAGCACAGTAATATCAGTAGTACTCTGAACCCAAGAACTCTGAACCCAAGAAAAATCACAAATATTTTTAGATCCCATTATAGTTGTCACAAATAGAATATCATTTATGCTCATCCTTACTTTGATATTACAATCGTATTAGCTACTGTTAGATATGGACTCCTGCTGGCTTATCTTGTTGACCTGAAAAAGAAGCACATGTATTACTGTATTACAGATATGTTTAAACACAACATTTTCACATACCTATTCCAATAAAATTGGTTTCTTTTGTAAGTTTCTGTATTTTATTTTATGCTCTTACCTTTTGTAAGCCCTGTATTTTATTTTATTTTATTTTATTTTTTGAGACAGAGTCTCACTCTGTCACCTAGGCTGGAGTGCAGTGATGCGATCTCGGCTCACTGCAACCTCCACCTCCCAGTTTCCAGCGATTCTCCTGCCTCAGCCTCCTGAGTGGCTGGGACTGCAGGTGCATACCACCACATGGCTAATTTTTGTATTTTTAGTAGAGACGGGGTTTCACCATGTTGGCCAGGCTGATCTCAAACTCCTAATCTGGGGTGATCTGCCCACCTCAATCTCCCAAGGTGCTGGGATTATAGGGGTGAGCCGCCACACTCGGCCAGTTCTGTATTTTATTTTATGAACTTATTACTCTGAGAAGGAATCCATAGGCTTTAACGCATAATGTTCAGGGGCCCATGGCACAAAAATAGTTAAGAATGCCTTCAAATGGAAGTCAATGGCAGAGCCCGGAGTGTCTGGGATGCCCAAGAAGAGAGCGAAAGCCTCTGCCTAGACTGCTCTGGCGGTCAGACAGCTTGTTGTCCGCTCCTTCCCTGAGCCCAGCGCATAGAAGACCAGTCTCCCTGAGGGGGAATGTGGAACGAGGGTTGTACTCATCATTCAGCACCCCCTGAGCAGGGCCAGTCTTCCTGGAGATGTTACACTACCTCATCAGCACCCACACCCTGCTCCAGACAGCAGGAATCCTTTCGGCAGAAACTTAGAGGGATCTGATTTTCAAAAGAGAGACTCATCCTAGCCCACCCCACCTCACCTCAAAATTCCAAGGTATCTACATGCAAGTCTCTTGGAGCTGTTGGCCAAAGCTCGGCACAGGTGTGCAGAGATGAACAAAAAGAAAATTACAGGTCAGCTAGGGCCATCAGACCTGGGCTTGGCATGGCTCCGATGGTGTCTGGATGCTCTGCTATGCCACGCAGAGTCCCCCACAGGGCACAGGAACTCATTCTCGCAGCTGCTGGGACTTTTGACTGCCAGCAGATCACCACGGGGCCCCTCCCCAGGAGCTGCCATCAGTGGAAGGAGCTGCCCTCAGTGGAAGAAGCTACATCTGCTTCTATGGCCTGTCACTGTGGAGGGCCAAAAGTCCAACCCCCTGCCTCAATGTCGAGCATCCATCTGGCAATCCCAGATCTGGAGCCATAGTGGGATCAGCTGAGCTCTCTGTGGCAGCTGCATCAGAGTTCAACTTCGCTTTCTGCCCAATCCTGCTGCAAGACAATGAAGGTGGAATTATGAAGGCGTCTCTAAGTGGAGTTCTGGCACTGAATTAAACATAGTGTGAGTGACGCTCAAGCACTTGGCCTGCCAATGGCCCAGGAAGGATACAACACACCACAGATTCCTGACCAGAACCTGGTGAAGCCTATGGACCTCTTAGAAGGTTTGTAAATATATACAATGAAACGTAGAGAATTACGATTCTGATTTAGGTAAGCAGCCAATAGGTACACATTGGAGCTTCCACATCATAAGTGTTGGGGACCTACCAGACTGGGAAGGTGGAAGCGATGTGCTAGTTCAGGTTCATAAGTAAGAATCTGTGGAAGACAGATGCCATCCCCATTATCCCTTCTTCCCTTCTCTTTCTTTAGTTTTAGTTGGGAACATGGCTGCCCAGGTATAGCCTGTATTAGTTTGCTCAGGCTGCCATAACAAAGTACCCCAGACTGAGTGGTTTAAACAACAAAGATTTATTTTATCACAGTTCTGGAGGCTGGAAGTCCAAGAACAAGGTGTTGGCAGGGCTGGTTTCTTCTGAGGCCTCTCTCCTTGGCTTGTGGGTGGCCGCCTTCTCCCTGTGTCTTCATATGGTCTTCTCTATGTGCATGTCTGTGTCTTAATCTCCTCTTCTTATAAGGACAGCAGTCATTGGATTAGGGCCTAACCTAATGGTCTCATTTTACCCTAATCACCTCTTTAAGGATCTGTCTCCAAATACTTTCTGAGGTGCTGGGGGTCAGGACTTCAACATATGAATCTGGAGGGGGACATAATTCAGCCCAGAACAAGCCTATATTTCCCAACCTCCCTTGCAGCTAGATGTGGCTGTGTAATGAACTTCAGTCCTATGAGATATGTGCAGAAGTGCTGTCTATTTCCTTAAGTCAATTCACTTGCCCCATATTTGTTTGGTTTTTCCCTTCCCAGTGGCTGGAACCACTGCCTTAGACAGATGGGAGCTCTGTGTTAGGCTGGTGGGGTGGATACTAACTTGGGTCCATGGACAACTTCATGGAGCAGAACCACCTGCCCATCATGGATTGTCACTGTCATAACAACAAAATCTCCATGGCACAAAACAGGAAACATTCATTCCACTGTGTCTGCAGGCTAGCTGGGAGTCTGCTCTTCTGGCTGGGTTCAGCTGGGTGGCTGGAGCTACAGCTCTGGTCTGCATCTGCTCCACTTTCTCTCACCTTCCTTGAACGAGCAGGCTGGCGGGGGTCGATGCTTCTTATGATGAAAAGCAGGAGAACAGGAGGGGCAACAGCAACCTGCAAGGCCTCTTTCAGCCTGGTTTTCCTGGAACATTGTCACTTCTACCCACATGCTGTTGACTACAACCAGTCATTCAAGATAAGCCAATAGTTTGCCAGACCTGCCTGCCTTACAGACTTAAGTGAGAAAGGAAGAAACCTCCATCTTACATAAGCCACTGTGTCTGGGGATCCTTTGTTGCCGTGGTTCAGCCTGTACCTTAATATGAGACCTAGTCTATCCCCCACCAGAGCCTCCAGCATCAGGGAGAGCTAAAACCTGAGCCTGCAGTTCAGGGGCAGAAAGCTGCATTTCACCCTCATGTCCAAGAGGCAAGCTGGGGGCCAGAAATGGGGCCAGGTCAAGAGGGTTGAAAACCAAGGAATAGGGTAAGGATCCAATCAACTTGGCTTGGCTGTCCTGAGTAACACCTGAGTGTGTGTGTGCATCAGGAGGTGTACTAGTCCATTCTCACGCTACTATAAAGAAACACCTGAAGCTGGATAATTTATAAAGAAGAGAGGCTTAATTGGTTTATGGTGCTGCAGGCTGTATAGACTCCTGCTGCTGGGGAGGCCTCAGGAAACTTACAGTCATGGTGGAAGGGGAAGGGAAAGGAGACATATCTTCACATGGCCGGAGAAGGAAAAGGGGGGCAGAGGTAGGTTCTACACACTTTTAGACAAGCAGATCTCAGCAGAACTCTGTCACAACACAGCAGTAGGGAGATGGTGCTAAGCCATTAGAAAATGTCCCCATGATCCAATCACTTCCCACCAGGCACCTCCTGCAACACGGGATGACAATTCAACGTGAGATTTGGGCAGGTTCACAAATCCGAACCATATCAGAAGAGGTCTTGTAGTGGGGGCAGTCAGCCTCGTTATGGGATCACCAGTGGAGAGAAGAGATGGGGAGGGAGCACCATTAATCTATGCATTCAACAAATATCTGTGGAGCACCAACTGTGTGTCCAGCGCTGTGCTAGGGGCTAGGGAGATAGAGGACACAGTCCCCACCACTAAGGAACCAACAGAGCCACGTGGGTAAGATAGCACTTTGCCTTCAAGAGGACGTCTTGCACATCTTGCAGAGAAGTGGTGGGCAGGCTGTCCCCAGCCACAGCTGAGTCTAAAGCATTCATGCGAGGAACTGACATCTCAGCCTGGAGGGACACACAGGACACAAGAGTTCTTTTTTTTATGAGACTCCTGAAAGTTCATGAGGATATTCCCTCTGCTTATGTTTGTCTTGAAAATATTATCTACAAGGCTATTCTACATGTTAAAACAGTGTGCATTCTTAAAGACATTTTGGCCCCAGGAAGTGACTTCCTCCCCTATGTAGACTACACTGCATGTGACAGTGGGGTGGGGTGCTAAGAATGTGGACTTTCAAGCCAAGCTGTCTGGCTTCCAATCCTGTTGTGACCTCTTCCTAACTGTGCCACTTAGTGCAAGTTAGTTGCCTCTTTTGTTCTTTTGTGTCCCCATTTTCCCACAGGAGTGAGTAGGGATTCAGTGAGCAAATAGACGTGATGTACTTAGAACAATGTTGAGCACATATTACAAGCCACTGTTTTATGCCATTCAGCCTCTAAGCCTTTGTCCAGGCTGTACCCCCAAAAAACAAAGAGAACATAGAAGGAAGCACAAGCAGCAAATATTTGGAATCTGAAAAGTTGATGGAGGAGGGCTAACTGATTTAGCAGATCCAGGAAAGTGGAATCCTTCGTCAGCAGTAGAGAAAGCCAAGAAACAACCCAATTTATTCTAATGACCTTCCCAAAGACTGAAACATTGGCAGCCACAGATACTTTAGAAAGTGGGATAAAGACAGCATTTATAAAAGAGGAGGAGGGATCCACCTTCCCCACCTTTACAGAAGCCTGGAGGTTTATTCTGCAAAGAGGATGAAATGGAAGGTTGTAGGACTGGGGACACCAAGGAGAACACAAGGATGAATTCAGTAAAATTTGCATAGTGAAGGTAGAGATCCCTAGATTTTATGCCTGCCTGGTTCCAAGCATCCTGCCCAATAGCATTAACCTTTTCCAGGTAAGGGATAGGGAATCTGAGAAGCTGGAAAACAAATATCTGTAGGTACAGATATCAGGGTTCCTGGATGAAATACTCAGCCAATCAAAGCAAAGCCTGCCTTGGACAAGACCTAATCCTGAACACTAAGCACCAAGCAGCTTGTCAGTCTCCACTCTTAGGTGTGAGTGGCCAGACAGTGGTCACCAGGTATTTAACAGAGGCCAAAACAAACAGATAAAGTAAGTTGGAGAAAACAAGGACTGTACAGGGAGGGAGAAAGACTATACAAGAACTGTATAAAAGAAGGACTATATAAGGAAACAAAAACAAAAAAATTTAATATTCTCACAGTGGTAAGAAGATGATAATAGTAATAATTGCCAACATATAGTACTTCATTTAGTTTTTACAAAAACCCCTTGTTGTACTGGCCAGAATTGTGTTCCCCAAAAGATATATTCAAGCCCTAATACCCAATACCTTTGCATGTGACCTTATTTAGAAGTAGGGTCTTTGCAGAGGTAATCAGGTTAAGATCATACTGGACTACAGTAGGGCCTAATTCAACAATTGGTGTCCATATAAGAAAAGAAACTTAAACATAGATGCAGAAGAAACAGTGAAGAGCTCCTTGTGAAGACAGAGGAGTGGTGCATCTCCAAGCAAAAGAGTGCCAGGGATTGGCAGCAGCCACCACAAACTAGGACAGAGGCATGGAACTGATTCTTCCTCAAAGACTCCAGGAGGAACAAACCCTGCTGACACCTTGATTTTGGACTTCTGGCCTCAAGAACAGTGAGAAAATTAATTCTTGTTGTTTTAAGCCACCCAGTTTGTCGTACTCTCTTATGGTGGGCCTAGGAAATGAATTCAGCTTGTGATGCAGCAAAAACTAACTCTGGGAGAAGCCAGCTGCCATGTTGTGAGTCCACCCAAGCAGCCTCGAGGAAAGGTTGCTGTAATGAGAAACTGAGAGAACTTCTACCAACAGCCAGCAAATAATGAAGGTCTCCCATCAACAGCCATATGAGTGACCATCTTGGAAACGTGTCCTCAGCCCCACGTTAAGCCTTCTGCTGACTGCAGCTCTGGCTGGCAGCTTTACTGCAACTTCATGAGAGGCTCTGATCCAGAACCTAAAGTGCAGAAACTGCTTGAGATTACACAGATTTGCTGTTTTAAGCCACTACATTTCAGGGTAATTTGTCAGGCAGTAGTAGATAACTATCATACCGCCTATGTATCCCTCCTCAGGAAACTATGCTCCAGCAAAGCAACAGAGTAAGCAAGAAAGGGGAAGAGGTGAGATCCAGGGAGCCAGCATCCCAGCACAGCCGAGAGGGTGAAGGAACCGCCCAGGATGCTGGTGAAAGGAGAGCCAGGAGGATGGCTGCCCAGTAGGCCTGGACAGCCACTGGTGCAGGTGGGAGCAACACAAAAGGCTCCAGAAGCTTCAGGAGGAAGGCTAAACTGATGTAATATCCAATGTATTCAAACATATTAAAAGAAGCTTAGGGACACATTACTGATTAAGTACAGAGAAGCACTCTGAAATTAAAACAAAATCAAAACCTATTAATTTTAGGGAAAATAAAATGTCATGCAGTAAAAGAAAAGTTATAGCATTCTATTTCATTCAATAGTCTATTTATTTCTACACTGTTCTATATTCAGCTGTAAATAGACAAACATAGTCATAATAATGTAGACCCTGAATGATGATCTAACCACAAAAATCACAGAATTCTGTCAAGAGACTGAGAAGAATGAGAAGCATGCCGAGGTCAGGTGGGGTGGCAGATGTACGTGAGAACAAGCATGAGAGAGAGAGAGAGAGCCTCATATTCCTTGTGGAGAAGTCAATAGACAACATCTAAAATGGAAAATTTAGGAATTAGCAACATACACATGTAATTAATGATATGGACAACAGATATCAACCAATGGATGGAAAATCAGCCAGAACAGTTCAAAGAGCTTTTCTCTGGGAACTTGGAAGTGGTGATGAGAGGTGTCAGGGCACTGCCATTTCCATAACAAGCTTTTTCAGAACCACTTCATTTCACAGATTCTAAAACACCTGTTTTTCAGACACATGTTAACATCTCTGAAACTAATTTTTTTAACCATCAGCGGCAACTTACAACTGGTAGCATTTTTTCTTTCCTGCTTGTATATAAAATGCATCTTACAATTAATATCATCTTCGTTTCAATGAAATGTAACATTCAACTCTGTAAACTATGGGCAATGACTAAATTTTGGTTAGAAAAATAAAAACTAGCCGGGCGCGGTGGCCTGTAATCCCAGCACTCTGGGAGGCTGAGGAGGGCAGATCACCTGAGGTCAGGAGTTCGAGACCAGCCTGGCCAACATGAAAAAAATCCCAGCCCAACTAAAAATACAAAAATTAGCCAGGCGTGGTGGCACATGCCTGTAGTCCCAGCTACTCATGAGGTTGGGGCAGGAGAACTGCTTAAAGCTGGGAGGCAGAGTTGCAGTGAGCCGAGATGGCGCCACTGCACTCTAGCCTGAGTGATGAGAGCGAGACTCTGTCTCAAAAAAAAAAAAAAAAAAAAAAAAAAAAAAAAACCAAGAAAGAAGGAATAAACAAAAGAAATGCAACGATGAAGTCTCATTTGTCAGATGGTGGCTTCTCCGGCATTTGCACAGGCCAGCCCAGCCCAGGGTTGGGTGAAAGCTCACAGAAGGACATTAAAAGAATCGCTGCCTTTTTTGCCACTGGACTTGGTCCATGCTTCTCTCATTGTTAAAGTGACAATATAATTAACAACCAAACCAGGACACTTTTGAGAGGAAAAAAATATTACTATGAATGATAAACTCCACAACAGCCACAAAACGAGGCTGTCCCATAGGACCACACTACTCTTCATGCATTTCACACCCTGCCAGGATTATCTGATCACAGATCTGTCTTTCCACTATAAGGGCTATTTGAAAGCAAGAACTGTGCTTTTATCTTTGTAATCCCAGCGTCTAGCATGGTATCTAGTATACAGTTGGTACTCTGTAAATACTCATGGAATGAATGTATAAATAAATGTGCTAATGAACTCTGGTTAAGAAATTCATGGTGAGCCACAGAATCATACTTCAGTTATTACTTTGCATCAGTTATGACTTTATGACAGTAATTTGCTACATCATATTCACACACAAGAGGGCTCTTGCTCAAAGCATGTATAAATATGGATACATTTAATTCTTATAGCAGTTCAGTTTTTCTCAATGAATTATAGGTTGTTGTTGTCTGAAAAGTCTCCAATTAAAGCAATTGCTCCAGACTGACAAAGCCAGATACCTAGGGGCAGCACTTACAATGGAAACATCATCTTTAGATGCCAACACACCTGGACTCTGCACCACCTCTGCCACGTAGCAGCTGTGCGTCCCTGAATAACACAGAAGCTCTCTGAGCCTCAGTCTTCCCTTCTGTAAAATGGTCAGAGAACACTGTTGGAGCAGGTCGTAAAGTAGAGTTGGTCGGGGTTTGGTGAGGAGCCTCGCCCTGCATGTCCCCCGTTCCTGGGCAAGGAAGCTCCTCAGGCACATGGCTCCTGTGGGCCCCAGATACCCACAATGCCTGGGTGGTGGCTGCTGGCTGTCAAGCACCTTCCTCCGGGAAACACCAAGGTGACCCAGTGGGAAGAACCAGGACAAGCCCCAAGTACTCTCCTGGCTGAAACAGAGCAGGGACCCCCTGAGAGTCCTGCCCCACCCTAAGCATTGAAATAAACGAAAATCTTGAGTTCCTTCAAGGAAAATTCCAGGCACCTGACTAACCCTGAGAAATGAATGAGCAACTGATAAGCAAGAAGGTAATAATAGTTTAAAACAATAGCCAAGAAAGTCAGAACCACAAAATATTTGGTGGTTTCCTATGGAAACCAAATACAGTTTCCTATGGAAATTAAAGAAAACTTTTTTTTTCTTTTTTTTTTTTTTTTTTAGACAGAGTCTCTCTCTGTCACCCAGGCTGGAGTACAGTGGTGTGATCTCAGCTCACTGCAACCTCCGCCTCCCAGGTTCAAGCAATTCTCTAATCTTAGCTCCCCAAGTAGCTGGGATTATAAGCATGTGGCATCATGCCCAGTTGATTTTTGTATTTTTAGTAGAGACGGGGTTTTGCCATGTGGCCCAGGCTGATCTCGAACTCCTGAGCTCAAGCGATCTGCCTGCCTTGGCCTCCCAAAGTGCTGAGATTACAGGTGTGAGCCACCGCATCTGGCCAAGATAACATCTTAACTTATGTCCCTGAGTTGTTTTTCAGAAACCCAGACTGCCACCGAATGGAAACTGCGTCTGATGACACATAGACCCAGGCAAGGTGGAGCTGAGGACTGAACCCTGACTGCTGTTCTTTGTTCTAAATTTCTTCCTTAGGAACCTGGAAGAAGTCACACCCACAGGCCAGGGCTCAACATTTCTTTATGCTGACCCCAAGTTTTTAGACAAAATTTCTCCCCTTAACCAATTGCAAATCAGAAAATCTTTGAGTCCACCTGTGATCTGTGGGTCCCTGCTTTAGGATGTCCCACCTTTTCAGGGGAAACCACTATATGGCCTCCAGGTACTGATTTATGACTTTGCCAGTAACCGCTGCCTCCCCACCTTTAAAACTCCTTCCGGGTAAGCCATAGGAGAGTTCAGGTCTTGAGCTTTAGCTGCCTGATTCTCCTTGCTTGGCATCCTGCAATGCCTCCCTTTCTCTCTCTGCGAATCCTCATGTCAGTATTTGGCTTTGCTGCACTGGGAAGGTGGACCCAAGTTAGCTTTGTAACACAGTTGATCCAGATAATTTCAGGGGCCAGGGCCTGTCTTTGCCTTGATTTACCCATAGAATCACAACAACTTAATTTTGCAAGTATAGGCACTATATTAGGGTTCTTCAGAAAAACAGAACCAGGCCAGGCATGGTGGCTTACGCCTGTAATCCTAACACTTTGGGAAGCCAAGGCAGGAGAATAGCTTGAGGCCAGGAGTTCGAGAGCAGCCTGGGCAACATGACCAGACCTTTGTCTCTACAAAAAATTATTAAAAATTAGTTGGGCATGGTGGCACACATCTGTGGTCCCAGCTACTCAGGAGGCTTAGGCGGAAGAATAGCTTGAGCCCAGGAGTTTGAGGCTGCTGTGAGCCATTATCACAATACTGCATTCCAGCTTGGATGACAGCACCATACCCTGTCTCAAAAAGAAGAAGGAGAAGAGACTCAATAGGATGTATATATAAATCGGTCTATTTTAAGGAATTAGCTCTTCCCCAAAATCTGCAGGGTGGACTGGCAGGCTGGAGACCCAAGAAAAGCCAAGGCTGTAGTCCAAGTCCAAAGGCTGTCAGCTGCTGGATTCCCTCTTGCTTAGGGGATGTCAGTCTTTTGTGCTTCTCAGGCCTTTGGCTGATTGAATGCCACCCCCATCCCCCACATTCCCCAAAATACGCACATTAGGGAGGGCAATCTGCTTTATTCAAAGTCCACCCATTTAAATGTAAATCTCACCCAAAACGCCCTCTCAGAAATATCCAGAATAATGTTTGGCCAACCATCTGGGCACCATGACCCAGTCAGTTGACACATAAAATTAACCCTCATAGGCTGGGCATGGTGGCTCACACCTGTAATCCCAGCACTTTGGGAGGCCAAGGCGGGTGGATCACAAGGTCAGGAGATTGAGACCAGCCTGGCTAACATGGTGAAATCCCGTCTCTACTAAAAATCTAAAAAAATTAGCCAGGCATGGTGGTGGGCACCTGTAGTCCCAGCTACTCAGGAGGCTGAGGCAGGAGAATGGCGTGAACCCAGGAGGAAGAGCTTGCAGTGAGCCAAGATCACGCCACTGCACTCCAGCCTGGGCGACAGAGAGAGACTCCATCTCAAAAAAAAAAAAAAAGAAAAAGAAAAAAAAAATCATATGCCCTGTGTCAACCCCACAGGCTTCACAAAGAGGAAATCCCAGAGTTTTTTTTTTTTTTTTTTTTTTTTTTTTTTTTTTTTTGAGACAAAGTCTCACTCTGTCACCCAGGCTGGAGTGCAGTGGCATGATCTCAGCTTACTGTAACCTTTACCTCCCAGGTTCAAGCAATTCTCCTGCCTCAGCCTCGAGAGAAGATGACATTACAGGCACCCGCCACCACACCCAGTTAATTTTTGTCTTTTTAGTAGAGACAGGATTTCACCATTTTGGCAAAGCTTGTCTTGAACTCCTGACCTCAAGTGATCTGCCCGCCTCGGCCTCCCAAAGTGCCAGAGATCCTTTGAGTTACCGTCAGGTGTGACCGTCTGGCCACACCTGTGTGAGAAGTCACTTTTCCACCTCCCCACACTGTCCCGGGTGCTCTTCACTCCTAGGGGTGGTATCTGCTTGTCTCCTTTCAATGGCTCTCAAGCTGCACTGCTGCTCTGTTTGTAAGCAAAAGCACTCTTTCTTTAGTCTCACACAGACTGCTGATATAAACATGCATATGAAGTCTAGGGAAAAGGAGAAGAGGAGACCCTCTTTCTGTTTAAGCCCCTTGAGGCCATCTTAACAGAGTTTGAAAGTCTCTTACATCAGCGAATGGATCAAATGCATTTGGCTGCAAGTAATAACCCAAGTCCTCCATTGGATTAGCTAAGCTGTGAACTGCCAACCAAAATAAAATTGTAAGACCACCATACGACTGAATGGACCCCTCCTCTTGGATGAGGGCATTCCCAAATAAACCTGGAAAACTAGATTAGGCCATGATGGGAAGTGGGGGTCAGACATACCTCATTATACCCTCCACCTTTTGGAATTCAGGCACAACTGACCAGAATTAACATTTAAACAGAGATCTTAAGGCTGCCAAAACAGACTCCTTGTACCAAAAAATACCAAATTCCAACCTGGCTCTAGTATGGCATCACATGACAAACAGCAGCCCCTGAAAAAAATCAAAGTATTTTACCCCAAAAGGTATTTCTTTGACATGTTTTAAAATAGTTTTACAAAGCTGTCTCTTATGAGGAAAATCTACATTCTTTAGAGAATCTCCTTCCCTTTCCAGGTCTTTTCCTGATCTGGGAGAGATTTAACTAAGCGTCTGACACATTTTAAAGTCTGATAAGAGACATTTACCATCTATTTCTCTCTCAAACCGGCTGCCTGGAGGCTTCATCTACATAATAAAAACCTTTTCTCCACAACCCCTTATATCAACCCAGACACTCCTTTCTATTTACTCCAGGTCTTTAAATAACAACTTCTTCAACCAACTGCCAATCAGGCAATCTTTGAATCCACCTGGAAGCCCACCATCTCTGCCCACCCTGCTTCAAGTTGTCCTGCCTTTCTGAACTGAACCAATGTACAACTTACATGCATTGATTGATATCTGCCTATAATTTGTGTACCCCTAAAATGTATAAAATCAAGTTATAACCCAACCACCTTGGGTACATGTTGTTAGGACCTCTTAACTCTGTGTCTTGGGCCCTGGTCACTCATATTTGGCTCAGAATAAACCTAACATTTTACAGATTTTGACTCTTTTCATTGGAGAACACATTTGCACCTTGCAACAGGAAGTCCAAGGCAGGTGGTCCCAGGGTCAGTAAGCTCAGCAGACCAACAACATCAATGAGAATCCCGATCTTCCACATCCCTTCCCAGACCTGCCCTCAGGGCACAGCTCTGGTCCTCGAGCTGCTCTCTAGACATGATGGGGAAAGGCAGGGAAAGGGCCTGCAGATAAACAGGCAAATCACTGGCTTTGGTTATTTTCCACACTTCATAGAAGCAGAAATAGCAGCACAGAGAGTATAAGTAGCATGCTGAAGTCACACAGCAGAGCCAGAGCATTCTTTTGAAGTCCCCTTTCTACAAATTGTGCAGCATCCATCTTCTACCTGCCCTTTCTTCAATCATAGACCCATCACTCAACCCCGTGCCCCAGGAAGGAGCAATGTCAGCAAGACAAACCTCTCAGAGATTTGGGAAGTACCACACCCTTCATGGTTTATTGCTGGATGTTTATGACAATGAGGTGAGCCCAAATAAGGCTCCAGTAGAAATTTGACTATGGACTCAGTACCAGACCATATTAGGGAATTACAATTAATTTTGTTAGATGTGATAATAGCATTGAGGATAAATAAGAAAATATCCACACACTCCCCTCTTTTTGAGATGCACACGGAAGTATTTATGAGTGCAATGACATGAAGTTTGCAATTTGCTTTAAAATGCTCTAGGGGAAACTGGGGGTAGGGTAGGGATAAAGCTGGCATGGCAAAGTTTTGATGGTTGTCGAAGCTGCGTGCTGGACTCAGGGCCGCTCACTCTTCTCTCTACTTTTGTATGTTTGAAAATCTTATAAAAATAAAACATAAATGTAAAATAAATTATAAACAAATAACAAAATAATGTCCCTGGGAAGCTGCCTAAGGTCCTGTGGAGTTAGTCAGTGGAAACAGAGGGGGCTAAAAATAACCAAGAGATTTATATGGTTTCTCCGATGACATCTTTGATTATTTATCATGGATACTCACATCTACTCAGTTTGCTCTCCAGATGTCCTGGATGGAGCTTGGTCTCAAGGAGAGAAAGGAATGCTGCCACTCTTATTTGAACAAGTTCTCTTTCAACTTCTGATCATGGCAAAGGGAAGGAAGTACCTTTCTCTGACCCCTCTCTGTGGGCCTCAGTTTCTCCATAGGACATTAAGTGTAATAAGAACTGCTAAGTCCCTCATAAGGTCCTTGCAAGAATCAGAGAAACTGCTAAGACTAAAAGCACTTTATTAAAAAGCCATATTCAAAAATGAGCTGTGCTCGGTGTACAAAATTTAGAAACAAAGATAATCAAAAGAAAGAAAATAGAAATCACTCACAATACTTTCCCCCTGCCCATGTAACTATTGTTGTCATTTTAGGTGTAACTTTTCAGGTTTGTTGCTGTTGTTCACCATATGGGCTCAAATTGTGTAAAGTTTTCTTTTTTACCATAACACATCATGAACATTGTTTGATATTATCATACATTTTTCCACAATATTGTTTCATATTTTCATCATTGCTATGTTCTCCAATGTGTGACTATATAATAATTTAGTTAACCTGTCTCATCGTATCAGTTCTCTAGGGCTGCCATAACAAAATATTGCAAACTGAGTGGCTTACAACAGAAAAAAAAAATGCATTTTCTTGCAGTTCTGGAGGCCAGCAGTTCAAAATCAAGGATTGGTTCTTCCTTGGGGGCTCAAAAGGAGAATCTGTTCCAAGCACGTCACTCCCCTAGCTTCTGGGGTTGCTGGCCATCCTTGGCTCATGGCAGCATAATTTTAGTCTCTGCCTCAATCATCCTGTGACTGCCTCTTTGTGTGTCTCTGTGTTTCTTCTCCAATTCTTTTTTTTTTTTTTTCTTTTTTTGGGTGGTGAGGGGGAGGGGAGACAGGGTCTCACTCTGTCACTCAGTCTGGAGTGCAGTGGCCCTATTGTGGCTCACTGTAGCCTCAACCTCCTAGGCTCAGGTGATCCTCCCATCTCAGCCTCCTGAGTAGCTGGGATTACAGGCACACGCCACGATGCCTGGCTAATTTTTGTATTTTTGTCGAGATGGGGTTTTGCTATGTTGCCCAGGCTGGTCTGAATCTCCTGGTCTCAAGCAATCCTCCTGCCTTGACCTCCCAAAGTGCTGGGATTTCAGACATGAGCCACTGTGCCTGGCCTCCTTCAATTCTTATAAGGACACCAGTCATATTGGATTAAGGTTCTACACTACTCTAGTACAACCTCATCTTAAGTAATTACATCTGCAGTGACTCTAATTCCAAGTAAGCTTACATTCTGAAGCTTGAGAGGTTAGAACTTCAATATATCCTTTTGGGGGACACCAATAAACCCAAAACTTACTCACATTGTCAGGCTTTTAAGGTTTTTTGGTTGACATTTTTGCTATTAAGAAATTAGGTCACAGTTTTTTTTAACACATGTATGATCGTTTTCTTAAAACAAGTTCCTAGAAGTAGAATTTCTAGATACAGACTGTAGCAACAGCCAGAATTTGGACAGGAAAAGGAAAATCAGAGGTCTTTTCAAAGAGAGAGGATTTAATATACGGAATTGACTATGCAGGTGTTGAGAGGATGCAAAGTAGGCTGGGTGTGGTGGCTCATACCCGTAATCTCAGAACTCTGGGAGGCCAAAGCAGGCGAATTGCTTGAGTCCAGGAGTTTGAGACCAGCCTGGGCAACATGGCGAAACCCCGTCTCTACTAAAAATAATAATGATAAAAAGAATTAGCCAGGTGTGGTGGCACATGCCTGTAGTCCCAGCTACTCAGCAGCTGAGGTGAGAGGATCACCTGAGCCTGGGAGACCGAGGCTGCAGTGGGCCGAGATCACATCACTACAGTCCAGCCTGGGTGAGAGAGTGAGAGAGAGAAACAGATAAGATAGAAAGCAAAAAATGAAGAAGCAACCCAGAGATTAATAATTGCAAGAAGCAGCCACCATTCCCAGGTTTAGGGGAAAAAAGAAAAAAAGATACATGGCTCGTCCAGAACTTAGGCATGTGAAGGAGGCGGCTCCCTAAGGCTGGTGCTCAGACCTCCAAGGCAGGACACTGCAGATCGGTGCTTGGAACTCCCAGAGGGCACCTGCAGCCACACTCAGATGTCTGAGAGGAGCGCACTGACCTCTGAGGCAGCACCACATGCCTGGTGCTTGGGGTGCAGGTGGCATGGCTGCTGCTGGAGGGATGCAGACCTTAGTCAAAAATCAAAAGAGAGTTCCTTCTTCCCTCCTCCCACCATTCAATCTCCACCATTGCCTCCCATTAGCCAACTGGAAGCCAGTAAGGTATCTGGAAAATGAAGTTTGCAGATTTCCAGCCTCTGCGTTACAGAATAGAAATGGTGCGGGCAGGAGGTATGAAGATGAGAGGCAACAAACAAACAACTGTCCTGAAGGCTTTTGATATGCATTCTTCCATTGTCTTCCAGAAAGGCTCAATCAACTTACGCTGACACCAGCAGGGCAAGGAAATGCTGCTTCCTAAATCTCAATAACACTGAAGGTTATGATTTCAAACTTTGTTCTCAGTTTGACAGGAAAAAATTATACTTTGACTTGCTTTGCATTTCTTTGATTTTTAGTGATGTCAGATATATTTCTTATGTTTTTGGCCACTGTATTTATTACTTGTTTTGTGAATTGTTGAAACACAAAACTAAAATAATTAAAATGTCAGATTGTATGTCCTTTGACCATTTTTATTACACTATGTGCCTCTCTCTTCTCAATTCATAACACTATGCATTAAGGATATTAATCCTTGTTCTCCAATACATGCTGCAAATAATCTTTTCTCATAGTGGTTTGACATTTAGTTTTATTTATAGTGTTTCTGATGTCAGGTGGCTTAATTTATATGTGGTCAAATCGATTCATCTTTTCTTCTATGCATTTGCCTTTGGTTTTATACTTAGAAAGCTCTTCCCCAGGCCAAGATTACGTAAATATTTATATGTTCTTTATTCTTTATGTTTTTTACATTTTTAACACAAAGGGTTTTTTTTACATCGTAATCTTTAGGTGAAATTTATTGGGGGATATAGTGTAAAGTTAGAAATAATGGAATAATCCATTTTTCATCTATAATTTGTGTTTATTTATGTATTTATTGAGACGGAGTTTCGCTCTTGTTGTCCAGGCTAGAGTGCAATGACGCGTTCTCGGCTCACTGCAACCTCCACCTTCCAGGTTCAAGCGATTCTCCTGTCCCAGCTTCCCAAGTAGCTGGGATTACAGGCATGCACCACCATGCCCAGCTAATTTTGTATTTTAGTAGAGACGGGGTTTTGCCTTGTTGGCCAGGCAATCCACCCTCAGGTGACCTCAGGTGATCCACCGGCCTCAGCCTCCCAAAGTGCTGAGATTACAGGCGTGAGCCACTACGTCCAGCTTTCATCTACAGATGAAATAGATAGATGGATAGATATAGAGATAGAGATAGATATATGTGTGTGTGTGTCTATTTCTGCAGTATCTCTTTTATTCCATTAGTCTGCATGATCATTGCATTTTATTACATTCTTACAAAAATGTAAACTCCATGACAGTTGCCTCAGTTCCACTAGTGCCTAGAATGGTGTCCGGCACATAGCAAGTACTTGAGAAACACACATTATTGCTTGAGTGGACTATTCCTGTACCAGATCATTTCTGGTTTTGTTTTGTTAAAATTCACTTTTATCAAGGTATAATTTACACACAGCAAAACTCTCCTGTCTTAGTGGCCGGGTCAAATTTGAGAAACACACACACTTGGAAAACCACCATAACCAAGATACAGAATAGTTCCATCACCACAAAAACACTCTGTCATGTCTTTCTTTTCAATTAATTTTTTTATTTTAAACTGTGATTTTTAAAAAACATACCATTAAATTTGCCACCTTTTTGATTTTCAAGCATACGGTTCAGTAGTATTAAGAATATTCACATTGTTGTACAACAGATCTCCAGAACCTTCTCATCTTGCAGACCTAAAACTCTCTCTCATTAAACCACTCCCTTTTCCCCCCTCACCCCAGCTCTCTGGAAACTATCATTTTACTTTCTGTTTCTATGAAGTTGACTACTTTAGATACCTCATGTAAATGAGATCATTCACAATTTATCTTTTGTAACTGTCTAATTTCCCTTAGCATAATGTCCTCAAGGCTCATGCATGTTGTCACATGTGACGGAATTCCCTTCCTTTTACAGCTGAATAATATTCCACTGTGTCTATTAAGTTCTTTGGTAGTTGACTCCTACCCCACCCCTAGGTCCTGATGTTTTTTCTGTCTTTACAGTTTTACTTTTCCAAAATGTTATCTAAATGGAATCCTACCATATGTTTATGGTATATAGGCCTTTGAGTCAGGCTTGTTTTATTCAGCATAATGCATCTGAGGTTCACCATGCTGTTGTGAGTACCACTACTTCATACTTTTTTATCATTGAGTAATATTTCATTATATGACTCAATCACAGTTTGTTTATTCAGTTCTCAGCTGAAAACAAATTTGAGTTGCTCTCAATTTTAATTATTGCAGCTTTATAATGCTTTTTTTTTTTTTTTAATTTTTTGGAGACTGAATCTCTCTCTGTCACCCAAGCTGGAGTACAGCAGTGCCATCTTGGCCCATTCCAACCTCTGCCTCCCGGGTTCAAGTGATTCTCCTGCCTCAGTCTCCCACGTAGCTGGGATTACAGGCACACGCCACCACACCCAGCTAATTTTTATATTTTTCATAGAAACGGGGTTTCATCATGTTGGCCAGCCTGGTCTTGAACTCCTGACCCCAAGTGATCCACCCGCCTCCGTCTCCCAAAGTGTTGGGATTACAGGCGTGAGCCACTGTGCCTAGCCCTATAATGCATTTTTATAATGAAACCATCTAATCTAGTAAGCTGCCAAATGTATACCAGTTGTAGCCATCACTAGAGGAGAGTATCCCTAGAAGATGGAGGTAAGATTTCCTTCTGGGAGTAAGAATGGGAGGAACCAACTTCTAATAGATTCAGGAGCTTGAGTGATATTGGAGGAGTTGTGGGAAACAGCCAGGTTCTGCCAATAAAACCAGACACAGCAGACTCACAGGCAGTGTGGTGGGGCAGGGCACAGGGCATTAAGAATATAGGCTCTGGAGATGAGGAGCTCTGGGTATATTGCTCTTCCCTCTGACATTTCCTTGCTGAGTAATTGGGGCAACCTATTGACCAGCTGGAAGCCTTGGCTTCCTGCCTGTGAAATGGGGAACATGAGCGCATGCAATTGTCTGAATGTTTGTATCCCCCAGAAACTCCTACGTTGAAATCTTCACCCCATAACATGACGGTATTAGGAGGTGGGATCTTTGGGAGGTAATTAAGTCATAGAGGTGGAGACCTCATGAATGATATTTGTGCCCTTATGAAAGGGACCCTGGAGAACTGCCTTGCTTCTGCTGCCATGTGAGGACACCATGAGAAGGCACTGTCCATGAACCCAAAAGTGGGACCCTCACCCAACATCAGATCTGCTGGCAGCTTGATCTTGGACTTCTCAGCCTTCAGAACTGTGAGAAACAAGCTTTTGTTGTTTATAAGCCACCCAGTTTAAGGTATTTTGTTATAGGAGCTTGAATGGACTAAGACATAGCACATTCCCCAGGTGAAGTAGTTAGTGCAGTTGCTAGGCCAAAGTAACTGTCTGATAATTGATACTTTTTTACTAACTATGGTCTTGGGACAGTTAGGCTGGGTCTTGAAAAAGAAATTCACATAAGAACAAGTCCAGCTGTGTTTCTTCTGAAGAAAGTGTGCAAATGATGCAGATAATTGCAGAGGTTTTGAAACATGGCTGCAAATTCCTTGACATTCTTCCCTTCAAGAGATGGGCCTGATATGGTTTGGCTGTGTCTGCACCCAAAACCTCATCTTGAATTGTAATCCAAATTGTAATCCCCACGTATTGTAGGGGGGACCATATGCGAGGTGATTACATCATGGGGCAGTTCCCCCATGCTGTTCTGATAGTGAGTGAGCTCTTAGGAGATCTGATGGTTTTATAAGGGGCTTTTCTCCCCTTCACTCTTTCACTCTGCACTTCTCTTTCCTGCCACCATGTGAAGAAGGACATGTTTGCTTCCCCTTCTGCCATGATTTTAAGTTCCCTGAGGCCTCCCCAGCCATGCAGAACTGTGAGTCAATTAAACTTCTTTTCTTTATAAATTACCCAGTCTCAGGTATTTCTTCATAGCAGTATAAGAACAGACTAATACAGGGCCCATGTTCTCTCACCTGGAATCTCAGTGGACTTGCAATGGCTTTAATCCCATCCAGCAGGGCAGAAGTGACTCCATGTGATTTTGGAGGCTGGCTCAGAGAAGGCCATGCGTCTTTCACTGTGTTTGCTCTGAGACCCCTGAGCCATCATTAATTGCCAAAATACCCTGAAGCCCAAAGTCACAGTGCTGGTGAGACCATGTGGTGATACCACATGGAGGCCCTGAGACCTGTAGAAAGAGAGAGAGATCCAAATAAGTGTCCCAGCCCAGGCACCAGATGCATGGGTGAAGAAACTTCCAGATGATTCTAGATCACAGCCATTTGAGTCACCCCCATCCTTTGGGTCTTCCTACATGAGGCCCCAGACATCATGGAGACAAACCATCTCCTGTGTGCCCTACCCAAATTCCTGATCCACAGAATTTGTGCATGCAACAATGATGGGTATTTTGCGTCACTAAGTTTTGGGTTATTTTGTTATATAGCAACTGATAACCAGGATGGAGTTCTAGAAGGAACCGATAGAAGAAGAAAAAAAAAGGAAGCCAAAGTAGTAAGATTTATCGGTGTTCCTCCAGCAGCTGGCAAAAGCCACCCACCCACCCACTACAGGGCCCTCAGGCACACAACCTCATGCATGGGGATTGGGAGAATTCACCAGGCTTTTTTGCAGCCTCAGTGAAATAATTCCCAAGAATGCGTAACTTTGCTCCCTCTGTTTTTGTGCCTACTGAAAACCAATGGATGACTTAAACATGATGGCCAGGAATATTCTAGGTTCTGGAGAAAGTAGATCAGTTCCATAAATCAATAACCCCACTTTCCAGTTTATACATCAGTCTCTTGGTACTTTGATATGTGTGAATTAGCCCCAAGCTTCTGGAACACCTTACTATTACAGTGGAAGGATCATGGACTGAATCTCAGCTCAGCGTCTAAATCCCAGCCCTGCTGTTTAATAACTATGTGACGTTGGGCAAGGTGCTTGGCCTCCGTCTCAGTTTCCTGGTCTGTAAAACGAAGTCAGGAAAGTCTTCTTCACACAATCGTTACGGAGGTGAAATGAGATGCCATCTGGAAAGGGCTAGCACAGTGTGTGACTCATCATAAACTCACTGCTGATGTGATCCTTCATTTCTCTCCCCACCTCCAGAAAAGCTGCAGAGTAGTTTCTGGACCACAGTGACACCCCCTCCCAAGTCTTCCCAACACTCTCTCTCCCCTACTCCAGGCATTAACCCTCAGAGAGCCTGGCTGTGGGAGCCCAGTGTGTTTCTCTGGGATCTGCCACCTCTGGCCACAGTAATGCCGGCACATACAGAGGTTTTTGGCATGGCCAGCACCAGACTGGCTTCCTCTATGGACTTGCTCCTGCCCCTGCAGGCTCTGACTGGAGAGGTTGAGAGGAAATCAACTGGGAGCTGACTGGGGATGCATGACCGGGATGACAGCATGCAGTCCCTGAAGGCAAATAGCCCTATCCCATCAATTTGCAGGAGTGGAGAGAAGACAGGAGCTTGGGAAATTACAGTCCCATCAGGCCACCATCATCTCCTACAGCTCATGAAAGTGATCAACAGCCCTTCCGCTCTCATTTTAAAGATTAAACAGGAGGAAGGATGACTCCATCGGATTGCAGCCCGAGCCGCTGGCCCTGAATGCCAGAAAACGAGATGGATTGAGTGCCCACGACACAGAAAGAAAAGATGAATCTCCATATTTCACTGGAAGAAGCCAGAGTCACGCTCAAGGAGGCACGTGGTCCCTTTGTGTCCCAGCCTCAGGTTGGATCCCTGTGCTCTCTTGCAGGGTCCAAGTCCAGGCTCTGGATCAGTTTCAGGACAGCAGGGACCAAATGTGTTTTGTTCAGCATGTATCAAGCACTCAGTAAATACGAATGAATGAATGAATGAATCCTTGTTCTGTCTTTCTAGCTATGCGATTTTGGGCAAGTCACCTTAGACAAGTCAAATGGCCTGTCTGAGCCTCAGTTTCCCCATCTATTAAATGGGACTAGGGATATCCACCACCCTACGATTATTGCGAAGATAAAATGACATCGTATGAGGAAAGCACAGTAGCTGGTGTATATTACAAGGTGCCTGGGTAAGGAAGAGGCCAGGTGGGAGACTCAGTCATCAGCCCAAAGCCAGAGGGGTAGGACAAGAAACAGAAGTCCAGGCAGGGCAGGGGGCTGGCTGCATGGCACACAGTCCTGAGGTGTTTGGGACAAAGATGTCCCTACTCTGGCTCACCGTTTTCACTCTCTGTGCCCTATCTCTTGTCCGCATCCCATCTGCCTCGTAGGGAACGTGCAGAAGACTGTGGCGTGTGCTTAGTGCATTCTTCATCTCAGTGGCATAGGAATGGTATTCAAGAAGGAAATCGCTTTGTCAGGAATGGTTCTGAAACTGTCACGGAGGAAGGGGCATTTGTACAGGCCTGTGACGGACAGACACGGCATGGCTGGTGGGACAGGAAGCCAGGCATGTGTGTGGGAGCGGGATACATTACCTGGAGGCTCCAAAAGACCAGACTGAGGACTTCACAATCACCAGGGCAATGGGGAGTTATGGCAGCCTCCAGGGTAGAAGAGCGATCCCTGGAAAGAATTCCTTAGCTTTGTTAAACAATTGGCATTTCAATTCCTCCACAAAAAGGGATCAGCAGTTCCACACTGGTTCCTGGAGCAGAAAGGAGGAAAACAGCAGGGACGGGACTGGAAGAACCCTGCTCCCGAGTCACCCCCAGCTCTCCTCTCTAAGGGCACCAGACGCCCCAGGAGAGTCACTTAACTGCTTCGAGCCTCAGCCTCCTCGTCTGCTTCCTGAGATAGCTGTGGAAAGATCCAATGCGGCAACACCGGGAGGGCCCCGCACAGGCCCCCATGGCAGCAGAAGCAAGCATGTCTGCGTCTGGGTTAAAACAGAGGCATGGGCAACCTGGTGGGATAAGTTATTTTGAAAGACGGAAGAAAGGGGCTGGCAAGGCCTGGAAGTTCAGGCTGCTGGCTAGGGAGGTCACCAGCAGACTTTGGGAAGCTTTCTGGGAGTGATGTCTCCTGAAAGTCACTGACCGTGGGCAAGATATTATATAGATATTATATTATTCTTTGCCCCAGGATTCTTCTCCTGTCCTTTCCTAAGTTCCTACAAAGTCCCAAGGGAGCTGTTGGCTGAAAGACAGTGGAGGAGGGCTTCTTCTTTCAGCTGGGGATGAACTGGTGGTTGGTTTGGACGTCCCCTGGGCAAGAACTGTTCAATTACAGATCCCATCTGGGCATGGGGTTCCTGAAGATGTCCCCCTCCTCATGGCCAAAATGTCATCAGGACCATAAAGTCATCCTGTTTCCTCAGAGACAACAAACAGAGAGATGAGTGTGGGGTCCAAGCCTTAGCAGCACGACTGGGGTTTGTGTCGAAATGCAATCCAGATCCACGCAGCTCGCGCTGCAGTCCGGCAGTCCCTGGCCTTGGCGGGTGTCCAGTATCCCCAGAGCTCCTGGTACTGACTGCCTTTCTGCTGAAACAGACTGGGTCTTTGCACAACAAGGAAGGAGTATGAGCCCAGCATCCCCCTGTCAAACCTCAACTCCGGAGTTACTACGCCAGTGGGTCCTGTGGGAGCCAGGCAAGATTTGCTTTAAAAAAACAATGAGAAAAAAAATTGAACTTATCACTCACGGCTTTTCACTTAAACCCCCTGCAACAGCTCCCCAGCTGCTGTTTCCTCCTCCTCCAGGCTGGCTCCTGCCCACCCTCTCCTTGATGCCAGATGGGTCTTTCCAAACTGCAGCTCTGGTCAAGTCATTCCTCAGTTCAGAAAGTCTGCTGTGGCTCCCCAGTACCTAAAGAAGTACCTGCATACTCCCCACCCATGCATGCCCGGCCTCCCTTCCTCCCTCAAGACCAGTCTCAAATGCTGCCTCCTCCAGGAAGCCTCTCCTGGTTTTCTTGGAGCCATTTGGGACTACTCCCCTTCCCAACCCCTATCAGTCTTCACTTGTTCCAGAGCCCAACCCAAGGTCTAGGGTGGGAGGGCCACCTGGAGCAGGGCACAGAGCCAAGGAAGACACAAGGAAAAGGAAGTCCCTCCCCATGAAGAGCTGATGGCTTCCCCAGGAACCTGCCCACCCCTCACACACACACAGATACACACTGACATCTGGCAAATAAAGAATACAGTCATGGTGACAATTATCTCACCAAACCCAAGAGGCCAGGGACACCAAATATCGGGCAGCTGGTGTCTGTGCATGGAGATGGCGGGGGTGACAGGAGGGGTGATGGGCATAGCAAGGGGTTAGAGATATCCCAGGATGGCAAATTTAAATCAAACTATAGATTTTTGGGGTTTTTTTTGGTTTTTTTTTTTTGTTTTTGTTTTTGTTTTTTGAGATGGAGTGTTGCTCTGTCGCCCAGGCTGGAGTGCCGTGGTGCAATCTTGGCTCACTGCAACCTCTGCCTCCAGGGTTCAGGCAGGATTCTCCTGCCTCAGCCTCGCGTGTAGCTGGGATTACAGGTGCGCACCACCACGCCTGGCTAATTTTTGTATTTTTAGTAGAGACGGGGTTTCACCATGTTGGCCAGTCTGGTCTTGAACTCCTGACCTCAGGTGATCCACCCGCAGGCTGTGGGTGATCCACAGCCTCCCAAAGGGCTGTGATTATAGGTGTGAGCCACCGTGCCTGGTCAAAACTACAGAATATTAAAACTGAAGGAGATCTTGGACCATCCAGTCAAATCATATATACACAAAGAAAGTGAGGCTCAGAGAGGGGCGTCCAGCAAAGATTTCCAGTTAGAGGGCAAAAGAGTCTTCATTTAATTCATTCTGTCATTTGGTCATTTCTTCTTTCAACCATTCCACCACTTTACTAAGCCCCTGTTAGATCCTGGTGCTCATGCCAGACTCTAGGCACACAAAGTTGAAGAAGAAACAGCCCTGACACCCACGGGGCTGAGAGTGGATGAGGGTGACAGTGACAGGCTGGAGGTCAGTCTGCAATGGGTGGAAGCAGAGAAGGGAGTGATGCTGGGGTGGCTATGTGGGTGGACAAGAAGTGATCCTGGAAGACTTCCCAGTGGAGGTGATGGCTGTAAGGAATCTGTAGGAGTTTCTGCAGGATCAAAGCAAAATTAGCAGTGGAACCTGTGCATATGGACTTGTCCCTCCTCTGCACTACAGGATTTTTACATCTCAATGCTGCCTGAAGGTAGTTGCAAGAAAGGGTCGCTGTCACCCTGGCCTGGTTCATCCCTGTAGAGCCACAAGCCTGAGGCCATATAAAGCATTGTGTTGATTACGGGATTAGAAAGGCCCATTGTGAATTGGAGAAAGGCTGTCTTGCCAATCACAGTGAGACTGACTGGCAACCCTGGGGCAGATCTTGAATTTACTAAACAGCTTCCTACTGTAAGGCCTGACTGCAAGTGGAAATGACTTTAGGGCTCACTGAGTCATTTTACAGATGAGGAAACTCCAGCCCATGCAGGGAGAGCCCCTTGCCCAAGGCTACACAGCAGGTCAGTGGCAGAGTTGGAACTTAAAGCAGGTTTCTCAACTCTTAGGCCAAGTGCAGGGGGGTGGGGAATATTGCAGTTAAAGAAAATGGTCAAGTCTATTCTCTAGACAAGAAGTCTCAAGGGAATCAACGTCATCATAAAACACAGAGAAACAAACAATAAAGAGCAAGAACATGATTTAAAAATATATAATCAAGAATGGATATAGATGTTAAGTGCTGAGTCAAGACAATTTGTGAAGCTTCAATCTGTAAACCCCTGCATGAGTTTCAACAGATTCCCTTTCCTCCAGGAAGCCTTCTCTGATGCCCCTCCAGCTGGATCAGTGTCTCCAATGAGCAACCCTGGTACCACGTATCATGTGTCCTCCTCTATAATTAAATTTGGTAGGCTGTACTGTAATTGTCTATCTCTTTGAACCTCTTTTCCACAAGACTGTAATAAGCTCCTTGAAGGCAGGAATGGTGTCTCATTTATTGCTATGCTCCTATTTACCCAGCATATAGCAGATGCTCAACAAACATTTGTTAAGTTAATGTCTGCACACTTTAAAAAGGGATGTTTCTTCCTGAAGACCAGGACAAAGAAAAACAGAACTCTTCCATGAATTGAATCTCCATCTATCCATCCTTTCATCCCCGCCTTCCTCCATCTATCCATCCATCATCTTTCTCTCCTTCCTTTTGTCCCTCCTTTCCTCCCTCACTCCCCACCTCCCTCTTTCCATCCATCCATCCATCCATTCATCCATCCATCCATCCACCTATCCATCTATCCTTCCATCCACCCATTCATCCATCCCTTCATCCATCTATCCACCCATCATCCTTCATCATCCATCCATCCATCCATCGATCCATCCATCCACCCACCATCCATCCATCTATCCATCCATCCATTCATCCATCTATCCAACTATCCATCCATCCATCCATCCATCCATCCATCCATCCATCCATCATGCATCCAACATTTCTTGAGCAACACGAGAGGTTGACCCCTGAGTTAAAAAGGGGAATGAAGCCCGTTCTCTGAAGTGGAAAGCTCTCTGTTTGCAGGATCCTGCCCATAAAAACCATCATCAATGTTTTGTAGAAGACAGCAGAGTAATTTAGAGATGTGACGTAATCAATATTTCGTGGTCCCTGAAATCCGTCTTTGTTAAATGAACAACGAAAGACTATGACCAGGGAAGTCCACTGACAGGCCAAGGGGAGAAATTCGGGGGGACATTGATGCGGAATAAACCCACCTGCTGGGCGGAGCTGTGGGACCACCAGGAACCTTTCTGTTATTACTGATTACTGCACTGACAATGAAGGCAGCGCCCCTCATTCCCAAAGCTGCACGCAGGAATGACAGGGCTCAAGTAATGGCATGACAAATCTTCCCTGTAGGAGGCATTGGTACAGGTTCAACCCTGACCTGCCTGCCACAAGGACCATCCCTGCTGATGACTCCCTGTCCCCTGGAAAACTTGACCAAGGTGGCAGTAATGTTAGTAGCCAGCTATTCTTTGCAGCAGCACATGCCTTCACAGCCTTTTCTCCTTTGAGCCCTTTGAGGATCCCTAGAAGGAGTTATTATTCTTCTTCCCTTTTCCCAGATCAGCAAACAGAGGTTCAGGAAGGTGAGCTGACTTGACCAAAGTGATAAAGTTTGCAACTGTCAGCAGGAAGGCAAATCAACCACCTAACCAAGACTTTTGGGGCTGTGACTCAGAATCAGAATATAATAAAATCCAAAATGGCATCTTCCAGTTTAGATCCAGAGTGAACACAGCTCAGTGTTGGGCCGGAAATTAGGAGCAATGTCAAGACTTAGAACTGAGCCCTAGCCTGGGGTTTCAGCACCCAAGCTGGGGATGGGCGTGTAGATGCCCTCTGAGCCAGGACCTGTCTTGCTCATGTGCATACACCAAGGCTAACAAGGTCCTTCTTAGTCACAGCCCTGGATCATCCATTTCAAATCAAAAATGAATTCACGAGGGCTGCCAGCTGTCGTTTTTGTAATGACATTTGCTTTCAAAGCCCAAGGCCATGCTAGTGACAAAGTAAAGCAAACTCAGAAAGGGTAGGAGGGGTAGGCTTAGGTGAGTGGGCAGGGAATTGCCACAAAACCTCATGTGGAGTTGAGCACCATAGTTGTGACTGAGATGCCTACACATATGCACACATACGATGCACATGTATGCACGCACGCACACACACTCCTAACAGACAACCCGATGGCAGGGAAAGGGATTCCAGTGCTCAGTTTAAGAGACCTGGATTCTGATTCCAGCTCTGCCCCGGATGCATTGAGTGCCCTAACATCTCCATGTCTCAGTTTCCTCATCTATAAAACAGAATGGTAATAGCACTTACCTTTTGGGTTGTTAGACCAGTGTCTGGCCACATCGAGTGCCATATGAGTGTAAATTAATTATATAAATTAATTTTCTTTAATGTATTTATATTAATAAATTTAATAAAAAATAATAAAATTAATAAATTAAAATTTTATTTTAAGTTAAAAATTAAAAATAAAATTAATAAAAATCGATTACTTTATTAATAAATTGATTATTGATAAATTATTTATTAATAAATGTATTAATAAATTAACAAAGTAATTAATCCCCTAAGTGGCTTTACTGGGTAACTACTGGCCTGTTGTGATGGTTAACACTGAGTGTCAACTTGATTGAAGGAAGCAAAGCGTTGATCCTGGTGTGTCTGTGAGGGTGTTGCCAAAGGAGATTAACACTTGAGTCAGTGGGCTGGGAAAGGCAGACCCACCCTTAACCTGGGTGGGCACAATCTAATCAGCTGTCAGCTCAGCTAGAATATAAAGCAGGCAGAAAAACGGGAAAAGACTAGACTGGCCTAGCCTCCCAGGCTACATCTTTCTCCCATGCTGGATGCTTCCTGCCCTCGAACATTGGACTCCAAGTCCTTCAGTTTTGGGACTCAGACTGGCTCTCCTTGCCCCTCAGCTTGCAGACAGCCTATTGTGGGAACTTGCAATTGTGTGAGTTAACACTTAATAAACTCCCCTTTATACATATCTCTATCCTATTAGTTCTGTCCCTCTAGAGAACCCTGACTAATGCACCTGTCTTCCTGGCCCCCTTTTTTCTGGAAACTTCCTCCTTGCTCCCTTCTGTGTGGTTGCAATGGACCGCAGCCATGGAAGCAGTCCACACTGACAGCTAAGAGTGTGAGCTCTGAAGTCAGGCTGCTCAGCCTCAAATTCCCATCTTCTAGCTTTACATCTCTGGATTTGTAACTTAACCTGCCCAAGCCTCACTTTCCTCATCTGTAAAATGGGGAGGAGAATCTTACCTGTTTCACAGGCTTGTTGGGAGGATGCAATTGACAAAATGCCTGTGCTTAGCACATAATAAGAGTTTGATGATGAATGTATCTGCTAAAATTATATTTTCATTCCAAGTAACTTATTGCCTCTGGCCATGGTTGACTGGGCCTGGGGGGCATTTGAATGAAATTGAGCCAGTCAGCTTCTTCCTTAGGAATTTGTAGTTGATACTGAAATGGAGTTATTTTGACTCTCATTGGTGGCTAGCCCTGTGAAATGTGAGCACGGTGCTGTGGCTGCCAGCTTCCCACCAAGTATAAGGAACCTAATAAGCTGGTCTGCAAGGGAGGTGCAGAGAAAGGACTTCAGTTCCTACTCTCAAACACCTGGTCTCAAGTGGTCTGCCTGCCTCAGCCTCCTGAGTACCTGGGATTACAGACCTCAGCCTCCTGAGTACCTGGCATCACAGGCAGGCGCAACAGCACCTGGTTTTGTGTCATTTTCTTCTCCACACTTCTGAAGAGTGTGGAGTCCCCACCCCTTCCCCAGTCAAGTGCGGTTGCCCTGACTCTGCCCTCTTCCATCTCCTCTCCATCTATCATGTTGTCAAGCTGTCCTGGTGCTGTGAGACAGCACTGTGTCCTCAGAGTGACTGGCCCCTTCTTACTTCAGCTGACTTAAGTGAGCTTCAGTGCCTGGCCCTGACTTGACCTCTGTTTCCTCAGCCGTAAAATAAGCAAGCTGGGGCTGAGATGGCCGAGGAGTTTTGCAGCTCTGACCTCCTGGGTTCACACTGGAAAGCTGCAGAACAAACTGATGGATTCTGTGTGTAGCCCCAGGTTATACACAGAATCAGATCAATTTCAGGGCTGTAGACATCTCTGAAATTAACACCTCTTTCTTTAAGTTCTCTAGATCTTTTCTTTTCTTTTTTTCTTTTGAGACGGGGTTTCGCTCTGTCGCCCAGGCTGGAGTGCAGTGGTGTGATCTTGGCTCACTGCAAGCTCTGCCTCCCAGGTTCATGCCCTTCTTCTGCCTCAACCTCCTGAGTAGCTGGGATTACAGGCGCCCACCACCACGCCTGGCTAATTGTTTTGTATTTTTAGTAGAGATGGGGTTTCACCTTGTTAGCCAGGATGGTCTCAATCTCCTGATCTCATGCTCCACCCACCTCAGCCTCCCAAAGTGCTGGGATTACAGGCGTGAGCCACTGCGCCTGGCCTAGATCTTTTCTTTATTGTTCCCTGGATAGTGCCCCATTAGATGTTTATGCCACATTTTGAGCCCCTGCTTTGTGGTCACCATGGGGAACATTACAGACCAGGTCACTTGCTTATAGATGCCTTGAGATCAAAGACCTGACCACGTTTCTCTAGATCCGTCATCCTGCTTCTAGACTATGCTTCTGGACTCTGTTGTTTTACACTTTAGATATTGTCTTTCAATTTTTGATGTCAATTTTGCCTTCTAGACAGTAAACAGGGTCTGTGTCATTTTCTTCTTTTGGGGGGATGCAGAGGATGAGGTCTTGCTCTATTGCCCAGGCTGGTCTCAAACTCTTGGACTCAAGTGATTCCCCACCCCACTCAGCCTCCAGAGTAGCTGGGATTACAGGCACGATCCACAGCGCCTGGCTTGGTGTCATTTTCTTCTTGGTGGCACTAGTGCATGTCAGATAGTCACATATGTTTGTGGGATGAATAAATGAACAAATGAATGAATGAATGACATGGACAAAATGAGTCTTTCCAGAGGAGAAAAACAGGAAAATGGAAGCTCCAGAAACCGAGCATATTGAGGGGAGGTACTTAACCTGGGGAGTAGATTTAGGGGGCACTGGAGAACTGTAAATACTGTAAGGGATTGTTATGTGGGAAAGAAATTAGAATCAATATGAACAAGTCACTATTTCTTGAGCACCTACTGTGTGCCAAACTCTGCACTAGGGGTTTTTCATCTTCGCACTCACTCCTTATGACAAACGCAAGGAGGAGTCCTTCTCATCTCCATTTTGTAAGTGACAAGGTGGATCCAGGCTGAGAGACACGAGAACCCATGGATGGGGTCCATCAGAGTGCTATTAAGGAAGAAAGCCAGAATTTGAAGGCAGGTCTGTCTCCATAGTAGAATTTCACCTTCCTACAGTGAAATAATAATAATAATAATAATAATAATAATAGGCCAGTGGCTCCCAAGGGCAGAACTAAGCCTGAGAGAAGTCATAGAGAGGACGTCTCTGACTTTATCCAAGAAAGAACTTCTAAATTCCAGGGCTGGCCCCAAGCAAAACAGATGGTGATACTCCTGTTCTAGGAGGTATGCAAGACGCCATAGAAACTGCTCCCTGAAGATGACCAGAGGACCAGTTGGTTCCCCTCTCTGAAGCGAGAAGAACTGCTTTTCAGATTCCAGAGGGTGCACCCCCCACCCTGACGCTGCAAGCTCCCTCGCCTCTACGTGGTGTTAGCACTGCGGGCTCCCAGGCAGAGGCCTCACCCACGTCCCCCCTCCACCACCCCCCGAGGAGCGGCTGCGTGACAGCCCCGCCCCCTCCAGCACTCCCCTCCTGGGGTCGGGAGGCCCCCTGGGGAGTTCCCAGGCAGCCCGGGGGTGTTGGCGGCTCAGGGCTGAGTCAGGAGCTGCCTGGCTCCACAGGGTCCTGCAGCAGCAGCCTGCAGGTGACAGCGAACAGCGGAGCCTGGAGGAGTGGTCCCTGCGCTGCCCACCGCCTCTGAGAGTCCGGGAGCCTCTGCAGGCACCTGGCCTGGTTGGGAGGCGCAGTCCGCTAGGGCGGACACCCGGGAGACTCCTTTAGGCCCCAAACCCCATCTCCTTCTGAGCGCCTGCTGTGTACCAGGGCAGCGCGTCAAGAAGCCAGCCATGGAGTCCAGCAGCACATTGCATCTCCCAGACTGCTGGCGGGTTCCATATCCTCTCCACGCCTCAGTTTCCCCACGAGCAAGACTGAGTAATCAGCCCTGGCCCCCGCGGGGTGGCAGAAGGGCCTGACAAGCAGATGGAAGCGAGAGTACAGAGGGGCCGGCGTCACCCCCACTTCATCCTCCCAGCAGCACTGTGAGAGGACAAACGCGGCAAAAGCACGTGCCCAGCGATCACTCGGTGGCACGTGGCAGAGGCTGGATTGGAATCCACGAAGGTCTGAAGCCAAGCCCCAGCTCCCTCTCCCCTGCTGGGGCTTTCTGGGAGCAGTCTCAGCTCAGCCCCAAAGCCTGAGGACCCCTTAACCACACACAGCACTGCACCCACTCTCCGAGTTGTGGGGTCACAGCTCTCCACAGCCGGGAGGGAGACAGTCCCTGGGGTCGCTACTGCCCCTATATCTCCCTGGAGGCAGATCCCTCAAAGAAAAGTCAGGGCACAAGGTTTAGGCCAGATGGCAGCCCCTCAGAGCAGTGGTCCATGCCCAGCAGGGAGGGTCCCTGGGCGGGGGTGGCCACGGAGAGCAGAGGCCTTTCTGGGAGCGAGGAAGGCAGGAAGAGAGCCACGGAACCTGAGGGCCAGGGCTGGGGACTGAGGGCCCCCTGCCTTCAGGGTGTGCCTGTGGCTGCTGGCTTCCTGGGTACACAGCTCAGGGTTCTGACAAAAACTCAGAGCTGCAGCAACAAGGGGAGGTGATGAGGGAGCAGGGCTCCAGGGAAAGCGATGCTGTCCAGGGGAGGTAGGAAACCTGTGTGGGTTCAAATCTCCATCGTGGCACTTACTGTGGAACCCTGGGAAACCTACCCACTCCCTGAGCCCACTTTCCCACATGGGAGATGGGGAGCACGATCTCACCTGTTCATCCTCCGGAGGATGGAAGCAGACAATGGACAGGAAGCAGCCGGCACAGTGCCAGGGCCCTGAGCACCGTGGGTGTGCCCAGCACAGTGGGTGCTCCCTACACAGTTATGCTTATTAAGGTTCCCCAGGCCCCAGGCTCTTAAAACCCCCAGACCTGCGAGGCTCCCTCGAGGAGACAAGTATCCCAGTGGCCTGTTGTGTATAAGGAGGTCTCCCAACCTGAGTGGGACGGTTCACCACAGGTTCAAAGCCCACCCGAGGGCCTTGCCTGCTCTGCATGGGTGCCACTGCCCCTCCACCTTAATGGGTTTCCTTCCCAAACCACCCCAGAGAAGCCACTGAGGCGGAGGATGGATCACCCTGGCCTAAGCCTGTGTGCTGATCTCCCCTGTCCACTGCCCCAGCCCCAGCAGCTCAGCCACACCAGGAACATCGATCATGAAAGCCAAGGGCTGTGTGGCTGCACTTGACATCCCAAATGGCTGGAGTCTGACCACACCAGGACAGAGCTGGCCTTCCATGGGAGTCTGACCACACCAGGACAGAGCTGGCTTTCCAACAGGGCTCTCTTGAGAGATGGGCTGCGGGTGGTGGGAGAAAGCTCTGGGATTTTGGAGGGTCTGGGTTGGAATCTGCCCTTTCTCAGCTGTGTGACTTTGGGCAAGTCCCTCCCTTTTCCAAGTTCATTTCTCTTGCTCTGTAAGGTGGGTTAATGACATCCACCGCACCAGGTTGTTGAGAGACTAAATGAGATTGTGAATAAAACTTCATGTGGGCCAGGTGCAGCGGCTCATGCCTATAATCCCAGCACTTTGGGAATCTTAGGAGGACAGATTGCTTGAGCTCAAGAATTCCAGACTAGCCTGGGCAACATGGGCAAAATCCTATCTCTAATAAACATTTTTTAAAACATTATTTTGAGATGGAGTTTTGCTCTGTCGCCGAGTCTGGAGTGCAGTGGTGCAATCTTGGCTCACTGCAACCTCTGCCTCCCAGGTTCAAGCGATTCTCCTGCCTCAGCCTCCTGAGCAGCTGAGATTACAGGCACTTGCCACAAAGCCTGGCTAATTTTTGTATTTTTAGTAGAGACAGGGTTTCAACATGTTGGCCAGGCTGGTCTCGAACTCCTGACCTCATGATCCTCCCGCCTTGGTCCCTCAAAGTGCTGGGATTACAGATATGAGCCACCATGCCTGGCCATAAATATTTAAAATTTTTTATAAAAAATAATGATAAAACATCATTTTACAAGTTTGTGAGGATGTGGAGAAATTGAAACCCTGGTGCATTGCTGGTGGGAATGTGAAACGGTATAGGTTCCTCAAAAAGTTAATCATGTCACAGAATTCCACATGACCCAGCAATTCAATTCTTAGGTGTATACACAAAAAAATTGAAAATAGAGGCTCAGACAAATACAGGTATGCACACATTCATAGCAGTCTTATTCATAGTAGCCAGAAGGTGGAAGCAACACAAGTATTCATTGACAGATTCATGGATAAACAATATGTGGTGTAGCCACACAAGGGAATATTATTCACCCATAAAAAGGAATGAAGTGCTCATATATGCTACAATGTGTATGAAACTAGAAAGTGAACTGAAGGAATCCACACATAAAAGGTCATTATTTTATGATTCCATTTATATGAAATGTCCAGAATAGGTAAATTCATAGAGGTAGAAAGCAATTTGGGTTACTAACAGCTGGGGCTAGGAGAGAATGCATACAAGGTTTCGTTCTAGAGTAATGAAAATATTTTGGAACTAGATAGAGGTGGTGGTTACACACATTGTAAATATACTAAATACCACCAAATTGTTACTTTAAAATGGTTACGTTATGTTGTGTGAATTACATCTCATTAAAAACAAAAAGTCATTTGCACACACAATGCCTGACATGATGGAGTAAGACAGTTGATTTCAGGTCCTGGTTCTTCCAGTTACTCACTAGTGACTTGGGACAAGTCATTCTGCTGGTCAGAGCCATAGTTTCTGTATTAACTGTTCTCTCACACAGCTAATAAAGACATACCCAAGACAGGGTAATTTATAAAGGAAAGAGGTTTAATTGACTCACAGTTCCGTATGGCTGGGGAGGCCTCACAATCATGGCAAGAGGCAAATGAGGAGCAAAGTCACGTCTTACATGGCGGCAGGCGAGAGAACTTGTGTAGGGGAACTCCCCTTTATAAAACCATCAAATCTCAAGAGACTTATTCACTATCATGAGAATAGCATGGGAAACACCCTCCTCCATAATTCAATTGCCTCCCACTGAGTCCCTCCCATGACCTGTGGGGATTATGGGAGCTAAATCCAAGATAAGATTTGGGTGGGGACACAACAAATCCATATCAGCTTCCTCACCATAAAATGAAAAAAGAATACTTGCCAGGTGCTGGGAGGATAAAATAAAATGATGTACAGAAAGTGCCTAGCACAGGGGCTGTTGTGTTAGCACAAACGATGCTTTATAACAGAGTTGGAATTATGGGCAGAACAGGCATAACTCATCAGGTGATCAAAGACACCATCTCTTCACCTCTGTTCAATGGGGTGATGTTCCTCTGCCCCTGGGCAGATCTGTGTCCTCTCTGCTCCCCACAGGTAATTCTAGTATTTGTTGAGCACCTACTATGTGCAAAGTTTTCACCAGCTGTGGTGCTGCAGTGTTGAGGCTATGGAAGTGAATAAGGTGGATTCCCAGCCTCCAGAAGTGTCTGGGGAGCTCAGATATGTACATAAATAGCTCCAATACAGTGTGTGCACAGCCGTGACAGAGAAGCAGATGCAGGACAATGAGCACTCCCAGGAAACAAGAGCAGCTCCAGCTGCAGGAGGTGGAGCGGGGACGTGGGGCAGGGAGATGGGAACCAGAGAAGAGCTCTAGCAGCTGAGCTTTGGGGACAGGATTTCTTTCATGAGATGGGCAGGGGGCTTTCAACGTAGCAAGCACAGCCTGAGCCAAGGTGCAGAGGCTGGGAGGGCTGACGGAGCTCCAGGAGGGCAGAGGCTTGAGCCGAGAGTCTCTGTCCTTCTAAGGCCAGGCTGCAAGTTCCCTGAGTGTGGCACTGGATCTGTGCTGCCCTTAGTCATACCAAGGGCCTGGCATGCCTTGAGCACCTGACAGAGATTTGTGGAATGAATGAAGACATGAATCAATGTCCAATTCATTTGAGTCTCTTCGAGCTATTTTCTGTAACATGCAGCTGTTATATTTTCTATAACATAAGCTAACTTATAGATGTAGTTTCTGAAAAACTGCTCTGGTTAAAGCAACTCGCTATCTGGATGCCTGGAAAAGTTACCTCAATTCACCATTAAGAGAGAAAGCTAACATTTATGGAGCCCTATTATGTGACAGGTACCATGCTAAGCGGGTTCTGAATTATGTCTTTCAGTCATGAGAACAACCCTTTAAAGCAAGGGCTACTGTTTGGTTTAAGTCACACATGAAGAGACTGAGGCCCAGAGAAGCTAAGTAACTTATCCAAGGTCTCACAGCTGGTAAGGGCAGAAGAGGGACTTGATTGTAACCATAGGGCTTATGCTCTTGGCCATGATTTGACGTTGCTCTGGATTTAAATTGGTCTACTTTTGTGTCAAATATTATCCTGGAAAGAAAACGTGTGCTCAGAGAAAATTTTCACCAGTGTTGACTTTTAACTGCCTTTTTAAGCTGTTGATATAGAAACATTATATGTAATATACGTAAATATATCGTTATATATGTAAAATAATGTAGAATAATAATTTCAAAAAAGGAACTAAATGACACTCGCAAAAGAACAGGCCAGCATTGTTTTGTATACAGCAGCAAACAAAGCAGACGAAGTTCTCATAAAGTTTATGTTCAAAAATAAAATGGTATGTGGATGATGGAGAGACTGAGAGAAAGAGAAAAATAAGGAAAATATCAGACCCAGCGCAGTGGCTCATGCCTGTAATCCCAGCACTTTGGGAGGCCGAGACAGGAAGATCACTTGAGCCCAGGTGTTCAATACCAGCCTGGGCAACATGGCAAAACCCCATCTCTAAAAACTCTGCACGGTGGTGCACGCCCCTAGTTCTAGCTACTCAGGAGACTGAGGTGGGAGGATCACCTAAGCCAGGGAGGTAGAGGCTACGGTGGCCATAACTGCACCACTGCACTGTAGCCTGGGAGACAGAGTGAGACCCTGTCTCAAAAAGAGAAGAAAAGAAAAGAAAAGAAAAGAAAAGAAAAATATTAGAGAGGAATACATCTGAAATTCAATACTGCAAAGTATTAAAAAGTAAAAATAGGGTGAAGTGATCAATAGTGACTTGGTGGTTACTTCGAGTGGGGTGGCCAGATCAGGAAAGGCCTCTTGGGGAGGGGAAAGTTAAGCTGGGAGGTGATGAGCAGAAGGAGGCAGCCGTCTGACCATTCCAGAGCAAGGGACAGGCCAATGCGAAGGTCCTGAAGTGGGGACCCACTTGGCAGGTTCCTGTAACAGCGAGAGAGTCTGTGTGCTGAGTTCGCCGGGGTGGGCGGGGGGCATCATAGGAGCTTCCTGTGCTGGTCAAGGAGACTGGATTCTGGTCCAAGTGCCTGGGAGGTGTTGGAGAGAGTTACTGGATTTGACTTCCGCTGTTTAAAGATCACACTGGCTACCATATAAGGAGGATTTGATTGTAGAGGACAGGAGGCCAAGGAGGGAGTTTGTGGCCATGGTCCAGGCGAAGGATGAGGACCAGAGTGATGCTGGCGGAGAGGGAACAGCAGCCACCCCAGGCACACACTGCATGCTGGAGGGGAGGTCCATGGCTCCTCCTGTTGGGGGAGACAGAGAATAAGGGAATAGGCATAAGGGAGAGAGGAATCTAGAATAATTTCTAGTGCTTTGTGTAAGCAACTGGGCGGACCGTGCCATTATCACAGACACAATTAGATCCAGGGAGAGGGTGATACTCAAAAAGGCTCCTTCTGCCGTGGGAACTTTGAGACGCTCAATACCCATCTACGTACGCCGGGCAGGCCTGGAGCTGGGGTTGAGAGGAGATGTCCATCTGGGTGTCACTGGCATAGGGATGGTGCCTAAGCTCATGAGTCTGGGTGGGGTCACCTGAGGAGGGACGGAGTTAGACGAGGTAGAGCCCAGGCATGCAGATCAAGGAGAATCCTGGGACCGAGATGCCATGCAGAGGCTGTGCAGAGGAAGAGCAGCATCAGGAGACTGGGAGAGGAGGAGAGACGAGTAGGAAGGGCCAAGAGGAGAAGGTACTTCAAGAAGGAGAAAACAACCAGCTGTGGTCACCTGCAGCTCAGCAAAATGCTAGATGCAACACTTGCTTGGAGAGAGGTGGTCGCGGCGGGAGAAGGCACTGAATCGAAGTACCAAAGGCAGTGAATCTAGACTTAGAGAAAGCTCGGTTGAGCATTCAGAATTTTTGGCCCTGAAGAATAGCAAAGAAATGGAGTGCTCCCTAGAGGGGGATACGAGGTCAGGGGAGGAAGTTTTAAAGTTTGGACATGCTAGGACATTTTTGTGTCCTCCTGGGAATGATCCAGGAGAAAGGGAGGGAGCAAAGAGTCAGGAGAGTGGAGATAATTGCAAAGTCCTTGATAGCTGAGACGAGGGACAGGCACCCAGTACACAACAGGGACCCTTTCCTTGCTGGAATAGGAGGGAAGGCAAAGAGTTTAGGCACAGAGGGGGTTGGCTGGTTGCTTTGAGGCCGAGACAACGAGGGAATTTCCATCCACTTGGTATTTGACTCTGGCAGAGTTACCAGCAGAGAGAGGGAAGCAGGGAAAACACATGGAAGTTCAGAGACAGAAGGAAGAGTGAAATTGTCAGCGTAGAGAACAAAGGGAAGTGTGGGAGGGTTTGAGGGCAGCAGAGGCACCCATGTGGTCAGGCTGTGGATCCCAGGCCTCAGTGTAGTCAAGCTGTCCCTCCTGTAAACAATGCTGAACATCTTTGCACGTCAAGCCTTTTTATATTGAACTTTATATTGAGTAAAAATATTTGCTGTTTTTTCAGAATTGAGTCCTGGAAGCAGGTGTAGATTCAGAGATATGAACATTTGAAAGACTAGTGACAGTGGTGGCAGGCACCTGTAGTCCCAGCTACTCGGGAGGCTGAGGCAGGAGAATGGCGTGAACCCAGGAGGCGGAGCTTGCAGTGAGCCGGAGCTTGCAGTGAGCCGAGATCGCGCCACTGCACTCCAGCCTGGGCGACAGAGCGAGACTCTGTCTCAAAAAAAAAATAAATAAATAAAGGAAAGACTAGTGACAGATATTGAAAGCATATTGTTAAGTCATGTCCCAAAAACAGTAGTTCCAACCTATGCCGCCCCAGCTTCCCATGAGGGGGGGTTTTCACCTGGAAGCACCATCACCAGAAGGCTGCCATGTTAGTATTTTTTAAACATCCATCCTAATTTGAAAGCAAAGGGTAGTATCTCCTTGTTGTGCTTACAACTTTTCCATTGCTTTGACTCATTGGAGTGAACCGCTTTTATAGTATATTAGCTATCTGTCTTTTCTCTTATTATAGATTTTTCTTTGGTGGCACATTTAAAGAGTCTCTGGGATAAATCTCAGTGGTATCATGGGCACAAAGCTCATCAGTAACAAAGCGGGGAACGAGCTTGCGGAGAGGAATTTTGTGGCTCTTTGTTTTCCTGATAGTGGCAAAAGCATAAAGAAACAAAAAGCCAAGAAACTGAGTCAGGGCCAGGAGCAGCATATTTTAAAGCTAATTTAAATAGAAGGCTTCGTTTAAGCTGTCACCTCTGCCTCTCTATTTCTTACATATGTACACACACACATATGCATATGTGGGTGACAGTGAGTAATTATGCAGAGCTATATCTCAGCCCAGTCTTTTATGATGACTTTTATTAATTATTGAATAATTTGATAAATAATTCATTATTTTCCTGCTGGTGAAGGCATCATCAAAAATTCGTTGGGTAGAAGTCAAGCGAGCCCACAGTCTTTCTGAAGCTGGAAGAAATCCTGGCTATATTTCCCTCATTCGAGGGTATGAACATGTGTGTGTGTGTGTGTGTGTGTGTGTGTGTGTAGGCACGTCCCCGGGTGTTTGCCAAATGTGGAGGCCTGTGTGTAACAAGCATTCAAGAGATTGTGTCTATGAGCATATGTTGAGCATTTTGTGGCAAGGCATGTGTATGTTGGACATGTGTATGGGAATTTGAGTGGAGGTGTAGCTCCTGGCTAAGTGTGAGCTGAAAAGAAATTTCTCTTGAGACTTTATATTCTGCACTTTGTTATAATTTCTTTGGTCTCTGGTGATGGGAGCAGTAGTTATTTCTTTGTTTCGTATATAGGTCCTGCTTAATAAAAATGCCCAGATTTTGAACAGAGAAAATTGAAATTAAGAATATATGTGCACCAGGGAGCAGCAAGGAGCAGGACAGGGAGATGGCAGGGAATGAACAAGAACATCTCTTCCACCAGGAGGACCCCAAGCTGGGCTTCTTAGTGCCTGGCACATAATGGTTTCTGGGTCAAGTCACTGAGGAATAAAAAAGATAAAGACAAAAAGAAGTTCCTTTGAAAAGGAAGATGAACCAGGGCATCAGCATGGTTTCTAGTCTGACCACTTTGGTTGTTAGTTTCTTAATGTTTCTGGGTTTCTGCCTACAAAATTTTATTAATAAATCCCTGCCCTACGACCACTGGAGGCTATTGTAAGAGCTTTGAAGAGAAGTGAATGCTATATCGCCCAGGGCATCAGGGGCAGTTGAAAGAACACAAAACAAAGATTTTTGTTCCTGTCTCGTCTCTATCACCCCCACCCCCAGCTGTGCAACAGGGGCCAATTGCCTTGTTTCTCTTAGGCTCTGTTTCCTCAAGTGGAATAGGGACACTATTAACTCTGAGGCAAGACCAAATGAAATAACACAGGATCATGGTAAGAATGCTTACCAAGGCCGGGCACGGTGGCTCATGCCTGTAATACCAGCACTTTGGGAGGCTGAGGCGGGTGGATCACGAGGTCAGGAGTTCAAGACCAGCCGGGCCACAATAGCGAAACCCCATCTCTACCTAAAATACAAAAAAATTAGCCAGGCATGATGGCACGTGCCTGTAATCCCAGCTACTCCAGAGGCTGAGGCAGAGAACTGCTTAAACCTGGAGGGGCGGAGGTTGCAGTGAGCCAAGATCACTCCACTGCATTCCAGCCTGGGTGACAGAGCGAGACTTCGTCTCAAAAATAAATAAATAAATAAATAATTTTTTTAAAAAAGAACGCTTACCGATAGGCTAATTTGGCACGGTGTTTGCCACAAACATGGGTCATGATAATAGTTTATTCATTCATGTTCATTCCAAGAGGCAGCATCTGGGCACTCCCCAGGTTCCCCAGTGCCACAGATCAAAGTCTTTTTGTAATAGCAGTTACTAAGAAACAAGCATTAAAATCTCCAACTCTGATTGTGAATGTGTCTGCTTCTCTTTCAGTTCTGTCCATTTCTGCTTCATGCACTTCTAAGTCTGTTATTGTATGCCAACACATTTATTATTGTTATGACTTTCTCTTTATCTTTTGAAATGTCCCTCTTTTGTCCTGATAGACTTTGCTCTGAAGTCTATTTTGTTCAATATTAATATAGTCACATTTCAGATTTCCTTTGTTTAGTATTTGCATACTTTCTATCTTAGTTAAAAGTAAGCAAGTAGGTATCTTTATAGTTAAATGGCACCTTTTATAGACAGGATATAGTTGGCTCTAGCTGTTTTATCCACTCTGACAATCTCTGCTTTTTAATTGATGTGTTTAATCCATTTACATTTAGTATAATTATTGTTATGGTTTCAGCCTACGGTCTTGCTTTTTTTTTTCTGTTTGTCTCAGATTTTTGTTTATTCGTTTTTCTATATCTCTTGTCCTGCTTTCCTTTACATTAATTGACTTTTTAGTATTCTATTTACATTCCTCTATTGCATTTTTAAGCTATACTTCTTTTATTATTTTTACTGGTTATTCTAGGGATTCTAATATACACCCTTAACTCATTACAGTCCACTTAGAATTAGTTTTGTACTACTGTATATCTCATTCTTCATGCTTCTCATTAGTTTCACTCTGATGTTTTTAGGCACAATTTTCTAGGGTTTGGTGAGATTGTTGGATCCATTGACAAATGTTTTTCATCAAATTTGGGAAATTTTAAACCATTATTTCTTCAAATATTTTTCTGTCCTATTTTCTTTCTCCATGCTTTCTGAGACTCTAAGTGTAGCTGCTATGGTTTGAATGTATCCCCCAAAGTTCATGTGTTGGAGACTTAATCCCCAACACAATTGTTTTGAGAGGTAAGACCTTTAAGAAGTTCTTCCCTCATGAATAAATTAATGTCATTATTGAGGGAGTGGGTTCATTATCCTGAGAATGGATTTGTTTTATAACAGCATTCCTCTTGCTCTCTCTTTCTCCTTTGCTCTCTCACATGTGTACACACTCTTGAAGCTCCCTTTGCAAAAATTATAACAATGAGAAAATTATGACAGTGAAAGAGATCTGACCTAATGTCTTACCTTTAGCCTCCAAACTTCCCTTAGGTACTGGGTGTGAGTCAAGGTAACTTTAGGAGAAATTTAGTTTATAGTTGTAATAGTTTTATAATAGTTTAACAGTTTTAATAACAGTGTTTTCCTAAAAACTAAACTGCCTTTGTGAAACTAATGAAAGGCCACCAGGTTAGGAGGATGAGAGGGGCCTGAATTAGTTATGTTTAATAATAATCCAGACACTATTCTGGAGGTCACAAGATTTGTAACTTCCCCAATTACTCCTGTAAATAACATCACTATTATAGAACCTAAGATTGGCCTTTTGAGATGTCAGGGTTTTTGCATTTCTGACAACCAGATGGCCCCACCTAGACCCACGGTTCTTGACCTGGAAGTGGACTCAGCTCATGAGGATCATTTTTCACACCCCTAAGATTGCATCTTCAACCAATCAGCAGCACCCATTCCCTAGCCCCTTGCCCACCAAACTACTTTTGAAAAACCCTAGCCTCTAAATTTTCAGAAAGGCTGATTTGAGTAATAATAAATTCCCAGTCTCCCATTTAGCCAGCTCTGCGTGGATTAAACTCTTTCTCTATTGCAATTCTTCTGTCTTTATAAATTGGCTCTATCTTGGCAGCAGGGAAGATGAACTAACCGGGCAGTTACATTATCTTACCCTTCCACCTTCTGTCATGGAATAATACAGCAAAAAGTCCCTCACCAGATGCCAGCCCCTCATTCTTATACTTCCAAGACTCCAGAGCCATGAGAAATAAATGATAAACTACCCATTCTTATGTATTCTGTAATAGCAGCAAAAATGAACTAAGACAACAGGTATATTACACTACTTGATATTGGATCAGAATTCACTCAGATACTGCTCTTTTTAAAATTTCTTTTTTCCTTTCTTCACATAGAATAATTTCTGAAGATCTGTTTGCAAGTTCATTGACCTTCAAACTGATCTCAAGCCCATCCAGTGAATGTATTTCATTTCTTGTATTTTTCGGTTCTAAAATATTCATATAAGAAAGTAAAAAACATACAAACTGTTTTTCCTCTGCTCTCACACAACACAGAATACTTCTGTGACCAAATGTTGGAGGATGTTTCCCCACCTACCAAATAAGCAATGAATTCTGAAGGAAACACCAGCTGGGTGTTTTCTAGTTTAATTCCAACACTATCTACCTGGAGATAGCATCAGATCTCATAGGTTGAGTGCTCAAGTCTCCAAGACTGCTTCACCCCTTCACACTTCCAATGACAATCACAAGCCCCAGGTTATTTTTGCCAGTGCTTCTGACTGACCAGGTATAAATCTGGATTCTCATAACCCCCTCTTTGGGTTCAATTAATTTGCTACAGTTCACATAACTCAGGGAAATACATACTTATGTTTACCATAAGTTAAATGTCCTTTTAAAAGGATATTTTTAAATATACAAACAAACAGCCAATATACAAATAAACAGCCAGAAAAGAAAATACACAGGGTGAGTTCTGGACTGATCCTGAGTGCAGAAGCTTCTGTCACCATGGAGTTGGGGTGCACCACCCTCCTGGCACATGAATGTGTAAGCCCCCATGCGTTTGGCTATTCCCAACCTCTCCAATCCCTGTCCTTTTGAATTTTTATGGATTCTTCATTACATAGGCATGATTGATTGAATCATTGACCACCGATGATCAACTTAATTTTCAGCCCCCTCTTTCCTCCCCAGAGGTTGGGGGATGGAACTAAAAATTACATCCCTCTGGGTACATGGCCATTTCTCATGCAACCAGTTCCCCCATCTTGTGGTTTCTAGGGGGTTTCCAAAAATCATGTCATTAACATAAGCTCAGGTGTTTTTGAAAAAAAAAAAAAAAAAAATAACAAAAGATTCTCTTTCACTTTTATCATTCAGGAGGTACTTCAGGAACCAAGGACAAATACCAAATATCTTAACAAAAGATATTTTTACTGCTGTAGTCACTTAGGAAATAACAAGGCTTACAAGATCTTAGAGCCAAGAATCACGGATGAAAACCAAAATATATCTATCATCCATCACAACATGATTTTTTGTTTCCATTTCTCTGTTGAGATTCCTCATCTGTTTACTCCATATGACCATCTTTTCCTTTAAGTCCTTGAAAATATATGTAATAGTTTCTTTATGTTCTTTTCTGCCTACTTTAACATGTGGGTCATTTCTGGGTCTGTTCTTTTTGACTCTTTTTTTACTTAACTATGGAGCACACAGAGGTTCACATCGCAGCTTCTGTGCCCTTTACTTGTGTGACCTTACGCAAATTAACATCTTCAGATCATTTCCCCTCATATATTACAGGGACAATGGCAACTACTTTGCAGGATTGTTATAGACACCAAACAAGATAATGCACATCAAGAGCCTGTTCATAGTAAGTGCTTACTGAAAGGTAGCTGCTATTGGCTTTTGAGATTAGTTAGGCTCATGAAACATGTCTCCCACAAGAAGCTCTTTCTGATAACTCCACCTAGAGTTGGTTGCCCCTTCTCTGTGACCCTCCACACCTTGGGCTTCCCTCTCAACCCTACATTATTGTGCTATCTTACTCCTACTCTTCCCTGCTAGACTATGTATCCTACAAAGCAGGGGCATGTTATATTCAGCTCTGTGTCTCTGGCTCATAGTAGGTCCCCAATGCAAATTTACCACATACAGCTGAAGCTACCCTTCTCTAAATCACACAGATAGTGCGATTTATTACAGTCTGTAACCTGGTAGAGTTTCACCAGCAAACCTGGAGTCCCCTGTGCCTCTAGCCCTGTAAAACCATAATTAAAGCTTATGCTGCATTAAGCATTGCTTGTATTAGGCCTTGTGCGAATGCAGTTGTACTTTGCTCCTAATAAGTGACTGACATTTGATTTTCATGGCATCAATGTCCATTACTAGTCACCACTCCTGCCATGAGACCATGCATACCCTATGTGGCCATTAGACTTCTCTCCTCATCCAGTGCTGTCATATCTGAAATTGTTCTCAATCCTCTAACTCCCCTGTAACTCAGGTATTCAAATCCTAGTTTACCGTTCTTTCCAGTGAACTTCTGAGGCAGATATTGGTGATGGTGAGAATGATGAGGATCATTCTGATAAAGGCAAAAACTAGGGTATTGAAGGATTACGACATTCCAGGCATTAACAATGCTATCCCATTTAATCCTCATCAATCTTGAAAGACAGGTATTGTCATTCTCTTTTGACAAGGGAGGAAAGGGAGGCTCAGGGAGCTGATGGACTTACCCACAGTCACAAGAATGGTAGGAAAACGCCCAGTCTTGCTGACTCTTTGCTCAGTACCTTTTTTGGCTGACTGTTCATGGCACTCAGCTCTGCTCTTTGCCTCAGGACGGGTGTCCTGACCCCATCTGTCACACCAAAGAGCTCATGGCTCTTTTAAATAGGACATGACTATATGTGGTAGAGTGACCTGAACAGGTGCTGGATGGGTAAGGGGGTGGGGTGATCAAGGAGATCTGGGAGGAAGTGAGGTGGGTCCACACCACAGTTGTAATGACAGAAGTCACTTGTTGAGGGCCAGATGGAGCCAGACCACACATCGGCCACTGACATACATTATCTCCTTTCAGTCCTCAAAACAATGCTGTGGGGTAAATATTAGTGCCAGTTCATAGATAAAGGACCTGAGCCCCTGATAGGGTCAGTAACCTGCAGCTTCCAAATGGACCTGCTGTCCCTTATGCCCAGACCTGTGTCCATTATCTGCCTCCTTCTCTGCTTGGTTCGCTCCTGGTTACCATTTGGTTGAGGTGAGATATCATCTTCCTGGCCTGCTGCATCCCTTGAGCTGACTCGAGGGGCCTCCTGAGCCCCACAGCTCCCTTGCCTTTAACCCCAGGTCTTAGTTCTTTTTGTGTTGCCATAACAGAATATCTGGGACTGGGTGATTAAAAAGAACAGAAACTTTTTTTTTTTTCGCAGTTCTGAAGGTTGGGAAGTCCAAGATCAAGGCATCAGCATCTCGTGTCTAAAGAGCGTATACTCTCTGCTTCCAAGATGGCCCCTTGAATGCCACATCCTCCAGAGGGGAGGACCACAGTGTCTTTATATGGCAGAAGAGTCACTCCCACAAGCCCTTTCTATAGTGGCATTAATCCTTTCGTGAGGACAGAGCCCTCATGATCTAAACACTTCCCATGAGGCCCCACCTCCCCACATTGTTGCATTTGGGATTTAGTTTCTAGCATGTGAATTTTAGGGAGTACATTCATACCACAGGTCCCACCCTGAAGCTGTGCACACTGCATTGTCCTTGCCTGTTTTCTGCCCTGACCTTCCAGCTACACTGTGAGCAACCCGTGTCTTGCTTAGCTCCATAAGTTTAAATGAGTTAGTAAATGTAAAATGCATGGCACAATTTTGGTGCATAAGGGCTCAATAAATGCTGTTGCTTTTATTATTCCGTGTCCACCACAAAGTCAGGCACTCAGCAGGCCAAGAAACATTTGTCTAGTTAAGGAATGAATGACTATCATATGAGCTATGCATTTATAGAGCCAGGATACCAGTCTCACTGTTTCTAAAACCATGCATTGCCTCTGCTGCCTTGGCGGGACCTGTGGGATGCTCCCCACCCACCTTGTTGCTGACATGCCTTCACTTCCAGAGTGCCACCCCACCATCAGCTGAGGCAGGTGTGCAGATTGGGAGCAGCTCCCAGTGGAAGAACCCACAAAGGCCTCAGGTCATGCAGCCACCTGGAACCCTAGCCTTGGCACCACTGCCCCTGGGAAAGCAAAATAAAACACCTTGGGAAAGGAGAGCTCAAGATCTGTTCTCTTCAGAGCTGGAGAAGTGTTAGAGAATCCTCTGAAACTTTTCTTGAAATTCTCCATGGTAAAATGCTGCCTCTCAGCTGGTTGGGTATGTTGATCTGGAATATTCAAGATAAGTCCAGCTACAATCAATTTGACAGGGATCAGGCTTCCGTCATGCTAAGTCATAGCGCCCCAGCTGGGAGCGGTGGCTCACACCTGTAATCCCAATGCTTTTGGAAGTTGAGGTGGAAGGATCACTTGAGCTCAGAAGTTCGAGACCAGCCTGGGCAACATGGCAAAACTTCATCTCTACAAAAAGTACAAAAATTTGCCAGGCATGGTGGTGTGCTACTTAGGGGACTGAGGCAGGAGGATGTCTTGAGTCTGAGAGACAGATCAATGTTCATGCCACTGCATTCCAGGCTGGGTGACAGACTAAGACTCTGTTAACAAAAAAAAAAAAAAAAAAAAAAAAAGACACTGACTTTCTTCCTCTGAAAAGAGCAGGGATTTAAGACCAGACTTGTCATTTGAACTTCACTGGTCATCTAAGCCCTCTCTCTCCTCTCACTCTCCTCCCCTAGGAAAACCTCATTTTGATCCAGGCCTTACTCTCTGTCCATCCTCCACCCTCACGGTCTGTTTCATCCTGAGTCAGCCCTTCCTTGGATGCAAATTCTGGGCTTCTTTTTCCCTTGTCCCATCTATTCTCATAATGCATGAGAGTGGGAGTCCCAGCTTCCAGCTCTCCCTACTCCAACACTCACCTTCCCAGGAAAGAGGGCTGCACCCCAGATGCTCAGCCAGTCCTGGCCAAGGCAGGCCTTGTTGCCCAGGCCGGAAATGGTGTGCCCTGGAGCATGCCACCCGGGAGCTGCATGGGCCTTCTTCCCCAACCTCATTGCATTGACCAGGTCTCCCCCACTTCCTCCTTTTCCTTCTCTTCCTCCTCCTCCTCCTCATTCTCATCACCATCATTGCTAACCCTTATTAAGAGCTCACCATGTCTCAGGCTCTGTTTGCAGCATTTTTCATAGGTATATGTTATTTTGTATGGCTAGATCCCTACACTAGTTTGGGGAATTAAGATCCAGTCCTAGAAAACCAGTTCACTGGTAGAGACTGTGAGCCCCCACTTAGGCAACTGAATACTGTATCCCTCATGGACGGAACCTAGAACCGCATCCAGCCTGCCTTCCAGAGCTGAGGCTGCTGGTCACCAGGTCTACCTACCAAGCTAGATTCTCTTGGGCACTGACACTGCCCACACCAGCTCCAGGTTCATTCTAAAAATACCTGGCTGCCTGGTGTGGACTGTGGGACCTGCCCGTTGGGGGCCAGCCCAGCAGGCCAGTGCAGCTTGGGTTTCCTCGCCTTCCTCAAGTCCATGACTGAGGTCCCAGTCAGCCTCATGACCAAGCCCGCATAGGTTAGAACATGAATTCTCTATGTGACCACTCGCAGTGATGAACTCCACTCAATAACTGATCAATTATTTACTTTAATTGACTTGGTGACTGCCAGCATCTTGAGCTGCTTCCCCCGTAAACCTCTTCACACTGTCCTCTGAGCCTTTATAAAAGGGGGGATCACGTGGAAACATCATGGATGTGCCTCTTGCTGCAGTTGGGCAGGTCCATGTTGAGTCATGGTAACTTGTTAAAGCCACGTAAGAAAAGCCATATTCCTTTAGAGAGAAGCTGAGGTCCTCCAAGAAGCATAGGGTGTTCTAGTTATTATGGCTGCAAATCAGCATATAGTAGCATGAAACAGCCATTTGTTATGCTCATGGATTCTGTGGGTCAGGAATCAGGGAAGGGTTCAATGGAGCAGTTCTTGCTTGGAGTCTCTCATGAAGGTGCAGGCAGATGTCTACTGGGGCTGCCATCTAAGGCAGGCCACTCACATGGTTGGCAAGTCAGCACCGGCTGTTGGCCCGGGGGGCCTTGGGTTTCCTCCACAGGGACTTCTCCATGGAGCTGCCTATGTGCTGTCATGGCATGGCAGCTGGCTTCCCCCAGAAGTGCCTTAGAAGTCAGACACTGTTACTTCTGCCATATTTTGTTGGCGACACAGGCAAGCCCTGACTCAGTGTGGGAGGAGACTATACAAGTGCATGAATACCAGGAAGCAAAAATCACTGGGGCCATCTTGGAGGCTGGTCCCCATAGGCAACATTCCCAAGGTGGAAGTGGAATTGGTGACCAAGGCCACATCCATCTCTAAGTTCCAGATTTAGAGGCATCCAGAGGTCCAATCATACTCTCCTAAACTAGGGGGACCCCACAAAAGTACCTACCACATGAAGTAAGACTGAGGTTGACACAAAAGGCACCTGGAATGGAACCCAAACAGGAAATGAGTAAATGTCACTGGCGCTTTTAGGGCCTGCCTGACATCCCCTCAGCCACCTCTGAGGTCAGCTGCAGCTGGGGCAGACAACTACCAAGCCTGGGGGCAGAGTCCCACCTCCAGGACCAGCCACACCTTGGCTTCCCTACCTGCTGTAGGTTTGGCCCACACGTAGGGCAGCCCAGAGTGCAGAGGGGTCAACAACCCCTAGCAATGGGATGGCAGTCAGTGAATCCATGCCTTAGGCTCCCCTCCCAGAGTTCCTTGGGGGGTCCCAGAGTAACTGAACCCCAGCTGCCCACAGCAATAACCAGCTCAAGAAAGCAGTCGTCCTCCCTTTTTTTTTTTTTTTTTGCCTTGCCTGTCTCTCTCCCTGTTCTCTCACCTTCAGAAAAAACTCCCTTCACCCCATGTCTTCCCTCAGGCTCTACTTTCAGGGGTACCCAAACTAAGACGGTGAGCTTCAGCCACCTTGCTCGTAGGCCTCATTTTCTAAATTCATGCCATGCTCTGCTGTTTCTTTTATTCAACACTTTTGAGTGCTTCATATGCAGCAGACACTGGGAAGCAAAGGTAAACCAGACATGATCTCAGCCCTCAAAGACCTTGAGCCTCCCGCCTGGCGGTCCCAGACAAAGGCATCGGCAATTAGGGATCATTGATGAGGGTAAGAGCACAGTGTCCCAGGATGCAACAGGACAGCAGCCCAGAAGAGGGAACTCTAAATGAGACAGGGGTCCAGGAATTCTTCTCAGATAATTGATGCTTGGGCTGAGAGATGCAAAGTAGGAAAACTCATTAATGAGAAGAAACAAGGGGTAAGGTTGGTTTGGCCAAGTGAAGTGCTTGAAAGAAATAAAATGAAACAATACTGCTAAGGCACTACTGCTGCAGCTTTTTGTTGTTGTTTTCTTTTTCTTTCTTTCTTTTTTTTTTTTTTTTTTTTTTTTTTTTGAGACAGGGTCTCACTGTTTCCCAGGCTGGAGTGCAGTGGCAAGATACAGGCTCACTGCAGCCATGATCTTCCCACCTTAGCCTCCCAAGTAGTTGAGATTACAAGTGCACACTCCCATGCCCAGCTAACTCTCTGGATTTGGTGTTTATTTGTTTGTTTGTTTGTTTTTTGCTTTTTTTAACATTTTTAGGTCAGGTGCAATCGTTCATGCCTGTAATCCCAGTACTTTGGGAGGCCAAGACAGGAGGATCCCTTGGCCTCTTATGTTTTAGAGACCCTGTTTCTAAAAAATAAAAATAAATAACATTTCTGAAGAGTTTTTCCGAACGCCCACACCTCACATGGATCATTTCATATAATCTTCATACCAACCTTTTGGGGCAGAGATAACTAACCCCATTCTGCAGATAAGAAAATGGAGGCAAGAGGTTCAATTGTTTGCCTGTGGTTGCCCAGCTAACAAATGGCAGGACCATGATTCAAACTTAGGTCTGATTCCAAATCCAGGAGGAAAGCATCTCCTTCTATGGTGGGTTAGGGTTGCATGTGGACAGCTGGGGAGTGGGAACACAGCTGTAAGAGCAGGCAGGGGGTTAGATCACAGACTGCAACAAACCAGGAGAGTTTAAATGAGGGAACGACACGCTCAGATTTGGTGCTTGCCAAAGCTAATTCTGAGCACTGTGAACGAGATTCTTCTCTGCGTTAACAGAGTCTAAGAGAAAGCGCCTTGGTCCAACCTGGGGCCAGAGGAGTATGGAGCAAGCAGCGCCCCCATGAGGCTGGAGTGGGGCCAGCAGCGGTTAACTCCACTTTTCTCCCAGAAGGCACTCAGAGATAGCTTCCCCGTTAAGAAATCGCCCTCCAATACTCACCTTCCAGAGTCTGAGATTTTATTAAACAAAGTGACGCTTTTCTTTTAGGTTTTTCCCCCTTGGAAAGTCTAATAAACATCGCTTAATGAGCAAGGAGGAGCTTTAGGGTGCAATGATATACACTATGACTATTTTTGACTCACCCTGCTTTTTTCCAGAACAATCTTAATTAAGAGGAAGGTGCCAGTAGCTCTAGAAGAATTTACCAACTGCCTCTCAAACTAACTCTGATTAATAGCAGAGGCACAAAAGTGTCGCCATAACCAGGTCACATGACATAATACAAATGACTGTCTATTGCTATTTTTAAGTAATGTTTATTAGAATCCCTTGGCGCATAATAAATTTAATTTACAGCTGCCTGCAGCCCGACTTACACATGGCCTCCTGCGGCTCAGCTCATTAACACACTCAGAGAAAAGATGAGTTTTCTCTTTAATTCTCCCATTCCATTTCTCCTTTCTAATGAGGCCAGATTGTGAAACTCTTCAGGAGAGAATTTATCCATTGTCTCCAATACAAATCGTCTTAAACGCTGAGATTTTTTAACTATCGCAGAGGCACACGGCACAGATTCATGTGAGATGGCTTGGGGCAGAGCTGGAGAAAGACACAGTGAATCATCCATGCTCACAAGTGAGAGCTCTTGGAAGGGAGAAAAGAGAAGGAGGCCTTTGGATCCAAGAACCCTCCAGTTGGACATTTGGAGGACTTTAGACAGATCCAGCTGTTATCAGACTCTCTAGGGAGCAACAGAAGAGCTGGAGGCCAAGGGACCAATGGCCTGGGGTCAAATTCTGCTACTGAGTTTGGTTTAGAAGACCTCGGAGGGCCTTTCCAGCTCCTGATAGTCTGATTCCTTCCATTTCTTGGCTTGAGGACAAAATTCAAAGATGAAATGTCTCCATCAAAAAGAGCAGGAGTCAGCATACTTGTTCTGCAGAGGACCAGAGAGTAAGTATTTTAGGCTGTGCAGGCCAAGAGGCAGAATCAAGGATATTACGTAGATGCTTACATAACAAGACAGAACAAATTTCGATAAATTATTACTGATGAAATTTAAAACATAATAACTAAGTACAATATTTTATTATATAAGTCTACTAATGAGAAGAATGGAATTCTTTTTTATGGGATAGCATTTTGCCTAATTGTGGTTTAAAGATAATGTTCTCCATTATCAAACTGAAGAATATTCATCTGTCATAACCATTCTTAGCTATTGGCTATATAAAAACTGGTGGTAAGCTAGATTTGGCCTGTAGGTCATAGGTCGCCAACTCCTAACACAGAATAGTGTCTAACAGTGTGGGTTGAGATCATGGAGTACCAACGATTAGCTGGAAGATTATGTCATCTCTTTCATCTGTGATCTACTGCTTCAAACATGCTGCGAAACTGCAGTGGTGTATGAAGAGACGTATTTACTTAGCTCACAAGTCGGTGGGATCCCCTTGGTCTAGGCAGGCTCTGCTGGTCCAGGTGGGATCCCCTTGGTCTAGGCAGGCTCTGCTGGTCTGGTGGGATCCCCTTGGTCTAGGCAGGCTCTGCTGGTCCAGGTGGGATCCCCTTGGTCTAGGCAGGCTCTGCTAGTCCAGGTGGGCTTGCTCATGCACCTACAGGGGGTTGCAGGTTGGCTCGGCAGCTCTGTTGATCTTGGCTGGGCTCGCCCACAGGCCTGAGGTTCTGGTGGTGCTTGGCCGAGCTAGGGTGGCCTCAGCTGGGATGACCTGAGCCACTCGACCCCGTTACATGTGTCTTTCACCTCTGGAGGGCTAGCTGGGGCACATTCTTCACAATGGCCATGAACAGAGAAGCAAAAGCAAGCAAACCCAGCTCCCAAGCACTCCCCAGCTCTGTGTGCATCACACCCACCAACATGCCATTGGTCCAACACAGGGTCCAGGGGCCCAGAATCGAGGCACAGGAGGGGGCAGTGCCAAGTCACATGGCAAAGGGGTGGATGCAACAAGGGGGCAAACACTGGGCCTGCCATGCCGCCTCACCTCCCTTGGCCTGTTTCCTCATCTATAAAATGGTGGCAATCATCATAGTTTCCTTCTAAGGTTGCCATAAAGATTTAAGGAGTTGATATTGTTATATCTTTAGACTAGAACCTGGTGCTTAGTAAACAGCCAATAAATATTAGTCATTATTATCAGCTGATTTACTTACTCTGGGTATCAGCATCTTAAGTCTATCCCCTGGTAGGACCTATGCATTCTAAGAACCTGGAAACAAATACATAGATGGAATTATTTACTCTGGGGTGCTTTAAAAACATTCTCTATGCTCCAGGTATGGACCATGGGTGCAGGGGAGGTCTAAGGGTGTCTGTTCCCAGCCTTCTGTTCCATCCACAAAGGATATGCAGGGAGGCTGAGAGAAAGGCTCTGGTCTTCCAGGAAGACGGCCCTGTGTGGTCCGAGTCATCTGGTCCCACACCGTCTGCATGGGATGGCTGCTTCTTGATTAGAGGTTTCTTCCCCCATCTCTCAATGCTCAGCGTCCTCATCAGAAGGCTGGTATAAAGCCTTTGCTTCTCTCCCAGTGTTCTACCCTGGCCAACTGCTGCTGTGGGGCCCTCAGGCCCCCACCTTTCTGACCTAAGCTCCACTAGGCTACTCTCTGTCTTTGCTCATCATGATTTTGTCAGTGGGGGAGAGGGGGCTTTTTAAAGTCCCCCCAAGGAGGCAAGTGTCTCTGTTTGGAGTATGACTGAAGCGCCACAGTGCAAATCATTAAAAGATGCAACAGAAATTGCTAGGTGTCTGGTTGTCCCCAGCATCATCCATCTCTCTCTAATTCATTAGGAATGGGACCTCTGATTTTAAGCTGGACACATGGTTGCCCTCAATAAGAAATGTGTTTCACAGCCTCCCTTGTAGCTTGGTGTCATCATGTGATTATGCCCAGGCCAATAGGATGTGAGCAAAAGTGTCATTTCAGACTCGCAGAAAGTGCTCTTAAAGGAAGGAATGGACCTTCCTTTCTCTCTTCTTTTTTTCTGCCAGCTGGAATGTGGATATGATGGCTGGAGTTTGAGCAGCTATGTTGGACCATGAGGTGTAAAGAACCCTATGTGGTGAGGATGGCAGATCGACAAGCTAGAAAGAGCCTGACCCCTGTTCTGTGGAGCACCCCACTAGTTCTAGACTTTCTTTTACCAGAGAGAGAAATAAACTTCTATCATATTTAAGTCTCTTTTCTAGGCATTATGGATCATGTCTGGTATTTACACGGTATTTTAAAGTTTACAAAACCCATTCCCATTTATGTTCTCTTGTGATCTTCCTAGGCAAAGCAAGTAACATTATTATTCCCATCTTACAAATGAAGAAACTGAGGCTCAGGGGATTTAAGTGGATTGCCCAAGATCATATGGCTAGACAGAAGCTGTCATTCAAACCTAGACCTCAAAGTCCAGTCTCTCAGCCAGCACTCAGCGCACCTGCCTTCTATCTACCACACCCGCTTGACCCTACCCCTCCTCCTCCACACTGCCAGCATGGTCCTCATAAAACACAAATACTCAATGCCACTCTCTTGCTTAAAACTGTTCAGTGCCTCTCCACTGCCCCCAGAAATCATTCCAAATGTCTTCTGAGGATGGCTCACATGGTCCACCGCAGTGAAGTCTTTGCCTTCTGCAGCCTTGTCTCTTGTATGTCCCTGCTCTGTCCTCCGGGTGTGCCCAAGAACACAGCCAGGAAACACCAGTACTAGGAGAAACTCAGATCCAGCTCTGTTTGACGCCAAAGTCAACAAATTTTTCTCTTAAATCATCGGCTTCCGAATTCCTCATCGATTTCATAATCACACAGGAGGCTGAGAAGGGCCGCCGTACAAGTGCCTAGACACAGACTGCTCACAGAGCAGAGGAGACGGGGTCGGCTTGGTGTGATGTTGGGCTAAGGGAGGGGGTGCTTCCTGGGCAGAGTGATGTGAGCTGGATTTGAAGGATGACTAGGACTTTGCCACGAAGGCAGAGGGCAAAGTCTTCCCGGCAGAGGAAACTGCATGTGCAAAGGCAGGAGGTGACAACTGCAAAATGTGTGGTTTGGTCAACCTCAAGCAGGAAGTATAGTTGCGCCAGGACACTGAAAGCATCGGGCTTTTCCGGTGTGCTTGCAACCTGCGCTCACTTCTGTCCCACACCATACATATTATAAGTAGCTCTTTCCTTCTGTCTTCCCCATCGGACCGGAGCTAGTGAAGAGAGGGCGGGGCCCCTGTTTCAGGCAATTCTGATCCCCAGTACCCATAGCCTGGCACAGAATCTGCATTCTCTCCATGTTTGTTGAGTGCCTAAATAAGCAAAGTTATCGCAACCATAAATCAGGGACTGTCCAGCCAAGTGAATCCTTCTACATCAGGCGCTGAGAAAGGTGTGCTCCTGGAAAAGTTACAGAGAACAGCTGTGTGCTGGGCTGCTCAGTGCTGGTGTGAGCTGCAGATCTTCAAGCTCCTGGATGCTTCTGACATTTCTGACTAAAGTAAATGGCAAAACCCTCATTCCCTGAAATATCTACAAAGCTCAGAGCCAGACAGGTTTCCAGGCAGAGGCCATTCCATGAAAATCCTATTGTAAACAAAAAGACACAGAGTTCGGCAAGGTCTCCCTATGACGAAAAAGCCACTCAAACATGTAATCATAAGTCTAGACACATAATGTAGAACTTTGTAAATCACCCTATTTCCATTCATTCCTTCAACAAATATGTACCAGGCGGTCACTGTAGGTCAGGCGCTGCCCTAGGCTTCTGGAGTATGGTGGTTGGCCTTTTTGTTTGGGTTCTCTCAACAGCAGAGCATGAGACAAGGGCTTTGGTGTAGGTGATTTGTTTGGGAGGTGAGCCCAGAAGCAGGAAGAAGGGAGAAGAAGCCAGGGCAGGGGAGGCCAGATCAGTTTGTGTTAAGGAGCCAGTTACTGCTGTGGGTGATGGGACCTCAGTCCCCTTTGGGGGACCCCCAAAGAACTGTGTAGAGTGAGGCGTAGAACTGCCCCTCAGAACCGCCCTATTGTTCAGACAACTCTGGAGGTGTCACCTCCTACATTTCTGCTTTTGCCTGCTAAGTGGGTTTCTTCAGCTCTCAGGCAGAAGAGCAGAGAGAAGCCACGGCAGGAGGTTGGGGTGGGGGCCTCCAGAGGAACTGTCCATCATGGCTGCCACCAAAACCAGAGGTGGGCGGAGGCCATGTGTTGAGGAATGCAAAGCATTCCTACTCTAGGCAATGAACAGTTCACTGCTCTAGACAATGAACAAAGGGGCCTGAAGCCCCTGCCCTCATGGAGCTTACATTCTAGTGAGGGGAGCCACACAATAACCAAATGAAATGAGTAAAATTAAGTGTGTAATTGGGAAGCAATAAGTACTAAAGAGAAAAATAAAATAAAGTAAGGAGAATGGGATTGTGGTGTGGGCTGAGATTTCAAATAGAATGGTCAGGGTGGGTCCTGTTGAAAAAGTAACGTGTAGGCCGGGCGCGGTGGCTCAAGCCTGTAATCCCAGCACTTTGGGAGCCCGAGACGGGCAGATCACGAGGTCAGGAGATCAAGACCATCCTGGCTAACACGGTGAAACCCCGTCTCTACTAAAAATACAAAAAAAAAAAAAAACAACTAGCCGGGCGAGGTTGCCGGCGCCTGTAGTCCCAGCTACTCGGGAGGCTGAGGCAGGAGAATGGCGTGAACCCAGGAGGCGGAGCTTGCAGTGAGCTGAGATCCAGCCACTGCACTCCAGCCTGGAGTCGACAGAGCGAGACTCCGTCTCAAAAAAAAAAAAGAAAAAGTAAGGTAAGCCAAGGCTTGAAAGAGGGAGGGAGGAGTCCCTGCCCATCTGTGGGGAAAAGCGTTCGAGGAGGAGGGAACACCCAGGCTGAGGACCCAAGGCAGACTCAGGCTTGAGGGTTTCAGAAATAGCAAGGAGTCTAGAGTAAGAGTAATAGCAGATATGGAGCAGGTGGGGTTCCAGAGGTGAGGGAGCCCCTTCCCTAGAGGTGTGGTAGCACTGGGCTTATTCATTTAATGACGCTTTAGCAGTCGCTCACAATTCTTTACGGAGCTCCTACTACACGTTGGGTGCTGCCAGATGTCTGAACTCAAAGAGAAATTTAAAAAGCCCCTACCCCAGACAGAAGTGCAATTAGATAAAGTGGACGTGATTTCCCCCGACCTGCTGGGCTCAAAGCTTGACGTGCATTACTTCTAATATTCCCCACTACAGCCCAGCAAGGCACATATCAGCATCCTCATTTTATAGTTAGGGACACTGAGTCTCAGAAAGGTTAAGGGAACGTCCCAGATTGGACCCAGATTCAAGCAACATCTAAATCGGATTTCTTTCTACTAACACCACAGCTTGCCACCTCCCTGCCAACAATATGTTATGCTGTCATAACAGAGTCCAGTGTGATAAGGTGCCATGATGGAGGGGTGGGGAGGATCCAGAGAAGGGAGTCTGGGATGGCTGTGTGGCAATTAGCCAAGATGACAAGAGGGGAAGGGGTTCTAGGGAGAGGAGCAAGGGCAGGGAGGTGGGAAATGGCAAGGCGCCAGCGGGGAACGGCAGGTCAAGGTAGACGGGGCAATGGGTGGAGTGTCAGGGTTGGGTGCTCATGTGCTGTGTTACACAGTCTTCCAGGAAGATTTTTTTAAATTACATTTAATTTTTTTGAGACAGGATCTCATTCTGTCACCCAGGCTGGAGTACAGGCATGACTGTAACTCACTGCAGCCTTGAACTCCCAGGCTCAAGCTATCCTTCTGCTTCCGCCTCCCAAGCACACATCACTGTACCTGGCTAATTTTTTTATTTTTATTTTTTGTAGAGATGAGGTCTTGCCATGTTGTCCAGGTTGGGACGTCTGGGGAGTTTTCAGCAAGAAAGGGAAATGGTCCTATTTGCAGTTTCTGGGTTAGCTCTGTTTCTCCTTCCTCTATTAGAAGGTGAGGTCTTGGGGAGCTGGACCCATCTCCTTCCTCCCACAGCTTCTGCGTGACCCAGCGTGTATTGGTGTTCAGCGGAATCGAAGAGACCGAGCTGGCTCTCCCAGCTGGGCTGGCATTTGGACTTAACTGTTCTGGCCAAAGGAGCGGCTAGCCAAGCAGTCCCACCAAATGTTCTCTTGGATCAGATCTGTCTGGATTCTCTTTTGACGTAGGAAAATGGTAACGAGCCAGGCTATGGCCACGAAGCAAGCCCAGACTTGACAAGTTTTTTTCAAAATGTTGGTCCTTCTTTTAGGGTTTCAGGAAGGATCACAAGACAGAGGAGACACGGATCATTTTAAAGGGAAGTTAAAAATCTGGGCTTCTTTCTGACTCCCCCTGCCCCCCACCTCCCTGCCCAAATATCTAGCTTCAGAGATTTGGACCAAAGTATTCTTGGGGAAAGAACTAACTCACAGTTTGGGGCAAGGCAGATCTGTCCACACAAGCCCGGGTAGTGAATCCCTGCTCAGCTCTTAGAATACTGATGGAGGTGAGGGACAAACCTCAGAAGGACAAGTGACGTCTTGGATGAATCCCAGAAGAGACTTGGGGTTCCCCCTCCCCCACACCTGATCAATCAGGAAAATATCCTCTCTGGACAGATTCACAGCTGACCTACAAAACATGGAACTAACAAGTAACTTTAATTCAAGTTCAGGTAATGAACAAATTGGATAATACCAATGTCTTTTAAAATAACTCTATGTTTAGTTGCAGCATTAAAAAAAAAATCAGCCTTCATAATTTTAAGGTTTAGTAATAACTGTTCCTTTACTGGTCATTTTCTTCATTTTCTTTGTGTTTTGCTCATCAAGATCCTTGATGCCAATTAGTATTCTTGCAAAAGGGAGGCATCTTTGCCCCTCTATCCTTCAAGATATTTAGAGATAGACTTTTTTTTTTCCTGTGAACAGTTACATTGTGCCAGGCTAAGTGTTTATATGAAATATCTCAGCTAATCCTTCCAGGAACTCTGTGATCTAATTATATCTAATAAATGCTATTCTAATCCCTGATAGAAAGGGGAAAAGAGTCAGGCCTCAAAGTTTAGAAAATTCCCCGAAGATTGTATAGTTAGTGAGAACCAGACAGTCTGACTCGAGTCCATGCTCCCAACCAGCATGAAACTCTCCCCACCTAGAACCCACCTGTATTCACGAAAAAGTGGAGGCCAAGGAAAATCATCTGGATTCTTAAGGAGCCTCCCCTTTCAATTATCCTCAGTTATACAGATGTTTCGGGCATAAAATATCCTGGTTGCCATGGTGTTCCACTTCATTTTATGCACGTGGCCATAGCCTCTGGAGCCCAGGAAACCTCTAAGAACCTGTCTAAGCCTGGGTTCCCTAGAAAAGGAGGCCTGAAGCAAAGCTCATGTAGCAGCATATCTTACAGGGGGGCAATCCCAGGTTAGAAAAAGCAGGGAAAATTGGGAAAGAAGGCAAGGAAGGAAGGAAAGCACATCACGTGTGGTGCTGAAGTGGCCACAGTTTTGCCAGGGAACACAGCCAGTTGTTTGGTCACACAAGACATATGTCAGTAAGCCATACGGATGGAGAAAGGGAGATAAATAATCCACCAGATCTTTTCAGACCCTGTCTGTCATTGATCAAAGCTCATCCCTCAGGAAGCTAACCCTCCTCCACATTCAGGTCATGGTCCTTGGTCCCCACTGACAGCTACTGGGCAAGCCAGACCCCTTCCCCATGGTGCGAGGAATATACTCAATCATCTGAGTATAGGATTGGTGTTAGGTCCTAGGTCAGGACCCTGTGACACTCAGGTCACAGTCATAGCTTCCAGTATAGTGAAATCCTTACTGTGTTCATTAGTGTAAGTTGTACTCTCTACAAGCCAGGACCTCTGACTCTTCTGAGTCTAACGTTGCAGGGATGAGCACAGATTCTGCAGGTTCTCCATGACTCCAGTCATCTGGGCCTGGCCCCTGCTGCCCCGTGGCCCTTTTCACAGTGTACATGATGGAGGCCGGGCTGAAGGTCAGCTCTCACCTGGGGGAGGCTGCGACAGACAGTGGTGTTAGGAGATGGGACAGTGGTGGTGGCTGCCCTCTGCATTGAGCAGAAGAGGAGGCAGGTAAGGCCAGGTAAATCCAGGAAGCGTATAGATGGGGCCCAGTACAGTCCACCCCTTGTGCTATTCAGAGTCCTCCACCCCATCTTCCTGTGATATTTGGATCTAACTTGAGAACAAAATGCCCTCAATTTGAGAGTGAGGGTGCAAGTCCAATTTTTTAAGTGATCAATTGAAACTTCCTAAACAGACATAAAAAGATTAGCAAAGGAAGCTAGAGTCCCGCTGCTGTGGCTGGTCCTAGGGCCATAATTGGCAATCATCATCTTCCACCCACTCCGACCTTCCATTCTAGATTTCTAGGGTCAACTCTTCAGTGGGTCTGGGGTTCTCACCTGGAGGATCTGTGGATGTTGTAATTGCCTGTTCATGGCTCTCTCTGAACAGAGAATACCCCATGAATCCCATACAACCAGATGTATTTGTCAGCTCAGGCTGTTGTAACAAAACACCCCAAGCTAGGTGGCTTAACCAATAGAAATTAATTTTCTCACAGTTCTGGAGGCTTGGCATTCTAGATCAAGGTTCAGCAGGGCCAGCTTCTGGTAAGGATTCTTCTGCGGGCTTGTGGATGGCTGTTTTGTCCTCGCATGGCTTTTCCTCTGAGTACCCAGAGACAGGGAGATAGCTCTGTTCTCTCTTCCTTTTCTTAGAGGGACAACAATCCTAGTGGATAGGGCACCACGTTTATGACCTCATTTAACCTTAATTACCCCCTGAAGACTCCCTCTCTAAACATACTTAATATCTCTAAATAACCCCTAACGTTGGGGGTAGGACTTCAACAGATGCATTTTGGGGGACACGCTTCAGTCCAGAGCACAAGACTTACTCTTCCTTCACCCACTATGTAACACCAGCCCTTGCTCCTCATGGTAATGAAGTACTATCGTGCATCAGTATAGCAAATCCTTCTTTCTCTGCTGCTCCACTGGCAAGAGGAGCCCAAGGCGCCCAGGTCACTGTCACAACTTCCAATTTAGTGGAACCCTTACTGTGTTCATTAGTGGAAGTTTTACCCTCTATAAGCCAGGGTCTCTGACCCTTCTAAGTCTAAGTTTGCAGGAACAAGAAGCACAGATTCTGCAGGTTTCTTGCTGGCAGTCAGAGAGACGAGCCCATCCTACTTCCACTCCTTTGTTCCTAGACTTGTATATTCTATCAGAGACACATCTATTGACTCACACTACGTCCAGGAGAGCAGTGCTCCAACCCCACCAGCTGTTGTGTCTAAGCTGATGTCACAGCTGAGCCTTCAGTGGAACATCTCATCACTACAGGAAGCCCTGGGATAGCCAAAGAGGCGCTGGGTCATCCTGTCCGGCTGCCTATAGGAGTCTCCTTGGCAACAGATGCTCTCTGGAGAGACAAACACGAGGCAGAAAGCCCCATACCCTTTGTGCTCACTCCCATGAATTCATCATTTACTGTTTACTTGACCTCCATGCCGCTGGCTTTTCATTTTTGTTCTTTCCATGTCCCAAAATGATTAGCCCAGCCATTTACTCCCGCACAGGAGATTGTGTGTGTCTGTACTTCGGGCCACCTCTCCTACCCTTGAATGGGAGGTAACACAGCAGTCATCTATTCCCAACTAGCACCAATACACCACGTCGAGCTGTGTGTAAACGAGGCCCTGGTGCTTTCCTCCTCCATCAGACTATCACATGGAACTCCCATTTGGGGCTAAACATGTAAGTTGAGGAAGAGCTTCAACAGAGGTGGGTGACATGAGAATCTGGACCAGCTGTTTAGGCAATTTACCTGTTCCTTCTAGACCTGCTCAAGTCTGGCCCTGTACATACCACTTCTATCACATGCTGGGTTGCCAATGTTCATAGCCGACTTATTGCTTCGGAAATCCAGCCTCCCCTTTAATCATAGGCTCTGGGCTCTGAACAATCTTAGATAATTTCCATTGCAGTAGATGTCATCTTTCTGTTCTTACACTCTAGAGTTTAAAAGTATATATTTATACAAGTCAAGCAACACCCCTGTTAGCTCCCCATTTGTCTCCCCCCCATTACATCATGATCTGTCAGCCATTAACATAGATTTCTATGGCTCCAGGCACCCTGTTTGCCACTCTGGCCTTCCTTTCCATTATGTAGTTATGCCCACTTTGTCTGGCATGACATTATGCCACCTGGCCTTTACCATTACATTGATTGCTGTTGATCCAAGAGAGTCCATTTCCCCACCATCTCCCATCATCGAACCCAGCCTTCAGAAGACAGCCACCACTGAATTTCTCAAAGGTGCTGATGGGCTCATTAGGACTTCTTTTTTCTGTTTCAATGAAGGGAAGATTCTCTGGGCCATCCCAGGGAACATAGGCCAGTGGTGGATTATCAGGTCTTATGATTCTAATATTCACACCTCTGAGCCTTCTGGTCCTTTTCTTCTTATTGTGCCGAAAAGAAGTTCTGGCATCTCACGTATTTACCGCAGGCTGTTGTCATTAAAGCAAGTACTATCTTGCAAGGTTCCTGCTTCAATGAGGTCATTGTCATCCCCAGGCCAAGAAGAGCTGTTTTGTTCTAAAAAGCGGAAGAGTTGCTTCTACCTGACAGAGGATTCAAGGAGATCGGGGTACAGAGTTTCAGGTTTGTTTACCCAAAAGTCTCCATTCCAGGTCACCAGCTCCAATCCTTTCCTTCTTAGAGCTCTGACTTGGACATAAGACGTCTACATGGCTGCATATCTAGTCTCCTTTTCAGTTCTGTCACCTTATAATCAGCCCCCAAGCTTAATTTTCAGTGCAGTCTGTCTTGCAGATGTCAGGAGTGTCCTTAAAGTTTTCATTTCAAAGCATGCCTTACACTGGTAGATACCTTTCCTGAGTCTATCATTTTCTCTTTGCAGTACCTCCGCTACCATCAGAAAAAGCCACTTAACCCCAAATGCAATGGCCATTTGATCTCATAAAGCCTTATTTTCCACCTGCATCTCATTCCAATTAGCAGCAGGTGCAGCTTTAGAAATTGTAATATCACTGTATGCCAGCTATGGCCCAGCAGTGGGGCCCCTATTATAGATGGAAGAGAACTTCAACTCCAACATCCCATCCTGAAGGGCTACTTTTTAGGACCATTTGTGGTAGCAATAGTCCCTGTTCCTTAGGAGACAGAGTATTAAGCAATCATGCTGCCTGCTAATACTTTATTGAGGGATACAATCCTAGGGCAACAGACACAAGAGAAAAAGGAAATGAAGCAGGGAGGACGGAAGCTAATAGAAAGTTGTGCATTTTTGTGAGACAGGATCTCATGATGTTGTCCAGGCTGTTCTTGAATTCCTGGGCTCAAGGGCTCCTCCTGCCTCAGCCTCCCAAGTAGCTAGGACTATAGAAGTGTGCCACCAAGTTGTACATTATTGAGCTGGTCACATCCTTAGAAGCAAACACAGCCAGTTGCTCAATTGCACCTACTGGACATTCCCTGACAAGCCAAATGGAACCACTGCACTCCATATGTTGGGTCCCTTCCATCTGTTGTCCTTCTCTGGTCAAAATGTGCCCCAAGCTTTAACTCCCCTGTATTTCTGAGTAGATGTATCTAGCCCCTGTAGGCAGACCTCATGTGGCCATGGTGTGGGTTACCAACTGAATGAAAAGGGTGAGAGGATCCATGTCCTCCCTAGGCCACTCATGGCGTGAGAGGCCTGTGACAGAGCCTGGTCTTCACTCTAAGGGAGCTGACAGGAAGGTCAGCAAGATGTGGGGCCAGGTTGCCAGGAGTCGAAGGCCCATAGGATGTGACCAACTCAGCATTCCGCTGGAGGCTATATGATCAAACAGCAAACTGTTTATCATGAATGCAGGATGTGGGCAAACGCACACTGCCCTGCCACCAGAAGGATTGCTGAGGGTCCCTGGCGCAGGGCTCTTTGAAGTTATCTACTGGAAAATCTAGCGCCTATTACTCAAAGGATGCAGTCTCACAAGCCTGGTGTGAACCAGCCAGCCAACTGACAATTACTGGACAATCACACCCCCTCCCCTTTGCTATCTCTTTGGCCTAATAAATACAGATGGCTGCGTAAAGCTCAGGGCCCTTTTCCACTCGAGGTAAGGTGCCCCTGAGCCCTTCTTCCAAATATACTCTTTTGTCTCTTGCCTTTTATTCCCACATTTGCCCCCGCTTTGTTCAGTCCCCCTAGGTCCGTGCAGGCTACAAATGGCACCCCGAACAGCGACAGAATTGGGTGATCTACACCAGGTGACCCTCAAGAGGTGCATAGATTAGGTCCACTACAGCAATATGGAAGACCAGATTGGACAATGCAGGTTTTCCAATGCACAAAACTTACCTAAGTTCTCCTAAAGTCCTGAGCCTCTAGTTGGGGGCTAGTATTTCTGACTCCCCGGTGAGCCACTGTGTGATTCTGGCTCAGGCACAAAGGTCTCTGAACTGTTCACACAAGACAATTACACTTACATCACAGAGTTGTGAGACCTGAATTAATATGTGGTGTAAATAACATTTGTAAGTGGCAAAAAACTCCGGATATAAACATCAGGGGCTGTTGTCAAATGTAAAGATTGTGCTGAGCAAAATACCACGACTTGTTTCAGCTGGACAGGCATTAAAATATCCAGTGTTATTTTGACCTCAGCTGACCAATAGCGGCTTCATTTCTCCAGACTGTTGATGAGTCACCTAGAAAGTCCCTACCCCATCATCTTCTTCCCATCCTCCCTCCATCCTATCCCACCCCCAGTGAGATATCCTCTTGTTCTCTTTTCTACCCAGCATCAAGTGTTGTGTCTGGTCCCTAGCAGGTGCCCATGGAGGCTACATATGGAATGAAGGATTGAACACATGTCTCCATTTCTTTTCTTTTCTTTTTCTTTTTTTTTTTTTTTGTGTGTGTGAAGGAGTCTCGCTCTTTGGCCCAGGCTGCAGTGCAGTGGCACGATCTTGGCTCACTGTAAGCTCTGCCTCCCGGGTTCATGCCATTCTCCTGCCGCAGTCTCCCGAGCAGCTAGGACTACAGGTGCCTGCCACCGCGCCCGGCTAATTTTTTTGTATTTTTAGTAGAGACGAGGTTTCACGGTGTTAGCCAGGAGGGTCTCGATCTCCTGACCTCGTGATCCACCCGCCTCGGCCTCCCAAAGTACTGAGATTACAGGCGTGAGCCACCGCACCCAGCCCCACAAATGTTTCCATTTCTTTGCACAAAGGGTTACCAATGCTTGAGATGTTCCCCTGCTCCCAGCAAGGCACCCTCTCCTAGGAGCCTTTACTCAACCCACCCTCCATTCCTCAGTCTTTCCCTTTCTCAGGGCAGCTGAGAGTGACATGCCAGTGCACAGTGCAGTTGTTGGTTTTATCCATCTCCCTGACAGGCCCCTGAATTCTTGCGGGGAAAGGAACAAGGTCTCATTCACATTAGTCCCTGCATCTTGCTGGTTGAGGTGCAATCTGCAGCATTTATGTGGCAAAGAGCCTTGGGGCAGCGCTCTGGCATGAAGGAGGCCGCTAAGACATCGTTCTGAAAGCTGGCTCGCAAGGCGGTTTATACTCTGCAAACCAGCAGTTTATAGTGTGTGTTTATAGTGAGTGACTCAAGGGTGTCCAAATACTGGGAAAAGGTGCGCTCAGTAAATGTTTCTTCCATGCATGCGCCGCGGTATCTGACCCTCAGCTCTGTGTCTTAAGCCCCTGGTTCTCTCATCCAACCTAAAAATAGGATCGTCCAGGCCTTGAGGTCCTTCTGGAAGGCGCCCCCCATCAGTCAAAGCGCTTGCAAAGTGCTTTCACCACAAGAGCAGAGCGGCCGCGCCATGCCTGGGATGCTGCTAGGCACAGCTTGTTTGAAAGAGATGTAAGCAGGCTACTTCCCGAAGAACCGAAGAAACTGACTTGTTGATAATCTTGCCTCAAACAGAGGAGTTGGCAGACGGTTCAGGAAAAGCAGTGGTAGAAATGTTCTCCCCAGGGCCGTCACAGCTCCTTCCTTCCCAGCCTAGAGTTTCTGCTGCTGGGACGACAAAGGAGAGGACAAGGCCCTTGGCCGGGAGAGGGGCGGCCTGCACCTTTCAGCCCCGGGGCCCTGGCGAGCCTGCGGGGAGTGCGGCGGGGAGAGTCCTCAAGGAAGGAGCGCAAAAAAGGATCTCAAGTCAGTCCTCGCCACCTTTCCGCAGCCTCGGGAGAGGCTTGGGGGAAGCGCAGGCAAAGGCCAAAACCCCCTGGAACTGGGAATCCTCGGCCTCCAGGGTGAATAAATAATTAAGCGCCCAATACACAATAGCCTCGCTAGATGGAGACGAGGAATCACTGCAGCGGCGCTGGCGGCGGCGGCGGCGGCGGCGGGGGGAGCGCGGGCGGGAGCGCAGCCCCGGGCGGGAGGCGGGAGAGGCTCTGGCTCGGCTCACGTCTGTTTTCCTTTTTCGTGCATTATTTATTTCGCCTCCGCCCGCGGCTTTGCTGCCCCAGCGGGCGCTCCCTGCCGGCGCCTCCCGCCGCTTCCTCTCGCGGGCCGGCGTGAGGGTAGCAGAGAGCTCGGGCACCCCAGTGCCCCGGGCAGCCGCTCGGCGCCACCAGGAAGGGCGGGGAGCCAACGCGAGCCCGTGGAGGGCTCGCGCGGGCCGGCTCCAGGCGGCTTGGAGGAGACTTTCCCCGCCCTCTGTCTCCGCCTCAGCGGCCAGCCCCGGCCCTGGGCGCGGGGTGCCGCCCCTCCCGCCCCGCGCGCGGCCAGGCGCAGCCGGGAGCCACCGCACCCTGCGCCCGGTGCGAGGACACCACTCCTGGTCCTCCGCTCAGCGCCCCGGGAGGCCCAACCGGCGCGCAAACTTTTGCTCCAGCGCCGGGAGCTCCTCCCCGGCATGTGAAGCCCCCGGGCGCCCGCGCAGCCGCCAAGGTGAGGACCGAGGCCCCGCCTAGAGGGCGGGGGACTGGGGAGGCGGCTGGCTTTAAATGGGGGCTGTCCGGCGGCTGGGAAACAGAGCTGCCGCGGGGGGGACGCGGACCTCTCTTTCCAGAGCTGAGGATCGGCTGGGGCCGCCGCCAGGCAAGGTGGCGTGAGGCGTTAGAAGGGTGCGGGCGGAGATGGAGGCGTGGGGGGAACCCACGCCCGGGAGCGGGGGATCGGGGCTGGGCAGGGGCGTGCAAAGGGGCAGCGCACTGAGGTGCCTATGTTGCAGTGTGCGCAATGAGGCCGGCAGGGCAGTGAGGGTGCACGCAGCGTGAGATTTCTTGGTGCCGTGCATGCAGGGTCAGCGAGGGTGCAGGCAGGAGTCGGTGGGTGTGCACGGCTGTTTCTGTGGGTGTGCGCACAGGGTGAGTAGTGCCCGCCGGGTTTGAAGTGTGCTCATAGTGAGAGTGAGTTGTACATGGCTGCTTCTAGGGGTTAATGGGGCGCAGTAAGTGTGCTTGGCTGTTTCTGGAGGTGTGCATGGGGCCAAGGTATGCACGCATATTCTGGAGCTGTGCGCGGAGCTAAAGTGTACGTGCGGGGTTCTGGGGATATGCCTAAGAAAAGAGTGTGAATTCTGGGATTTACGAAGAGTCAGTGAAGGTGTAAGCTGGAGTGTAAGTGCAGGCTTGGTTTAGTAGGGTGCCCCTGGGTGCGGGGCGTGCCCGACCGATCCGGGATGGGAGGTATGTTGGTGCGCGGCGGCGAAAGTGCCCGCGCGGTGTCCGCCTGACCCGAGCCTTGCTCTCCTGACAGTTCGCCCCAGGAGCGGGCGTCGCTGGCCGAGATGCTCCTCCGGGACTTGGTGCTGGGCCGTGGCTGCTGCTGGTCCTCGCTGCTGCTGCACTGCGCGCTCCACCCGCTCTGGGGCTTCGTGCAGGTGAGACGCGCCGGCTGCGCACTGGCTGGGAGGACCTCCTGGGTGAGGGGAGAGCTGCCCCTTCCCTCCTGAGACCCTGGCTTCCTGCAGCCGCCCCACTGATTGGTTCTCGGAAAAGCTTGGGAAAAGAAAAGCTGCTATGGTACCCCATACCCTACCCCTGAAAAGACAAGAAACTCCAAAGAGAGGCTTCAATTGTGGCCTAAAGCCTGCAGGACCGGGGCCGGTCTTGGAATGGAAAGGGGCTCAGAGAATACCTTCCGATGATAGCATTCTAGGGTAGAAATTCAGGAAAGAAACAAACTTACAAGGAAAAGTCATGCAAAGGATGTATATTATTTCTTTCCCGCCAGAACCACTGATGAACTTCAAATTACCTTTCTTAAACTGGTTTTCAACACAGAAGGCAACTGTGTTCCTTGTAGGTATCAGAGTTGAGGCTGTGGACAGATAATGCGTGGTGGCCCATCTGTCAGGACTACCCAGGGTTGAATCTCTCACCCTGTGCCCCTTAAATCGCAGGGCAGAGGCCAGGCAGCCACTAACTGGAGTTACCTCTTAGGATCAGAGACAGGGTTCAATGGTATGGTCCCTAGTCCCCCCCAGAATGTGCATGGTCACTGGTACAGTGGAGAGGTGACAAGGTGGACTTCAATGTCAGCTCCGGAATTTGAGCTTCAGCTCTGTCCCTCACCAGCTGGGAGGCTTTAGGCAACTCACTTACCCTCTCTGAGAGTTAGTTTCTTCTTCCTGACTATACTATTCTAAGTAGTGGATGAGATATGTAAGGATTACTTGGCGCAGTGCCAGGACCATGATGAACACTAACCAGTAGTGGTTGCTGCCATTGCTGATAGGAGTAATAGTACTGCCGTTCTTCTGCCTGGCTGACCAGGTACTCTGTTGATCACTGCGTGGTCTGTTTGACATTTTTTCTGCGGGCTCTGGAGGACATTTTCATTGTTTTGGGCATTGTGGATCCACTCTCGGGTATTTGTAGCCTCATGTTCTCCTGGTGGCATTTTGGGGTTTGGGGACCATTCACATGGCTGCTCTGAGTAGGGGTGACAGACCAAGAAAAAAGGAGAAGGCGGCAAGACCACTTGCCAGTCTATCAAGGTCCCTGAGCTGCCCCAAATGATGGGCCCTGCCAGGAGCTTGCTCAGTTAGTCCTGCCTGGATGATGGCCTGGATGACTGCCCATCGAGAGCCGGGGTCTGACGCTGCTCAGCACCCCCACTCCCAGGCCCTGTCTTCTGCTCTCTTCTCTGGCTTGCCTCCATCTCACTCACAATTGTTTTCCTTTTGGAATTGACAGCTTTGTCTAATGTGTGAAACAGCAGTTATTAAACTCAGCTGTGTCTCCTCAGGAAACACGATTTTGTCACTTCTAAACACTTCAGTGGCTTGGGACCAGCTTCCCTTGTTCAACTTTTAGCTGAACCTCAGATATTGAGTTCACTTAGTTTTTAGATTCATTTGTTTACAGTTTTCTCTCTTCCATAAGACTTCTTCAGCTGGAGTGGGAAGCAACATAATGAGGTTGTCAGTCTCCAAGACTAGAATTCTACTGTGTGAGCTAGTAGGATCTAAACAAAAGACCCACAAGCACCCCGCACTCCTCCCAGAAGAAATAATTTTGTGAAAGCGGTTCAGTTTTGTAAGTGTCCTTTAGCCAGGCAGTACTTACACAAGCAGGTGTGTGTGTGTGTGTATTTCAGATGCTCTTACTCAATACAAATCAATTTTCATAAAAATCAATTTCAAAAGGAACCCTCCAGACAAGTAGAATGGGTAAAACCTTGGCTTAAGGCTCTGGAAAAATTAATTTACAAATGATAGGGACAGAGAAATCAAGGGAAAGGGGTTTTGGAATGAATGGATCTGGCTTTAAGCAAAAGAGCTAAATCCGGGGGAACATAGGAGAGAAGAGGAAAAATGGAAATGCACGAAGCCATGTGTTTCTCTTTAAGTGGGGAAAATAAAATCTGTCACGTCATAGGAGTTTCTCTAATCTGGAGAACAAACTCAGAGCTATCTGCCTTTCCATGAGCATTTTGCCAGAAGAACATTTGGAAGGACAAGGCCAACATAACAAAGTCCTGTGATTAATGGGATCCTCAATGAGGTAAGAGACCTGGGGTCCCCCAAAGCACCAGGTTCTTACCTTGCAATCAGCTTTAAGCCTCTGGCTGCCGCTAGTTGATAAGGAGCTTAATCATTAAAGTCAGACGACATTTAAATTGCCGGAAGGGTTGGTGGGAGCATTCCTTAGCCTTTCCCCCCTGTTCTTTCATGTGTCTGGAATTGAGATTTCGAGCTTTTGTGATGTAGTGTGATTTAGGGTTCTTCTAAGTTCACTTCCAGATTATTCTTTTTTTTTTTTTTTTTTTTTTTGCAAGGGAAGAGGATGACAGGCTGGCAAATTTATTAGGTGTGACAGGAGTGTGTCTCATCAAGTTACCGTGGTGCTGGCCTGTCTCCATGAAAGATGCCAGAAGCTATCGTCTTTGTGGCTGCCTTCCTAAAGCAATAGTTCGAGAGACCGCCTCTTATCTGGCCTTACGGGTCTCTGTGTGCTGATGAGGAGCCACCCCAGACCCAAGTGATGTTGAACCCCTTGTATAGTCAGTCTCTGCAGCTTTGATGAGTCATTCGGCAGCATTTATTGGGCGCCTACTGTATGCCAGGCCCTTTGTTAAGTGCAAGGGGCTTAGTGGCCTCTTCCCTCATGGCACTGATAGTTTGGCAATGTAGAGCTAATTAAACAAGTAATTATCATCAAGAGAGCTCAGCAAGAAGAAATAGCTTGGACTAGGGGCAAGAGTCCTAGAAGCCTGAAGGGTGTGGTGCTTCAGCTGAGACATGAAGGATGAGAAGTTAGGATGCAAATGAGGGTGAGGTGTCCAGGCAGAGGGAACAGCCCAAGGCCAGAGGAGAGAGGGACTTTGGAAGACCCAGGGGAAAGAAGCACCAGGTAGGGCCACTGTTGTAAGCCACTAACATAGTGTCCTGCAGTTTGGACTTGATCCTGAGGGCTATGGATGTCATTTTAAGTAAAGGGTTTTAAGTAAGAGATGACACAATCTCAGGTTGGTATTTTAGAAATCTCAGTCCAGGCTGGTTGCAGTGGCTCACACCTGTAATCCCAACACTTTGGGAGGCCAAGGCAGGAGGATTGCTTGAGCCCAGGAATTCGAGGCCAGCCTGGCCAACATAGTGAAACCATGTCTCAAAAAAAAAAAAAAAAAAGAGAAAGAGCAATCTCAGTCCAGTTCCTGCATGAAGGATGGATGCAGGGAGGAGGCAAGGCAGGGGCAAAGAGGTAGGTAAGGGGAGGGTGGCCAGATTTAGCAAATAAAATACAGGACATCCAGTTAACTTTGAATTTCAAATAAACTACAAATTGTTTTCCCAGTATCTCTCCCATGTAATAACTCTCCCAATTAAAATTATTGGTTGTTTATCTGAAATTCAAATGTAATAGGGTGTCTTATATTTTATCTGGCAACCCTAGATGAGAGGCAGGTACTGCCCACTGGAGACCTGATGGTGGCCTCATTCAGGTGGCAGCAAAGGAAACAGAGGAGTAGATGGATTCAAGGACGATTTAGGAGGCAACGTCTGCTGGACCCAGAACTGCACTGATTGGCCAGGAGTAGGATGGTGGTAGGACACTGATTGGCCAGGAGTAGGACGGTGGTAGGACGCTGATTGGCCAGGAGTAGGACAGTGGTAGGACGCTGATTGGCCAGGAGTAGGACGGTGGTTGGAGAAGAGGGAACTGATGCTGGGAACACTGTGTCCCTCAGACGCCTGCTACAGGTACCAAATCCAGGAGACTCCAGGACATTACCTGTGCCTCAGCCCACTCTCAAGCCTACAGCACTTACAGGATTCTGGCTGCAGGACAACACTGCAGAACACAGATGATAGTGAAACTGGAATAAGAAGTGGTCCCAGGAAGTACCAATACCAGCCTGTGTTCTATGGGCTTTAGGCAAGTCACTGACCTTTCTGGGCCTCTGCTCCTTCTTAACGAAGTCCAGCTAAGAGCAGGTTACTTTAGGGGCAAGTTCCTTCTCCTTTTGAAATTCCCCAAGATAGAAACCAAATGCCAGGTGTTGAGACAAGCTCCAGACACCCGAGGCTTCCTCTCTATTGGTCTAAATACAACACTGCCAATCAACAGAACCCCCAAGTGGAACCAGCACTGGGGAATGGGACAGATCCTGTGTTTCTCCACTGGTGGGCATCGCACCTTTTCACTGAACGCCAACTGAATGCTGGGCCTTGGGCAACTTTGGTACATCACTTAGCTTCGCTGAGCCTGCGGGCCACCTGTTGAGAGTGGATGATATCACCTATCTCTCCCGGTTATGCCCAGGGTGAAATGGGAGCAGGAACCTATGATGGACACATAGTAAGGCTCAGAAAATCATGATTGTTCAGGATTAATAAAGTACTCATCTACCTGCCTGCCCTAAGACACTCACAACTTAGTGTAGAGAGACACACATTACAAAATAGCACGGAAATGCCCCAGACAGAAGTGTTTGCAGAATAAAGCAGCAGCACTGAGCAGGTGAGTCTAATTTGGGGTGGAGGAGGCTTTAGGATGGCTTTGCCCAAGAAGGAGGATTGCTTGAGCCCAGGAATTTGAGACCAGTCTCGTCAACATAGCAAAACCCTGTCTCAAAAAGAGGAGAGAGAGAAATCTCAGTCCTTTTCTTGCATGAACACGCAATAAGGCTGTTCAAGAAATGGATTTGAAGGATGGAGAGAAGCTAGCAAGTGGATATGGGGTCTGAGTAACCCAGAGTCGAGGCAGGCTCAGACACCATAGGCTTGGACTAGACCAAACTATCAGGACACAGCAGTGGAGGCCCAGCTGTCAGGCATAAGGACAGACCAGACTTGATCCTTTCGTGAGAACAGTTGGCTAAGCAATTGTGCCTGCTCACATTTCAGAGAGGCCCTTATATAAGAGACTGAGAACCACTGATTTTTTTTTTTTTTTTTGAAACAGGGTCTTGCTCTGTTGCCCAGGCTGGAATGTGGTGCACTGCAATAGCTCACTGCAGCCCCAACCTCCTGGGCTCAAGCAATCCTCCAATCCTCCCGCCTCAGCCTCTGGAGTAGCTGGGTCTATAGGCGTGTGCCACCATGCCCAGCTAATTAAAAAAAAAAAAAGTTGTAGAGATGAGGTCTCACTCTATTGCCCAGGCTGATGTTGAACCCCTGGGCTCAAATGATCCGCCTGCCTCAGTCTCCCAAAGTGTTGGGATTACAGGTGTCAGCCACCGCACCTGGCCAGAGCTATCAATTTTATTAATGTATTTATTTATTTATTATTTTTTGAGACTGGAGTTTTGCTCTGTCGCCCAGGCTGGAGTGCAGTGGCATGACCTTGGCTGTCTGCAGCCTTGACCTCCAGGTTCAAGTCATTCTCCTGCCTCAGCATCCTGAGTAGATGGGACTACAGGAGTGCACCACCCCGGCTAATTTTTGCATTTTTTTGTAGAGACACGGTTTCACCGTGTTGGCCAGGCTGGTCTCGAACGCCTGACCTCAGGTGATCCACCCGCCTCGGCCTCCCAAAGTGCTGGGATTACAGGCAAGAACTATCAATGTTTTAAATGTAGTGTGCTCCTTCACTTCTTCCTCCTGAAGCCTTGAAATTTGGCCCTGATTTTTCTGCCTAGAACTTCATCACATTAAATATCCTTATACATCTGTGCCTTCATATCCTCTCACAAAAATAGGTCATTGTGTTGGGCCAAATGTGCTCCTCTTGAACTCTCTCTCATAAATTGCACCTGAGACTGAGAAAATAATTGCACTGGCAATGGTCTTGCTTGAAGTTCACACACTTGGTAGAGTGCATTGAAGAAGTGGGCTCAGAGGCCAGCTGTTAGGAGAATGAAGCTTTCTAGCAAATCCCAGGGTCTCGGAAGGTCAGAATCTAGGGGGGCACAGGCTCAATGATGGGACGTCTAACAATGGCACTGGTCTAGAAGCCGGTGGATTTCCCACTGACATGTAAGGAGTTAATCATTTCTGTAAAATAATTGAGCAGAGGCCACCATCTGACGGTATGCTCTTCCCAGTGGGAGAGAAGATTGCCTTCCAGGGTTTGAAACGCAGTCAGTGGCCCTTTAAAAACATTAAAAGGTGATGAGCAGGAGCCTCTTAGCCTCGTAGATATTAAGCCAGGGCTGTAAATCAGCTCACTTCCTGCTGCCACCCCAGTGGACGTTACCCACATTACTTCTTCACATCTTCCAGGTGTGATGGGAGCCTTCCAGCCCCGGGGGATCTCCCTGCCACGTGGCAGAGAGGCTGGATCAGCATTCAAAGGCAGGCCACACATGGCTAGTTGCAGGGAAAGTAGAGTTCTAGTTTCTAGTGGCTCAGAGATGACAGAGAAATTAACCATGGCCATTGAGGAGGTGGAGGGTGACTGGCAACTCTTTGTGCTTTTAAACCAGCTTGTTCCCCGGGACAGGCATGAAACACCAGACTCTTGGATTTATGGCACTCTGTATAGCGAAGGACACTGGCAGTCAGTCTAATCCATCCACCCAGTTCCCATGCTGGCTCTGCATAAGAAGTTTAACGTGGGAAGCTTAAGCAAAATCCCCAGGCCCAGCTTCACCTGCAAAATTCTGATTTAATCGATGTGGCTCAGGCATGGGTATTTTTTAAAACCACCAGGGAGATTCCAATGTACAGCCAGGGCTGGGAACTGCTGGTGGAGCCCAGCTCACTTCGGCTACCCTTCCTCGTTGACAGATGAGGACGCTGAGATTGTGCTGGAAAAACACCATACCAGGGTTCAAGAGGCATGGACTGTGGCCCAGTTTCTCATATTCATTCATTCATTCACCAAAGATTTAATGGTGGGCATTCCCTTACGTGGTGATTTATGATAGTGAGAGAGAAGAAACAAAGCTTGCCCTGCCCTCAGCGAGCTCACAGTGCCATGGTGAAAATAGGTATGAACCAGGTAACATCCAAATGTAGATTTCTGCCCCTCGAGGGGAACCTGGTGCCAGGAGAGCCCATACAAAAGGATCTGGCTGGATAAAGAGGTCAGAGACACGTCTGTGAGGTCATGGCCAAGCGGAGTCAGGGGCGCAGCAGGGGTAGGGATGGGAGAACATTACCACCACTGGAGCAGCAATTGCAGAGGCCAGGGGCCTGGAACTGAAAGAAGAGAATGAGGGCAGAGAGACGGGGAGCGAGCATGGCGGGGAGAGAGCATGGGATGAGGCGGGGCCAGAGAGGTTGTCAGGGATCGCCCCTTGCAGACCTTGTAAGCCACATGATCCCACGAGGGGTGGGGTGGCATCTGGGGCTTGCTGGGGGGATGGAGGTGGTGCCCTTCCCACAAGACCACCAGGACACCGAGTGGAGAGCATCAAGCAGGTTGTTCTGCTCCCTCCGGTCACGTGGGGACACAGGAGCAGAGGCCTCACTGGATGAGGTTTCTCCCCAAGAGAGGGGCCTTGCCCCGGAGTAGACACAAAAAGGCTGTGAGGAGTGAGGGCTGGAGAGAAGGCCAGGGCTTGGCCTTGGGCCGTAGCAAGGAAGACAGGAGAAGCGGCTGGGCTTAGATTACAGAGGAAATAAAGGGTCTCACTCTCCAAGTGTGAGACCCTCGGGCAGCTGCTTCTGCCTGGGCCTCAGTTTACCCATTTGTACATTGGGGAAATTCTACCAGTTAACCTTCAAGTTCTTGTCGACTTCTCATTCATATCCAGGTCACTTGCCCAGGGTCTCTGGCAAAGCTAGGAAGAAAACCTTGGTCTCCAACCAGCCAGGCCAGCCGCCAACAACATTGTCCCCCTGAACCAATCTGACTTCGATTCTTCCTGCCTTGGTCTTGGAGAGGAATCCCAAGTCCCAGCCTGGCAGGGGACAGGGTGGCCTGGGCTCGTTTCAGCTTCTAGTTGCCTTATGGTCTTCTCCCTCTGTTGGGTATGTGTGCCCATGTTTACAGGTGACGCACGGTGAGCCCCAGAAGTCCTGCTCCAAAGTGACTGACAGCTGCCGACACGTCTGCCAGTGCCGGCCTCCTCCCCCGCTGCCCCCACCGCCCCCGCCCCCACCGCCTCCCAGACTTCTCTCCGCCCCAGGTAGGTAATGGCTCACTCCATTTTCAGGTTTCTTTTTGTGTTTTCCTGGGCCCATGAAGATCCAGTGAGCGTGGCCGAGGGCAGCCCTGCCTTCTTGGTAATTTTCCACTGTCCAAGCAGGAGGGAAGCCAAGGCCCAACTTTCCCCTGCAGTCTGCAAAACGCCTTTCCCACAGCACGCTCCTGCGAGATGGAGAAGGATGTTTCTCCATCAGTTAATCAGATAAAAGTCAATCTCCATTTGATGAGTGACTTGGCCTGGATTGTTCCGAAGGCCAGATCTTTAAAGGGGGCAGCTGCTGGGGACTGGTCTTAAATAGCCCCCCTCCCCCAACACACAGTTCTATTTCTCTATTAGAATTTACATTTAAGGAGGCAGTTAGGGTAGAACCAAAGTCGGTGCTCTGGGAGCAAAGTTACAAGATGCCTTTCAGCTATGTGCACCGAATTCTGCTGAATCCTCTCTGTGACTTGTTTGCCTTGGACAATTTCATCTCTGAACAATTTGATTGCGCCGTCATTCAAACAAAGGAGCGTTTCTTTAGCCAGAAATGGCCTCAGCCCTGACCTCTACATGGTAAAGTTCCCTGTTTACAATTGCTACTCGATAAGGTCTCTCCAAAGGAGGTTCTGTATTTCACATGGTTCCTTCAAGTTCCCACCTATAGATGCCTGTGATCACGTCCGTATCGACCTCATTAAACGCATCTCCATGGAATTATTTGGGATGTATTTTCGATAACCTTGGCACAAAGCTTGTTGTCTGGTAGGCTGTGTTTCCAGCCTCTTGGTCCCCAGTCAGTGATGCAATGTTCTGGAGGATCTTTGCAATTTGTGTGAATTCCTGCATTTTGACTGTGAGGCCTCTATATAATATCTCCATCCTTCCCTGACACCCTGTGGCCCGTTGCTTCTCAAAGCCTGGCCTTCAAATGACCTGCTTCAGCATAACCCAAAGCATTTGTTTTAAAATGCATCTTCATGGGCCCACTTCAAACCCACTGAGCCAGAGTTTTCGGGGTGGGACTTGGGAACTGTCACAATAACAAGTACTGAGGTGATTCAAGTGCAAGTTACAGTTGAGAACCTAGGCCTGCCAGGCCCTCTGTTCCGGGCCTCTGCCGGATCCTTCTATCCCGGGATGCTCACTGGCCTCCTCTCTCCTGAAAGAATCCCTGGGCTTGCACCTACCCTTGGAGATCACTCCTTTCCCTTCCTTTAGAATTCCTCAGTCTCCCACATTTTGGGCCCCACGGCACGTAGCTCCCAGTGGTTTGTATTTGATGATCCACATCCCCCAGCTAGGGTCCCTTCAGGTCATCTTGTGCTCACTGAGCATCTGTGTCAGACAGAGAAGAAGGACCGTCCTGGCCTTCTGGAATCTCAACCCTCCAAGGGAAGGCCATCCTGTCAGCAACCCACGAAGAGTGGCCTGAGAGAACACAGAAATGGTTTGCCAGGTGCACTGGAAATACCTGAATAGTTAAGCAAAACAGTAGCCCCAGTAAATAGTAACAGGGGTCTTTAAGAATAAACGGGATTGGCCGGACACGGTGGCTCATACCTGTAATCCCAGCACTTTGGGAGGCCGAGGTGGGTGGATCACGAGGTCAGGAGATCGAGACCAGCCTGGCCAACATGGTGAAACCCCGTCTCCACTAAAACTACAAAAATTAGCCGGGCGTGGTGACGGGCACCTGTAATCCCTGCTACTCTAGAGGCTAAGGCAGGAGAATCGCTTGAACTCAGGAGGCGGAGGTTACTGTGAGCCGAGATTGCGCCACTGCACTCTAGCCTGGGCCACAGAGTGAGACTCCGTCTCAAAAAAAAATGAATGAATGGGATTGTTCCAGGTTGCTAAGCAGGTTGGGGGAAAAGGGCATCCAGGCAGAAGGAAGAGGGTGGACTAAGGCTTGGAGGTGTGGCTCTGTGAGACTCCTCTTGAGAGTCACAAGCCCTTCAGTGGCTTGAAAGGGTGTCCAAGGAGGAGGACCTAGAAGGGCCTGTGTGCCTGGCTGAGCAGATCGCATTTCATCCTATAGGTCATTGTTTGGCAAACAAATGACCTACATTCATGCATATCCAAGTACCATCTCTTATTTGCCTTATTTTTTCTTTAAATAAACTCACTTTTGTGTGTATACAAATTAATTTCTTTATCTTTACAAAACTACTGCAAATGAGAAACCAGTACCACTTGCATAAATGGAAGGTGACCATAATAATAAATGCAATGGAAGCAAACCAAGGTTTTAAAATTCCAGCCTTCTCTGGAAGATTCTGAGCTTGAGACTTCCTCTCTATTTGTTAAAAAAGGGAGAGAAGTAAGTGGTAGAGAGATGTCAAAGTCATAGTAGCACAGTGCTGAGATCTTCTCTATAAAGTAATTGGAAAGTGTGTAAGAGAATCAAAAGGAGCTCAAGTTTCTTATTACAGGTCTCAATGTGTTTGAGTGCTGGGTCTATGTACCGTCTAAAATCAGCTCCATAACTGCAAGGACAGGGACCCAAAGGTTTAGGAAACTGCTCTGGGCAGTGATGAGCCTACAAAGGTGTTAAGTGGGGAAGTGACATGAGCCTATATTGTCTGTTTCAGAAAGATCAGCTGTTTTGACAATGTGGGTTGGATTGGAGTGGATTGGGGTTGAGCTGACGGACTGGAGTCAGGTGGGGGTCTCTTGAGATCATTCAGACCCCAGACCATCAAAGAGGGCCTGAAACCAGGCTGGGGCTACGGAGATGGGAGGAGGCTAGAAAAGAGTGCTTGGTTGGATAGAGAGGAGAGAACTCATGTTGAATTTTGGGACTGAAGGTGCTCCTTGGGAGAGGAGAGTAAGAGAGGAGAGCTCTGTATGGCAGGACTTTTTCAGTTTCAAGTAGCAAAAACATCTTGAAGTGGTTTAAGCAATACAAAAACTAGGGAGATAGATGTTAGCTTGTGGGCTCATGTATCAGGATATCCAGTCAGCAGGTCTGCTGAATCCATGGTCTCAAATGATGACGGTGTTAGATTTCTGTCTCTGTCTCTATCGCTCTCTCCTGATTTCTCCTGGGTTGCCTTTTCTCTCAGGCTGGCTCAGTTCCTGTAGCTCCAGGCTCCAGCATTCCATCATCCTTACAGTCAGTAATCTCCCTAGGAAGAGACCTTCTGTTTCCCAATAGTCCAAGGGAAGCCCTGAGGCTGACTTTCACCGGACTAGCTTGGGTCATGTGCCCACCGGTGGACCAATCATGGTGGCTTGTGGGATAGAATATGCTGGTTGGTCAGGACCAGGCCATGTGACCACCCCTGGAGTTGGGATGTGTGGATAGAGGCTCAGGGAAAGGTGGTTTCCCACAGGAAAATCCGAATAGAAGGGCTATAACCCAAAAATAAGAACATGGCTACCAGGCCAGGAGGGCAGGGGATGTCTACCATAGCCATGGAGTGCCTCAGGCATATAAGGTGGATTAGACCAGTGGTGGAGAATGTGATTTATTCATTCTCTTGGTCCTCCTTGAGCTCAGCCCAGAGCCCTGCACATAAGTAGTGCCCAATAAATGTCAGAGCTACGGCCACATCTACAACTTCTGCCAAAATCATAAAATACGGAGGTAGAGGTTGCAGTGAGCCGAGATCGCGCCATTGCACTCCAACCTGGGCAATAACAGCATAACTCCGCCTCAAAACAAAAACAAAAACAAAAAAACAAACGAACAACAACAACGGCAAAAAATAAGTGCCTGCTATATAACCCTGAGGGAATTCGTGTCTCCCAGAGGACACAGGGCTTCAATGCTGTAGAGCCTCAGCTGTCACTCAACAGGTGTGCACTGAGCTCCAAGTGTGGGGTATGCAGTGGGCAGCAGACAGCTCCTGCCCTCATGGAGTTCATGGTCCAGTGGACTGTCATTTGCAGAAGGTGTTCACAGAAGTGTCCCTTCCTGCCATCTCTCTGGATTCACTGGCTCAAGGCATGCACCAGTCCTTGTCCCATTGCTCATCTGATGTCCTTTGCATTCTTGCCACTCACAAGGGCCTCTCATTTATCTGGTGAGCATTTGCCAGGCACCTGTTCTATGTCCAACCCTGCGCTGGGCACCCTGAGGGATACAGAGTCACACAGGGACTTGTCCACATCAGCAGGGCCCAGGTCATGAAAGACCAAGGGCTTGGCATAAGAGGCCGATTCCACGAGCCTTTCTTGAGCCTATGTTGGCGTGCTAGCCCTGCTCTTTCCTCCTCATGATTTTAAGAGAGCTGGTTAACCAAAGACTCAGTTTCTTCCTTTGTAAAATAGGTGCATAGGCTACACCCACCCCATGGGGTTGACTTGAGGGTTCCTGAAAGTGAGAAGTGCTTTTGAAAACTAGACAGGTATCCATTGCTGTAATCATCCTGTGGACGCATTCTGATGAAGAGCAGCCTGTGAGTGCCAGCCAGACCTGGGGGTTAAAGAGGTGCTGTTGGGAAGGGGATACATAATTCCAAAAGGGGCAGTGAGGGCAGATTTAGGAAGACATGAGAGAATTCCCAGGTAGAATTCCCAGGTGGGAGCAGAGGGAGGCTGGACAGGCCACGAAGAAGGAGTGGCCAAAGCAGAGGCCCAGAATTAGCAGCCCAAGGATCAGGCAGGAAGCTCCCTGCTGAAGTGACATTGATCCACAAGTGTGTTTAGCTTTGGTGTGTGTGTCTGGGATAAAGGGAGAAAAAGGGGAGAGAGAAACACCTATTCGTGCAGGCCTGTGAAGTCCCCCCTAGAAGTAATGACCAGGAACATTTGCAGGGCATCCTTCACTTGGCCAGGCAGGCCTTGCTCTTCATCCAGACAGCACTTGCTGCTGCCCTGCCCCTCGGGGCAACCCGCTTGTCCTGGCTGGCCCAGGCCTCTCTAGGTTTTAGCCCCAAAGGTCCTGTGCTCCAGGAAACCCCTTAGTCCTGGACAAACTGGAACAGCATGTCACCCTACTGCTGGGCCACCCTTCTGCTGGCAAAGGCAACAGTGGTTTTTCAAGTTGTTTTTTGTTATGTTTATTTTGGGGGTGTCATTTTTGTTCTAATTTGCCACGAATTTTTTTTTCTTTTTTTGAAAAGGAGTCTCTCTGTCACCCAGGCTGGAGTGCAGTGGCACAATCTCAGCTCACTGCAACCTCTGCCTCCCAGGTTCAAGTGATTCTCTTGCCTCAGCCTCCCTAGTAGCTGGGATTACAGACGTGAGCCACCATGCCCGGCCAATTTTTGTAGTTTTAGTAGAGACAGGATTTCACCATGTTGGTCAGGCTGTTCTCAAACTCCTGACCTCAGGTGATCCGCCCGCCTCGGCCTCTCGAAGTGCTGGGATTATGGGCGTGAGCCACCGTGCCCGGCCACCATGAATCTTTTGAGAGTCCTGACTTCCCTCCCCCACTTCATTGCTGGAGAGGGCAGCGTGGCCTCCTATTCCTCTGTGGCGGGCCCAGCTGTGTGCCCTACTCCCAGCAGCCCTACCCTGTGCCCCGCCTGCCTTGGAGAAAGAGCATGGAAAGGGATCTAGTGAAGCGGAAGGTTCTTGAGCAGCATCTCCACTTTCTGCCCTTCGGTTTTTCAGGCTCTGCCCACAACCCTCACTTTGAGTCTGGGCACTCGACCAGGGGTTCTCCAGCTTGAGCTTGTATCAGAAGCACCGGGAGAGCTCGTTTAGTCCCAGATCACTGGAGCTCATCCCCAGAATTCCTGACTCGGTAGGTCTGGGGTGGGACCCAAGGACCTCCATTTCAATTCCATTCTCAGATGATGCTGACACTGTCGGTGGTAGGAGTACACTTTGAGAAACTGTGCCCTAGGGAATGACAATCCCAGCAAGGGGCTCTGGGGCCAGCCCCAGGCCTTTCAGTCCTAATTCAGACCCTGGCCATGTCACATTGTCTCAGAGCCTCAGTTTTCTCGTCTGATTCCTGCCTGCACAGGCATTGTCACGAAGGTTAGAAATCACCCAGGCCATCCTGGGCAGAAACTTTGTGCTCAAAAGGTGGTGTTATAGAGCGGAGGCTTGGAGCCTGGCTTCCTGCCCTCTAGACCTGGGCTCCAACCCTTGTTCATTAGCTAAGTGATTTGGGCGAGGAATCCTTAACTGCTTGGAGCCCCAATTTCCACATGTGTGGAATGGAGTTAACAACCCCACCTGCTGCACATGGGTGGTTGGAAGGATTTGATGCCCTAAAACTGACACAGCACAGAGCCTGGAACCCAGTTAACACGTGATAAATGGCAGCTCATAAATAATTCTAATGCAAGCAGTAGAAATGAGAACAGGTCACTAACCTTCAGATTGGGAGTTGCTTCTGCAGGGTTCCAGCATCTCTCTGCTGAGATGGGAGCATCAGATTAGTAACTCTGAGGATGAGATGGGCTCTCAAAGGAGGTGTAGACTCCCCTGGATCTTCAACAGGAAAGAAAAGGTTTTCAGAGAGTCCCACCTGTGTCTCTTCCCGGCAGCCCTTGCCAGGCATGTGATCCCCAGTGTCAACTGGAGTGCCCCTGGTGAAGGTATTTCTGGAAGGCACGGGTGGGCATGAACCCTGGCAGAGCCAGAGGCCTGCTTGCGGCCTGAACAAAAAGCCTTCAGCAGCCGCCAGGGCCCAGGACCTGGGCTTGCTTTGTAAATGTCAGCCGTGGCCCGCCCATCCCCGCCTGTGACTCAGATGGCGGAGGCCATGGAAGGAGATGTGTACCAGCCCTCAAGCAAAGCACATACACCCCCTCCGTGAGACCTGCTTCCAAGGCTGATGGGGCCAAAAATAGCTGTGGCAGAACAGAGGCGTGAGCCTGCATTTCCATAGTGCCTGTCTTGGAGGAGTTCAAAGCACCGACAGAGATTTTATTGGGGCACTAATTTTGTTCTTGGAAAAATTGGAAGGAGGTTAAGTGACTCCTCCAAGGTCACACAACATGGGTGGAGCCAGGAATAGGGTCACCTGGTTCTTCTCCTGTGTGCCAAAGGCCAAGTTTCAACAGAGAAAGAGACAAATGGGACTGTGGAAGTTCTGAGATGCTTCCTTTTTCTCACCCAGGACACTAGAAAGAAACCAATACTTAGTTCCCGGTACTGTTGGAGAGAAGCTCTGCTCTCCTCATCTCATTTAATCCTCAAACCCTTCTTTGTAATCGGTGGTATTATTGCCAATTTTTATGAGGAGCCCAGAGGTTCAGAGAGGGTGAGTTACTTATTCTAGGCTGCCCAGCTGGAGAGGAAGGGAGGCTATTCAAGGCTATCTGATTACTTCCTGCTGTGGCCCCTGCCTAAATCTTCCCTTCACTGCTGAGAGGCAGCTTCAGGGACCCCCCCCCCCCCACTTTCCTTTCCTTCCCTGGGCCTCACTCCTTCCTGTCTTGGAGCCTTTGCATATATAGTCCTTCTGTCCACCAGCCTCCCCCTCGAAGTAGAACCTGAACTCATGCTGATCTCAGCTCAGATTCCCTTTCTTTCTTCAGGAAGACCTTCCTTGACTTCCACAAATGTGACACCAGTCCCTGTTCTGGTCATTTACAGCTGCAGAACGAACTATTCCAAAAGCTAAAACACCAACGTATTTTCTTTCTCTTGCTGCTGCAGGAGTTGACTGGCTCCCCCTGGAGATCCCTGCTTGGGGTCTTTCATGCAACCGTAGTCTGTCAGTCAGGTCCGGGGCCACCATGAAGGCTTCCTCTCCCATGTCTGATGGTTGCTGCTGGCTGTAGATTGGGTCCGCAGCTGGAGCTGTTCACTCTAACACCTCCATGTGATGCCGCCTTGTGAACTGGGCTTCCTTACAACATGGTGGCTAAATCTGAAGGTTGAGAGGCTGATGGGAGCTGTATCCCTTTTGATGATGCAGTTGAGGAAGTCACCCAGCATCACTTCCACTGCATTCTGTTTTTTAGAATCAAGCGACCGGGGCTGGCTCATATTCAAACAGTGGGGGATTAGACACCGCCCGATGGAGGAGTGTCAGAGGAGTTGCTTACATTTGGAAACCATACCGCCCTGCATCCACATGCACACACACACATACATGCACACACTCTTTGAATTTTTCATTTTCCTTTGTAGCAGTTATTCCACCTTTGAATATGTAACTAATGACTTGACCGATGCTTGATCCTTTGTTAGACATACACAATTGTCCAGTGTCTGCTGGGTCCTCAGTGATGGCCCCAGATCTTTAGCACATGCCTGGCACATCGTGAGTCCTTGGTAGCTACTAGTTCACTTGTCTTACAGATATTGTTGAATATCTGGTATATGCCAGGCACTAGGTACTAGGTGCTGGGAATATAGTGGTGGACAGAACAGAAGGGCCCTGCCCTGCAGTCACAGAGCTGGTAGGTTGTGTGTGCACTGGAGGGGGCATGGGATGGTGGTATAGGAAATAAGCAAACCAAAACTATTACAGGAAAAATGGAAGATAACGTGCTACAAACATAGAGAAAATCATACGATTTGATAGGGGTAACTGGGTGGCTGCCTGAGTTATGTGGACCAGAGATGGCATTCAAGCTGAGAGCTGACCGAAAGGGAGTGGCTGGAGGAAGATCTGGGGGAAGAGCTTTCTCGTCAGAGGGAACAGCATATGCAAGGTCCTCATGTGGAGAAGCACTCGGGGTGTGTGAAGGGCCAGCATGGCTGCTGCCTGCTACAAGGGAAGGCTGCAGGAGGTGAGTCCACGGGGAGGCAGTGCCCGGACCGCGCAGGGCTGTGGAGGCTAGAGAAGGAGTTTGGATTTTAGCTGAAGTGCAGCCAGAAGCCAGCAGATTTTGAGTACGGGGTGTGGCACGCCCTCGTGCACTTTGCAGAGACTGACTCCGGAGAATGGAAGGAAGGGGAAGAGTGGGGGCTGGGAGCCCAGTGAGGAGGCTGTTGCCGTGGGCCAGGCGAGTGATGGTGTAGGGAGAGATGGTGGTGGTGGGCTGGACCCAGGGTGGAGGCAGGAGGAGGTGTCACACCCTGGTCTGAGTTAAGATCATTCTGCAGCAGGGACTCACTCAGTGATGGCTGTGATTGTAGGGGGAAGCGGGAGCAAGAATGCTGCTAGGATTTGAGGAAGGACTGTGGAAGAAGCCTCCAGATGTCACTCGGCGCTCCATCTCCTTGTCCTCCTGACGTCTGTGATCCCATGAATGGGACGATGAAGCAGACTCAGGTGGTGCCAGGAAGGCGGTGGCTCAATTCCCCCACCCCCACCGCCAGGGTTTTAGCTGCTGCCAGCAGAAGGACCGTGGCTCTGGGACATTCGCACGAATCCAAGGCTAGGCTTCATCACCGTAAAATGAAGTCCCTGCTGCTGGTGCAAACTAGAGTTGTGATGAGTTTCCGACTAACAAAAGAGGAGGTCCAGGCCTTGTGGTCCACAGAGCTGAGCGACAGGCACAGCAGGTGAAGCCAGTCCCCGTGACCCGCCTTCCCTGCAGGCGACAGGCTCCTTATGAAACCTCATGAATGCGGCTGCCCTAGCCCTTGGCTGGACGCAGTGTGAGCCTGTGACGAGGGGCTGTGGGCATCAAACACGGGCCATGTCACTTTGAATGTCTACTGCTTCAAGGGCTGTGTTCATGCCCAGCTCACTGTTGCCATTGATTTGGGCCTCGGGGTGTTGGATGCTCGTCTTTTGCTGGATCAGGGTTTGTGCCCTGTGATCCGCTTGCCTGGTCTGCAAGCAGGAAGGCCTGGAGGCCAGGCCAGGCTCTCGCTCTTTCCAGATGGGTGCTGGTCACGCAGCCTCTCTGAGCTTCAGTTTTCCCATCCTCCAAAGGGGGTTGTGCAAATTACACATGCAAGGGCCTGGCCCAGCCCTGGAACGTTGTCCACTCACAGTAAGTGAGATCTCTTGTCACTATATAACCCTTGCTTGGGCAAAGTTCTTATCCAAACTGGCCTCAGCTCCCTCATCCATAAAATGGGCTGACTCTGCCTTGCATTCCCTTCTGTACAAAGCACAATGCAGATATGAACATGACTCCTGTCTCCAGACGAGTCTGAGATCCATAAGAGCCTCTAGAATTGCTGGCCTTTTAAAAAAGTGATCTTTAGACGGTTGTGGTGGTGCACAACTGTAATCTCAGCTACTCAGGAGTCTGAGGCAGGAGAATCGCTTGAACCCCAGAGGTGGAGGTCACGGTGAGCCAAGATTGCACCACTGCACTCCAGCCTGGATGACAGAGTGAGACTCCATCTCAAAAAAAAAAAAAAAAAGTGATCATATCTTTTTTAAGTACTGAATTTTCCTTTCCCAATGCAGTAAAAGGAATTGTTTCAGTCTTCTGTTTAAATATTTGTGTCCAGCAAATAATCAAAGCTTGCAAGTTTGAATATATTTTAATTTGCTCGACAAACCTTTGCTTATTGATTTATTGAACATTTACCAAGGTTGTGCCATGGCAGGTTCTGGGACTACAAAGGTGAATTCAACACAACCCTGCCCTCGGATCCCTGCCTCTAGTTGGACACTTGAGCCCTGGCTGCATGTTGACAACACCTGGGGACTTTAAAGATACCTGATTCCCAGGCCCGCCCTACAGGGGAGTTTCAAGCTGCCCCAGGTGATGCTCGCGTGAATCGAGGTTGAGACTTTTGGCTGAAACCAGTGGCACAAAGTGACCTGTATCAAAATAGGAACAGGTGAGGTGTGATGGAACTTAGACCCAAAAGACTGGGGGAGTTGCAGGCAAAGAGGTGGGGAGGACACCGCACCTTCTCCGTGGCCACCTGCTGCCACCACTGCCACTAGGATGTTTGCAGGGGTTAGGCCCAACTCAATCCTGCCCTCCAGGAATTCCGTGTCTTATGTGGAGTCTGGACTGAAGACTGAGGTGGAAAAGGGAAACATGTCTCTTCAAGAGGCCGCATCCAGGCCCGGCATATACTTCCTGGGTGCCTTTTTTTAAAAAAGTTTTTTTTTTTTGTTGAGGTAAAATTCATACAATGTAGAATTCACCATTTTGACCATTTAAAAACATACAATGTAGGCCAGGGGCGGTGGCTCATGCCTGTAATCCCAGCACTTTGGGAGGCCAAGGCGGGCCGATCACAAGGTCAGGAGATCCAGATGACCGTGAAACCCCGTCTCTATTAAAAATACAAAAAATCAGCCAGGCGCGGTGGCGGGCGCCTGTAGTCCCAGCTACTCGGAGAGGCTGAGGCAGGAGAATGGCGTGAACCCGGGAGGCGGAGCTTGCAGTGAGCCAAGATCGCGCCACTGCACTCCAGCCTGGGAGACAGAGCAAGACTCTGTCTCAAAAAAACAAACAAACAGAAAAACATACAATGTAAAGGGTCTTTACTATATTCACAATGTTTGCACCCATCACCACCATCTCATTCCAGATCATGTTCATCACCCCTAAAAGAAACCCATACCTACCATCCCCTGCAACCACTGACCTTCTGCCTGCCTCCACGGATTTGCCTGTTCTCGACGTTTCACATGAACCTGAGTGTTCAGAGGCGGGTGAGCACAGCAGTCCAAGCCTCAGTTTCCTGATCTGCTAGTGGGGATGATGGCTCCTTCCTCGCTGTTTCCAGGCAGAATGGAGGGGGGTGTGTAGGGTCAGCCCACCGCCTAGTGTGAGGCAGGTCCTCGGAGGGTGTGGCCTCATAATGGCAGGAGATTCTGCAGGATGGGGAGTGTGATCCTGGCTAAAAGTCCCCACCTTTGGGCTCTAGTGCTAGCTCCAACACCCCTGGAACTCTGGCCTCAGGATGGCATTGTTCTGTGATTCCCAGCATGGGCTGTGATGCAGGAACAGTGAGTTGACATTTACCTTGGCACAAGTTTGCTGAAGGGTCAGCCAACCCTTTGCTCCTGACCAGGACCCCACCCCATGGTTCTGGGCTCTGGGACCTGATAGTGCAGGGCATTCTCTAACTTCCCATCTCTTTCCCTGTTCTTTCTCTCTCCAGCAGCAGGGTCCACAGTGAGACTTCCCTAGGTAGAACCTTGTGACCTTGGGAAAGTCTCTTAACATGGCTAACCCTCAACTTCCTGATCTGTAAAATGGGACTCAGCCCACCACTTACTCAGTTGGGTTGTTTTGAATATTCAGTGAGGTAGACATATTAATTAGTTAGCCCAGGGCTTGGCATACATCGTTCTTAATAAGTGTAGCTGTTGTGATGTTTACTGCTTCTGATCAGTATCACCTTCTTGCTCTGCCCACCCCCTTCAGGGCCTTCCTCTCTCTTTGGCACAACTTTCTCTGCCCAGACGATCTTGTCAATTATTGCAGACGTTAGTCATGGCGACATGAGGTTGGTTCAAGTCTTGTAGGCCACTCTGCCCATCAATGGGCTCCAGGACCTGATGCCCTGTCATTTGTTCATTTGTTCATTCCTTCACTGAATCTCTCCGCTGTGTCCCAGGCACTGGGTAGAGATGAAAATAAAGAAGATATGGTCCTTATCAGTTAATCAGTTTGTATCTTATTTTCCTTCTTCATTTCTTCTTCTTGAGTTGCAAAACTTGATTTGGCCATGCACACTGAGGACATGAAACCCAGTCACTGGTTTTGATTGTTTTGGTTTTGCTCTTCATGGGAAAATATTAAAGTGGATGTCTGCAAGGGATCTTTGCTGGGTGTGGGGATATAAGTGGACTCATTCACCTTCAGGGCTGAGGAGTGTCTGCAATTTGTTTATCAAAGGTTCGTTGAATTCTCTGTGTCATGCTGCGTGTGAGGCCACAGGATGCAGTGATGACTAGAGTGAAGCTCCTGCCATTGCTGCACCCAGCTCTGTCCCATGGTTGAAATCACCGATGTGTCTGCAGCAGGCAGTGAGAAACTCACTTGCGTGGGAGAGATGCTGGCCTTGAAGGGAGCCAGTAATTCCTTGGGTGTCACCTGATGCTGGCTCCTGGAGGCTAGAGGCTGGCTTCTTGTCATCCAATCATCCATCTCTCCCAGCACATCTGACCCTGAGGTGACTCACACTCAGAAGGGCCAAATGACTTTCTCAAGGCCCCCACCAAGGGAAGGCTCTGGGACCCAGACCCAGGTCTTTGGAATCTGGGTCTTGTTTTCTTTGCCTCTGCTATTACCCAAGCACAATAGATGCCCTGAGCCATGTCTCAGGCAAGGGTGCTTTGAGGACATGTTCATTTCTTTGAACCCTGAGGAGGCATTGGTTTACTACCTTAGTGGCAAGAGTAGATGAGCATCTTCTAAAAAACTGGTCTTTAAAAAATCTAGAGTCATTGTGCCTTGTGTAAGTGGCCTGGCTCCCTCTTTGGATGCTACCTGGAAAGGTGGAGAAAAATGTGTGGCCCTGGGTGCAAAGGACTTTTGGCTTCTCCTTTTCTTAGCAGCTTCATGTTGGGTTCAGTTTTAGGTGACTACCCTCATTTTATATATTATCGATCAAGGCAAATTAGAAAATCATCAAGTAAAATAAATTACTTAGAAAGCGTAATTTCTGGGGAAGAGAACTTTCAGCTGGTCTTTGGGGGACTGCAGGGATGGAGCGTGAGGGTCCTGAGAACTGGGTATGCTAGGATTGGAGGTCTTCAGTGGTTTCCCCAAAGTGACTGATCATTAAGAGGGAGAGGAAAAATGTCTAAGGGACATTAATTTGAAGCAAGGATACTTTCATTTGCAAGCTTATTCCCATGGTACTGATTCAGCAGTTACACCTGCACTTTCTTTCCCTAAATTCAAGTGACTTGGAACCCAGGTGCCATGCTATAGCTGTGTGGCTTCAGAAAGAAGCTTTGCCCTCATGTAGACCTCCTTTTCCTCCTCGGGCTGGTGACAGGGTCAAAATAATATGTTCAATGTTTACAATAGTGTCTAGTACAGGGTGGCCACTCTGCCAAAGTTAGTTAGCTCATCTTGTTATGAAATTCATCTAGGATGTCCCATTTGTGTCCAGGACAAAGCAACCAGTCTGACCTATTAAGTGTCTGATCCGATCCCTGAGGACAGGGACTGTTTATGCCTCTGTGTCCTCCGAGGCAGCACGGGGCTGGACACATGGAAAGTGCTTGCTGAGTGTTTGCGTAAATGAATGCATGCCTGGCTGGATGACAGCGATGAAAGATCAACTCTGGAAGAGAAAGGAGGTAGGGAGGGGGCTTACATTTTGTAAGAGCCTGCCATTTGCCTGGGAGCATTTGGGGCCATGTCTTGGTTTTGGTTTCTCCAGGAACAGATGCTGAGACAAGGATGTAAGTACTAGTGACTATTTGAGAAGTGATTCCAGAAAACACAGTAGGGCGTGTGGGGGGGACTCAATGGGAAAGGGACGGTAGCCAGTAAAGGGTGCTATGCCAAATGAATAACCCCAGCTCAGTTCCCCAAGGAGCTCTGGGAAACGGTGCATACATACCTGAGAGTTACCCCAGGGCATATATGCACCACCTCCCACCAGGCACAGTTAAGAGCTGGTCCAGGAAATGCGGGAGTGTCACTTCCCTGGGCATAGATATGTGGCCAGAAGGCACCAGCAGCATCTGCTAAAGGCAATCACCTTTTTCCGCTGTGACTGCCAGGGGTGACCTGACATCTCTCGCACTGGATGGCTCTCTTCCCTCTGCGACTCTAGCTAGGAGTCCACACCTCTCTCTCCTACTCAGAAAAGTGCATTGGCATTTCAGCAAGTGTTCTCCTATCATGGGGAGACCTAAATTATATATTTAAAGAGCAGTAAATCACTCACAAACATTTATTCATTCAACAAATATTTATAGAGCACTGAGTGTGCCAAGCGCTACATTGTGGTCACAGACTGAGGATGACGCAGTGGAGAAGACATGGTGAACCCATAGGGAAAGTTCACGGGGGAAGATCAGGGTTCTGTTTTTTCTCATGTGGAGTTTGAGATGCTTGTGGACAGCTTTGGGGGCGGGGGGGCAGAACATGCAGGAATTGCAGGCTAAACGATCCCCAGGGAGGGGTTGGCTGAGAGGAGAGGTGTCCGACCAGGGCAGGGGTCCTGGAGGAGGTGCTGGCTGGGCTGGGATGGGAGACGATTCTCCAGCTGAAGGCGGGGATGGGAGAAGGGAAGAAGGGCGGTGCTTCCACAGAGGGACCTGCAGGTTGGAGGCCAGAGAGCCTGGTCTGTCCTCTGAGAGATGAGCCAGAGGGGTGAGGATGGGCCGAGCCTGGCAACCTGCAGATTCTGGACTTAGTCTCCAAGCAGGGAACAGTGGCTTGGGTCAGGCAGTGGCTTGGGATTAGAAGGGTCGGAGTTTGAGAACCTTCAGGACTCAGTGACCGACCAGATGTGGGATGAGGGAGGAGGACCGCTAGGTGCCAATGTCTGATTGGATGCCTCTCTCGGAGGAAGAATGTGACACATGGAGATCACTAGTCCCAGGTTTTGTCACAAGGCATTGGAGATGCCATGAGACAGCAGAGGAGGCATTGGCTGGTGCCTCTGGAGTTGAAGGCAGAGGCCCAGGCTGGCCCCAAGGATGTGGGGTAGAGGCACCAGTGCTATGTCTCCAAAGCCATCAGAGATCACTGGGGAGAAGAGACAGTGGGGACCGAGCCAGCAGAGGATCAGAGGGAAGGAGAAGAGCCAACAACTGTGCTGGGACCTTGTGAGCCAAGAGAAGGAGCTGAGGACTGGAACTGCTCACCGATTAGCGATTAGCAGATGGGGCACGTATCATCCCCACCCCCACCCCCACTGCCCCTTTACCGGCTCCTCCCTCAACCTTCCTCAAGGCCTGGTGCCTGCAAGCTGCAGAATGGACTGGAAGGAAGGAGGAGGGAGCAGCCAGTTCTGAAACAAATGGCCTCTTCGGCTGGGGGCCATGGAAGACAATCTGTGTCATGAGCTTCAATAGTCCAGGGAGGCTTCAGGGAGGAGGCAGAGCTCACTGCAGGTCTGGAAGGTGGGGAGAGATGAGCTCAGCCTTAGAAGGGTGAGCTGGCCTCCCAGGGTGGGCAATGGCATGAGCAAAGGTCAGGGAGCAGCATGGGTGTGGCCAGAGATGGCCAGGGACCCCCAGTGCTGTCACAGGTATGTGCACTGGTCGGGGGTTTAGAGGTAGAGTCCCCAGGATGCTGGGAGCTGAGGCTAGGGAGGCAGGGGGCAGTGCTGGGGCAGCAGACTTTTATTCAGTCAAACATTTCTTGAGCATTTCTGTATCTTAGGAGCCTGTAATACACTATGAAACAAAATAGATGCTGAGTTCATATGCTGGCAGGGGACAGAGGGACCAGAAAGCCATGGATATGCTAGCCCCGCGAGCTATTCAGTGTGCTGGAGGCAGCAAGTGCAGCAGAACAAGCTGGGGTCGGGTCAGGTGGCAATCTGAAGAGAGGGTGGCATTTGAGTGGAGGTTGGTGGAGGTGAGGACCAGTGCAGGCTGGCACCTGGGGAGACTGTCCCAGCAGAGAGGACAGCCAGGTCTGAGGCCTGGGGTGGAGGCGCAGCAAGAGGCCTGTGTGGCTGGAGTGGAGTTGGGGGCAGGACAGGAGACAGGATGGGACAAGCAGACGGAGCGGGGCCTACACGCCCACGGAGGATGTTTCTTGACTCGGTGTGAAGTGGGGACCCTGTGTAGGGTAGGGCTGAGGATGGGAACGATCTGACTCGTTCCTCATCAGACACTCTGGCTGCTGTGCTGAGATGAGACTGTGGGGGTCAGGGCAGGAGCAGGGAGACCAATTACAAGCCTGCCACAGTGACTTGGGGGACAGGTGACAGCCACCGGGACCAGGTGGCACCAGGGGGAGGTGAGAATGGTTGGGTTCCGGATGGGAGCCTACTGTACTTCTGAGTCAGCCTGGTTCTGATGGGTGGTGTCCCGGGGGACCAGGACAGGACACAGAGAAGATAGCTGGACGCTTTTCCCTGGGGTGGCCCTGGAATTGGGGGGTGGGGGCTGTGCTGGAGCCAGGATGAGGCCATCTGATTTCATCTCCCAGCCAGCCCACCGAGCAACAGCTCCAATCCCAGCAGGGATTTGATGAGGCCGCCTGTAAATGACTGGCTACTGGTGCAATTAAAAGGGGGAGGGGAACGGTTTATGCATCTGCTGGGTGGGAGATGAACACTGTCACATCAGGGCTTCTTGGTGCGAAGGGGAGAGTGCTTCGTCACTGTCAGGAAGTGCTGGATTGGGCTGGGAAGCCTGGGCCAGCCCCACCTGCATCCCACAGGGTCCCAGGACTGGCATGTCCCCAAGCTGCCTCTTGGGCTTCCACACTACCACCTAGGCCCTGGCCCAGGGCAAGGCCCCTCTGACCATCGAGGGAGGTTGTTTCTGTGGATACAGAACAACAGTCAGAGTCTGTAAGCAATACCGTGAGAGGACTCTCCTAAGGAAATCAGTGCTGACAAATGAAACAGAAAATCAGAAGGAGGTGAAATATGCTGGGAGGCAAGAGCCACTCTTGGTTTCTGCTAAAAGAGTGCACAGCCCAAAACTCTTCTAATTTTCATAGTTAAGAACCAAGAAATGGAATCTGGATGTCCAGCGGGAGATCACTGCAGGTGGTCGTGAGGTCCGTTCAATCATTCATTCACTCATTGAACATCTGTTGAACACCGACTGGGGGCCAGATGCTGTGGGAGGGCGTGGGGAGCTGGGGGTATAGGGATGGTCGTGGGGTAGGAATACAGACCACAGAGCGGGCCCTACCTTCCACAGGGAAGGCATGCCCTGGGAGGTCTCTCTTTGAGCTGGCTGATTTTGGAAGGAGGAGAAGGAATTAGCCCCATGAAGACGAGGAAGAGCATTCCAGGCAGAGGGAACAGCACATACAAAGGCCCCGTGGTGCAACCATCAGGGTTTGAGAAGCCCAGAGAAGGTCACACAGCTGGGCACAGTGACCGCGAGGGACAGTGGTATAAATGAGACTGGGAGGATGGTCCCAAAATCGTGCAGGGCTTTATAAACCATAGCTTACATAGGACAGAGGTGGGGTTTTTGTTTTTGTTTTTGAGACAGAGTCTCGCTCTGTTGCCCAAGCTGGAGTGCAGTGGTGCAATCTCGGCTCACTGCAACTTCTGCCTCCTTGGTTCAATCGATTCTCGTGCCTCAGCCTCCTGAATAGCTGAGATTACAGGTGCACACCACCATGCCCAGCTAATTTTTTTTTTCATATTTTCAGCAGAGACAGCCTACTGTACTTCTGAGTCAGCCTTGTTTCACCATGTTGGCCAGACTGATGTCGAACTCCTGGCTTCAAATGATCCACCCGCCTCGGCCTCCCAAAGTGCTGGGACGGCCTCCCAAAGTGCTGGGATTATAGGCATGAGCCACTATGCCCAGCCAGAGGTGGATTTTTTTTTTTCCAAGTGCTATGGAAAACTGTTGAAGAGATTCTGACCATAGGGATGACACTTACAGATTTGCTTCTTAAGACAATCATTGGCATTTGAGTGGAGAATAGATTGGGGTGGGGGGTAGTAACAGGGCTGAGAGCACACCAGTCAGGAAGCTATAGATATTGTCAAGGTCATGGAAGTGATGGCCTGGACTGGCAATGGAGGGGAAGAGAGGTGATAGGTGCCAGATGTAGTGTGAAGGAAGATGAGAAATTGATGCCAACAAGTGTTTGCTAAGAGTTTGGTGGCCCTGGGGCCATCTGCCAGCAAGGCCATTGATTGACCCGGCTAGTGTGTACTGAGCACCTCCTGTGTACCAGGTGCTGGGTGGGGCAGCCGAGGGATGAGTGAGAGCTGCTCCCTGCTCTGGTGGAGCTCACCAGCCAGGGGAGAGGGGATAGGAAACTATCAGCCAGCAGGGAGTTCAGTGGGCATCAAGTGCTGTAGATGGTCCCTGAGCCATCAGGGATGGCTGCCTGGAGGAGGTGACACTAAGAGAACAGTTAAGACCCTGAAGAGCAGATAGGGAGGGATGGAAGGGTGGGTGGAGGAGGTGCTCCAGGTAGAAGAAATGGCATTCACAAAGGTGGGTGGTATGGGAGGTATTTGGGGAACCTGAGTACAGCCCCGCTTGGAGGAGGTAACAGGAGTGGGAACTGTCTCAGGGTGGATGGGCAGAGGAGTCTGGCAGTGATTCTGGAAGATGTAAAGGTTTTTGAGCAGCTGAAGTTAGTCGAGGTAGGACGATGAGTCTCACGGAGATGGGAAGGAGGCCGAGTTTCTCGCTCATGTGTGTGTCTGTGTTCAGTTCCTCACTGTGGCAACCACTGATTTCAAAGATTGTGCCAAGACGTTGCCTTGTTTTGTTCCCCCTGGCAGCCCAGGCTGTGGGGCTTGATTTATGCTACCTCTCCATCTGCTCCTGTCTAAATATGGTCAGGCAGCCCTCGGGGACAGCTACTGCTGCCCTGTAGCAAGGGCCTTCCTGCAGCTTGTCAGCACCGGCTGTGACCTGGCTGTGGCATCCATGCTGACCTTCGGCCTCTGGAGGAGGAGCCCAGTAAAGATTCAAGTGTCTCGGGCCAGCCTGTCTGGGAAGCTTCCAGACTGTGATGTCCAGTCCGGGGCCTCTGCCAAGGCCCAGAGCAGGGTGGTGAACACCACCTCCTTCCTAGAAGCTCCTCTGCCAGGGATGCCGCCTCCTCCCCACTGGTTGCTCTCGCTGGTCTGTGGGGCTCCTGGGGGCAGAGCTGCCACTTGCCTTCTCATTCCACCAGGAGAACGGCTGGGCTGAGGGGATTCTAAGCTCTGTCTCTGCTGGAAATGCGAGGCGTCCTGAAACACTCAGGGAGGCTTCTCATTACTGCCCACAGGGGTTTTCTCCGCTCCCTCCCCTCCCTCTCTAGCCCTCTCCTCATGCTCTCTTTTTTGCAAGTTGATGTGAATCCTCCCACGTGCACACACACACATGCACATGCACACACATATGCACACATGCACATGTACATGCGCACGCACACACAAATGCACACACGCATGCACACGTGCACACACACATATGCACAGGCACGCACATATGCATGGACTGTCCCCCACCCTCTGCTGTCCTTCCCTTTCTCACCTTGAGCTGATTTTATCCCACCAGTGGTTCTCAATCAGGGCTAGAAATACCCGCTAGGATGCACTTGGAAATGGGGGTGTCTAGGTTTTGGTTGCCACAGTGGCTGGGGAGTAAGCACTACTGGCATTTACCGGGGAGGGGCCGGGGATAAGAAATGTCATGCAACTGCAAGGACAGTTTCAGACAACAGAGAACTGTCCCTCCCCGTAAGCCAACAGAGACCCGCTGAGAAACTGCTTAGCCCTCAAGCCTCCTTTCCAAGCAGCCAGACTTCAGGTCCTAACCTTGTGCCCTGCAGAGAGTTGATTCTTTCCATTTTTGGAAAATTCAGCGACCCCCGCTGCTATCATGGAAGGCGACAGCTGTCTGTTTTGATGGTTCTGTTTCACTGCTCTATGATAGTTTTGGGCTATTCCAGATTCATTTGTGAACCATTTACGAAACACCTACTACTTGCCAACAACAGAGAGATGCAAAATATTCAAAACCCAGGCCAAGCCCACAGCGAGCGGGCAGGTAGCATTGCTCATTGTCTTTGGTGGTCTTTGATGACCCCACCAACATGCAGGCCCCTGGAGGGTAAACAGTGGGCCCTCGTCATCCCTGAACCCACCCACAGAGTCCATTGCACAATGCCTTGCTCATGGTACACTTAGGAAGTTGGTGGCACATTGAATTGATCCAGGGACTCCACATTGGTGGCTACTGACATTCTAAGTGGCTGGAAGACAAGACTGTCTGTGTCCTTCATCAGGACTTTTATTCTACTCTTTGCTTTTGAATGTCAATATTTCTTTCTCTTTTTTTTTTTTTGAGAGTCTTGCTCTGTTGCCCAAGTTGGAGTGCAGTGGCGCGATCTTGGCTCACTGCAACCTCCACATCCCAGGTTCAAGCAATTTTCCTGCCTCAGCCTCAAAAGAAGATGGAATTACAGGTGCGCGCCACCATGCCCCACTAATTTTTGTATTTTTAGTAGAGATGGGGTTTTGCCATGTTGGCCAGGCTGGTCTTGAACTCCTGACCTCAAATGATCTGCTCGCCTCGGCCTCCCGAAGTCCTGGGATTACAGGCCTGAGCCCCCACACCTGGCCGAATGTCAATATTTCACTGGAACATTTTTGAAATCTTATGTGGTCAGCTGCTCATATTTAGGCTGTGTCTTTAAAGACTTAATGTTTGTCAAGACTTCATTGGCCATCCTGTCTTTGGTTGGTTCCCTAGCGGCAAAGCTGAGTAAGTTGAGCTGAGACAGGGGTGCACCCTGGAGGAAGCTGTGAGGAAGCTGTAAGGAAGCGAGGGAGGCAGGACGGGAAAGTGAAGCAGCGAGCCAGGGCGTGGTTTCAGCTGGAATTTTCCATGGGAGCCCACGGGAGCTCTGGAGTGAGTAGCCTCACACAGGAAGTTCTGCCTTGAGGCCAAGAGCAGCCTCCTAGGCCCCCCTATCAAAGCATCATCCACTCCCAGCAAAGGGAACCTGTGGGTGGACACCAACAGTGTCCGTCACGTGTTCCTCTTAGAAGTGAGGAGAGGCTCCCTCCTTCACACACAAGGTTCTCTTCAAGTTCTTGGCCTAAACACAGCAGAATCGAATGGCATTAAGAGCTACCAGGTTTATCTTCCTGCTTTTGAGATTTTAAAATATTTGCCTCCATTTCCTCCCCCTTCATTTCTTTTTTCCCCCATTTCCACTAAACTTATGTTCCCACCAAGACAAAGCCCACCGCTCAGCCCACTGCACAGACTCAGAGAGCTTGAACGACTCCACGCAAGGAAGAGGCCAGGTGTTACTAAGCAGCCTTTAACCACAGATCAATTGCTGGGCGAAGCCCCCTCCCTCCAGCCCCTACCCCAGGCTGGAACCCTGGACTCCTTCACAGTCAGAAATACATGAAGGATTTTCTTCTCATCTCTGAGAACATTCTGGGCCTTATAAGCAAAGCAGTTTATCTTTCTATTCAACTAATCTGAGATGCTTTCTGCAGCCACTTAAACCCTGTGGGATTAGCCGGCTCTGATGTGTCCATAGAGCCACTCATCCCTCTGAAGGGAACGGATCGGTGGGAGTGTGAGCTCGAGCTGGTGGTGGTAGCTGATGGTTCTCAAGTGCGGCCGTGTCAGAGGGGCAGCCATTAAGTAAGAGGACTCCCTTCCTTCCTTCCTTCCTTCCTTCCTCCCTCCCTCCCTCCCTCCCTCCCTCCCTCCCTCCCTCCCTCCCTCCCTCCCCTTCCTTCCTTCCTTCCTTCCTTCCTTCCTTCCTTCCTTCCTTCCTTCCTTCCTTCCTTCCTTCCTTCCTTCCTTCCTTCCTTCCGTCCTTCCTTCCTTCCTTCCTTCCGTCCTTCCCTCCCTCCCTCCTTCCTTCCTTCCTGTTTTTAAACCCACGTCTCACAATTTCTCCATCCCCACTTGGAACACTTGGAAGTGTTCCCACTGTGTGCTGGCTCTGACAGTTCTGTCACTGCTTGGACACTTTCTAGATTCTTCCCTACCAGGGTTTAGACCTGAGTGACCCAAATGGGAGAAATATTTCACAAAGGCCATGATAAAAAGTTGGGTTTTCTTCTACCTCCGGTAAGAAGCCTTTGAAGGACACTGAGTGGGAATGTAATAGGATCTCACTTACACTTTACGAAGAACCCGCTGGGTGCCGTGGGGGGCAGGCAGAGAGACTGGCACGGAGGCTGCTGTGGAGGACACGTTTGAAGGGACCAAGGAGGGGACTTGCTGCTGGATTGAACAGAGGGAGGGCTCAGGGAAGGCTCGTCCGAAAGACGCGGGTTCCTTGAACGGAGCAGCTGGGTGAATGGAGGACTGGGGGAGGAGGGGAGCAGGGGAAAGATGAAGTCTGGTTTTGGACAGGGAACCCAGAGCTGGCCTGTGGACCACCCCAGTGGAGACGCTGAGTCGCAGCTGGATATGGAACTCGGGGCTGGGGGACGTGCTGGGGCCGATGCTGTACACCTGAGAGTAGTTGGCATCTGGCTGGGACTTGAAGGCATGGGACTGATCGATTTGTGGGGAAAGATCATGGATAGGACAGGGGCAGGGGTGGGGTCCGGGACCGGGAGCTGCAGGACCTTTCCTCCTGCACACCCTCGGGTAAGACGCCTGGGCAAGCCCGGGAGAGGCAGAGGATAGCCCCAGGACCTAAGAATGCTGCATTTATTTTTTATTTTCCATTTTTAAGGATAACGGCTTCATTTCCCTCCTTTATTCCCAGAGAGATAGATTAAAACCAATCCATGTCTGAGGCCACGGCCTGGGTCACTGCCCCTCAGAAGTACTGCAGTGGCAGCCATTAGATGCTGCACTAATGAGCCACGCCCAGTGTTTAAAAAAGAAATGAAATGGTATTTAACATCAAAGATACTTCTTATTTTAGGCCAGGCAAGGTGGCTCACACCTGGAATCTCAATGGCTGAGGCTGGAGGATCGCTTGAGGCCAGGAGTTGACCAGCCTGGCCAATATAGCAAGACCCAGACTTAAAAAAAAAATCCAGATTTCTCTATTCTCTTTTAAAAACTGGCATCTCACAGGGCTCTCAAGCTGGATTTCAGACAGCACGGGGCTAGGGAGGGAGAGAAGGAGAGAAGAGGCGGCTGCATATGGGAAAAGAGCTTCAGGTGGGGAAGAGTAGGGCCACAGAAGCGCTGGAGGAACCTCTGCTGTCTGGAGTGCATGGCAAGCCCTTCCTCATCTCACCAGGCACTCGTGGGTACAATGCTGGGTTCTCATTACCCTTGTGGGTTGGCTCTGGGGGTGGGAGGGATGCTGAATCGTCTCCACAGTGGATTTGGGCCAAGGTCCAAGGCCACAGGAACCCATCATGTCTGGTTTTCCACATCTCCAGCTACCAGAAGTACTGGAAAAGGTCTGTACATGCCTTGTCTGCATGTGTTCTGGAAATCCGAATATTTCAAATTTTAGCAAAGTGGTACCACGTATAGACCACAGATGAAGTAACACCACCAGGCAGTCCACTGCCCAGTGATACTTCTCTAGTGAAATGTGTGGCCATTCACACTAAGTGAGATGAACCAGGACCACAAGGAACCCCATTCCTGCTTGGCTCTGCTTTTCCTACTCAGTTAATTTGGGCACCAGACTGCTTTTTTGGTTTGAAATTACTAATAAAGGGTTGGAGTCCTACATCTGAAAAACAGCCTCTCCTGAACTGGTGAGATAAACTGTGGTACATCCATTCAGCTCTTAAAAAAAAGGTGGCCCCCATCACACCGATGTGAAAGCATTACCACATGTAACAAGTGGAATGTGCACTGCGTCTCACAGTCATAGCATCCCGGTGTGTGCAGGGTGCTCGCACTCGGGATACATATATACACACACACACACATCATCTTGAAAGATACATGGGAATTGCTTACCTCTTCCAATGGTTGCCTCTGGGGAGGGAGTACCTAAGCTAACCCTTAGGCCTCAGGTTTTTTTCCCACTGCCCAGCTTCTGGATGTTTCTAGAACCTTCCAGGTTATTGGTTATATTTTACGGTTCAGGAAAGTCCAGAATTGGGAACATCAGTTCCCAGAGAGCTTTCGAGACCCCACCTCACTTCCTGGTGAGGAGCCAAGCCAGCCGTGCCTTCCCAAAGGCCTCAGCTGCTGTGGCGCTTGCTTCTGGTAACTTTGGTTTTCCAAAGCAGGTGGACGCGGCTGGTTTCTGAAGCGTCACCCTGTCTGTATGAGGCAGCCCTCACCTCTGAGAGCCCATTCATGTCCCTGTCAAAGGAAGGTGATAGAACAGTCAATTATGGTGACCTGTGTGGCCAGCTGTCATGAAAAATAAAGAGTGGGTGGCAGTGACTGGATTCTTGAGGGGCTCAATGTCCATTGGATTTTGAAATAAGGTGCTCAGGGAGCTTGTGACTGTAAGGAATTAAAGGGGAAGAACTCATCCTGAAAATGATATACATTTCTCCCTTGCTGAGAAGTTTGGTTCCCTTTCCCCTCCCTCCTATGATCCAAGGTGTGGGTGCGGCCAACTTTGCCCTCTCTGATCTTGCTCACCTATCACAGTCTCTTCAGTTGAGTTTAGTCTTGCCGTCTGCCCTTGGGAGGGGTGGATAGAGGGCTGGAGAAGGCAGGGACCAGAGGACAGAGGTCAAGACCCCCATGGCCCCCCCAGGCAATGTTAAAATCTGTTCTCGTTTTCGACCAAGGCGTTACTGCTAAAAATCTAGAAGCAGTGGTCTCTGCCTGGTTTGCAGTGGGACGTGATAGAAAGAAGATGGACTTTGGGGTCAGATTATCCCAGAATCCCAACTCCACAACCGACCTCTCTTCACTGAGCTTGTTCTCACTTCAGTAAATGGGGACAGTGACACCCACATCTCCTGATGGATCAGGAGACTTAAATCAGATGTCACCTAGGCAAGATGCATGACAAGTGCTTAGCAACTCTTAGCGTTACTATTTTATTAAGCAGTTAAACATTCTTTAATATAAATATTTTCCCCCACAAAATTTTCTGAAATCTTAAGCATTTGCTTATTTGCCGCAGATGGCAAGTGACAAACAAACCCTAGCGAAGGCTCAGAGAGAGCCCAGCAGGCCCAGCCCAGAGGGGTGGCCTTTTGCATGAACATAAGCAATGGTGCCCGTGGCTCTGTGTAAATCACCATCATAGCATCTTGTTACGAAGGGAAAGGCTGTTCCTGGTTCACATTGTGGGATTTCGTGTTTCCTGGGGTTTGGCAACGCGCACTTTAACTGGGAGCTGTTCTGCCTGGAATAGGTCAAAGTTGCCCTGCTCACCTACACCTTCCTTCCATTATCAAAGTCCTCTCCACAAGGGGGGCGGCCTTATCTCTCCACTTAGGCAAGGGTGAGTCTCCAGTGGCCTTCAGGAAAGCTCCATTGTCGGGCCTTCTGCCTGGGAAAGATGGCAAGGTTCTGCTAGCTGGGTCAGTGAGCAGCATCCATTGGTTTTTGCTCCCTGCTTCCACCAGAGAAAAATAAGGCCATAGGAGCAGCGCCTGCTCCCCACTCCCAAGTTTCTGTGTCCTCCTTGCCAGCAATCAGAGAAGGCCAGAGGCCACCGTTTCCTGGAAGAGATGTTGGCCTACCCCCTATCCCTGTTCCATCTGCCCCTCCTAAGAGTGAATGGGTTCCTTGTTCTCAGATTTAGAATGAACTGGACCGTGGGTGGCAAAGGCCCATTGTCTCTGGACTTGGCAGAGAGAATTATGGATGCCTTGGAAATAATGCCTTGGCTTCTTCTTGGACCCTGTTACAGACAGTTCCACTGCACAGCCTCTGAGTAGCCAGGGGTCATCCTGAAGGCAGTTGGCTTGTAATCTCAGAATGTCCCAGCTGGAAGGCCATCCAGTTTAACTCCTTCAATTGGCTGGGGTTGGTGCAGTGCACTTGGGAGGCCAAGTCAGGCACTGTTGGCTGTGCCTGTGTTGTGCATCAGTCTCCACCAAGTGCAGAAGCCAGGAAAGAGCCCTGGCCATCTTCCAGCCCTGTGGCTCTCTCAGTTTCCCAGGGGACATCTGGTCATCACAGCTGGGGGAGGGGTGCTACTGGCATGTAGTGGGTAGAGGCCAGGGATGCTGTGAGGCATTCTATGGCGCACAGGACAGCCCCCACCACAAAGAGCTATCCAGTCCAAATTGTCCACGATGTCAAGGTTGAGGACCCCTGCCCTAGCCCAAGGTCACCACTCCCATTGGGCAGATGGGCATTTGATGTCCAGAGAAGTGAAGTAACTTGCAGACATCCAAAGGGCTTCGATGACAGTGCCATAACCCAGGTTGCATGCCCCGGATCTTCAGACTGGGCTGCTCGTCCAGACAGAGAACTCAATTTCCAGGCAGGAGCTGGCTGCCAAACCTGCCCAAGTCTCGGTGTGCCCCATCCTTGGACAAGCCAGTGTCGCAGAAATTGTCTTTGGGTATTGCACTGGCGGAGTTCTCGTGGGCCTGGGGCCTGGCCCCGTTTCACCACAGTGGCACAACTGCCCATCGAGGAGGCTGGAGCCGGGGCAGCCCTCTGCTTTGTTATTTTCAGGAAGACATAGTGAGTACTTTTTAGATTCAGGTGTTCCACTCACCAAGCCACGTGGCTGCTGAAAGAGAGAGGGAGTGAGGGGCCCCGCGTGGGGTTAGAATATGCCCTGGCATGTTTCCAGCTCAGCAGAGCGTTGGCTTGCCGGGGTAGGGGGGTCTCCCTCCTGCGGTCTCCCAAGCCCTGACTCTGTCACTTTACTCGCAGCTCTGTGATTTTGCTTCTTTGACCTTCGGAACCCTCAGTTTCCTTATCTATAAATAGTTCTAATGATCCCTGCCTTGCCTGTTTCAGGAGGAGGGGATCTGAGAATCAAATAAAAGAATCTAAGAAAAATGTGCTTTGAACCTAGATAACCCTGGCGGATCTGGGTGGCTGTCTCCATTTGCTTTTAGTAGGGTAAGAAAACGGCTCCTCGTTCCTTTCTGGAAAGAGAAGCAGAACATCCCACCTCCCAATACTCTGGACAGTCCAATACACTTTCTGCGATGCTGGAACTGATCTAGGTCTGTGCTGTGCAAAACAGTAGCCATTAACCACATGTAGATATTGAGCACTTAAAATATATGGCCAGTGCAACAGAGGAACTGAGTTCTTGATGTATCCAATTTTAAGGAATTTAAATTTAAGTAGCCACATGTGGCTGGTGGCTACTGTATTAGATAATACAGCTCTGGACTGTCAACATGGATATTGTTTTCTTCAATACTACGTATGGTTTTGTCCCAGAGCCACAGACATTTCAGGTTTATTCCTTTTTTAACAAAGACCAACTGAGCAGCAGTGATTCTTCTCAGCCGTGTCATCATCCCTTTTGGTCCCAACTTGGACTCAAATCATTCTTAGCTTAACGCTACAGGATCCTTTTAAACAGGACTTAGGCTCTGCCCAGAGAACTAGCCAAGGGTGGTTCTGGGAAGGAGTCATCTAGAATGTGGAAAGTTCACATGCATCTCATTGGGATATAATTTCATCTCTTGTTTCATGCTTTAGAAGGAGGCCAGGAGCTTTCAGCATCTTGGTAACCTCATGTCTGGGGTTCCTGATGTGGAACCTGTCCTCAGATCCTAACACAAGAATTTTTAAATGAAGTGCTCCCCAGGAGAGACCAAGGAGGCAACAGAAGTGGTAGGATAGGGCAAGGGGGAAGCTGAGTGAAAGCACCATCTCAGGCCAAGTCCTGCAAAGGCAATTTCAGCCTATAGGTGTCACCAGCCAGGCTGTCACACTTAGCACCTGTCAGTCACTGGTGGAGGATGCTCTGCAGGGCATGGGACATCACTTCTTGGGCTCCCCACCTTGCGCGTAGCCACCCTGCAGCCCTAGTGGCAGACCCTGAAGAAGGGCTACAGGTGCCAGGAAGGTAGCTTCAGGTGACACTTTTCTGCCTCCAGAGCAGAGTTCCCGCGTCCCGGCCAGCAGGTGGAAAGCAGCTCCCCACAGCCTTCCAGGGACTGTTGTCACCCTTTGATGATGGGAAACTGAGGCTTGTAAAATGTAAGTGCTTTGTCTGGGGGTCACTTCGTGGGTATGGTGTGGCCACATCAGGATCCAAATTTGTGCCTGTCTCTCTGCTGTGCTTTGCATTCTCACCACATTGTCACCGTGAAAACTCCCAGGCAAGATGGAGCCCTGTGCCCCATGCCCAGAGACTCCCACCCGGGCCTTGGTGTGATCTTTAGGGTAAAGGGCCTTCTAAAAATAATAGGGAAGGAGTGGATTTCTTACTTGCAAAATACAAATTTGTGGTGTAATTTCAGGGCACTTTCAGACCACTCTTCCAAGCTTGTCTAAGAATCTCAGGTTAAGACTCCTCTAAATTAGGGGTAAAAAAACCTTTCTGTAAAAGGTGAGATAGCGTATCTCAGACTCTGCAGGCCATACAGACTTCCATGGACAAAGTGTAAACAAATAAGTGTGTCTGTGTTTCAATAAAACTTTATTTATAAAACAGGTGGTGGGCCAGATTTGGCCTTCAGATCAGTGTCAACCACTGGTCTAAGTTGACCCTGAACCCCTCTGCAAAGTGATTATGACTGATTAGACAGAGCACATTCTACCGGATGGAGCATTCATGAGGGCCCCATCATGTTTGTTTTGAGACAGGGTCTTGCTCTGTCACCCAGGCTAGAATGCAGTGGCATCATCATAGCTCACTGCAACCTCAAACTCCTGGGCTCAAGCCATCCTCTTGCTTCAGCCTCCCAGTGCAAGTCCCACGTGGCTGGGACTACAGGCATGCAGCACCATGCCCAGATAACTTTAACCTTTTTTGTCACACTATTTTTTGTCTCACTATCCCAGCTAATTTTTTTTTTTTTTTTTAAGACAGAGTCTAGCTCTGTCACCCAGGCTAGAGTGCAGTGGCATGATCTTGGCACACTGCAACCTCTGCCTCCTGCCTCCTGGGCTCAGGCGATTCTGATTCTCCTGCCTCAGCCTCCCAAGAAGCAGGGACTACAGGCATGTGCCACCACCCCTGGCTACTTTTTTGTATCTTTAGTAGAGATGGGGTTTCACCATATTAGCTAGGCTGGTCTGCAACTCCTGACCTCAGGTGATCTGCCCGTGTAGCCCTCCCAAAGTGCTGGTATTACAGGCATGAGCCACTGCACCCAGCCTACTTATCCCAGCTAATTTTTTAACTTTTTGTCTTGCTATGTTGCCCAGGCTGGTCACAGACTCCTGGGCTTGAGCGATCCTCCTGTCTTGGCCTCCTAAAGTGCTGGGATTACATGTGTGAGCCACTGCACCCAGTCTCATCACCTGTCAATTAAGTGCCCCCTTGAGAGAAAGCAATCTATTGAGCATCAAATAGGTGTCAGGGCTCTGCTGGGCATTTAATGTATACCATTGGGAGCATTCTCCCTTCCCAAGGTCACAAGCTCTCACAAGCAAAGATGAGCCTATTATTTTCAGTCAACTCACACTGGCTCTCCATGTCAAGTCATTCTCATTTTTGTTTCTCAGCTTCCTATTGTTACAAAAGTCACATGCAGTTAAGTGTCCCGGTGAGCTGGGAATCAGTCTGCATTTACTTGGTGATGATTTAATGAATGTCCAATTTCCAGTAGATTATAAGCATCATGAGGACAGGGTCCATCCTGTCCCCAGTACCTAGCATGGTGCATGGCACACGACAAGCTCTTAACAGATGTGTGTTGAGTGAATCAGTGAGTGGATTAGCAACTGAATGAGGAATCATCATCATGGCAATGAGGGTGGGTGGGCGCAAGTTCTGAATGTGGCCCCCTCTCGTCACTTCTCAAAGGTGCTGGGCTGTTCTAAAGCTGGCAAGTATGTGGACCTTCTGCACCGCCGGGCATCTTCAGCCCTGGTGGGAACAGAAGGCCTGGCAGATCTGGGGAGGGGACCAAGGGCCAGGACAGAAAAGGAGTGGAATGCAGCTACTAAAAGAGAGTAGATGCTGTTGAGTAACAAGGCCTTGCCTTAAGGAGTCTAACAAAGAGGGCTGTTTGGGCAAAAACAAGGGGGACGTGTTCTCCAGTCGCTACCAGAAGCGTAATTAATTCTACCAGGCAGCGACCTGCTGTTCTCGGCTCCTGCCCCAGCCTCCATCCAGAGTCTCCCTCACACGGGGAAAAGCTGAGGCTGCCCCCACCAAGAGACATATGCCCAATTCATAATTTTCCTTTCCTAATTAGGCACAGGAATGATGGAGACAATTATTAATAATGTATTGGGTTTTTTTTAATGCCCCGTCAGGAGGTGAGCCTGAGAACAGTGCCCTTGATGATAAGCAGCCAATCTGCCACCAAACTGGGCTCCGCGCACAGAGCACCGTGCAGAAATAAATCAGCCAGGGGAGCAAGTGGCCCGCAGAGCACAGGCTACAGATTAGGAGCCATAGATGGAAGGCCACAGAGCCCCTCACCCAGGGTTCAGGGTCCAGGGGGGCAGAGAGGCTCCCGGTGCCGCTGCCTGTGTCCCCCGTTCCTTCCCTTGCTGGCACCTTGTCATAGGGCTACCCCCACACCCTGTCTTAAACGTCGCCTCCTCAGAGAGGCTTTCCTGATGCCCAGGGTGGTCCCATCGCCCCTTTCCACACACCACATTGCTCCCTCCAGTCTCCCAGTCTCCCCGAAAAGGGTCTCTCCTGGCTGTTTGTCGTATGCGGTGACTTGCCTGCTTTGTGTCCATGCAGCCGTCACAGGTTGGCCCCGGAGCCAGACTGTCTGGGTTTAATCCCAGCTCCAGCACCCACCTGAATGAGGTTGGACAACCTTGCTGTGTGCCTCAGTTTCCTCATCTGGCCAAGCATTGTCCTTGCTCCCTGTGGGCCCCTCACTCCTCTCTCCCCGCTCTCACTTTATACATACTCATACACTCTCTCACACACAATCACACTCCCATTCAGTCCCCCTTACACTCTCACTCATACACACACTCTCCCACACACCCCACTCACACACTCATACACTCACACTCACTCCCACAATCACACTCCCATTCAGTCCCCCTTACACTCTCGCACACTCATACACACTCCCACACTCACACACTCCCCACTCACACTCATACACACACTCATACACTCACACACTCACTCCCACAATCACACTCCCATTCAGTCCCCCTTACAGTCTCACACACTCCCACACTCCCCACTCACACTCATACACTCACACACACTCATATGCACTCCCACGTACTGTGTCACACACTCACACACTCATACACATACTCCCACGCACATACTCCCCCACACTCTCACCCACACGCACACCACCTCCTGCCTTAAAATCCTTCCCATGACTTCTCCCACCGGAATCGGCTCCACGACGCCGCTCCCTTTTGCAGTGAAACTCGAACTGCGAGTTGTGCGTCCCCATGGTTTCCATTTCCTCTCTCTCATTCTTTCTTTGCCTCCCCGAATCGGGCTTCCTCCCTCCACTCCCGCCAAACCACTTTTCAGCGGCCAGCAGCCAACTGCCACGTGGCTCCATCCCGTGGCCGGCTCCCAGCCTGGCTGTACTTGACCGTCAGCTGCGGTAGACACAGTTGACCTCCCCTCGTCCTGGACGTCCCTTCCCGACGTGGCTGCAGGACCGGATGGCCTGGGCCGCCTTCCTTGCTGGCCTCCCCTCTCACCCTCCTCTGCACCTCCTCATGTTGAGGTGCCCCAGGGCCAGGCCTTGGTCCTCTTCTCCCCTCTGTCTACCCTCCCCCACTTGATGACCCCCTGCAGCCCCAGGGCTGGGTGCTGACCACTCCCAAATGGCTGCCTCCAGCCCTCGATTCTGAATGCAGAGTCCCCCCCTCCCCGGCTGCTTTCTCACCGTCTCCCATGGTGTGTGACAATTTCCAACTTCACACCTGACCTCCACACCCGTCCCAAAGCTGCACAGACCCAGGAACCCTCCACATCAGTTGGTGACAGCTTCCTTCTCCCACAAGCACAGCTCGAAACCCTCAGAGTCATCCTTGCTCCTCTCTGTGTCTGCCGCCCACATCCACATTTCCATGAAATCTACCTTGAAAGCATTTCCAGACTCTGACCTTTTCTCACCACCTCTGCTGAGAATCCCGAGTCTGAGCCCCGCCATCTCCCTGCTAGGTTATCTGCAGTCTCCCCACAGCCTCCCGCCCTTCCCCACCACACACCCAGTCTCAACACAGAGGGACTGTGCTGACCTGTAGGTCAGAACTCACCACCCTCCCTTGAGTCCTCCCCACGGCCTCCTGATGGCATCCCCAAGGCCCCATGTGGTCCCATCTCCTTCTAGTCTCCCCTCGCCACTCCCTCTCGGCCACACTGGCCTCCTTCCTGCTCCCCAAAACTGCCAGGCCCACACTCACCTTGGGGCCCGCGCTCTCCTCAGGGCCCACGCTCACCTCGGGGCCCACGCTCACCTCGGGGCCACACTCACCTCGGGCCGCACTCACCTCGGGGCCCGCGCTCACCTCGGGGCCCGCGCTCACCTCGGGGCCGCGCTCACCTCGGGGCCCGCGCTCACCTCGGGGCCGCACTCACCTCGGGGCCCGCGCTCACCTCGGGGCCCGCGCTCTCCTCAGGGCCTGCACTCTGGCCATTCCTTCCCCCAGACACCTGCATGATGAAACCCCTGCTGAATTCCAGTCTTTGCTCCAATGTCTTCTCTGGAGACTGACCCTGACTACCCTACATCACACTGAAACCCCCCTCAACCCTGCACCCCAGCACCCTCAATCCCCATAAGCTGCTCAGCTTTGGAGTAAAGGAAGCAGCAGTGTGCAGGAGAAGCCACCTCCTCTGCATCTCCCCTAAGAGCCGGGAAACCATTCCCAGGACCACCCAGCGGACTTTTCCTCTCCTGTCCTTGCCGGAACCCTATGACCCCTAAACCAATTGGGGCATAAGTACTGGAACAACCAGGCCTGGCTGCGACCCCTGAAAACCCACCTACTAGACTGAGCCCACCTCTCCCAAAGCCTAGGCCCTCTGGAGGGCGAGGGACACAGGAGGGGAATCGGAGTTCTGCAGGAAGAAGGGGAGGGACCGGGGCAGGTGGTGGAGGGGTGTCTGCCGCTGGCTCTCTCATGTTGTCTTGGCACCAGCCCTGAGGAGGTGGTTCTGTTGCCTTCCCCCGACTCATAGCGGAAGAAACTGAGATTAAATCTGACAGAGTCGATGACTTGCCCAAAGTCAGGATCCGGATTTTAACTCCTGGTCCTTCTGATTCAAAGCCAGTGTGGATAACCACTGTGCTGAACTGGGCAGCTGATATGATACCCCAGGAAGGAAGGGCTGGTGGGGGGATGGGACAACCGAGATAACCCAGCAAGACCCGGCACAGGGCTGGAGTCAGGGAGAAGGTGGAGAGGGGCTCGGAGGGAGCAGCCGCAGGATGTGGCCACTCAGAGGGCAGAGGAAATGCCCAGGTGGGGGCCTGAGCCAGGAGGAAGGCACTGCCCCAGCGGTATTGAGGAGCACGGGGCAAGGAGGCCCCACTCCCTGTTGGATGCCTCCAGCACAGGGGGCCCACCAGGCGGGGCTGGGGGCCTGAAAGGTGCTGCACACACAAAGCAGTTGCTGAGAAAAGGCTGAGGGCAGAGAGAATGTTTTCGGGACCATTCGTACAGTGGTGAGGGTGGGACCCGGGGCTCTGACAACTCTCCCCATGAAGCTCAGTGAAGAGTCCAGCCTGGCCCACCCTTGTGGCTTGGGCTGCTCTGGAGCCCTAAGACCGTCCTGGTGGCACTTTGAGGTGTGACTTCCTGCCACACCACCCACCACAGGCTGACCAAGGCGTTATGCATATCCACAGGCCCACTGTTCCCATCTGTGGTGGGTGAGAGGGGGGCGTGCTCCATGCTGCCGGCCACCGAAGCCCAGCTTCCTGGGGCAGGAAGGGGCATGGTTGGCATGCAGGAGGCAGCGTGGGGGAAGTGGCCCCAAAACAGGCCAAGCCAGCATCACTTCCCTGGGATACTCCCCTCCCACCCCTGCCCGGGGCTACAGGTTGCAGGGCAGGAGCCCCATTTAGGCTGCAGTGCCCACAAACTGCTTCCCTCCTGCACAGTAGAGAAGGGTGTGCCCCTTAGTTTTGGAAAAAGCAGACCACGGAGGCACCCCCAGGAGCTTTGTGCCCCAGAGGGCTAGGTGCACCTCTCTGGCTTTCTGTTAAGCGTGGGCTGGGCACGGGTGCCTCTCACCTGTGGTTACGGGTAGCCAGGAGCTTCCTGCTGTAGGAACCCATGATTGGAGGGAGGAATGGGGAGACTTATGAAACAGGGCGTCTCCATGCTAAACCCAGAAGCCTGAGCCAAATTCCCACTGACAGAGAAGGAGTGGGGGCCCCTGAATTGTAGGTGCACAAGGGCACTGTGTTCATCCAGGTACACCCCAAAGGAGATTTCTCATTTCTCTGTAGAAATAGGAGCTTGTTGCAGAGGTTGGCCAAGGCATCGAGGTCTGATTTTGTGTTTGTGGTTTTCGAGTGCAGCCCATGTACTCTGATGCCTTCGGGGTGAAGAGTGAGTGAGCAGCCCCGCACCCAGGCTGGCTCTCCAGACCTCCCCCAGCCGCCATAGGAGGTGGACGCCCTGGCACAGGCCTCCCCGAGGGCACCCTGTGCCCAGGAATGAAGAGCAGCGGCCTGAGAGGCGGCCCCTTGTGTCCCTGAGACAATGGGACCCTGTGTGGGGTCAGGCCGACAGAAGAGTGGCCGGCCCTGCTCCCATGCCACTCCTTCCTCGGTGGCCTCGGGGCTGGGGGCCCTGAGGCAGGGAAAGGGTGGTCAGCCCAGAAGAGACTTCTGAGAAACCGCAGCCTTTGCGGTGCTTTGGGGGCAGTTCATAAATAAGGCTGAGACCGAAGGACCTGGGTCGGGTCCCTGTGTGACCTCGGGCAGGCTCCTCCCCTTTTCTGAGCCTCAGTTTCCCCCTCTGTCCAAAGGGTCTACAAAACAGATTCTGCATCACACAAATCTTTAGCAAAGCTCCAGCCCCCACACTGTCTTTGTGAGCCAGACAAAACCAGTGGGGGCTTCAGCAAGCTGGCTGAGGCAGGGCAGGGCCGAAGAGGATGCACGTTCCTAAGTGCTTTTCAGCGTCCTGCCCCCTTCCAGGGTGCGGCGAGTCCTGTGCATTTGCACTTTTCCGTGACATGCTGGATCGTTTCCTCAAGACCCTTTAGTGGGTGGGAGGGAGCGGTGCCGAACGGGACCCCTGCACACGCTGAGGACCAGCGGTGCCATGAGACTGTCCCTGGAGCAGGGCTGTGACTCCTTTCACCTCTGCTCCCCATGGCCGAGTCACCAGGCCCACACTCGTTTTAAGGCAGAGAAACAACTCCCAGCCCAGGTGCTTCTGCCTTCGGTTTCCCACAACAAAGGCTGAACTTGTTCTCGGAGGCGTGGGAAGCACCTTCACCAATACTGGCTCCTTGAGGGAGACAGAGGCTGATCTCTACGGCGCAGGGGGCCCTAGACAAGTGGCACTAGACTGCATTGTCAGCAGTTGTGACCTGCCTGATGGGCCTGGAGCTGGGCTGCTCAGGAAGCCAGAAGCAGAGAGAGCAACTGCAGTGACAGCTCCCACCTGACTGCAATCAAGGCCAGTTAAGTGCCAGGCCCTTTCAGCTCCTGAGGGACAGTCAGGAAGCCGTTCAGGCAGCCCAGGGCTTGAGTCCCCAAAGACTTGGAAAGTTAGGAGAGCCATCTAATGATGCCTCTGAGGCCCAGAGGCCCCCAGCATGCCCATGGTGTCACCAGCAATGCCTGGCACTGAGGCTGTGCTCCAGAACCAGGGAGCCGTGTGGGCTGCCTGGGCTGCCCACTCACAGGGTCAAGAGGCCCAGCTGTAGATAAAGCCTCCATCTCACAATGGAGAAGCAATTTTAAAACCAAGAACATGGCTCTCACTCCGCTCTTCTAGACCCAGACTGCATTCCTATTTAAAGATATCTTGCAAAACTGAGATTGTTTCCAACCTACTCGCTGTTTGATTCATTCATCCCTGGATCTGTTCCCTCCTGTCAGTCCAGCACCTCCTGTGTGCAGCTTCTCTCCAACAGCTGGCTCTGACGGGGACAGCTGTTTGCCCGGGTCATACATTAGTATGTATTGAGATAGCCGTGAGTACTGTTGCAAGGCCCCTGACTGTGTGGCCTCAGTTTCTCCACTTCTGAAAGGGGAATATAACTGAGCTATGCACCATTGTGCCTAGTAGGACCTTGAAGTCTTTGCTATTCCTGGTACCCACCAAAATGCTGCCTCCATCATCTCCTTTGATAGTCACAAAAACCCTATGAGGACGATAGGGGAGGCATTTGCCACCAAGAGTACCTGGAGGGCTTGTCTGACCTCACACACTTCTTTCATGCATTGAACCTTGGGTGGATCCACAAGCCCACCTCCCCCACCCTGCCCAAGGGAATTTTCTGGTTCTCCTTGATCTCCTTAGCCTCCCTGGACCCCATACAGGTGGGCACATCCAAAGCTGCGCACCCCACCTGCTTCTTCTGCAAACATCCATGGGACCTATCTTTTCTATTTATTTCACAGCACTTGCCACGATGTGCCATTATATATTCATTGGTGTATTTGCTTACCACTGGCTTCTTCTACTCTTCTCAGAGTTCCCTTGGGGAGAGACCTCATCTGTCTTGTTCATTCTCTGGATTCTCAGCTGATTCTCTCCAACTTATGGAGCTGGCCAGGCTCTGCGGATTCTCCCTTCCTGCACTACTGTTTTGGAAACTCTCTCAAGGCAGTGAGCTGGGCCTGTGGTAGGACTCACCTCATAGGAATCACTGTCTTTGGTTGCCTCTTTTAAAAACCACTGTTTCACATCTTTGGTATGGTTTTGGATGTTTCAGAAAACCATATGGGTTTGGATGTTTCAGACAGGAGGGCAGATCTGGCCCCTGTTACTCCATCTTGGCTGGAAGCAGAAGTCCAAGGCTTTTAACGATGCATCTCATAACGAAAAGACAGCCGCTCCTCTGAGGAAGCAAAACTGAGCCTGGGCAGCTCGCAGCTGCTCTCTCTGGCTGCCAGCTTCATCATCTTTACAGGTGTCAGGGGTGTTTAATGAATACAGTGGACAAAGCCTCACTGAGCCTCAGGGAAGACAAAGTGTTGCGACCCCTGAGATGTCAGGACAGCTCCTGCCTTTCTGTTGTGTTTGCAGAATCTTGGCTGGGAGGTAGAGGGGGTGACAGAGGAGGCAGAGAGCCCAGGTAGCCTCAGTCCTGGAACTTAGCACTCTCTGATTGTCTCAGCCTCCCTGTCTGACCACCTGTCTCTCATAAGGCATCATCCGCACCCCTGAAATAACCTTCACCTCCCGTATGAGCAATTCATGCATGCCTCTTCCCCCGGAGACTCCTGAGCAAGATGATCAGGCCTTAGCTTTGTAATTAACAATCCATGGGGCAGCTGGCGCCAGCCCTGGTAAAGGCGCAGTTTACGTCTGATTTATCTTTGTACCTCCAGATCCCAGCACAGTGCCAGGCACTGAGGGTGCTCAGTTTGCTGGATGAACAAATGACTGAATGAGCACCTTCATGATGCTATCTTCTCGAATATGAACCATCAATCTGCGCACATGTAAGCTGTCTTAGCACCTCCAGAAAGAGGTGCTGGCCACACCCCATGGGAGGAAAGTTCAGGCAGGGATGGACCCAGCCTGTAGCCCAAAGATCAGGGTCCCAACCCTGGCCCATGGGAAAGTTGCTTGTTGATCCTGAGACTCCACATTGTATTCTCTTTTCTGAGATAACACCTCCTAGACTTCCTCCAGCTCCAACATTCTCTAATTGACTCAAGCAAGGATAAATAAGGATGCATTCTTTGAACACAACAGCTGGTTTTCTGAGCAAAATCCAAGATGTATGCCTTGACTAGGTTTCACAAAATGCCTCCCTCATTTCATAGCTGTTAGCGTTTTTGCCTTGGGTAGTTTTCTCACACACGTGCGGTGATGAGTGTGCTTGCAGAATATTAGAGGGGAACCTGTGCAGGATGCTGCGAGCCATGGGCTTACTGCTTTCAGTATCAATTATGTTTGAAAAGGAATAGCAAAAGAAAATTCCCACCCAACTAACGGGGAATGTAAAGAAGAGAGGCGCTGTGAAATTCAGTGCCAAATTCCCTATGAGGCTTATAATCAATCAAGTTGATGAAATTTCTCAACAGGGGCCCTGTTGGCATTTTTCAAGGGACAATTCTACCTTGTGTGAGAATATCCAGTTCATTGTCATTAACATCCATAGCTGCTGGGATCACACATTGCGACAGCCAAAGACAGCACCCACCCCAATATTTCTAAGTGCTTACTGGATGGGGTGCAGCAGCCCCTGGCTAAGACCGCACACTAGTAGATCTGTCCGCAGCCACAGGAGTGTCGGTGTGACCGTCTGTGGTCCTGGACCATTGGTGGCAGGCATGGCCCTGGGGTCTCTCCCAGAGGAGTCACAACCTGAAGTAGAGCCATGGAAACCAAAATTGCTTCCCTTTGTGGTGAAAATGAGGAGGTAAACCTTTGGGGCTTGGAGGTGCAGTGTAGACAGAACAGCCTTGGATGATCTGGCTATATTTCTGACTCTCCAGCAGTGACTTCTGACTTCCCAGAGTGTAGGGAAGGTGAGGACATCACCCCAGGAGGACACAGCCAAGTCAGGGATACCCCAAAGTGCGGAATTGTAGAGAAGGATGTTTTGTGGGATATTTCACCAAGAAACCATTGAACAAGTTCATCATGGGGGAATGAGAAACCCCGTGGCTCTCCTTTTTCGTATTTTAGAGTTCATTCCTATTTTCAATGCTATCTTCTGTATCTTTTCAGTGTTGAGGTTTCTAAAGGCCTGGTCCTGCCCTAGCTGAGAAGCCCAGTGGCATCCTCCTATCAGCCATCTCTCACGAAGCATTCTTTCTTTTTATTTTATTTTATTTTATTTTATTTTATTTATTGATTTTTTTTTTTAGATGGAATCTCTGTTCCCCAGGCTGGAATGCAATGGCACAATCTCGGCTCACTGCAACCTCCATCTCCTGGGTTCAAGCGATTCTCCTACCTCAGCCTCCCGAGTAGCTGGGATTACAGGCGCCTGCCACCATGCCCGGATAATTTTTGTGTTTTTAGCAGAGATGGGGTTTCCCCATGTTGGTCAGGCTGGTCTTAAACTCCTGACCTCAGGTGATCCACCTTCCTCGGCCTCCCAAAGTGCTGGGATTACAGGCCTGAGCCACCATCAGGAAGCATTTCTGATTCTACTTGGTCTCTGTGACATCTGGGGCTCGCTCCTGGGGACCTTGCATTTGTTAGTGGGGTTTTGGTTCACTGGGAAACACATGGTGGCTCCCTGGAGCTCCTAATCCAGCTGCAACAAATCAGTAACCGCCCCTTCTTCCCATCTTCTTTCTTCTTTCCACCTTTCTTCACGCTGCACAGAAGGTACAAAGGTACAAGCATTCAGGAAAAACAGCTTGGCATGTCCTTCTAAAGTTTATCATACACATACCACACAACCCAGCAGTTCCACTCCTAGATATTTATCCAAGAGAAATAGGAAAATGCGTCTGTACAAAGACTTGTACACAAATGTTTATAGCAGTTCTAGTCACAATAGTCAGAACTGGAAACAACCTAGGTGTTGGGCATCAGGTGAATGGATAAACAAATTGTGGCCGGGCACGGTGGCTCACGCCTATAAACCCAGCACTTTGGGAGACCGAGGTGGGCAGATCACCTGAGGCTGGGAGTTCGAGACCAGCCTGACCAACATGGAGAAACCCCGTCCCTACTAAAAATACAAAATTAGTCGGGCGTGGTGACGCATGCCTGTAATCCCAGCTACTTGGGAGGCTGAGGCAGGAGAATCGCTTGCACCCGGGAGGCAGAGGTTGCAGTGAGCCATTGCACTCCAGCCTGGGCAACAAGAGCGAAACTCTGTCTCAAAAAAAAAAAAAATTGTGATATGTTCATATAAATACTATTCAGCAATGAAGGAAGGAGCTGCTGAAATACACAGTAACATGGATGAATCTCAAAAACACTATGCTAAATAAAGGAACCAAAAAAATACATACTGCATGACCCCATGTATGTGAATGTCAAAACCAAGCAAATGTAATTGATGATTTTAGAAATCAGAATAGCGGTTGCCCCCAGGGTGGGATTGATTAGAAAGAGGCACAGGGACACTTTCTGGGCTGTTGAAAATATTCTGTGTCATGCAGGAGGTGTGGCTTCCACTGATGCATGCATTTGTCAAAGTTCAGAGGATGGTACTTTTAAGATGGGGGGTGCATTTCACTAGATGTAAATTACACTTTGATAAAAATCATAATAATGAAGCCATCCATATTACCCTTTGGGAAGTCATCCCCTGGTTCCTCACTTACTATTGCACCCCTCAAAGTATCTATTATAGAGTGGACACCAAGTCTGGGGTGTATTTCTGATTCTTTTGCATATATTTACATCTTGGAGACCTGTCCAAAGTTAATACTGTCTCTCTGTCTGTCCATCCATCCATCCCTTTGTTCCTCCCTCATTATCCCCTTTTCTCTTTTTTTCCTCTTTTACCTCTCATTTCCTTCCTTCCTCCCTCCCTTCCTTTTGCAATTCTGGGCACTCCTTTCCAGTTGTGTCTGAGTCTTCCCAGAAGTCCTGGGATGAGGCTGTGTGATGTCTTTGCTTTTCTCAGAGGAAAGTGAACCGGCCTCACTGACACAAGTCCTTCAGGTCCACCCAACACGGCCTGTGCCAAGGGAGGGAGGACAGCTTCACCCCAAGGACTCCATGGATTGAGTAACTAAAAGAGGGCCCTGTAGCACCAGTGTCTGGTGCCTTGTCAATGACACTTTTCCCAATTTTGGCCACCCCCATGCAAACTGACATAACGGCAAATACCCACCCCATGGACTGAATCCAAGAAGGGAGAAAGTCTGTGTCTTGCAAGAAATTAGCTTAAGAAATGGACATTGGCCGTCCTCCCTTTCTCTCCTTCCTCCCTCAGCATCCCCTATGAGCCCTGCTCCCCACCCCTGCCTGCAGAGGAACCAGATTTAGTGCCTCAGCTGAGAGAATGAGACGCTCTGTTATTTTTCATGGGAAATTAGACCTGACCGTGCTGTCAGTTAGCTCATGCCGAGGGAGGATGGATGGCCAGGGGCACGGCGCTTAGCCCCTGCTCTGAGCACGCTGGGACAGGGATGGAGGCGCTCGGAGGCCAGCCTGGCTGGGGGCCAGCCATGATGTCACCTGCTGCAGGGTGGGGGCAGGGATGGCAGGAAAGGTCAGGGAGCCTTCATCTAGGTGATGGATGCCAGTGGCCTCCCCATGCCTTTGTTGGTGTCACCCATGATGGTCCCACCTCTGTCACTGGCCATGACCAGCTCATCCAGGGGACACTCACGCTTCTCCTGTCTCTTCAGCTCCCAACTCTACCTCTTGCCCCACTGAGGAAAGCTGGTGGTCGGGGCTGGTGATCATCATTGCCGTATGCTGTGCCTCCCTGGTGTTCCTGACTGTGCTTGTCATCATTTGCTACAAAGCCATAAAAAGGTGAGTGCTCACCCACCGCACCCAGCTCCAAGCCGAAGGGAACCCCAGCTGGGCTTGGGGCTCCTACACACATCCTGTATCATTATTTTAAATTATAAAAGTTGTTAAGCATATAAGAAGCAGAAAGAACATACAGTGACCTTCCATCTACCCTCACCCCGATTCAACAGTTCATCAAGATTTTGCTGTATTTGCTGCGTCTATTTTATTTTTCCTTTGATCTTTTTCATTGCCGAAATTTTTAAAGTTGATCTCAGAAATAATGTCTCTGTCACTTTAGGGAGTTTGATTCCACAAGCAATTGATTAGCGCCAATTATATGTCAGGCCCAGTGCAAGGTGAAAAATACGAAAATGTTGCAAAGCACCAAAGAGTAATAGGAGTTGTTAACAACAGAATTATTTCCAAGGAAGTTTTTAAAACATTTCCCGACTCCCAAAATTAGAGGGCCCACATTAAGAACATTCCTAATATTTAAGTTTACTCTTTAAATTGGTTGTTCTATGTGATGTCACTTTAGTAATTCAAAAGCAGAAAGTAAAATATCAAGGTAAAAGTCTTAAAACAAGTGCACGATCAGGCACACAGGGTGGGGGCGTGGAAAGCCAATAGACCAGGAGCATCCTGGTAACGGGGCACAGGAGGGAGGATACCTGGGGGCAGGGCCCGGGCATGGCAGCTCCATGCAGGACAGGCCATGCCCTGGGCATCTGCCACCCAGCCGAGAACCCAAACTCAGAGCTCCCTCTGCCCAAAATGCACATGCTGTGGGGCAGTCTCCAAAAACACTGATAAATAACACAGGCATAACTGTAATCAGCAATACCTCAGCCGGGCACTGGGTTCCTCTCCTCACCAACGTTCTCTTAGTTCATCTCCACCTACATTTTCCCAATCAGCTCCATTTTGCAGAGGAGGATGAGGTTCTAAGGAGTTAAAGAGCCACCCGTGGTACATGGCTGGCAACTAATGGAGTCAGAATTGAACCCAGAACAAAGAGACTCCGAAGCCCAGCCCTGACTACAGCACCGTGTTTCAGGTTATTGATGAGTTAGACTCCAGTGTTGGGCTAAGAAGAGACCTCGGAATTCCTGCCTGCCCTTCCTCAGGGATGCGGGAGAGGGGACACTCGGGGTTTGGTGAGGTCTGTCTGTGCTTCTCTGAGGCCAGAAGTACATACAGACAGAAAGGCCCAGTGCTTCAAGACCCTGTAACTCTGGGTAGGGGCCTAGTCTTGAAAACCAAGGTGGGGCCAAGCACAGTGGCTCACGCCTGTAATCCCAGCATTTTGGGAGGCCAAGGTGAGGTCAGGAGTTTGAGACCAGCCTGACCAACATGGTAAAACCCCGTCTCTACTAAAAATACAAAAATTAGCAGGTCATGGTGGCGGATGCCTATAATCCCAGCTACTCGGGAGGCTGAGGCAGGAGAATCGCTTGAACCCGGGAGGCGGAGGTTGCAGTGAGCTGAGATTGCACCACTGCACTCCAGGCTACTGGGCGACAGAGCAAGACTCCATCTCAAAAAAAAAAAGGAAGAAAGAAAACCAAGGTGGATGGTTGGAGTCTCCCAGGGGACATAGCTAATCCAATTCCCACGTGTTTTGTAGGCACCTCCTTTGTGCCAGGCTTGGTGGGCCTGCAAACAGGTAAGACCCAGGCTGTGCCCACAGGCTGCTCCATGAGGCTGTGGGAGGTTTGCTGGCAGCCTGCTGTGGCTGCCTGGAGGAGTCACGGTGCATTCTGATCTGGACTATAAAGCATTTGAGCTGAGGGCCTGCTGGAATGGGAGGAGGGTTTTAAGTAGCAGAGCAGGGGAGGCATTCTAGGTCAAGGCCCCTGTGAGGGGAAGCAGCCGGGCACCAGGAAGCCCCTGTGAGGCAGATGAGGCTGGAGGAAGCCATGAGCCTGACTGGGGAGGCCTTTGTCACTAGGCTGAGTGGTGACTTTGCTTGTGACTCTAGACACTAGGAAGTACTGAAGATTAGCTTCAGTAGCTACTTTTATGGGGGAAGAGTGTGCACCACCAGGCCACGGCTGCCAGTCTCCTTGCAGACACGCTCCACTTCCCCTGGGAGAGGCTCAACATGAATAATCTGTTTAATATAAACTCGTGTTCTTACAAAAGACACCTGAGCCACTTCTGCCTCCCTCCCTGCCCCAAACCTCCCCTGAAGACATGTGCTACCTGCTTCTACGGGAGGAGGGAAAGAGAACAAAGTCACATGAATAGCTCACTATGGCAGTGCGTACCAGCGTAGCCTGCTGGGCTTTGTTTCAGCTGGGCTGGGGGGTCCCAGGAAGGGTGTGAGGGGCGTCATCTCAGAACAGCTAGAGGGGCCTCCTGTCTGTCCCTTTCCACTCTCTCTGAGCTCTTAGCTCCTGGGTCTGTTAGCACCCTGGAAAAAACAGAACTCATCCCGGATGGCTCAGTGGACCGACTTCAGATAATAGGCTTCTTCCAGGGATATGGGCGGGGCTCCACCAGGGCGTGGGCAGGGCTTCTTCCAGGGGTGTGGGTGGGGCTCCTCTGGGGCATGGGCGGGGCTTCCTCCAGCGGTTGGCGAGGATTATTCCAGCGCTTTGGGCAGGCCCAGAGAGCAGATGGGGCCGGTGAGGCACTCAGGGACTTGCAGAGTGGGAGCAGTTAGCACCTCTAGGAAGACAGACGAGCGGGAAACTAGTGCTGTGGGAACCTCGTGAGAGACTCGCACTTAGGAGAAGGGCCGCCTAGCAGGAGCTGAGGTTGGAACTGTCAGAGAAGCAGCCCCAAAACAGGGAGGAAGGGAGAAGAAATGCTCCCAGCGGCTCTCCACGCTTAGGTTTACCGTGGGTGCCTCCCACTGGCCCAACCCAAGAAGCAGGGGAATCAGGACACACAGTCAGTAAGGTCAGCCTCCCGGGAGCACAGGGCAGAAAGCCGGTGAAGCAGGCAGGTGGGGTGTAGCGGACGCTCTGCTGCACGGTCCCTTTGCTGCCCCACACCAGGCTCTGCATCCATCTCTGGACCAAGACCTGGGGACACCGAGGAACAGGACCCAGCCCTTTGACCTCGAGGTCTTCATAATCCAGGGAGAGCATCCCTGGTGCAGCAGATATTTAATGACAAGAGGGGACTGTGCTCACTGCAGGTGAAGGCAGAAATAGAGCCCAATGCTACCAGAACCCACCTAGAAGGAGGCTAGGGAGGAGGCCTAACCCCTTGGTGGAGAGAGAAGGAGGCAGCAGAAGCTGCAACCCTGCCTACAGAGCAAAGTGCTCCCCACTGCCCCCCAGGCGCTGACCTCAGCTGGGCTGTGAGAGAGAGCATCCTCACTCAGGCCAGCTGCCTGTCTGCATTTCTCTCCAGCCAAGTGGAGGATTTCTTGCTCACGGCCAATTGTTTTTGGTCAATAATTCATCTGAAACATACCTTTTCTCTCAGGAAACAAAAGTATCTCATGTCACTGCAAAACCGTTAAAAGGAAAATTTAGTGATAAACTCTAGTCTTTTTTTGTTTTTTTTTTTATGACTCTCATACCCTCGAGTCCTAGGGATTTCCAAGAGATCTTTGTAAATGGCCCCAACACAGCCTTTCAGAGCCAGGTTGCCGAGAGGATGTTTCTAGAATTGGGTAGGTCAGGGAGAAGGTGACTCTGGAGATGCCTTGGCACCTGGGGGTGTCAGCTGCTGGGACACGGGCCTTGGCAGGGATGGGCGGACACTGAGGGCTGAGTTGCAGTTGTAGAAGGCGCACCCCGCAGGGCCCTCACATCTGTGTCCAAGGCCTGGCTGAGAGGGGGCTGGACCTTGGCAGGAGGAAGTCTCACTAGTGCTTGCTAGATGCAGATTAGGTGAATTCACGCTTCCTCCTGTGACTCAGCAAACCTTCACCAAGTCCCACCTGTGCACTGGGTAGACCGTGCTCAGGGAGCCTCCAGGCTGGGGGAGTTCAGAGGAGGGACACCTTGCCCAGACCTGGTAGCCAGTGGGGGTTAGGGAGGGGTTTCTTAAAGAGGTGCATTAGCCAGGCCAGGGGACTGTTTACTTGAATTTGCATGAGCATGAGCAGTGGCCCCCAACTCCGCTGTCGATGACCCTGGACTCCAGAGGAGGTTCCCAGCCATGGGGAGCCCATGCAACATGCACTTTGGTGGCTTCATTGCCCTGGGCTTGTTGTGAACAAGCCTCTTTATCTACAGCCGCATGGAGAGCAGGCCCCAGAGCCCTTGGGTGCTGTGTACCCCTGTGCCTGGCACCTGGGCACCCTCCCACCCCTAGGCCTGACAGGCATGTTTCTGACAGCAGGACAGCTTGATTTGTTAAAAAGAGCCTAGAACTGGGAGTCAAGCCCCAGGCCTGTTCCCGTTCCCACCCCCAGCCCAGCCAGGCTCAGCCGGGCTCAGCAGGTATCACTTCCTTCTGTGGCCTCCGTTTTCCCTCTCTGAAATGACAGTCTCCGAGCAGCCTTTTGTGTGCCTGTCCTGGATTGCAGGGGGACCATCACCACTCGAGCATTCAGCTACTTGAATGTATAAATGCTGATCACTGTGCCCGCCAGAGCTGGGCCAGGTGCCAGGACCAGGTGCCAGGCACTGGGCTACAGGAGTGGGCACCACCAGCACAGTCTCTGCCCACACTGCACATACCTTTTTGGGGGAAGAAGTGGGCATTAATCAGACCAGACTGCCCCCAAAGAACTGTGGATCACAGTCAGAGGAGAGGCAGAAGAGCAGAGACAACACGAGTGTCCATCCAGGGCAGGAGACAAATTTAGAACAAGCGATAACCACAGAGAGTAATCAAGATAAAGCTCCAAGGGGCAAGGTACCCGCTGCCCGAGTAGACCTCAGATTCCAGCTGGGGGAGCCCCACAGGCCTGTGCACTTGCAGGGATGAGGCTATTTTCCTGGGATGGTATTTACAGCTTCTCTGACAGCCACACCCTTCACTCAGAGAAGAGCTCCTGTGTTGAGGGGAGATGATGCTCACCCCCTCCACGGAGACACGCCCACACCGGCACAGGAAAAGCACCTTGCCTCCATTGGCCATCCATGGCGTGGGTCTGTTCTCAATTGCCATGAAGCCATTGGACAGACATTTCCCTCTCACTTACAGGTATAATTGGCAGAAAGACCAATACAAGGCTGCAGTACGATTTGGCTGACCCTGCAGACGTTAGTTGCTAACCTTAAATAAGCGTGCTGCCTCCTGGACGTGGGCTTGAGTGTGCGTGAATGTGCCTAAGCATCGCTTCTTGCTGGGCTCTGGCGCTCATCAGCTGTTTGTGGTTGAGCCACTTTCAGTAGAACAAGCACTTTTGAATGCTCAAGTCTTTTTGATGGTGCCTTAGAAAACCCATTGACTGGCACAGGACTGTTTAGTGTTGATCCATTTATTGAGCACCTACTGTGTGCTAGGAACTAAGCACAAGGGATGCAGAAGAAACAAGACAGTCCCTGTTCTCCTCCTGCTGGAGGAGGCAGATTAAGCACACACACCAGCAAATTAATAAATGAGGTGATCTTAAAGACTACGAAGAGAGAAAAATACAGGGTAATGGGGAAGAGAAGGAGAAAGGAGCGAAGGTTGCATCCTCTCCAAAGAGTTAGGCATGTTGTGCATGCCTTTTGAGACAGCTTAATCACTAGAAAGTATGGCTAGGGCATTGCACATTTATTACCTCCTTTTAATTTAGTTTTAATTTTTATCAAAGGAATACATATAGATACTATGGTTTAAAATGTCAAATGTGCTCCCAAGGCTGTTTTTTTTTTTTTTTTTTTTTTTTTTTTTTTTTTTTTTTTGAGACGGAGTCTCGCTCTGTCGCCCAGGCTGGAGTGCAGTGGCGCGATCTCGGCTCACTGCAAGCTCCGCCTCCCGGGTTCACGCCATTCTCCTGCCTCAGCCTCCCGAGTAGCTGGGACTACAGGCGCCCACAACCGCGCCCGGCTAATTTTTTGTATTTTTAGTAGAGACGGGGTTTCACCGTGGTCTCGATCTCCTGACCTTGTGATCCGCCCGCCTCGGCCTCCCAAAGTGCTGGGATTACAGGCGTGAGCCACCGCGCCCGGCCCCCAAGGCTGTTAAGAAAGACAGCAGCCCCCTGTCTCTTCCCCCAAGTCTCATTCTTGAGAGGCAACCACTTTCAACAGTTAGCTGTTTCTTCTGATATTTCTCTCCATATGCTAAGTGATGTGTATACTGCTATTTAAATTTTCTTTCCATTTTAAGCACTGTCTATTACTTTCTGCTATGGAAGATACCAAGGCCAGCACCCTTGCAGTACAGACATACAACATACTTCCCCTCTTCTCATTCTCCACCTAGAATGGGGTTCATTATGGGATTCTGTGCCTATTCAGTGCTTACCTTAGTGTAACAAAGAACATATTGTGCATAGCTGAGCCACATAGTGTACTATGCTGTTTCCTTTCCTGGGGTTAACAATGCCTCCTCTCAACACAGTGCATTTTTGTCCTGGGGGCTCCGTGCTCCTCTCCGGGTGGACTGTGGGTCTCTGAGCCTGTTGCACAGTTGTCACCCTACAATAATTCTCTCCAGCACCCTTCCAAGCTGGATGATCCCAACACGGCTCCTCCCTGGGAACCTGCTACCCTCAGCTCTCTCCCTCTCCAACTCCAGTCCCTCATCTCCTTAGCTTGATTCTTCCATGGATATTTTTCCCAAGATCTTTCCTGGATCATAGACTCAATAGAAAGTTAATCAGTGAAATTAGTTTTCTTTTCAGAATTTACACTCTTTTTGGAGCATTGGGATAGCCCAGAGAAAGGTTAGTTCTTACTGAATGTGTGGCATATAAAGAAGATCTGGTTACCTGGGGCACCTGGAATGCCAGGGAGGGGTGGAAATGAGTTTCCTATGGAGTCTGAGCCAGAATGCACCTTCATGGTCAAGGGCCAATCCCTTGTTTTACTGATGTGGGAACTGAGGCCTTGGTGGGGAGAGAAGTAGTTCAGGTTCCAGAGGTTTCCTGCCCTCCTCCTGGCTCATTGAGCACTCCCGGAGCACTCTCTGGTCAGTGTCCTTCCCCTCACTTCTTCCAGTTGAGTCCTTACTGTTCCTCCCTGGAGTCCCAACTCAAATGCCGCCTCCTCTGAGATGTCATCCTGGACGAGTATAGAGCTCTCTCTTCCCTGTCCAACTGCTAGAGTCATAGCTCTCCCTGAATTTACAATTCTGCTTTCTGCTGTAGGTAGGTGTATGTCAGTTTTTGTGTGCCCACACACTTGCGTATGAGTGGTTGTGCGCACACACGGTAGATGGGGATTGGTCATCTCGTCTTACTCATCTCTCTCCCGATGGTGCCTGGCACAATGCCTGGCACATAGTAACTGTTCAGTGGTGGTTTCTGTGGTGTGAATGGAGGCTTGTTCCCACAGACTTGCCAGAGTTCACCTTTTAAACTGACAAACTCTATTTAGAATTGCAGTAAACTCATTTTTTTTTCTCTATCTGGATGATTGAAATAGTCTGCTTTTGGTTTAAATAGCATGCACCCAATTTTAAGTGTTGGGCCTTACCCCTTCACCAGTTTCAGTTTCCCCAGCCCCCTGCCATTCCTGCCCCCGCCCTCCCAGCCCCATTTCTTCAGTATGCCTCCTGCCATTCTCTCCCTTCTCCATACTCCAGCTCAAGTGCAAGTACCCTGACTCAGTGGTCCCCTCTCCAAGCTTCGGAGTAGCACAGCCTCCCTCCCACCTGTGCATGGACACACTCCCAGGCTGTGAACGCTGTGGAGCAGCCCCACCATCTTCCTCCTCTTCTTCCTCCCCGCAGGACACACCTACTGTGCCAGGTGCCAACCCAGCCCTCTCTCCCTTGTTGCCTGCTCTGGCCTTCAGCTGATCTGCAGAGTCAGGGCCAAAGGAGGGGGAAGGGGAAGAAAAGGTGGGCCAGGCCCAGAGGCCAGCAGTGAGGACCAGGAATCAGGACAGGAGTGGAAGCACTTCATCCACCCTCAACTCACCACAAACTTCCAGGAGCAAGAAATTCACCTTGAATGCATCTTGGTGCATTCCTGGGGCCCTGAGACGGGGTCTATCTCATGGGCCAAAGCCTTTTGACCAGGTGGAGTCTCGATGCAGTTCCCATCTTTCACCTCTCCCTGCTGTTCATATGCATACGTGTAGCAACACTCCCTTCTCCCCACTGCCCCCAACCCAACCCAGAATCACCACGCCTGGTTGTACTGTGAGTCAGGTCAAAGTTAGTATACTCCAAGAAAGGGCCTTTTTTTTTTTTTTTTTTTTTTTTTTTTTTTTTTTTGAGACGGAGTCTCGCTCTGTCACCCAGGCTGGAGTGCGGTGGCCGGATCTCAGCTCACTGCAAGCTCCGCCTCCCGGGTTCACGCCATTCTCCTGCCTCAGCCTCCCAAGTAGCTGGGACTATAGGCGCCCCCGCCACCTCGCCTGGCTAGTTTTTTTTTGTATTTTTTAGTAGAGACGGGGTTTCACCGTGTTAGCCAGGATGGTCTCGATCTCCTGACCTCGTGATCCGCCCATCTCGGCCTCCCAAAGTGCTGGGATTACAAGCGTGAGCCACCGCGCCCGGCCGAAAGGGCCTTTTTAGGGCAAGTGCTGAGCACTGATGCATGGCCTTGGCTGCTCAGAGACCATCCGGCATCCTTTGGAACCTGGGCTGGATTCATGGAGCTGGCACCTGTGCTTAGTCCAGAATCAAGATTCAATCTTCTGACTCCTTAGCCAGTGTGGCTTCCCGTGGGCCTGACTGCCACCTTCTACGCTGTCTTGGGCTTGGCTCTTTGGAGTCCCAGAAGCTGCAGTGTCCTCACCATCACACCCACATCCTCCATCCAGGAAGAGATCAGGCCAGCACGGGGCAGGAGCACGAGGTCCTGACCTGCTCTGGGCTGAGATGCTTCTTAGGACTTATTTGTCCCCCCATAAAGACCGATCTTCCATGATGGGTGATAAAAATCCCATCCTGCTGTGTGAGGCAGGCAGCAGGGAGGAGCCTGCTTCATCTGCTGGCATCCTTGGTGTGGGGGACATGGAGCCCAGGCCTCCTTGCACTGTGGACGGTCATGGACAGAAGGCTCAGCAGATTGAGGGTGTGCCCAGGGCCAGCTGGTGGGAGACCCAGACGGATCCCTGCTTCTTGGGGCCTTTTTCTTTTGTCATCAAGAAATTCATGCCTCTCTGGACTCATCTCTCCAGACACACTGGGTCAAGGTCATGGGGCAGGGTGAGGGTAAATGGGAACCCCCATTTAAGAAGTCCTCAGATGATGACCACTGCAGTCAGCATAAGACCCAGACACCTTGCACCTGCCAGCTGCACCCTGCAGGGGCTGGCTCCTGCCCCACCTCTCCTGTTGGTGTTTTTCTCCTCCTCTCCGCCCTCGCTCCGGACTCTCCAGCTGCACGGGCCTCCATCCTGGCTCTGTCCCGCTCCTTTCATGGCAGGGTCCTTCTCACCCCCGGACCTCGCTGACCTGTCAGCGTACCAGGCCTCCTGCTATTCTCTCCCTCAATGCCTGGTTCTTTGCTGTCTTAGTTCCTCTCCTAATTTGCTGCAATCTGTTCATTTGTGTACTGCTGGTCAGATGATTGCCAACCTGGTACCAGGTCGAGGCCAGCGTCCTTGGGCCATATGAGTCCGTTTTGTGCACTCAAATGAGCCAAACCCACAGGACCCTGAAGGTGGAGCCACCTGTGGAGGAATCTTGCCCGTGAAGAGAGGTGCCCTGTGCCTGAGGTTGGGGAGTCCGGGGAGGGGGATGGACCGCTGAGGTAGATACCCCCTCAACCTCCTTGTTTGCTTCAGGAGCCCCTGAAGCAGTGCTGGGCATTTCTGTAGTGCGCATGGTGACCAGGCTGGGCTGGGCTGGCTCAGGACAGCTGAGAAGCATAAGATGCAGGGGAGCCCTGGTGGGGCATGACCGCCCAGGAGATCAGGGCAGGTCTCTCCTGGAAACCCGGCCTCTAGGAAGAACAGATGGCTTTGAGTATTCCCATTACCAGGGAAGGCCTTTTGTGACAGCAAGACAAGGTGAAGGGAGGTTTTATGACGTGGGGCTGGTGTCCAAAGGCATGCCCATATGTGTCTGCCTGTGCCCACCTGTTCTGTATAAAACCCCCACCAGACCTCAGCCAAAGGCCCCTCTACCCAGAGGTGTTCCCCAGCCCCTCATCCCCAGCACAGAGGCGGGTGGCAGGGAGGCATTGTCGCTGGAGTTTGAGGGAGGCAGGTGCCCAGACCCCCAGTGAGACAGACGGCGTCTGGGCCGCTTCTGCCCACAGAATCCCCAGCAGGATCTCCATCCCCCAGCATGATTCTGGCATCTCGGCGACTTGAAGGACAGTCACTGAGGCCTGAGCTACCTTGGAGGTCCCCTGTCCAGGGCTCTGTGCGTTACCCTGCAATCCTTTCTTCAGCATCCGAGCTGGGAAGGGCTCGGCCCTAGAACAAATCCCAGGCTGCAAGCGGTGCTCAAGGGGAGAGAGAGTCACACCTGTGAGAAGGCCCTCCCCCGGCGGAGCTCTCTCTGCTCTCTCAGCTCCCAGGGGAGGATGCAAGCATGAGAAATGCACAGGCGCCAGTTCCGCCACAGCTCAGCAGAGGCGGCCAGACAGGTGATCCCAGGGGATGGCCCAGACGGTGGGTCCCACTGGCTGTGAGGACGCTCGTCTGCCGCATGCCTGTCTCCCACCGCCTGGGCGATGGAGGCTGGACGTGGGGCTGCTGCTTCTCATGGTGGCACCCTCGAGGCTCAGAAAGGCATTTTTCAGCTTCTTGACCCAGGTTCGGGGAAGTCCGAGGTCTACAGAGGAGTCTTATCATGGAACGCTGCGTGTGTGTGTATATGAATGTGGGGATATATGTATATAGGCATGTGCATGCATACGTGTATTCATATGTATGTGTGCACGCATATGCACGTGTGCATGCATATGTGTGTAGGGACGAGTGTGTATGTGTATATATTGTGCATGTGGATTTGTGCATATGTATATGTGTCTGCATGTATGTGTATATTTGTCTGTGTGTGCATATATGTGTGTAGGTACATTTTTGTATGAGTTTGTGCATATGTACATGTGTCTGTGTATGCATATACTAGTTGTATGTGTGTGGATTTGTGCATATGTACATGTGTCTATGTGTATATTATATAGGTGTATGTTTGTGTACGTGTGTGTGTGTCTATTGTGTGTGTGGATTTGTGCATGTGTACATGTGTCTATGTGTATGTGCCTGTGTGTGTGTGCATATATGTGTGTGTGTGTAGGTACATGTTTGTATGGGTTTGTGCATATGTACATGTATCTGTGTATATTGTATATGTGTGTGCATACGTGTGTATCTGTAGATTCGTGCATATGTACATGTGTCTATGTGTATGTGCCTGTGTGTGTGTGCATACATGTGTGTGTGTAGGTACATGTTTGTATGGGTTTGTGCATATGTACATGTGTCTGTGTATATTGTACGTGTGTGTTTGTGTACGTGTGTATGTATGGATTCGTGCATGTGTACATGTGTCTATGTATATGTGCCTGTGTGTGTTATGCAGGTTCATGTGTATGTATGGGCGTGGGGGGTGTCAAGGGTGGGCAGTCAGGGGGATGAATGCCTTCATAAGAGGTGAGTCGGGAACCTTTAACTTTTACTTCTCCCAGGGGCGCATGAGGCAGGAAGAGAGCCTCCCTTCTCAGACTCCCAGAGCTGTTCTTTGCCTCCATCTCTTCCATCCCCACAGAGCAGCAGGCTGAGGGGGAGGCTGTCACACCATGGTCAGCGGGGCCTAAGGGGGGTACCTGGGTCCCGGCCCTCCTTGCCCAGGCCAGAGATGCTGGCGGAGGCATGGTTTCTGCAGGGGCCCCTCGTGGCTGCTGGCATGTGCGACTGGAGCTGTCCGCATGGCACTCTGAGCAGGGAATGTGGGGACCTGCTGCCCTCCAAGCCCAGGGCAGGGGACAAGAAGTCTCAAGGTGGCAGAGCCCACCCTCCTACAGGCAGGACTCCTGGGTGCCGCCAAGGAAGTCTCACTAACGTCTCTCTTGGTTTCCAGGAACCATGCCATTTAGGGAGCCCTCTGTGGCCATCTCTGTCTGGACCCGGGTGGAAATGTCTCTTCTTGGTTTAGTGAGACCAGCCTCAGCTGACTCACAGAGCTGCAGAGTCAGGCTGGGTCCTAACAACTCTCTCTAGCATTTCTGGAGCCCCACGGGGCACGCGTTAGGTAGGAAGTCTGTGCAGACTGGAGAACCTTGGCTGTTGCCAGTCAGTGGGGCCAGCTACCTGCTGACACCTTTTCCCCAGCAGTACTGAGAGCTAACAAACATTTATGGCGCACTTACGGTATGCCAGACGCTTGTCTAAGTGCTTGACATGGACTAACGCATTTAATCCTCCCAACAAACCTATGAAATGGACACCACTATTGTGCTCATTTCAAAGACAAGAAACTGAGGCATAGAGAGGCTATGTAGCTCGCCTAAGGTCACACGGCCAGAAAGTGGTGGGGTAAGGGTTTACCGAGCCTTGGCATCTGCCTCTTAGCACTTCCGCAGTGTCACCCTGAAGTGCCGTGCTTGGTGGAAGGGTGCAGAGCTGGAGCCATCTTCTGCTCTAGGGAACACCCAACTTCCTTGGGGCTCCAGTGAATCCCAGAAAGGCTTTGGGAGCAACAGTCCAGACATCAGAGTGGTTGGGGACTCATTTCTGGTGGCAGGAGGGGAACGGATCATGGCCACTTCTCAGGAGAACCCTCGGCTGCCACGCTCTCCCATCACCATACACAGGCTCCCGAATGCTCCTGTCTGGGGCCTGTTCCTGCCACAGGTGCCTTCTTTGCCAGAAAGAGCCCCTGCCAAGCCCCCGGCCTGTTTCCCGTCTGGGAAACTGGCTGAGCACCTGAGAAGGCTCTGGGCCCCCTTCTCACCCTGCCTTCCAGGATCCTCCTGCCAGACTCGCTTCCTGCTTAGCTCTTCCAAGCCACCTCTTCCCCGGCGCCTGCGAGGACGAAGGGGTCTCACAGACGACAGGATGACTCTAGAACTCTCTCCTTGCCTCCTGCCAGTAGAAATCCTGCTGACCTCCTCCCCTTCCCCTAAAAAGGGTGGAAACCTTGAGCCCTCCAGGTTGAGTCATTTCTAAGGGAGCTCCAAGCCGCCTTCTTCATTTCTTCATTATCCACCCTAGAAGGCCCTTAAGCCATATCTCCCATGATCGGACCTGTTGCAATTGTTTTTATTTTAGCCCTAAGCCCAATGTGTAATATCTATTAAGGAGCATGCAGTGTGGGCTTGGGCCCAGACTCTTTTTTGCCTGTTAATATTTTCTGGAATCCTGATGCGGATGTCCTTTCTTCCCCTCATGTATTCATGATACATTTATCCCACTTGAGTCCATCAGCAGCCTCACTGGGGGAGCACAGGATCTCACTGTAAGAAGATGCCACCGCCACTAATTGTCCAGGACATGCGGATTTCATGGAGTCAGAAGTCAGGCACACCTGGCAACATCAGAGCTGCTTAAGGCTCCCTGGAAAGGGGTGGGTAGGGCAGGAATGGGGATGAAGGGGACAGAGGGAGCAAAAGGCCCAGGGCAGAGCTTGGCTACAGAGCCCATCATTTCCCATGGATCCCGACATAAACAAGGTAGCACAGCTGAGGCCTGTAAACAGAGAGTATCTGTTAGCATCTACATAAATGGGGTTCTCAGATTCATATGTGGGATATGCTGAGTTAAAGGAAAAGGAGACAGGCTTCTTGGAGGACTCTGCAGAATCTCTAAGAGGGAGTGGAAGAAGGCTTTCCCAAGTTGATGAGATCCCAGAGCTCATAGGGGAATACCCGCTGGGAATGCTGATTAAATGGGAAGATGCTGGCACTTTGGGAGGCCGAGACAGGAGGATCGCTTGAGGCCAGGAGTTCAAGAACAGCCTGGGCAACATAGCAAGACCCTGTGTCTACAAAAAAATTAAAAATTAGCCAGGCTTGGTGGCACACGCCTGTAGTCCCAGCTACTCAGGAGGCTAAAGCTGGAGGATCGCTTGAGCTCAGGAGTTCAAGGTTGCAGTGAGCTGTGATGATGCCACTGCACTGTAGCCTAGGCAACAGAGCAAGACCCCATCTCCAAAATAATAATAATAATAATAATAATAATAATGGGAAGATAAATGTCTGGCCAAGACACAGTGTTAGTGGGTGGTGGCCCAGGCCCCATCACAAACCAGATGAGCATCCTTGGGCAAGTTAAGCCCTCCCTAAGCCTCAGTTTCCCCATGAAATGAATCTCTTACTCCAGGCCTAGCTTCTTCAGGTGACCACTGAGAGAAGGGACAAGGAAATCTCTGTGACTGACAGTGCTTTGCACAAAGCATGATGCACTGTGGGAGGAATTGTGGGTTTGCCTCTTGCATTCCTAGAAGAAGCTGCGGTGGCTGGGCTTGACCACCTGGAGTGAGTGCACTTGACTCGCTTAGCAGATGTTTTGAGCTACTTCTGCTGCAAGAGAAAAGGGAACAGTTCACTACCAGACTGAGCTCGGTGTGTAGTCTCTGAGTAGGCCTGATCATTCTTCACATGAACTGCTAATGATCCCCTCACAGACCCTGCCTTCCCTGAACTCACTCAGTTATGGCTTTGTCCTGGAGACATGGAGCTGATCACCAGGCACCAGCTCTTCTGACTATGGCTCTGGGGAGGCTCTGGGGACATTTGAAAAGGCAGAAGCAATCAACTGGGCCTATGACAATGACCATAAATGTCCATTCTGGACAACTCCCAGCAAGGGCAGATCCAGGCTCAACCTTGGCACCCCTGGGAACCCTGGAGGGGGCTGGGCTACTGCCCTGTGGGGATGAGATAGCAGAATTGTGGCATGGAATTGGGCTACAGAGAGCATGTGGCTTAGACCAGGAGGATACAGATACTCAGGCTGGGGGCCAGAGCCCTGCTGAACAGCTTGAGGGAGGGAGGAAGTGAGACTTGAGCCAGGCCCAAAAGTACACCATAATTTCAAAACCCCAGCAAATGAGCAAGAGCCTTCTCGGAGCCTCACTCCCAGCCTTCCTGATCCCTTATATGCATAGGAAATGCATAGGAAAAACCGCTTTTGGGGTTAAGGGCCCTCTGGAATGAGCTTCAAATGGCTCAATTTAAAGTGTTCAAGAACCACTGGTGTGTACCAATTTAGTGTAGACACCACCATCATCACTACCACCATTGCCATTACCATCACTGTCATTGCCACCCCCATCATCATTACCACTATCACCATCACCACCACCATTGCCATCTCCATCACCACCACCAATACCACCTCCATCATCATAACCACTATCACTATCACTACTACCAATATGACCTTCACTACCATCATCACCTCCATCACCACTACTGTCAACCCAACCATCACCACCACCATTACCCAAACCATCACTATCATCGTTACCATCATCTTCACCCCATCATCATTACCACTATCACCATCACCACCACCACTGCCATCACCACCACCAATACCACCTCCACCACCATCATAACCATGATCACAATCACCACCACCATTATGACCTTCTCCACCATCATCACCTCCATCATCAGTATCACCATCATCACCACTGTCAACCCAACCATCACCACCACCATTACCCTAACCATCACTATCATCACCACCATTATTAGCATCATCAGTGCTGCCACCATCACCATTACTACCTCTACCACCACCAAAACCATCATCACCACTACCACCACCACCCGATTACCACCAGCATCACCACTACCACTACCACGCCATTACCACCAGCATCACCACTACCACCACCACCATTACCATCAGCATCACCACCACCACCCCATTACCACCAGCATCACCACCACCACCACCACCACCATTACCACCAGCATCACCACCACCACCACCCCATTACCACCAGCATCACCACTACCACCACCACCATTACCACCAGCATCACCACCACCACCACCCCATTACCACCAGCATCACCACTGCCACCACCACCACCACCATTACCACCAGCATCACCACCACCACCATTACCACCAGCATCACCGCTATCACCACCACCCCATTACCACCAGCATCACCACTACCATCACCACCATTACCACCAGCATCACCACCACCACCATCTGCTTCATCACATTTTGCATTTGCCTTTGCCCACACTGAGGAAGATTGCAGAACTCACCCCCTAGCACTTCCGTTAACTGTCTGTGCCCTGATCAAAGAGATCAGTCAAAGCTTGACCGGGCCAGACTGAACATACTTTCTTGTTTGTCCAAAACCGCCCTGACTCATACCTGTTGTCCCTGTTTCATCGTTAATAGCTCCCCTCTTTCCCTCTCAACTGTGCCCCGGTTTTCATGACACCCAAGTTGAGAGCACGTCCAGGTGCTGATTAACCCCTCAAGGACTAAAAGCCCGAGGATGCTAACCAAGAACAGAGCTGTGGGCTTCCTTCTGACACTCTCACGGAGCAGGGATGCTAGCTGGAGGTTACGCCCCACCATCACTGATAACTAATGGTGTCCCTGCCTCCTCGTCCCTTGCCTTCCCTGTCCCCTCCCCGCACTTCCAGGAAACCACTGAGAAAAGACGAAAACGGCACCAGCGTTGCTGAGTATCCCATGAGTACTTCGCAGAGCAACAAAGGAGTGGATGTGAACAACACAGTGGTGTGAGTCTGCAGGCCCTGGACCCGCTGGCCAGAGGGACACCTTGGTGGCACTGGTGGACATGGGAAAGCAGGTGGACATGAGCTAACTCTGAGCTTGTCCAGGACTTCATTGCCTCACAGGCCCCGAGCCTCCCGAAGGAGAAACCATTCTCTTCCCAGGCTTGCCCCCGGTCAGCCTGCGGGCCAAGGCAGCTCGGACACCAGGCTGAGCCCGGCTCATGCTGCATGCAGCACCTGGGCAGTGTCCCCACCCCAGGCCCTCCACATCCTCCTCCCTGTCTGGTGTCTGGTCTGTTGACTGCCCCCAGCTGCTGTCTAAAGCATGCGCACTGGCGAAGCCAGGGGGATCTGTCTGTCTGCTGTGGCAGGGACGCATCCCCCTTTAGCCAAAAGAAAGATGGTCCAGGGCCCACTCCCTGCCGGAAAACCTCTCCTCCCAGAAAGCCTGCCTGCTCCTCTGTTCACGTTCTCAACAGAAGCCATCGGCACAGCCAGGAGACAGACGTCCCCTTTCAAAGGTGCTTCCCACACATCTGTTCATCGCCCCATCTGCAATTGTTGTCAATCTTCAGGGCCTGCCTTCTCCCTCCTATCCCCACTGACACCCCACACCCTAGGCTCCTGACTGCCTACCACGGAGGGCTGTGAGCCCAGCCTGCAAAATCCCCTCCTGAGCAGACATAGGAGTGCGTTTACACTCGGGGGCAGTGTCTGGCCTTCCAGGGGGAAAACGACTCACTGAACCCGCGGCCCAGGGCCACCGGGCAAGGGCAGAGGCCACTGCACCTGTCCTCAGACTCATCCCCACACTTGACCCCATAGGAACTGATGCATCTATGTGAGCCAGGCCCTGCCTTAGTCGGCAGAGGCCACTACTTGTGCCAAATCCGCTGTGGGCATGCTGTGCCAGGCTGATGCTGGCCAGGTGCTGGATGTCCCCCACGGTCCCCTGAGGCCTGACTGTTGTACTCAGGCCCTCTCCCAGAGTCCTCCATCCTCTCCCCACTTTACCCTCCCCGAGCCCCAGTCACCAAGAAGGAGGTATTGTTCTTCCAGTGTCTTCCTATCAATGTCTAAAGAGATCTCATGCTATAGAAGCACTGAGCCCTCCAGTGTGGTTGGAGGATCAAGGGATGAAATGGGACAGGAGAAGAGGAGTCCTCCAGGCTGGTAACCCCTGCCTGGTTGGCCTATCTCCCAAGTGGCTGCCTTCCCTGTGGGCCACATCAGGAAGCCCATGGAGACGGGATGATTTTGCATCTCCTGGAAAATGAGTGGGAAACTCCCCACCGCCCCTACATATGTGCTCAGAAGGAACCCAATGCATTGAATGGTTCCAGTGTCGAGCCCTGTAAGACCTAATTTGCCTCCTAAACCTCCAGTGTACTCCTCTGGTAGATGTTTAAGCTACAGATGAGACTTTGAAGTCCAGGGAAGTCAGACACACCTGAAAACTGGTCCCCATTTGGGCCGAACCTTAAAATGCCCATTGTCCCAGAGTCCTAGTGCCCACGGAGCTGCCTGTGTGTCATTGTCCTGCCCAGGTCAGCAGGTGCAGGCTGAGGACAGGCCCAGGGCATACCCGCCCATAAAGGGTTTTTCTTCTTTCCTCATTTCCTTCTATTTGAGGACTTGTTTGGGGTTTGGATTTGAATTTTGCTTCCCCTGGACACCTGGGCATCAGCATAGTGCCCCCCCTGCCCCTGGCCTGGCTGGTACTTCACAGTGCTCTTGAGGTGCGGAGCCAGGTGACAAACAGGCCAGAGGATGTGGGCCAGCAGCAGGTCAAAGGGGGAAACCCAGCAGACCCCCCCAGGGCACTGTCCCCCACTGCCTTCAGCCTCCTGGTGCCTGCTGAACCCCCAAGCTGTGCCCTAAGCAGACACCTGGGCAGGACCCTAGCCCTAAGCACACACCACCCTGTGCTGCAACCATGAGAAAGTGCCCGTGCCTTGGGCTGTCCAGAAGCTCAGAGTGATCAGAGGGCACCTTCTGCAAGAGAAGAGGTTCCTGGCTAAGGGATCATGGAGTGCTGGGCAGCCTGAAGGGGCTGGGCACAGCCCAGCTTTACACACACTCACCTGGTCCCATCATTCCCTATCTTGGCTTAAACCTAGGAAGCCTGGATTTTGCAGTTAGCCTAACCTTCCAGCCCCAGGCAAGGCTTCCTGGCGAGGAATCAGCTGAGCCATCACCACGCTTTGGGGCCTGTATCCTCTTTCCTGAGCCACTGACACATCCAGGGCTCTGGTCTGCACATAAATTCCCTCTCAGTTGGGCTTGTAAAATCCCTTCTCACTCCAGTTAGCAAAAACCAAGGGAAGAGCCTAGTTTTTTAAAAATACTCACTTAATACCCACACCCCACCCCAAGCCCAAGACCGGCCATTCAAAAAATAAGTCTCATGGCACAGCAAGGAAGACCCACTAGATTTTGAGCTTACGAGACATAAGCGTACTTAAAACCATGCCAGCCTAGTATTTGAGCTTAGAACTTTTATCTAAAATGAGCCGGCAGTCTCCAGACACACACCGATTCTCAGGCTAGTCCAAGCCCTGATGTCAAGAATGAAATGCACTTCCCTTCGCATTTTGTCAAATAGATCTTTTCCAGCCATCTCGCGGTTGACCCCAACTTTGGAACTCAGATCATAGGATCTCCCAGAGGTTTCAGGTGTTCCTAAGAAGCTTCTAAAGGAAGTTTTGGAAGAAAGACTAATAGGTGTAAAAATATAAACATATATATTATATATAGCTATATATATTTAAAGAGATCTCGACATATATATATATATATATATAAATACAGCTACTGTACTCTGCATCTGTACAAAGTATGAGTTAAACTGCCCAGGTAGTGTGAGATACGTTATGCATGAATGTGAATATCCTGAAATCTGCCTTCTTAGCAATGTGCCGCGTGTACTGGGGAGAGGACAGTTGCTCCTGGGAGTTCTCTCAATGGGCAAATGTACAAGTCGATGCCGTCTTATCCACCAACAAGCCATTAAGGTTGGTTTCCTGCTAAGACTTTTGTACCGGAAGCAAGACCAGCAGCACTGGGGGTGTCCATATGCCACTTACGAGGCAGAAAGCACCATGACTTTTTTATTTTCAATAAAAATATAGAGATATCTGTCAGTTGTCGTTTGTGGGGTGGGGGAAAGGAGAATGCGGGCCTGAGGAATGGGGGGATCCTTCTCTGGGGTCCTGCTATACTCCAGGGCTGGGCTGGGGACTTTCTGTGGGATATTTCTGTATGTTTTATTCCAACGGCCCAAGGTCGGTATTTATGGGGATTTCAAAGGCCAATTCTGTCCCTCATCTTGCCACCCACCGCCTTGACTTTTGACTTAATTGAGAATAGGGCAACCAACCTTCCCAGTTTCCCTGGGAGTGAGAGATTTTCCTGAACCCGGGACTTTCAGGGCTGAAACCGGGGATATCTGGGGAAAATGGGACCAGAAGGTCACCCTAAGTTGACAAGTGCTCACGGGAATCATAGGGAGCAGGAATCAGCCGGCCACACCAGCAGGGTGACGGTGGCCAGGGTCGGCCTCCTGGATGTCTACCCCGTGTGTAGACCTCAACACCCACGGGCTGCTCTGCAGAGCCCCCTTACCTGGCCAGCTGCATGGAGAGGGGAGGCTTGCCCGGCACCCCTATGCAGAGGGCCCCAAAGGGCACAGGCCCCCCAGGCTTGAGCTCCCGCCACCACCCCGCTACTTTGTTTTCCCGCTCCAGGCTCACCCTCAGGCAATCTTCACAGGAAGCAGCCATGGGGAAGCGCTTCCCACCTGATGGGCCAGGAGGGATGTAGGAAAAGAGAAAAAGTAGCCCCTGCAGCATCGTCATCCTCATCTTTGGAGTGAGGAGACAGGTCAGAGATGGAGCACAATGGTCAAGGTCAAGCACATACCAGGAAACAGGGATGGGGCTGGGGGTTGAACCCAACCTGGTGCCTCCAAGGCCCGGCCACTGGGCACAAGCCAGGGGCCACAACCCACACTCTATGCACTGTTGAGGCACTGCTGGGCCCCACCCACCCCCACCTGGGTTCCCTGGGGCTTCAGAGTTAGCTCAGTGAGAGACAGCTAAGAGCCCAGTGGGCCCAGAGCTGTCAGGCAGGTTTATCCCCCAACTGGGCTCACAGGCCAGGGGACAGGGGCTCAGTGCCGGAACGGAGGGAAGGGCCTGTGTCCCGGGCATCAGGGACGTGGAGGGAACATGGAAGTTCTTAAAGGCGCTCCTGTTATAAGCACCCCTTGCGCCTGGGATTCTGTGAGCTGCCGTTGGCCTGCATACAGTAGACAGGCAGTAGAAGACAGCCATCGTTACAATGACTGTCACTGTTGTCCTTAATGAAACAGCCTGTGTGATAGCGAGGGCTCCTCTGTCCACTGCTCCCTCCTGGGGCCTGCCTGAAAGCTGGTGAGGGTTCAGTGGGACATCTCAGGCCTCACACCCACTCCTGTGCACGCCCAGCCCAGGTGACCTCAGCAGCAAACCTGGAGGCCAGCACTCCTGTGCACGCCCAGCCCAGGCATCCTCAGCAGCAAGCCCGGAGGCCAGCAGGGAGGGGCAGGCATATGTGCTGTGCTCTGCCTGCCTGTGCAGGGGCCTGGGAACGGGGACCCAGGGCCAGCCTGGGAGAGGGAGGTGGTGATCGGCTGAGCTCCGGGAGCCATCAGCACACAGCTGCAGTGTCAGAGCCCTCCTAGGGGCCAGCCCAGTGTCTCCACCTCACGTCTCTGGGGACTTTGGTCACTGGTGACAGCTCCTATGACCAACATGACAAACCAGGCTCTGGCCGGCTTACAGCCCCATGTCCCGCTCTGGGGTCCTGCTGCTGCCTGTGAGGTGGGAGATGCAGCAGGACCCACAGGACATCCCTGCCCAGCGCCTGGCAGGTGGCAGAATTACTGTCTTGGATGCATGGGAGCGAGTGATGGCAGGAAGACTCTTCCTCCTGCCTTCCCTGCACATGATACTATGGTGTGACATCACAGAAGACAGTTCTGTGAGCCTGAGTGAGCTGCTGTGCTGGCTTCGGGTGGAACCTGGCTCAGTAACATGGCCGCGATGTGGCCTCACCTTTGGGCAGACTCACCCACAACACCACGCTCATGATAGCCCCCATTGAGTCACTGGTTTCCTGTTCCTCTACCATCCTTCCACTTAGGAAGTAGCTGACCAGTCATGTGACACATGGAGGATGCCCTGTCTCCATGTCTGGCACAAGTGGTGTCCACAGCCTGCGCTCCAGGTGCCTATGGCTGCCTTTGTCTGGGAGATCCAGCTCTGTGAGCGCCTGCTTGTGGGGGCAGGTGGAGCCGCACTCCCAGCCTGTCCTCCTCTCCTCTCCGTGCTCTCCTCTGGGGCTCCTTCTGCTCTCCATCATATGTTCATCCAGTCAGTCAGTCCCCAGATCCTTAAGAGGCTCTGCTACAAGCCAGGTGCCACACTGAACACAGGGTTCAGCTTTCCTGACCGAAGCCCCAGCTGGAAACCTCAGAGGTCCCCAGCTCCTTCAAACTGGTGGGTCCCACCTGGGCCCTCCCATTTGCTCTCCAACCCACGTCCATTTACCCAGCCTCTCCCCATACCATCCCCTACTTCACTCCCTCTCTCCACCTGCCTCAGGCTTCTCCTCACTCCACACAACCACCGCCTGCCCAGCTGAGCACTCAAGCCCACCCTGCTGGCTGCTGTGGACCCATCTTTAGTCTAGCTGCCCTGGGCCCCGAGGCTTCCCCAGCCCCACTCCTCACTGCTCACCCCACCCCACGCCCCACCATCCAGCAAACCACACTCACTGCCAGCCTCGTGTTCCCACCCCCACCCCTTGGCTGGGCGTCGCTGTCCTTGCCCAGCTCACCTCTCCCTCCAGGTTCTGCCTGGCCACCACTCATCTGCTATCCAGGCCCCCTTCAGAGGCAGCCTCCTCACTGAACACACATGGAACATAAACCCACTCGTGCACAGAGCCGGAGGAATGCCTCCTCTCCCGGGCGGCACAGACAGCCCTGCACGCAGAGCTCCCGCTCTCTGCCCTCTCTGGTGGATGTTTCCAGTCGGTTATCCTCTGCGGCCTGAGCCTGGCAGTCCCTAGACAGAGGCTGTTCACTCATATCCTAGTGTTGACTGGGGACGGGGGTGTGTCCTGGGGATACAGAGGGAAGCAAGACAAGACCTCTGCCTCCAGGGGTAGGTTGGTGGTGCCAATGGCCCCACAATGTGCACAGCGACAATGACACCAGTGTGGAGATAAAGGGACACTCAGGGCCAGCTTCCCAGGGCTTCATGTACTTTGTTTCTTTAATAGTCCCTGCAAGCCTAGTAGGCAGGAAGGTTACCCCCACCGTACAGATGAGTAAACTGAGGTTAAATGGCTTACCAACAGGGGAAAAAAGGAAAAAAAAGCAGTTAAGGCACAGAGTTGCAATTCAGACCTAGCTCTGTGTGGCTACAAGTTAGTTCTAGGGTCTTCCAACCCAGACAGGTCCTTTTGGATTTGAAATGGTCCATTCCAGCTGGATTTATAGCCAAGCATCTCCCCGGCCGTGGGAAGCACAGAGGAGCTGCAGTGAGGGACCCGCGGGTCTAACAAAATCACTTCATAGGTGACTTCTGCAAGGCTCTTTCCCTCTGAGCCTCGGATTTCTCACCTGTGAGGTTGGGGGAGATAAACTCCAGTGGCTCTTTTTCTGATTACTACCTGTGCCTGTCTTTGAGCACGTCTCATCATTCTCTATTCTATCACCTGAGTTTATTTTCAATACAGCACTTCTCACCCCCTAAGAACAATTGCCCATCTGTGTACCTGCCTTTCTCCTCCCATTACAATGTAAGATGGTGGGAGCAGGGGGCCTTATTCATCATCAAATATCCAGCCCTCCAAACAGCCAAACGTGCTGGGCATGGGAAATATTTGTTAATTAACAGTGGGTTATACATTTTACACAGTACATACAGGCATAAAGGAAAACATAGCATTTTATTTCATGTAACTGTCCAGAGTTCCTACCTCATTGGGTGTGAGGGGGGAGAGGAATAAAAACCCTGAATTTGCAAATTGATGGCATTGCAGCCTCTTCTGGTTTGACCAGAGTCTTTTGGGTGACTCTGTGTCTTGTAGATAGACCCTTAGTCATTGAGGCGTCTTCCTGGGCCTGCTCCCTGTAAGAAGCACCCTCAGGTTACCCCTGAGCAGATGTCTGTAGCCTGGTTCAGGGGAGCTGGGCTCAGGCCACATGGCATCTTCTGGCTTCTCACAGGTCTCTGCTGCAGAGGGGCTGGCCTGGGCTGCTTCCTGGACAGGTGACTGTGGGGCTGTGCCTGGATCTTTCTAGATGAAGGGTGACTGCTGCCCCCACCACTCCAGTTGCACATGTCCAGGCTTAAAGCAGCCTTCTCCTCCTGACTGCGGCCTCTGCACGTGTCCCTGAACGCCCATGGGGACATCTGAACTCTGCACACTCACCTGGTTCAGGGAGGGCTGTGGATGCTGCTCTTGGAGGTTTACGTGCCACCATCTTCCGGGGCTCCCTGGGGCTTTTTCAACTAGGCATCTCTGTAACACCCTCACCCGCAAGAAGACAGGTAAAGACATGGCCACCTGGCCTCCCAGCGCCCCCTGAATTTGTCTCCCTTTTCCTTTTGCTGACAATCCTCTGCGGTCCTGAAGAGATGATCTGTCTGACTCCTTATCCTGTCTGCCAGAATTTCCCTACCCCCCAACCTCCTCCTGCCCCACGAAATCCATGCAACTAGACCAGGGCACATGGTTTCCTGGAGAAGAATAAAGAATATATCCATTTATTATTTTCAAAATAGTATCCCCATTCCAAACCCCATCATGTGTTCACACCGAAACGCTGGTGTGAAATCCAAATGCTGGCAGAACGTGCCATATGGAGGAGGATTTCCCGGTTGCTCATTCAAACACAGAGACGTGGGGAGCCGTGAGTCACCACACGAAGCCAGCAGCGTGGGAGCACCACGCTCAGAAGAATGGGAGCCAAATGCCCATTGCAAGCTGTGATTTCATTTCAGCAAAACACCAGCTGCCACATGGCATTACAATGTGAAGAATAAGTGGCTGTGTGACTGCAAGGCATTTAACACAGAGCCAGGCACGCATCAAGTAGGGTGTGCCTCATCAAGGTTAGCTCCCATTCTTGTTTGGGATTCCCATTCTGTGCAGGGTACGCGACACATCATTCCCTTCAGTCCGTACAGGAGAGAGGAATTACCATCTCCATTCTGCAGTTGATGAAACTGAGGCTTAGTGAGATTCAATGACTTGCCTATGGTCAGAGAGCAAGTTAGCAAGAAAGTCCAGACTCCAACCTTGAGAACCAACCTGGCTGCAAAGCCCTGTCTGGGTTCCCCTCTACCTGCCTCCCCCACCCGAGCCCAGCATGGGAGTCCAGCCTCTGCGCTGCAAGCTGGAGGCCCTGGGCACACCCCGCTGTCCGCAGAGCCCCCCACGCCCTGCACCCCCCCTGGGCAGAGTGATTGTCCTCACCTGGAGAGTGTTTCTGTCCTTCATGCTTGATTGCTTGCTGGTTCCTTTCTTCTCCAAGTGGCCACTTCAAGGAGCGGAAATCAGGGCGTCTGCCAGGCAGCCCTGGGAAGCTCCCTTCTCCACCCACCTGCGGGGAGCCTGTCTGGGCTGCATAATTAAAAAGCCAGCTCTTTGTTCCTAAAACAGCCAAATCTGTGGCTTCCACAAAGGTCCTGCACACCCTGCAGGGAAGAGCTGGCGCCAGGGGCTCACCTTGCCCCACCCACCTGACCTCAGCTTCTCTGAGTGAGACGAATCCAGGACGGCTGTGGGCTGGAGAGAAGAGCCCGGGCCTGAAACAGGGTCAGGGCTGATGGTTGGCATATGGAGGGGCAGGTGGGGGCAGAGGAGTGATGCCAGGGAAAGGAAGGGCTGCATGGGGGCAGAGAGCACGGCTGAGTGGCGCTGGGTACATCCCACCCCTCTTGGCCCATAATACGGGAGAGCCAATCTAAAGTGGAGAGCAAAAGCACTGCCCTGCAGGGCCAGGCAGGTGAATCAGTGAGAACACCAGGCCTGGTAAATCAGCTCAGAGGTGGCAGGATTTTTGCCCACGGGCTTGTGGGTTGTTCTTCTTGCTTTGGAGGCTGAGATCAGTGGCGGGAACTGAGCAAAGATGGAGCCTGCATGTTACACTGGAGGTATCCAGACCAAAAGAAGAAATTAGAAATTCAAGCTCAGCAAAGAAAATATGCTCTGGGCCAGGGCCAACCAGCAGGCTGCCAGTTAGTAACTTGTGAACTAAATGACTCTAGGTTACCTTGGAGGTCAGAGGAGTAACAAGGGACTCCTTATCATTTAACTATTGGTAATATGTAATAGCTCAAACCTGGGCTTTGCAAGTAGAAATACTCAGACTCAAATTTTGCTCTATCTCTTACTGAATGATTCCTGCAATTATTTAATCTCTCCATGCCTCCCTTTTCCCATTTCTAATATGGGGTTAATAATAGAAGTGTCTGCCTCACACCATTGTTGTGAAGATTAACTGAGATTACTATATCAAAATTGCTATATATGACAGGCTCTCCTATTGGTCACTATGATTACAAGTAATTAGGGGCAAGTTTCCTTAGGGCTGGGTAAACTCTCAATAGGCCAAATCTAACATAGTTTATCATCACTATCTTTATTTATTTATTTTTTGAGACAGAGTCTTGCTCTGTTGTCCAGGCTGGAGTGCAGTGGCAAGATCTCAGTTGGCTCACTGCAACCTCTGCCTCCTGGGTTCAAGCGATTCTTGTGCCTCAGCCTCCCAAGTAGCTGGGACTATAGGCATGCACCACCAAGCCTGGTTAATTTTTGTATTTTTAGCAGAGACGGGGTTTCACCATATTGGCCAGGCTGGTCTCGAACTCCTGACCTCAGGTGACTTGCCCGTCTCGGCCTCCCAAAGTGCTGGGATTACAGGCATGAGCCACTGTGCCCAGCCCTATCATCACAACCTTCTACTCATAATTATTATTTCTCCTAAAACTACTATATTAAGTGGGAAACTAAATGTGATTTAATTCGTAATCCAAAATTTTTTTCCATGTACATGAATTCCCAAAGCAAGGGGAAAACACCTGTGTCAGATGGAGTGATAAACAGAGATGCCAATAGCATTGAGCCACCTGAAAGAAAAAAAACCCTCAGATTTCTCTACCCCATGCTTCTGGCACATTTTAGCCAAAGGAGCCTAGACCCCAAAAACAGGGAAAAGAAATGAACACGTGTTGAGTGAGGCCCTGTGTTGGAGGCAGACGGCCTTCAGTCTTAACGCTACTCCCGCCAGCTGCATGATCTTGGATAAGGCACTTAACCGCTGGGCCTCAGTTGCCTAACCTGCAAAGTGGGGATAATAATAAGGCTTATCTCATCCAGGGGAAGGGGCTAAGGAATAAAAATCATGTATGTAGAGTGCTTTGTATCTAGTAGATGCTCAATAAATGGTGGCTATTATTGTTTCTCTTGGATCCCCTTTACCTGAGGCTCACCACTCATTCCTGTCAGTGAAGGTCTGGCCAGCCTTTTACTAATAACACATCAGCCATCTCCCAAAGCATTCAAACTCCATAAAAACACGGTTCGGTACTATTCCACTGGGTTCCAACCACTCCCTTCATTCTTCTCAAGAACCTACCATTACTGTCAAAACACCAATTTTCCCAATATACATATTTGCCAATCAGTTCTATTAAAGAAGTATAATAAACGATCTGCATTGTCCAATTAATGCCAGAGGCCCAGCTCATGAAAGAGATGGGAGCACCCATCTTCTCTGATCCAATCCAGTCTTATTTGGCCTGTTGTCGCTTGGAAACAGAAACGAATCAGCTGCAACCACTTGGCCTCTGATGAGACTCTTCGGGAAGAGATTTCCCGGAAACATCCCGGTGTCAGGCTGAATGACATGCTTGCTAAGAGATGGCACACGGTGGAGACTGGATGCTCTTGGCTACTGCCATGTGCGGGCTCTCCTGGGTATGGTAGGTCTTAATCCTGAGGCACTGCCTGAAGAAAAATAGCAAATGAGCCTGCAGCTGTGAGCTGTCCCTCTGTGCTCTTCAGGAGGCAGCCAGTCTTCCCAGGGGTCCACAGATTCCAGCGCAGTCTCCCAAGTACCATCACAGTTCTCCACCCATTTGAGCTTTCCATCACCCCAGGAAGATGGGTAGACAGCTCCATTTTACAGAGAAGGAAAAACAGAGGTCCAGGGAGGTTTAGTAACTTGTCCAAGGTCACCCAACTCATAAGAGGCATGCCCACTGTGAAAAATCATTAAGAACAGAATCTACACATTTGGAGATTTGGGCCGATTCCACCCTTGGGAATCTCAGTGTGTTCTGCTCACACACTGAAACCAGTAAGGTGCTATGTGGAAAGGAAACCAGTCTGTACTGTGGCCGTTCTCCATGCCAATAATTAGTGCTGGTCAAATCTGGATCAGGTAAATGTTGCTGAGATCTATCTCCCTGCCCTCCGTTCTGCATTTGTGGCCGTCACCTGGGGATGACGTGTGCTGTGGCAGAAGTTCATATGGGCAGCGGCTGGGAGCACAGTCCTTGGGGGTCGGATAGCCTGGGTCAAGTCCTGGCTCTGCCCCTTACTAGCTGCATGACCTTGGGCAAGTAGCTCTACTTCTCCAGGCTTAAACATAAGAATAAAAGGAATAATCAGTAACTTTTAACAAGTGCTTACCATGTGCTAGGTGTTGCCCTAAGCCCTTTTCTTGCATTTGTTCATCATCTCAACAATCCTCTGAGGTAGAACGTGTGTCATGGCCATTTTACAGATGAGGAAACACTAATATGGAAATCCCAGTGCCACTGAGGTGGTAAGGAAAATAGATCCACAGAAGGCCTGGCTCCAGCTCAGTGCCTTTCAGGAGCCTTTACAGAGGTCAGAGGTCAGCACACTTTTTCTGTAAAGGGCCAGATGGTCAATATTTTAGGTGTTCTGAGCCATACAGTCTCTATCGCAACTCTGCCTACCATTGTAGCACAAACTCAGCCCTACACAATATGCAAATGGCGAGTGTGACTGTTTCTACAAAAACTTTGCAGAAACAGGCCGTGGGCTCTATCGGACCTGTGAGCTGAGGGTGCTGACTCCTGCCTTAGGTGGATGGGTTCTCCACCTACTTATTAGTGCCAATCTTGCTAAACTTCCATAAGTCCCCTCTCTTCCTTTTTTCTTCTAAGTGCCTGAGCCCAACTTGTTGGAAGCTTTTTGTCCCCTCTCTCCCTTTTTTCCTTCGAAGTGCCTGAGCCTGACTCATTGGAGGGTGGACATAAGGTTGCAGAAGAAGATGAGGACACTGACAAGGGTGGGTGCAGCATAGGCTGGGGAAGCTCACTAGTTTCCATCAGCCAGTGAAGTGGCAGGGCGCCAGTAGGGACAGCATTTGGGTCAGTTTGGCAGGGAAAAGGGTCCTGGTTCTCAAGAGCAAGGAGAGAGATTTGCCTGGGAATGACCAAGACTCTAGGTGAAGGAAACAGGTCCAGACCGTCGGAAGCATTAAATGGGGGCCCCAGTCAAGAGTGCCAGGTTAAGGGTTCGTCTGCCGCTTGGGGAAGATGCAAATACAAAGAAAAGTTCAGGCAGAAGTCCATTCAAAGAACCGGGCAAAGAAGAGGGAGTGGGAGAAGAAGATGTGGGTAACTTTGGACTTTGTCTACTGGTGGGATGGGACCACCAAGATCTTGGCTGCCTGGGGCAGGGTGGGCTCAGGACTAGCCAAGAGCCAGGCCTGCAGCTGAGCCCAGATGAGGATATCAGTAGAAACCCTCACAGGGGAAGCAGCCAGAGGCTCCTCCTCCTCCAGAAACCAACGCAAAAAAAGAGAATGTCACATGCAAAGCTCATGGTGCCTGTGGGGAGCTCAAGAAAGGCCTCTTACTTAACTGAATCCATTCATTGGATAGACATTAATTAAACATGTACCGTGTGCCAAACCATGGGAGACAGAGATAGCACATATGCTCAAAGCTGTCACTGTTTACAAGCGAGATAAAGAAACGCACAACTTGACTATAAGACAAAATGTTCACGGAAGCTCAGCCACGCATGACTGTGACGGAGAAGGGTTCTGACCAGGGAGAGGCCTTTCAGAAGAGTCTGTTAGGCAGATACGAAGAATGGTCACTTTTGTACTCTCCACACGGAGCCTGAATGGTCCCCTGCAATTTGTATAAGGATGAAGATTTGAAGATCGCTCTTTCTAGAACTCATATGAACAGTTAAACATCTGAGGGCTTGTTTTCCTTTGAGAAGCATTAAGACCTCAGAGCTCCCAGAAGACAAAGGAAGCCTCTTAATAACGAACATTAAAAAAAAAAAAAAAAAAAAAAAAAAAAAAAAAAGGTCTCGCCCTCAGAGTCCTTCCTAGAGGCGGACTTCAAACAAATTGTGTATTCCTCTCATCAAACAGCCTGAAAGAAAGCCTTTTTCTTCATAATTTCAGTTTCAAGAGAAGTTAGAAGCTGTAGAGCTTTAGAAGGAATGGTTGTCAGGAACTAAACTCTAGCTCTATAAACTGGTTTTAAAAAACCCCAGGCTCACAAAGATAATAAAAAATGCATTTAATAGCATGTCAATATACAGCTTAAATGTGTAGTAAGTCTTCTGTTAGTCAGTGCATTACAGGGATAAAGAGGAGGAATTTCATTTGGAATGCACAGTCCAATGCTAGGTATAGGGTGCGGAGAAATCTTGGTGCTCTGAAACTATTAAAATTCCATTTTATGAAACATCACTCCAGGTGCAGGGCGCTGTGCCAGTGCGGGACTCATCTGGTCCGGTGTGCAAGCTACAGTTTTCAATTAAATTGTATACAAGTATTAACAAAAGAATAAAATTTATTATTCACAAAACTAAAGTGGTTATCATAAAGCTTACAAGAGAGTACAGCCTAGAACTAATGAGTTGAAAAACTGGTTTTAAAAATAATAAAACTTACTGGACAGTTTTGGAAAATGATATTATAAAACAACGAAAACAATTGGCACAGTTTAACCACCTAATTTCTAAGTGCACTTTGTAATGTTCCTTGCAAGCTGCCACTTTTCCCAGGATAATGACAAAAAGCTTCAGTCAGGTGTCACTGGCTTATGGTGACGGTTTTTTTTATTGCATTGCCAAGAGTGGATTTTAAGAAAAAACACTACAAAGGTTTCAAAAACCCTATTTATTCTCTATCATCAAAAATAGCAACAGGGGGACTTATACAACTTTTCTGTGAGTACCCACCAGTCTATTTTTTTTTTCTTAAAAAAAATAGAAGTTAGTTAAAGAAAAATGATTTGGTTTTTAAAAAATAATGTAAGGAAACACTTAATCAGATAGCCCAAGGAGTCATCAGAAATATGTGTAGCAAGAAAGCTTCATTTTCGGCCCTCTCTGGCCTTTGCACATCTTTTACTAAACTAGAAAGAGAATGTACAGTACCAATATGTTCCCCAACCTGCTTGGATCAAATTGTTTGTTTTTAAACCCATTATTGCTAAACCAGAGTGTTGACACTGAGCGCCGAGGAGTCCACTCATAGAGGATAAAATTGAGAGGCTGCTTCCGAGGACTGGATCTCCACCTGGGCCATTTTGAACTGAGTGCACTGCAGCCACTTGCGGAGGGCTGCCAGGCCAGCACTGCTCTGGCCCGAGCCCGGCAGCGTCCTTAGGCTGTGGTGGTTCACGTGGTTCTGAATAGCCTGGAGGCGAAGCTGGAGTCCCGCAGATAAGTGCTGTCAAGAAAGGGCAAGAGGTTTTAGTTTATTTCTTTCTAGTGTTCCTGGGCAACCCAGGGAGCGTCAACCCAGGCGGCTTCTTGCAGGCAGAACTTAGGCTTGGCTCAAGGGTTATCTGGCCTGAAGAAGGCAAACTCTCAACTCTGGCAGTGCCCAGAGCAGGGGATCGCAGCGTGTTTTCTAGAGTCATCCTGGCCCAACCCATCAGAATAATGACATGCCCATCTTGACGGACTCACTGCAATGAAAACATAAAGCTGCCACACCAGTGCTGGGGTAACACATAAACTTGGCCCCAGGGAACTGTTTACGACAGGGACCTGGGTGTGGTGGAGAAGTGCCCGGGTTCTGCTGCCAGGCTCCCTGTGTTCAAAGCCTGGCTCCTCTATAGGCGACTTTGGGAACAAGGTTTATTGGTCTGTGTTTGGGTTTTCTCATGGGAAAAGGGGGGAGAGTTACACTTACTCAGGGGGTTTGTGTAGGACAAATGGGTTAAAAGAGTGCTCAGAACAGAACTTGGCACAGGAAGAAGCTAGGATAATAGCTTTTCTTCTTTCTCCAAGCTTCTTAGGGAGTTCTGTTGGCCTCCTCCTGGCCATCTGGGCAATGTAAAATCACCACAGATTGCCATAAAGCCAGGAAAGGGGTAAGAGAGGCAATTTAAAATGCTTCAAGCTGAGAGTGCAAGAAACTCTTTTCACAGAAAAAAACTAGTATCAAGAGGCAGTTTTCAGCAGTGTCCATGCCCCCGATGGCCACCACAAATAGCACCAAGGCCATAATCAGGACTCAAAGGCTGTGGTCCTTGTTGACAGCCGTGCTTTTCTCTTATGGTGTCTGGGCACCCTGAGTTCATACCGCTTTCCTTCCATTAGCATGCCTCCTCAACTCAGAGAAGAAAGCCACAAAAAACTTTCCAGCTTTTCCTCCCGTCCCCACAACACTCAGTGCGACAGACAGGACCCGGTTTGGATGGAGCAGGCGGCAGGCTTTGCCATCTTAAGTCAAGCCCAGTAACTCTGTTTGCTAGTCATAGAGTATGTTTGCCCCTACAATGACAAAGCGCCACTCAAGGGGAAGCCTGGGGCTGGGAAATAGATTCGGTTGGAATCTCCTCTTCCAGGCTGTGGGGTCCTGACCAAGTCACTCCTACTTTCGGCCCTAAATTTCTTCATATATGAAATGAGGCAGTAGGTTCCTTGTAGCTCAATCCTTTTATTCAATGTTATCCTTTCATAACAGAATTCTTTCCATGATAGAAAATCAATTTTAGCAACCAGGACATATCATTGAATGTGTCTGGGTATCCTCCAAGGGGTCGGTATTCTATTCTTTTTTTTTTTTTTTGAGAGACAGGGTCTTGCTCTGTCTATATATACACAATCTTGTTATCTGCAAACAGTGACAGTTTATTTTTTTATTTCCAATTTACATTTCTTTGATTTCTTTTTTTAAAATAAAGACAGGGTCTCACTCTGTTGCCTAAGCTGGAGTGCAGTGGCAGGATCATAGCTCACTGCAGCCTCGAACTCCTGGGCTTCCAAGTGATCCTCCCACCTCAGCCTCCTAAGTAGCTAGAACCACAGATGCATGCCACCACACCCAGTTAAATTTTTATTCTTCGGTAGAGATGGGGTCTCACTATGTTGCCCAGGCTGGTCTCCAACTCCTGGCCTCAAGCAGTCCTCCCACCCTGGCCTCTCAAAGTGCTGGGATTACAGACGGAAGCCACTGCACCCAGCCTTGGCCTGTACTCTCACAGTGGATTGAGGCTCGCTCAGACCCTAGGATGCTCCCCTCCATCTGCATGCTCACCAACCTCAAGCAGTAGGACAATGGCTCCTGCCGCCACCCCCTGCCTGCAGAGACCTTACCTGGCCCACAGGTCTCCTGCATTATCAGCCCTCTAAGGCCAGGAACAGGTTGAATTCATCCTTCTCCATAGTAAATGGAGCATCAACAATCCCTAGGAATGTTATGTGTTCTCTGCAGGAAACCAAGCTTCCAATCAGCCCAGGGGGTGACTTACCTTGATATTTGACTGAATCATTGGCAACCACATAGGTATCAGCTGTATGGAGAAAGACAAAAGCTTCATTATTAGTGTTCTCTATTCTCCCACAAAGCTTCGCTTATTGCAAGGGAAAACAGGCCACACTGAATCCCTTTCACTTCGCGCATGGATGTGGGCCCTGCGGCAGAGCTACCCGTTATCAGCACAATGCCTTTCTGAGGCCAAACCCTGCTGAGCCAGTGGCATTTGGAGGTTAATAAGCGCCCCATGAGTGCCTGAGATACACACTTTAGAGTAAATGACTGATTGTCTCCCGAAAGCTACTAAGCACAGGAAATTAAATGTGTATTTATTTAATTAAATCCTCACTTTCTTGAAATAGAATTTCCTCCACAGGATCTTTAGAACTGAGTGTCTGAGTGGAATGGCGACTCTATTTGCCTGTAGTCATTAGGAAAATATCTCTGGTCAGTGGTTGGAACGCTTCAGTGAGTGAGAAAGGCCACTCCGAGATGCCTGGCTGCGATCTGGAAGGCGGAATACAGCGAGACAGAGCCGGGTGTCTGCAGGGTGTGGGAGCACACACAGCCAAGCAGCAAGTCCCTGGTGGGGAGCCCTGACCCTCTGCTGCTTCTCTGACGGACCCTCAACCCCTCTGATGTGGTCCTTCCTGGGAGAAGGTCGCAGGGTGCCCTGGCCTGAGGACTTCCGGAAGCTGCTCCTTCTCTCTGCTTTGGTCCCTCCGCCATGTTTCAGTCCTTTAGAATCTAAGTAAATATTCATGGCCTTGTACATCCAGAAGTTGGAGACAGAATATGGCACTTCTCAAAGCGTGTTCCATGGAACTCTAATTTGGAGAACTTTCAAATGGTGGAAGGGGACTCCAATCCAATAGGTTTGGAAATGTTAGTTTCTTTATTTCAGTACTTCTTAGATCTTTAATACACCGATATGTATCATATCATTTCGAGCCATACACCTTCCAACTCTCCACTCAAATAAAGGAGTAGTGTTGTCATGGACTGAATTGTGTCCCACTAAAATCTATACTGAGGTCCTAATCTGCACTGCATCAGAATGTGACCTTATTTGGAAATGGGATTGTTGAATTTGTAAATTAGTTAAGATGAGGTCATACTGGAGTAGGGTGAGCCCCTAATCCAATATGACTGGTGTCCTTATAAAAAGGGGAGTTCAGACACATACACAGAAACACACAGAAAGCATGCTATGTGAAGATGAAGATGGGGACCTACAAGCCAAGGAACCCCAAAGACCCAGCAAACCACCAGAAGCTAGGAGAGAGATCTGGAACAAATTGTCTCTCCAATCCCTTAAAAGGAACCAAACTTGCCGACACCTTGATCTCAGTCTTCTGGTCTCCAGAACTTCCAGGGAATACATTTCTGTTGGTTGAACCACCCAGACTGTAATACCTTGGTAGTCCTGGGAAGCCAGTACAAGGGCATTCCAGGAAGCAGAGAGAAGGCATGGGCAAAGCTCACTGGTGGGAGTGTGCCGAGAGTCGGGGATGGGAGACACCACGTGATGCTGACATGTGAGGCTCTTAGAAAAGGGCCATGAAAAACAAGTTTAGAAAAGCACAGGCCAGCCCTTCACACCCTTAGCCCACCAGATGGCCCTAAATGCTAAATTAGGGAATCTGAATTTTATTCCAAATGCATTACAGCTTCTGAAGAGGGAATGCTCTATTCACCATGAGCAGGACTGTGCTCCAGAAAGATCACTGTGGCAGCAACCTGCAGATTACAGTGAAGAAGGAGGCAGGGAATGGAGGCAAGCGCCATTGTGGAGGTTGCCTCAATGGTCCAGAGAAGACCAGGGACAGTTTCTGGGGATGGGGAAGGATTCCGCCTGCAGAGACAAATCTTGAGGATCTGAGGATGAGTCTGCTCTTTGCTCTTTCAAGTGACGAAAAGGTCAAAGAAGAGGTAGAGGTTTCTAACCTGGGCAAACTGGGGGACAGTGATGTAATGAAAAAAAAATGAAAGAAGAAGGAGAGCTTTTTGGGATGGGGTACGGTATGTAAATGACCTCAGAGTTCAAAGTTAGTCATAGCCATAAGCTGCTGGTTTCATTGAATTTATCACATTTTCTTTAAAATGAACTTGGTGAAGTGATAAGCTGAATTTCTCTCCCTGTTTTTGATCCCAAGGCTAAATCTGGCTGTTGACTTTTAACATTCTGTTGGTGTATACAATTCGCTAATTTGACTTCCATTGTCACTTACTCCTAAACATTCCTAAACATAGTGTTTCTGTTGCAGCTAGCTAATACGTGGTCTCTAACATGAATACTGTGTTTAGAAATGGAGTATGGTGTGTATCAGAAAATGTCATGAGACTAAAGCTGAAAATATCAGAAAATGCCACCGTCTCCATGCCTCCCCCTGTCCCCCAACCCCCGTAACAAAACTGTGGGATTACAAAGGTGGGTACCAGATAAAGCTGTGCCCTCTCACCCTTACTAGGACTGGCTCCTCTAGGCATTCTGAATGGAAAAAAATATTTATCTAGTCTGTCCCCCCCTATAATTTCTGCACAGCAAAAAGCAAGCCCTGGAGGGTCCTGATGTTATAGACTTTGTTGATCTTTGACTATTTAATATGGAAGTGGGCCCATACGCCTCTTGATATTTGGGAAATACCCAAACTAACCTCCTGTTAAGAATCGTGAGGGACTTGGGAAGAGGAGGGTCAGGGAGTACTGAGTACCCTTTCCCTGGGTGGATACCTTTCCCAGTGCTGCCACTGGGGCTAAGGGTCTGTGTGAAGCAAGCAAGAGGAACAGTGATGTTGGTCTAAAAGGGATTTTATTATTTCCCCATTGATGTAATCTATGACCATGTGATTCTAAAATATACCTGCAAGGGACCTTCAGGTTTGTGATTTGCAAATCACGTGACTAAAGGCATCCAGTTAAAGCTCATCGTTATTGATGACATTGTATAACCCAGCCATCATCCTATTTCAGGAATGTTAATTTGACTTATTGAATAACTTTCATTTTCAGTCTCTTTTGCTAGTGGCTACTACAAATCTGTGAGTAAGAATTAGATGTAATTTATTTTGGGCTCTGCAATGTTATAATGGAGTAAAGTTGGTTGGGTTCCCCCCCGCTTCAGAAACAATATCCTGAAAACTGAAGGACATTTAAAAAACAGGTTTTCACAAAAATAAAAGTGATACCCTTCCTCTTGTCTTGGTTCATGCTACAGAACAAACGGAAGCCTTCCTGCCTGGTTGGACTGTACTCATTTCAATCCTGCTTATTCCAGCCCTCAAAATTACAACTGGTGATGAAAGTTTCTCTTTCAGCCAAGACGGAGTAACAAAGACCAGATTTACCCTCCCGCCTGGAACAACTAAAAATCCAGACAAACTATAAAAAACAATGTCTTTCAGGTATTAAGCATCAAGAAATGCAGGACAGAGATCACTGAGGGAAAGGAAACAAACCAGGTGAGCCCTGCAGGTATTCCAGCTCACTGCCTAGAGAGAGTTTTCAGGCAGTAGCACTAGGAGCAGGAATGCAGGTGGAGCCTGGTAGTCTTCCTGAATGAGGAGATGTAGCCAAGAGCCCTGGGAGGTCAGAGTGACTACAGTTTGCAAGGTAGAGTACTGGACAGGAGAGATCTACAGAGAGAGAGACAACTCCAAAGATCTGCAAGGGGATCCCCTGAGTCTTCAGCTGAGTGTTGGCCAGTACATGCAAGTTATAAAAATTATCCAACACTGGAGGAAAAAACAACCCAAAAATATTAGAAGGAAAAAATCCCCTGGTGATTACATAGGGCCAAGAATATTTTGTGTTCCTATTAGTCAGAGTGGAAAAATCTTGTAACTCATAGAACATCACGAGAGTACTGATGAGTATAGTGGTACACAGCAGCACCGGTGAAGAACTACGTGCCCTACAAAAATTGCTGCTCTGATCAACACCTAACAAAGCTTAAATGTTAGCTTCAGAAGGACAAAAATATTTGTAAGGTATGTAACTATGTCACAGAATAGAGCTTAAGAATTTTTATATGAATACAAAGATACCCATCACCCAAGAAAGTCAAATTTGCAATGTCAATAATACAATAAAAAATTACCAGGCATGCTAAGAAGCAACAACAAAAATTACGACACATGAATGAGGAGAAAAATCTGTCAACAGAAAATAAAACAAAAATGACACAGATAACAGAACTAGTAGACAAGGACATTAAAACAGTTATAATAACTATATTCAATATGGTCAAGAAGGTAGAAGAAAGATTGAACATGTTGAGTAGGGGCACTGAACAAAATATTTGAAGAAACAATGGTTGATACTTCTCCAAATCTAATGAAAACTATAAATTCAAAGATCCAAGAAGCTCACCAAACCCAAGCACCAGAAATACGAAGAAAACTCTACCAAGGCATAGCATCATCAAATTGCTTAAACATAGTGGCAAAGACAAAATCTTCAAAGCAGCCAGAGGAAAAAAAGACATATCACATACAGACAAAAAAAAAAAAAAAAAAATGAATGACAGATTTCTTGTTGGAAACAATACAAGCAGAAAGACCATGGAGGAGCAGTATCTTTAAAGTATTGGAAAAAAAAAAAAAAAAAAAACTCTGAAACTGTCCATCTAGAATTCAATACCCAGTGAAATTTTATTTCAAAAATGAAAGCAAAATAAAGCTTCTGAGACATACAAAACCTAAAACAATTAATCACCAGTTGACCTGCACAGAAGACTTTACAGAAAATCCTTTGGGCAGAGAAGGAAAGATGAAAGATGAATGTTTAGATCTATGGTATGAAGTGAAGAGCACTAAAATGGTAAATATAAATATGGCAATAATAGCAAATATAAATGAATATAAAACTTGTTTAAAATCTCCTTAAGAGATAATCAACTGTTTAAAGCAAAAATAATAATGTATGATTTGCTTTATAAAATATATAGAAGTAAAATGTATGACAATAATAGCATGAAGTCAGGAGGTGGGAAATGGAGGTATGTTATTGTTCAGTTCCTATACAATACATGAGGTGGTATAATATTCCTTGAAGGCATACTGTGATTAGTTAAAAATATATACTATAAACTCTAAATCAACCACTAACACAACAACAAAGACATATAGCTAATAAGATAATTAAAAAACACACTTCCAAATAACTATGGGTCATAAAAGAAGCCAAACTGAAATTAACAGTTTGATCTGAATGGAAATGAGAATCTATCAAAATCTGGGGGAAAGCAGCTAAAACAGTATTGAAAGGAAATTTAGAGCACTAAATGCTGATGTCTGAAAAGAAGAAAGTTCTCAAGTTAATTATCTTGGTTGCCATCTCAGTTTATCTTAATTATACAAAAAAAAAGGAAATTATATCCAAAATTTAATCATAAAAACCTTAATCCAAAAGAAGGCACAAAAGAGAGGACAGGAGACAAAGAACAGATGTGAAATATAGAAAACAAGCAGTAAGATAATAGATTTAAATCCAACAATATCATGAAACACATTAAATGAAAATGATCTAAAAACGTCAATCAAAAGGAAGAGACTGTCAGATGGGATTTTTTTTAAAGCAACACTCAACTTTATGCTGCTTATAAGAAACGCAGTTTAAATACAAAGACATAGATAGGATAAAAGTAAAAGGATGAAAAAAAATATGTACCATCCGACCATTAGTCAAAAGAAAGCTGGACTATTTTATTAATAAATATTACCAAAGAAAGATGGGTAATATTTATTAATTTGATATAGCAAAAGTCAACACTGTTCAAGTGCAGTGGTGCAATAATGCACATATGGTAAATGGTACATATTTAAAACGCCCAGTTTGATAAGTCTTGACTTACATTATGCCATGCACCACAATCAAGATAATGAACATATCCATCACCTCCAAGTTTTTTCAGCCTGGGCACGGTGGCTCATGTCTGTCATCCCAGCACTTTCGGAGGCCGAGGTGGGCAGATCCCTTGAGGTCAGGAGTTCAAGACCAGCCTGGCCAACATGGTGAAACCCTGTCTCTACTAAAAATACAAAAATTAGGCCGGGCGCGGTGGCTCAAGCCTGTAATCCCAGCACTTTGGGAGGCCGAGACGGGCGGATCATGAGGTCAGGAGATCAAGACCACCCTGGCTAACACGGTGAAACCCCGTCTCTACTAAAAAATACAAAAAACTAGCTGGGCGAGGTGGCGGGCGCCTGTAGTCCCAGCTACTCGGGAGGCTGAGGCAGGAGAATGGCGTAAACCCCGGAGGTGGAGCTTGCAGTGAGCTGAGATCCGGCCACTGCACTCCAGCCTGGGTGGCAGAGCGAGACTCCATCTCAAAAACAACAACAACAACAAAAAAATAAATAAATAAAAATACAAAAATTAGCTGGGCATGGTGACAGGTGCCTGTGGTCCCAGCTACTCAGGAGACTGAAGCACGAGAATTGCTTGAACCTGGGAGGCGTAGGTTGTGGCGAGCCAAGATTGCACCACTGCACTCCAGCCTGGGTGATAAAGCGAGACTCCATCTCACAAAAAAAAAAAACCACTAAACTAAACTAAAAATATTACCAAAGATGAAGAGAGATATTTTATAATTTCAATTCATTAGGAAAATATAGCAATCCTAAACATTTATAAGCCTAATCACAGAGCTTCATAATACATTAAGCAAAAATAAATCCACATTGAGAGATATTTCAATATCCCTTTCTCAATAATTGATAGAATAAGTTAACAGACATAACAAGAAGGACATAGAAGACTTGAGCAATACAATCAACAAGTTTGAACTAACTTACTTAGGAAACTCCAAGCGACAACAGCAGAAGACACATTCTTTTCTAGTGCACACAGAGCATTTACTAAGATACACAATATTCTGGGCCATAAAGCAAGTCTCAATAATTTAAAATGAGTCAAATTATATAAAGTATATTCTGTGATACATTAGAATTACAAATCCATAACAGAAAATTCTCTGGAAATCTTTAAATATTTGGAAGTAAAACAATATGGTTCTAAATAATCAATGCCAGAAAGAAAGCAAAAGAGAAGTTAGAAAGTATTTTGAATTGAATAAAAATGAGAACACAACATGCCAAATTGTAGGATGTAGCTAAACCAGTGCTTAGAGGAAAATTTATAGCAGTAATCATTTATATTAGAAAAGAAAAGTCTCAAATCATTGTGCTCCACCTCAGCCTCCCAAGTAGCTAGAACTACAGGCATGTGCTGCCATATCCAGCTAATTAAAACAATTTTTTTTGCAGGGTAGAGACAGGGTCTCAATATGCTGCCAGGCTGTCCAGGCTTGTCTTGAACTCCTGGTCCCAAGCAATTCTCCCTCCTTGGCCTTCCAAAGCACTGGGATTACAGGCATGAGCCACTGTGTCCAGCCCCTAACAACCTTTTTGTAGAAATTGACAAACCAATTTAAAAATTTATCTTGAACTGCAAAGGACCTAGAATAGCCAAACAACTTTGAAAAAGATGAATGAATTTAGAAGGCTGACACTACCTGATTTCAAGGAATATTATAAAGCTGTAGTAATGCAGACAGTGTGTTATAAAAATAGACAGAGATCTGACCGGGCATGGTGGCTCATGTCTGTAATCTCAGAACTTTGGGGGGCCAGGGTCGGCAGATCACCTGAGGTCAGGAGATCGAGACCAGCCTGGCCAACATGGTGACACACCATCTCTATTAAAAATACAAAAATAAGCCGGGCATGGTGGCGGGTGTCTGTAATCCCAGCTATTCAGGAGGCTGAGGCAGGAGAATCACTTGGACCTGGGAGGCGGAGGTTGCAGTGAGCCGATATTGCGCCACTACACTCCAGCCTGGGTGACAGAGTGAGACTCTGTCTCAGGAAAAAAACATAAAAATAAAAATAAAAAAAATAGAGATCAGTGGGACAGAATCAAGAAGCCAGAATTAGAATTGTATAGTTATTTGATTTTTGACAAAAGTGCAAAGGCAATGTGATGGAGAAAGTATAGTATTTTTAACAATGATGCTGGAATAACTAACTGTCCATATACATAAAAGGTACCTCAAGCCATATCTCACACCGTATACAAGAGTTAACTCAAAATAGATCACAGACTTAAACTAACGCCCAAGTGAAAACATAGATAAAGCTTAGAATAAAACACAAATAAAACTTTTTATTATTTTTGGGCTAGGCAAAGATTTTTAAAAATACAACATCAAAATCATGATTCATAAAATAAAAAAATTGGTAAATGGTACTTCATCAAAATTAAGAATTCCAAAGACAAACCACAGAGAAAAATCTTTGCAAATCACATAACTGATAAAGAACTTGTATCTCAAATTTCAGTAATCAGGAAAAAACCCAATCCAATAAAAAATGGGCAAATAATTTTAGCAGACACTTCACCAAGCAGACATATGGACAGCAAATAAGTACATGAAAAGAGGCTAATGTCATTAGCAAACAGGAGAATGCTATTTAAAACCACAACAAAATACCAGTACACAACTCTTAGAATAATTAATATTAAAGATTGACTATGCCAAGTGTTGACAAAGATGTGGAGGAACTGGGACTGCTCATATACTGGATGTAACAGGGCACAATAGCTTTGGAAAACGGTTTGGAAAACAATTTTGTTAAAGGTAAATATACATCTGTCACATGGCCCAGACATTGTATTCCTAGGTATTTGCCCAACATACATGAAAGCATATATGTACACAAAGACATCTTCACGAATCTTCATAGCAGATTTATTTGTGAAAGCCCCAAACTGGAAACCCCCTAGATGTCAACTGACAAATGAATAAGCAAAATGTGGTATATTCGTACAATGGACTACTATTCTGAAATAAAAGTAATGGTCCACTGATACATGCAATAACATGGATTAATCTCAATTATTACAAGTGAAAGAAGGCAAAAAAAGGTATATACTGTATGAATCCACTTAAAGAAAATTCTAGAAAGTGCAAACTGATCTATAGTGACAGAAAGCAGGTCAGTAGTTGTCTGGGGACAAGGAGACGAGTAACCTAACCAAAGGATTATAAAGGGGTATGAAAAAATTTCGGGGTTTTTTTTTTTTTTTTTTTTTTTTTTTTTTGAGACAAAGTCTCATCCTGTTGCCCAGGCTTGAGTGTAGTGGCAAAATCTAGGCTCACTGCAACCTCCACCTCCCGGATTCAAGCGATTCTCCTGACTCAGCCTCCCACGTAGCTGGGATTACAGGTGTGTGCCACCATGCCTGCCTGATGTTGGTATTTTTAGTAGAGATGGCGTTTCACCATGTTGGCCAGGCTGGTCTTGAACTCCTGACCTCAAGTGATCTGCCCACCTCAGCCTCCCAACGTGTTGGGATTACAGGCATAAGCCACCACACCTGGCTTGAAAAAGTTTTGGAGGTGATGGATATGTTCATTGTCTTGATCATAGTGCATGGCATAATGTAAGTCAAGACTTATCAAACAGAACATTTTAAATATGTACCATTTGCCATATGTATATTATTGCACCACTGCACTCCAACAGTGTTGACTTTTGCTATTAGCAAGCTAGATATCATATATCTAGCCCATTTGAACCAATGATCTTGTTCTCTTCTGGTAACAGTCAAGCTTTCCCCGGAAATGGGCTGCTTTTCTTCAGCATAGTGTGAGTGAATGTGACAAATGTTCTTTGTTGACGAGTGGAGTTAACCAAGGAATGAAACAGCAAGTTATAAGGTTCCCACTACTGGGTGATGATGGTGGGTGGTGACGGTGGCCAACATAATATAGAGGTGATGCCCACTAGTGGGTGATGATGGTGGGTGGTGACGGTGGCCAACATAATAGAATATAGAGGTGAAAGATAAAGAAATACAAGAAGAGATACAAGGAGAGGAAGAAGGATCAGAGAGACAAAGAGGTGGAACGATAGGAAGGAAAGGAAAAAGAGGGGAGACAGAAAGATAAACGGAATAGGAAACCAAGTTCTCTACTCTTTCGTTTTTGTATCACACTAGTCTGTTTCTGATGAGAGGAGGGTACCGAGGGAGGGTAGATGACAAATGCTTGAATTACTTTTATACACCATATAATGATTTAAAATAATATTATTGGAAACTAAATTAATTTGTCTTAGAGAAAACACCAGATACCATGCCAAACAATTACAGACTATTTTCCTTGGTTTTCCGGATATCTTTTGCAAGGTAAGGTGATTTATATTAGAATAGGGTAATTTTCACATCAATGTTCCCCAGTAATACTTTCAGCACCAGCACTTGTTTTACCTTTTTTTTTCTTTTTTTTTTTTTTTTTTTGGTAGAGACAAGGTCTCACCATATTGCCCAGGCTGGTCTCAAACTTCTAGGCTCAAGCAATCCTCCTGCCTCAGCCTCCCAAAATGCTGGGACTATGGGCATGAGCCACCATGCCTGGCCTAGTCTGATATATTTAACCCAGCTGAAGTTGGTCACAGTGGTAGACCAAGAGCAAAATTCATGCAATAACCATTTGGTAAAGGGTTGTTATAGGAGCCTGAATTCTCCAGCCCCAACTCTGAATGTTAAAACTAATTCTCTTCAGAAAGTACCTTCAACATAAATCCACATTTGTTTTTAGCAGTAAGAAATGGTCTGTAAGAATCATAAGGTTTTCCTACCTTGACAAAAATGGTCGAATTGCATTCCTGCAATGCCTCCATTAAACTAATCACATGGAGACACACCATTTCTACCATCTGAAACAACAAACATGAAAGTTAATTCCATTCCCAGTGATATGGAAACCTTGCAAACTAGTCTGCAGCCGCAGAAGACCTATGATGTCCTGTGCCCACGAGGTCTTTCTGCGTAATGACCATAGGAGACCACTGGCAGTGGTGTTCATTCACCTCTGAAACTTCAAGCCAGAAAACGATTTTTAAAAAGCTCCAGAGGCTTGGTAATTGTCATGCCTCCCTCATTCAACTCAGGGCTGCCAATGGAATTCAGGCATTAATCTCACTAATCTGCACTGCACTGACTCACACCAGGGAATACATGGCTTCTGTTTCCTTCATTTCTAACTATGGAGCTCTTTGGATGTAAGAGTTGTGTATCACGCTAGTCTGTTTTGAGAGGAGGGTACCCAGGGAGAGGAGATAACAAATGCTTGAATTACTTTTATACACCATGTAATGATTTAAAATAATATTATTTGAAACTAAACTAACGTGTCTTGGAGAAAGCACCAGATACAAAGTCAGACAATTACAGACTATTTTCCTTGGTTTTCTGGATATCTTTTGCAAGGTAAGGGGATTTATATTAGAATAGGGTAATTTTCACATCAATGTTTCCCAGTAATATTTTGATCCTTTCTCAATCTTGATCCTTTCTACACAGTGTCTTCATCAGCAATAACTGTTTAATTTACTGCAGATCTGCTTCCGAGGCTTTATTCTCCGTGGGACAAGGTAGCCGTGCTTACGACAGTTCAAAGACAGTAGAGGCGAAGTCCCTCATCAGAAATTCCTACAGCTGGATTTTAAATATTCCAGGGAGATTTTTACCAGACTGGCTTATATATGGTTTAACAAAATTTTCAGAATGAATTTAATTCAAATTCTTTTGTAATATCATTTGCATAAAATTCATGTACAACAAATTCATTTGTAACATTTAAATATGGAGAGTGATTTGGAGGAGAGGTATTTCTTGGTATCAAAAAAACTAATGATAGAAGGAACATTTTTAATCTCTAGCTTAAGTTTAAGGCCTCAGTTTTGTTGTCCGTGAAATAACAGAATAGAATGTTTGATCTCCAAATTCTTCATTAGTCCTAGAATCTGTGATCCAATAAATGTAATTATTTTCCATAACAGTCAGAACTATTCAAATGCTACGATTTTCACATAAACTTCCTTTAAATTGAACTAAGACATCTCTCCACACATAGAATGCCTGTATCATTTGCATCTCTAAAGAACAAAGTGCTTCACTAAAGGAAATATACAATCCCCTTTCTAATTAAGAACCAAAAGAAAATACTTCTTAGACTATTATTCAATCAATTAAAAAAACATTTCCTGAATGCCTTTTGTGGGCAGTGTAGTGTTGGGTTTCAGGGCACACTGGAATCATCATTATGGTGTCCCTCCAGGTCCCCTGCTCCTAACAAACAAGAACTCTACTGATGGTGTCCCCATAATCAAGACACTGGCTGCAGCTTTCCCAGCTGAGAGTCCTCCTCCAATACACAGTCAGAACCAAAGGACTCCCTTGTAAATTCCTTCCATATATCCTCCAACCTTGACTCCAGGATGAATACTCCACACTGGTTCAATGAAGTGGGCTTAGGCTAGCCATACCCCAGACATTTTCCAATGAGCTCTGGAACAGCCCCTCTCTTGGTAAGCCATCTACATTCAATAGTACTGGATTTGAAGATTGGGAGCATAGGTCCTTATAAAGCAACTCGAAAAGGTGAGGCTCCTTTCAGGCTTTGAGCCCGGAGTGGAATGAACACCTGTAGTCAGTCTACTCTTAAACAACCACAAATAGATGACCTAATTGGCTAAGGTTTTTCCAAATTGCTTTGAAATCCTCAAATAATATGAATCTCACTCCTAACCCTCTGACATTATAGCAGCAAACAACCCTTCAAGGTAGAAATTTCATACAACATACATTTGATGTTAGGCAGAAAAAATAAAAATTGTTTTTAATATTAATAACTGTACTTGTTTCCTTTTTTATATTTATATATCAATATAAAAGTTTTGAGATACATATACATTGTGGAATGGCTAAATCAAGCTATTTAACATGTGCATTGCCTTACATACTTATTTTTTGTGGTGAGAACATTTGAAATCTCTTCATAGCAATTTTCAAGTATAGAATATATTGTTGTTAACTGTAGTCACCACGGTGTACAATAGATGTCTTGAACTATTGTTTATTTTGTTTTTAATCAAAATGCTTATTTTTAATCAAAATGCTTATGCAAGCAGAACATCCAGCTTATAAGGTAACAAATCCCTGATCCATTTATATAATCTTACAACTGAGATCTGTGAAAACAGGGAGTGTGAGGATTAGGAGTGGTGTGGACACTTTGAGATTCCATCTCAGAAGGGAAACTTGTCGGTGAACTCACCACTTTGTTATGGGCCATTAGCTGAAGGATGCTGGGTGTCACCCTACTCCAAAATTCTAGTGCTGTCAGTATCGCTGTGAAGCTGAATTCATTCTGATTTTGGAGATTTGTAGCGACGGCACTTTGCTCGCAATACACTGTCCAGAGCTGAGCAAAGATGAACGCGTGGAAGAGGGAGCACATGTGCAGCACGGAGGTCTGAAAAGGAAGAAGACGGCATCGGTGCATTGCATCTCAGCAGGCTGTGACCCTCCATGGAGCCCTCCCCGCATGGCTTTGGTCTTGCCAGGGAGCACAGTCAAAGCACAAAGGCATTATCTCAGAGTTACAAAGTCGTGATTCATCACCTTAAAACAATCTGCTCTGCTCTCTTCTCCACCAGTGGGAGTGTGCTCAGAGAATAAAGCACATTTTTGAAGAGAAGGCACCTTAATTTGCTGAAGAAATCTACCCACCCCCTTGCCCTTTAACGAAACTGACATTCCCATCCCAAAACTAGATTAGGGAGAACAATCATTCTGCCATGTTAGGATGTTTCCTCATCTGTAAAATGGGAATAATAGTAGCCTCTTCAAAGCATGGGAGTAAAGGAGGTGATATACGTGAACACCCTGCCCAGAAGTTCTTAATCATAGCAGCAGCAGCAGAGTTCCTCCTCTTAGCGGAAAGCACGTGCCGGGAGAGCACCTACAACACGCCAGAGACTGCGCCAAAGGCTTTTCCTAGATCACCTCCATCGCTCTCCAACTATCCCCTCGTCTATTTCACAGGTGAAAATCTGAATATCAGACAGGTTAGATACTTGTCAAGCTCATAAAATCACAAGTACCATAATTAGGAACCAAACCCGGATCTCAGTTGAAATATTAGGAATCGACTGCCTAATTCCTTTTGCGAACATCATTTGGATCATTGGGATGGGTGTGCCATTTTATCACATCATCAGCTTGCCCTGTCCCAAACCCGAGCTGTCCCCAAGGCCACTGTGACCTCCCAGAACTTGCCGAAGCTCTGTGAAGGTCCCCTGGCTCCTCGGAGCTGGTTAGTACCAATGTGTCTGGCTTGCCTGGACAGGTTCATGACTGGTGCCTGCCTTGGGTTTACTTTCTTCCCTTTAGCACATCATCTGTCTCTGCAATTTACAAAGTCCCCCTGCATAGGTCATGCCAATGTGTGCTTTAGTGAGTTTCCAACTGGCCTTCTTGTTTTCATTTTGTATTTTCCTGTATCTCCAGAGATTTCAGTTGAAAAGACAGTACATGAAGAATTAGATAGAGGATAAATTTTCCTCCATTTTGTCTCTGGTTTTAAAAGCTGATCACAGAATTTTGATTATATTTCTAGCCTTTTATTTCTCTTCATTATTTTGAGACAGAAATGCCTGGGAAGCCAACTCTTGCTTGCCTCCATGATTTATCTTCATAAAAGTAAGTCTAAAAACAATTTGGGGGCAGGGGGAGAGACAGTCTGGGAATCTAAACAACTTTAAATAAGACATTAGCACAGAGTTGTGTTTCTAACATCCACAGGAGGGCAAGTGATAAGATGCATTTTCTTCTCAGAAGAAACATAATTGGTTGATAAGGTTTCCATTAGCAATTGCGATGCATTCGGTCTTAATCTTGCAGAAATCACTTACCTTTGATTGCTCTGGAAATCCAATCAGGATAACAATAAGATGGTCTGCAATGTGGGAGCCTGCATCCAGAGGAATGGGCAGGCAGGGAGAGGAGGCATTTGGGCACACTGCATTGTGAGTGAGGGAACCCAGCAGAAGCCAGGACAACAGTCGGATGTGGGAGACACACTCGATGAATTCTTTAGGTCTGTTAGAGAAGAAGGAGTGTTAAAGATGATTTTATGTTTTCTGTTTCATTGGGTGCATAACAAATGCTTCTTGGAGGAAGGGATAGAAAGTGCGGTCTTGCAGGCAATCACATAAAACAAAATGCCAAGGCAACTGAGTGTCAACAAAATGATGTATCTGTTTTTCTTGTTTTCCACTCTAATCCTGGATCTCAGCTTCTTGAGAAAAGAACAGCCTTTGGTGACACAGGATTACACAGCATTCTTCCACAAGCCTGGCTGCCTCTCTGACTAGCTTCCCTTTCTAAACTCTTTCCACTCCTGCTGTAGAAATTTATTCTGTGGTGGGCCGGACACGGTGGCTCATACCTATAATCCCAGCACTTTGGGAGGCCGAGGCAGGTGGATCACCTTAGGTCAGGAGTTTGAGACCAGCCTGGCCAACATGGCAAAACCCCGTCTCTACTAAAAATACAAAAATTAACCAGGCATGGTGGTGCGTGCCTGTAATTACAGCTACTAGGGGGGCTGAGGCAAAAGGATCGCTTAAAGCCACGAGCAGAGGTTGCAGTTAGCTGAGATAGCACCACTACACTCCAGCCTGGGCAACAGAGCAAGGTTCCGTCTCAAAAAAAAAAAGAAAAGAAATTTCTTCTCTGGTATCCCCCGTAGAGGGGAGGAAGGAGATGAGGAGATATAACACAGCTGCCCATTTTCCTGCTCCCCCGTGATCTTCTCCTCCCACCCTTCTTATTCCCACTCTACACTTTTCCTCTGGACAGAAGGCTGACCACGCAAAAGGGCGGGCTCAAACCTACCCTGAGTTCCCAAGTCAACAAACCCGTACATGCCTCTCTCTTCTTTAGCCTCCCTGAAAGGCAGGGTCAGGGGCTTGTACAACCTAACCTTGCACCAATTTCATCCCTGCTATAGCTTTTGTTCCAGCTACAATCTAAGTTGCTTGAAGGCAAATATATTGATATATACTTATTAATTTACTTAACTAGTTTAAATCAAGCGTTAAAGTGGTAATTCTAAGCTCAAAATTTTCATTCTTCATTAGGACAATTGAGGGTTTTGTGGGAGGACAGGTTTGTTTTTTGGCAGCATGTCACAGAGCATTCTGGGTCAGCAAGTATGTATGGAGATGGGATCCAATTTCCGTCTTCCTAACCAAGTACATTCCACTGTCATAATCTTCAGTGTATCATTAACTCTAGCTAAGCCCAAGGAAACTCAGGGGTGTTTCCTGCCTTCTTTACCCTCATTCCCGGAACAGTAAGGGTCTTACCCTTGCTGCATTGCAGAGGGGGGATGATAAAGCCAAGGCAGGTAGCGGATCACAGCTTTGTTATCTCTGTGGTTGCCCCGTGAGATATCCATGGCTGCAATCTGGGCCAGCCCCACTTTGAGATGTCCCCCAAAGGTATCTTCATGCAGAGGCTGGGAACATGTCTTCATGTGGCTCTACAAAACCAAGCGGTATTTTGTAACTCTGGCAGACACCTGGATTCATTCCAGGCCATTCTTTGAAAAGATCAGGTTGTCATTTCCACCCCTCTTATGGCCACTCTGAGCACATAACCTGCTTAAACTTCTTCAGACCCTTCCCATTGTTCTTAGGATAAAAGAAGGGAAAGTTCCCTAGTGTGGCCTACAAAGCCAGAAAGATCCAGCTACTGAGCTTACCCCTTCAGCCTGCAGCTCCAGCTGTGTTGGCTCTCTGTGTTCCCTCGCGCTGCTATTCCCTTTGTCTGGAATGCCATTCCCACCTCTCTTCACCTAATTGTTCAGATTTTAGCTCAAGTGTCACTTCCTCCGGGAAGCGTTCCCTGAGCTCCCTGGCCAGGTCTGTGCTGCTTTCTACCTCTTTTTCATAGCAGTTGTGAGAGATACATTTTTACTGTAGTTTGTGTGAAATGTTCATTAAATTTGGCCTCCTCTACCAGGCTATAAATTAAATGAGAGCAGCTGTTGTGTCCGCTTTTGCTCATCACAGCATCCCCAGTGCCTAGAACAGTGCCATGATATTACAGGTGCTCATACATATTTGTTGAATTAATTCAGAAAAATTTCTTTGCTCAGTGTGAGCTCAGTGGGAAGAGCACTGAACTAAGTGTTGAGACCTAGGTTCTAGACCCAGGTCTGTCCTAGCTAGTCCCATGGCCTTAGATAATCCACTTGCCACTTGATCCTTCTGATCTGTTTCCCAATAGGTAAAATCAGAGGGTTAGATTATGACTGTATTCCCAACCTTTTGATGACCCTGGTTCCTACTTATTATTTTTTGAAAGCATCTGCACAACAACCTAAACACGTTTAGGTAACAGTTGTTTCCTCTTCTTTGTACATCAAAGTCATTTAAGTGTGGGCAATCAGATTCAGCAAGCAGTAACCAGCACAGGAGCGAACGATAGGGGAGCTCATTAAGAAATGACTGGGTTTACATATTGTGAGATACGCTCAGTTTACATTTTGATTCTACTTTCTGCCTGGGATTTGCAAATCTATCACTATACCAAAAACCACTTTGATCATGTGAGTAGAGCCAGGGAACAGGTCAGTGATTAAGGGACTGTATTTTTGCTGATGAACTTCTGGGATTACTAGCTCCCAATTATCAAAAAGGAATCATCTAACGCCAGATTGCAATTTGGCTGCTCCTTGGACCATGTTTGGATTCTCTTCTGCACTCTGTCTAGGGCCTTGCTCAGATCCCTCAAACTATTCATCTTTTAGCTTCCTAGTTGAATCATAGCAGGAAAGTGGACCTGCATCAGCAATTCATTCCACCCTGCAAAAACTCAATCATCTCAACAACTTCACTGGGATTGTGTCCATATGCAAATTAAATTTTGTTCTATCCCCTTTCATCAAGGATTTTCTTTAAGAAAATAGCTTCGATGCAGCAAAAAATAATACATGATATATGTTTGCATAATATGCTATAGTTTATGAAAGTCTCTTCACGTACATTATTTTTGATTAAACCCTCGTAACAGTCAGGCAAGGTAGGGATTATTGGATTTGTTCTTCAAAAGAGGAAACTGATGCTCAAGGTAATTAAACGATGCTATGTGGTAAAAAGAGAATGAATTGAGGGTCACAAGAATCTTGGGTTCAACCTTGACTTTACCACTTAGTAGTGTTACTTGAGCAAGTACTACACCATCCCAAGCCTCAGTTTCTCAATTTGTAAAATGGGGATAGAATCTTAACAGAGGTATTGTGAGAAGTGAGTATATGGCAAAAGTAAAGCTATGCATGTGGCTGATGCCATGTGAATGTCCTTTCCCTTCCTCTTTTCCTCTTTGCAAAGCTGGACCCTGGCTCTTTGATCCCCCAAGGCAGGGACTACTCAACAGTGCCACAGCTGCCTCCCCAGGTAGCAATAAGTTCCCTATGGTCTACTTAATTCTCTCAAAGCATCTCTGTTTTGTGAACCTGAAGGATGAGCAGGTGGTGGTCATCTCACCTTCAGTTTGGTCAGCGTGTGCATGTCTGCCATGAAATCCAGCACTTCATTGATGTACTGCCTCACACACTCCATCGCTGCAGTCCCACACTGAAACACAAGGACACAGCTGGGTCACAGCTTTATTTTTGCCCTGACTGCAATGATTGCCTTACTCTGGTTTCACGTTGTTTACTAAGGAGTTGTTTCACTTTCTGGATTTCTGACTCACTCCATTACTCTCAGCATAGTCTCTGACTGCTCAGCATTTGGACAAAAATTGATAGAAGGTTTGTGGCGGAGAACAAAGAAACAGGAGAGGCCTATGAGAGATGGGGCTAAATGCTTTTATCCACTGGGTTATTGGACTGATTTTCTATGTGTGTGCTTGTTTTTAAACTGCTTTGTATGCAAAGATTCAGCCTATGTCATGCCATTAGTATCAGAGTCTTTAGGACATCATTCATTCCAAAACATAGCAACACATTCTCATTCTAGGGAAGTCTTAGCTACACATAAAATACATGCCACCAAGTTCTACCACCAGAATCTTGAATCTATTTTCTGTCAAAAAAGTATACAAACAAGCATCGTGTTTGCTGAAAGAGTCAAAAATTCTCATACTAGTCAAGTCACTTGCAAATTAACTTTTTACACACAGTAGGTACACTATTAAATAGATGCATGTATTACAGTCAAGTTCTTGCTAGGGGATAAAGGAAAGAAACAAAATGGTCATCTTCCCCACATGCTCGAAGTGTGTTTGAAAAGTTTGGAAGGAAAAGAAAGCAAGTTTGTGTTTTAGGTCGTTAAATGGCATCGGCCTGCTCTCCCTGAGAATGCAGTGAATTTAGGATTATAAGCAAAGCAAAGGAAAATGAACAAGCAGGCTGCTATATCAAAGCCGTATGAGAGAAGCCACACATCAGGCCGGGTATCATGTGGATCAAACGAGGCAGGCTTTGAAGCCAGATGAATACTATGCTAAAGGCCTTCCTCAGCTTTCTTTAGGAAAATCTGGAACATTATAGACTTAACTAGCTCACCCAGTGGCTCTCATTTTCCCATATTCATGTAAATCTGCACGGTACTGAACTATATCACCTTCTCTCTCTTCTAGAATGTTACGCTTGTCAGTTCTTCTGACAGGATAACAGACAGCAAAATAAGGTCATTGGCAGTCTGTCAGAGTGTTTTCCAAGCATTTCATACGTTCCAAAGTTGTCTTCTTTTAATTTAAATCAAGTGAAGGAATTATAAAAGGTTATTGTGTTCCTGCTTTTGGAATATTAATCCTTTCGTGCAAGAAAGGATTTCCCCCTGATTTATTCCATTTTCTCTGACCTTTCACATGTCATGCAAATAGGACTGGAGACTCTGTTCTTGAATTTCTTGAAAGGGATTTGTTTCTTTCATAGGCAATATTTTATACCATTTCAACTAGGCAAATGTCACCGAAAATAATTACTAGGAGCATTATTCAGTATTTGTCTTTTAAGTTTGAATCTCAAAAAATGAGAGCAAAGAATTTACTAACACTAAGTCACTTTTGTTCTAGAGACAGCCAACTGCATCTAATAAAAGCCTTAAAATTCACTGCATGGTCAGGAGACTCTTAGTGAGCCATATATACTTATGAAACAAAACATATAATTTCCAAGCCCTCCTCCCTTTTCTCTACTTTGCAAAGCTTAAGAATAACCTTAGGTGTGTTATTTAAGAAACAAAACAAAATAAGTCAAGCTCTATTTGTTTCAGAAGATCTATATTTATTTCATAGGAAAACTAATGATTAAAAAGTTGAAAATATTCAAAACTCAAACTCATGAATTGAAGCAAATCATAGCTAATTCTTCCTCAAAACTAATATTTGATTTTAAAGTTATATTTCTTAGATTATAAAAGCAACACATGTTTAATATAGGAAATTTGGAAAACATAGATCATTAAAATTAAAATTGAAATCACCGTAATCCTAATTCCTGTCCTCCACCTCTGGGAAAACTACTGTTAATATTTCCTTCCAAGTTTTTTAAAGTTTTTTAACGTATATAACATACATATAATGTTTATAAGATTGAGATAACATTTTTCTAACTTGCTTTTTAATTAGATACATCATAAGCATTTTCCAATTAATTAAATATTATTTGAAACTTTGATTTGGTAGGCACATAATCGTCTATCTTATGGATGCACCTTATTTTATTTAAACAATACCCTGATGATGTTAGACATTTGTTTTGTTTCCATATTTCTGCTATTTTAAGTGATGCTTTAATAAACATACTTGATATAAAACATGTGCATATTTATTTTCTCAGACATATTCCTAAAAGAAGATTGTCAAACTGCCCTCCAGCAAGGTTGGTTTTACTACCAATAGTAACTTAGAAGAATGCCTGTTTCATTTTACCCTCAATAAGTCTAATCATTGAGGAGGATCTGCTGGGGAGGGAAAAATGGGGAGGTATTAGTCAAGAGGTCCAAGGCTTCAATTATGCAAGGTGAGTAAGTCCTAGAGATTTACTGGGCAGCGGAGTCCCTAGAGTTAGAAATACTGTATTACACACTTAGAAATTTCCTAAGAGGGTAGATCTGATGTAAAGTGCTCTTATTGCTAATGACAAACAAACAAAAGCAAACAAACAAACAAATAGGGCAGGAAGAAACTGTTGGAGGTGATGGATATGTTTACGGCATAGATCACAGTGGTGGTTTCATGAATGTATAATCATTTCCCAACTCATCAGTCACATACATTAAAGATGTGCAGCTTCCTATATGTCTTTCATGCCCTGATGAAGTGGTGTTTTTTTTTTTTTTAAAGAGAAAATCTGCTGATTGGCTAGCCAATTTTAATTTTTATATTTTTAAATATTTTTATACTTCATATTAACTTACAATTCATTGATTGCTAGTCAGAGTAAAAGGTTTATTTTTAATGGCTTATTGGTCATCAGAAAGGGGACTGTATGTTGCTTTTCCATTGTTGGAATGTTCATCTTTTAATTACTGATTTCAATAACACTTTTATTATTAGGGACTTTTTTTTTTTTAGCTATGGCATAGGTAGCAAATAATGAGTTTTAAAGAATTAAACAATGAAGGAAAGAGCGAGCATGCAGCAGAGACTGGCTAGCCACTCCCCAGGCCTGTCTTCTTCCTTGGCCCACAACTAGACCACATTTCCCATCATCCCTTGCAGTTAGGTGTGGTCATGTGCCTGAGTTCTAGCCAATGGAATGTGAGTAGGAAAAAAAACCACACACTTTTAGACTTGGCCTGTGAAAACCCCATGGGCCATATTCTCTTCCCTTTCCCCAACCACAATCAAGCTGATTGCAGTGGACTGCACATAATGGAAGAAACCTGATCCCTGAGCATGCACGTAGAAATCCCCCTTTCCCTACTAAACTTCACTGAGCAAACACTAAACTTTCGTAAGTCATTGAGAATTGGGATTTTTGTCGCATAGGACCTTGTATTACACCACAGAACCCTTAAAAAAAAAAACATAGTTTAGTCATTCTACTCCCAGAAATCTATCATAAAGAAATGGTCTGAAGTATGGACAAAGATTTAGGCACAAGATGTTCTTTGCATATTAATTACAATAGAAAAATATAGAAATAACTAAAATATCTAAAAATAGGCAATGTTTGTTAATATTATTTTTAATAGATAACATTTCACAGCATTTACTATGTCTGACTCCTTGCTCATATGCTTTGCATGCATTATCTCATTCAATCCTCAACCTATATGTTAAACCCTGTTAAATCTATATGTTAAACCCTGTTATATCCCATTTGACAGATGATACGAATCAAAGAATTATAGGTTAAAATGCTTTCCAAAAGTCACATAGCTAGTAAATGGCAGGCCTCAAACCCTGACGTAAGTCTAAAGCCTACATTCTTAACTGCTATTTCTATGAAATATAAGTATGTAGACAATGAATTTGGACAGGACTTACTCCAGGTACAGAGGCTATCATCTGCTTGCTCAGGATTGTTGACTCAGCTAGTTTGGTTCCAGCATCTGCACAAATAAACTAATAAAAAAGTGAAAGGACAATTATTTTTAAGGGTATCTGGACAGTAATAAGTCATTTATCATTTTATTAACTTGGTTTAAATTAATTCGTGTTATTTTCATGACAATCTGCCTTGGATAGATCAGATTTGCTAATCATGATGGTTCATTCCTACCAGAAACTCAGAATCACAGTACTAAAATTAATACACAGAGTCTTACTTTACCCAGACTGTTAAGTGGCACTGAAATGGTGCATTCAATCAAGGAAAAAATAAAAGATGTCAGCATTGTCAGATTTATTGAGAAGTCATTCTATTTATTGTTTAGTACTTCTTGACAGTTACTGTAAGCACATTTCATACAGTTTCATGATTTCTATTATCGTATCATATATTTAGAAAGAAACCAGAAAAACAATCAACCTCAGAGTGAGTATCCTATCTGTTTCTTCCCCACAGAGGACCTTCAGCATCTCATCTTCCTGCCCCTATTCATCCACATGTATCCTCTGCGCTGATAAAGACCCCCACTCCTTCCCTGGGCGCCCAGAGGACTTTTCACACACTTCCATTGTACCAGTCACCACATCAGACTGCAGTGACTTGTGAGTCTATTTCTCAACCTGCTATGAGCTCTTCATGAGGACAGGCTTGAGGCACCTCATCCCCAGCACTAGCTTGGTGCCGCACACCTCAGAGGGGCTCAGTGAGAGTTTACGAAGCAAATCCATTAGTCAGTTATGACTTGAGAGCATTACAAGAATGCATTTGCCAGATTACAATTTAATTTGCTTCATTACAGATTTTGACAGGTGTTTCTCACTTAATGCAGGCACTCCACTATTTATTAATAGTCTTAGGAGAAAAAGTTAACCATGAAGTAGAGTTTGCTATAAGCAATTAGCTCCTGTTTAATTTATATTTCCTGGCCTCTGGCCAGTAGCCTTAACAACTTTGGGATCTGGAACTGCTGCTGTGCAGAGTTCAGAAGTTTCAGCACCAATTGCTCCACCTTCTCATTCATTCTGTTCTCATACTGGAAGGCAAGGGGAAGCTGAATGGGTCAGCAGGCTCGGTCCCTGTCACACTGGGGAGAAGTAATATGAACTAGGGTCACAGAGTAAATCTCTAGGAGGCCTGATGAGGAACCATGGAACAAAGGAACAGAAACTAGCATATTATTGGGCTAGTCAGGGGTTTAAATCTAAGCATTATTAACAGGTAGCAGGTTTTGGCTAACTGGGTACACCTCTAAGCCAAAGGCCTCCTGAGGCCAAGGAACCCTTAGACTTCAGCCTCAGGGCCAAGAGCTGGTCTTCACGTGTGGGAGGGGTGTCCTCCATGGAAAGCATGTAAGTGTATGTAACTGAGTGGGGGCAAGAGGGCATAAGTAGAGCTGTCCCCGAGAGCTGTGTGACAGGAGTGGACACAGATCTCCACATTAACATTCTGTCATTTCCATTTGCCTCAAATACAGTTACAGAAAACTGAAGAATCTATTTAGCCATTAACTCTGAATCTGGCATAGAAAGTGGCAACTGGTAACATCCTGGGAATACCTAGCATTTTCTATTATCTTATTCAGGTTTGCTATGTCTGCTCATGTAACTTAAGCTTATTTCTAATGTAAGGAAAAGTAAATAAACCAGGTTTTAGAAAATGAGAAGCCTTTAACTCCAGTCAAAATCTATAAGTAAAAAAAAAAAAAAAACAAAACCTGAAATATTTGATATTTGATAGACATACACAGTGAACAGAAGGAACCCTCCCAATGCAGCCTCCTGGTAGAGATTGCATGTTTTCCCACAAAATTCATTTTAAAAAGCTATCTAGGCCAGGTGTGGTGGCTCACGCTTGTAGACTCAGCACTTTGGGAGGCTGAGGCAGAAATTAGCCGGGTGTGGTGGTGCATGCCTGTAACCCAGCTACTCAGGAGGCTGAGGCAGGAGAATCGCTTGAACCTGGGAGGCAGAGGTTGCAGTGAGCCGAGATGGCACCACTGCACTCCAGCCTGGGCGGCAGAGCAAGACTCTGCTTCAAATAAATAAATAAATAGCTATCTAAGTCTTCAGTCTAAGACAAACAACTTATAATTGCGTTCCAAAACCTCTAGCGAGGACATCAGTATTAATTTTAATTAAGTTCTTTACAACAGAAATGATACTGCAGAGCCAAGAAAGGCCACAGGGGAGACAGAGCCGTATCTACTGTGTGAGGTAAGGGGCGCACTTAGAGCTGTCTCTTTAAGGATGGTTTAAAGTCCTGGACCCCACTCGAGTATGTTTGCATGGCCTGGATGGGCCCTCGAGGTGAAGATAAGGTTTGTGAAGAAGCAAAATTTTAAATGTCTGTATCTCCCTTCAGTGGATGACTTTCCCACCCATGATACTCAGTAAAGTGCAACGCAGAGCATGATGGAAGCACATTTCAGCATGGTTAGCAATCACACAGCATCAAGATCTGAGGTTGGATCCAACTGTCCGATTTATGAGAACTCTTACTAGTCAGAATTAATCAAAAATCACCCTAAAAGTAAAGGAGGTGCACAGAGAATCTGGCATATCAAAGGAAATAAAAGTGCATAAGCCTCAGAAATCATCTATTATTTTTTATCCATGCATTGTAATCCAGCATATTTTTACATCAGATACACAACTAAAACCTTACTAAACCTTTCTGTCTTTGTTTTATATGGCTGCCAACCATAAACTGAAAAAAGAAATCTATTATGATTTTATAGAGCTGCTCAAAATACAATGCTATTACAAAAATCAGAGAAGGAAATGACGACTGCTGTTGAAGGAAGAGTTCTGTACTTTGAGGGAAATTGGGCACTGAAATATGCATTCCCCCATGAATACAACAGAAACACGGTATCTATTATGTGTCATTACTAAATTCATTATCAAAATGATACCCAAAACAGTGTCTTCACCTCTCATCTCATAGAGTGATCAGACTGTTACTAACTCAACTAATATTAATAACCCCATTCAATGGTAACTCTGTGAATTAAAAACAACAGCTGTTCCTCCACCAGTTCTCTGTCCTCCAGCCCACAACGAACCTATCTTTAAAAGAAAACCTTTCTTCACAATACGATTTCTCATAACTTCAATATGCAGGTATATCCCACAGAGTGGGAGTGGTACGCGCAAATTAGCAGAATATCTACTCTCTCTCTCTTTTTTTTTTTTTTTTTTTTTTTTTTTTTAAGATGGGATCTCACTCTGTCGCCAGGCTGGAGTGCAGTTGCGCGATCTCGGCTCACTGTAACCTCCGTATCCTGGATTCAAGCAATTCTCCTGCCTCAGCCTCACAAGTAGCTGGAACTACGGGCAGATGTCACCACACCCAGCTAATTTTTGTACTTTTAGTAGAGACGGGGTTTCACCATGTTAGCAGCATGGTCTCCATCTCTTGACTTCGTGATCCACCCGCCTTGGCCTCCCAAAGTGATGAGATTACAGGCGTGAGCCTCTGCGCCCGGCTGAATATCTACTCTTGACACATAATAGGAGCTAAGGAAATTCCTTTTGATTTGAACTTAAACAGTCTTTATGGTGGCTATTAATGAGTTATCACTTATTATGAAAACTCTATCTTGAGAACAATTATAACCTATTACACAAAAAATATCCACAGCAAACCAGCAAAAGAGAAAATATTGGAAACAAAAAGCAAAAATGTCAATAGATCTGAATTAAAATAATGTGCTAGTGTATCTGTCCAAAATGCAAAAGGAGAACTATGCCCTGGGGATCAACAATTTGGACTCTGAAATGACATTTTTCTATTCAGCAAATTCTTTCCTATCTCCACGCCTCTCTTTCTTTAAAAAGAAAAAATCCACTTGAACATTTAAGGCCACCCAACTTCATATGTAAATTCACACATAAACTTTACATATGTAAACTTCATATGTAAAACAACTTTATATGTAAACATCAGTGGTCATGGCTAGACAACCACCATAGAGCAGGCTGGGGAATTCCCCATGACGCCAGGCCTCCAGGGAGAACTTCTAGGAATTAAAAAGCAGATTGGTAGCAGTTGCTGTCTTGACAGGTTTAAAACTTGGATGATTGGCCGGGCGCGGTGGCTCAAGCCTGTAATCCCAGCACTTTGGGAGGCCGAGGCGGGCGGATCACAAGGTCAGGAGATCGAGACCACAGTGAAACCCCGTCTCTACTAAAAATACAAAAAATTAGCCGGGCGCGGTGGCGGGCGCCTGTAGTCCCAGCTACTCAGGAGGCTGAGGCAGGAGAATGGCGGGAACCCGGAAGGCGGAGCTTGCAGTGAGCCGAGATCGCGCCACTGCACTCCAGCCTGGGCAACAGCGTGAGACTCCGTCTCAAAAAAAAAAAAAAAAAAAAAAAAAAAAAAAACTTGGATGATTCCACATTTCTTGGACGAGCATTCTATTTGTTCTTTAAGGGGTCTTTCTTACTGCCAGAGTATTTGGTAACACAAAGGTATGGTCTATCTATGAGAAGAATAGAAATGGTTCCATCTTAGTGAGCTCATCTACCTACTGTTATTCATCAGAAAAGTAGTAGAGGAAATACCAGCAGTTCCCTATGGGGTGAAAGAATGAATGGGAAACGCAACATTGGAGCAACAGACTCTGTTTTCAGCATGGGGACTGGTGTCATTTGTGATGGATCACCTAGGGAGTTTTTCCTTCTGGTTACTGATTTTTTTTATGTTTGCAAATTGCATTTTCAGTTAACTATACCCACCCTCACTGGGTGGCCTTCAGATGATGGTCACTGATATCCATAAAGAAAGTCACTGTCTGCTCCTGGCAGATCATCTGTCCCTGATATAAGCTTGGTTGTCCAAGTGCCAGGAGCTGATGATGCCCATAGGTAAAGGGGAAAGGTTCCTCTGACTCCAGCCTAGATCTCTGGCCTAAAAGAAGCTTCCAGAGAGCAGGCTGTCATTTCCACCATTCTACAGAGAACACCTGGAGGACCCAGGCAGTCAAGGGCAAGAAAAAAGCAATTGAGAAACCCTACAGAAAGAGGCACTAGGCCAGGTGCAGTGGCTCACACCTGTAATCCCAGCATTTTGGGAGGCCAAAGTGGGTGGATCACGAGGTCAGAAGATTGAGACCAGCCTGACGAATATGGTGAAACCCCATCTCTACTAAAAATACAAAAATTAGCTGGGCATGGTGGTGCATGCCTGTAATCCCAGCTACTCAGGAGGCTGAGGCAGGAGAATCGCTTGAATCCAGGAGGTGGAGGTTGCAGTGAGCCAAGACTGCACCACTGCACTCCAACCTGGGTGACAAAGCCCATTTTTTGAATGAAAGAGCCCATTTTTTGAATGAAAGACTCCATTTCAAAAAAAAAAGAAAAGGAACTACGCATAAGAGAAACAACGTTTCTCCTCATCCCATCTGATATGGTTTGGCTGTGTCCCCACCCAAATCTCACCTTGAATTGTAATAATCCCCCCATGTGTCAAGGGGCCAGGTGGAGATAATTGAATGGTGAGGGTGGTCTCCCCCATACTGTTCTCATGGTAGTGAATAAGTCTCACAAGATCTGATGGTTTTATAAATGGGAGTTCCCCCTGCACAAGCTCCTTTTGCCTGCTGCCATGTAAGACATGACTTTGCTCCTCATTCACCTTCGCCATTGATTGTGAGGCCTCCTCAGCCATGTGGAACTGTGAGTCAATTAAATCTCTTTCTTTTATAAATTACTCAGTCTCAGGTATGTCTTTATTAGCAGCATGAGAACAGACTAATATACCATGTGCGGCCCCATAGAAGACTTCTCTCCATGACTTAGGCAGGACCACAGGGCAGAAAAGGGAACTACTCTGTTTTAAGGCATGCCTCACTTTTTTTTTTTTTTTTTTAATTTTTTATTATACTTTAAGTTTTAGGGTACATGTGGATAACGTGCAGGTTTGTTACATATGTATACTTGTGCCATGTTGGTGTGCTGCACCCATCAACTCGTCAGCACCCATCAACTCGTCATTTACATCAGGTATAACTCCCAATGCCATCCCTCCTTCTTCCCCCCTCCCCGTGATAGGCCCCGGTGTGTGATGTTCCCCTTCCTGAGTCCAAGTGATCTCATTGTTCAGTTCCCACCTATGAGTGAGAACATGCGGTGTTTGGTTTTCTGTTCTTGCGATAGTTTGCAGAAAATGATGGTTTCCAGCTGCATCCATGTCCCTACAAAGGACACAAACTCATCCTTTTTTATGGGCATGCCTCACTTTTATTTCTCTGATTAGAAATAAAAATTGCTTAAGAGTTTATGGAACAAGGATTTGTTACTTTGAAATGGCTTAAATTTATTTTTCCCTTGGTGTTGAAACCCAGGAACAAACTATGCTCAACATATTTTGTTGGAGAAGACTGAAACATTTCCATAAAGTTGTTTTTCCTGGGCGTGATCTGAAAATGTCTCCAAAATACCCCTTCAATGTAAATAATTTTACAACTTGACATTTTCTAACTTAACGATTTCAATGACAAGGCACACATTTGTTTTAAAAAGATGAAATGGCAGATGAAAACCCATAAAACACATTCGGAAGTATCTTTTTGCTGTCTTTCTTCTTAATTTTTGTTATTTATTCACCTAACTGTGATGCAATAATCACTGTTTTTGTGGTTTCCTTAAGCACTGGGTAATTTAAACTGTTAGTGTTCTTTTGGCATCTTGTGACAAGTGCTTATTACAGTTGACTAATGTATTTCATTGCAAACCAATCTCCAGCAGTTACAGTATGGAGTGCTAGACCCCAAGAAGATCAGCCACACAGATCTGCTCTGCTCAAGACAAAGGGCAATTAAGGGAATGCTGTTCACCATCTGCAGGAAAGCACCTTCAATGCCCTGAAGTGGTTTTCAGGTGGCACATCCCCAACTGCAACACTTTTAGAAGCAAGTGACCTCCAGACACAGTCAGGCTGCTAACCTTAATCCCTCCCGGGATATTTCCCTAAGCCCTGTTCACCTGCCCTCTCCTCCAAGTCAGTGTAGATCCCATGAATCTTCAAAAAGATCTCTTTGGGCCGAGAGCAGTGGTTCACACCTGTAATCCCAGCACCTTGAGAGACCAAGATGAGTGGATAGCTTGAGTCCAGCAGTTCAAGACCAGCCTGAGCAACATGGTCAACACCCATCTCTACTAAAAATATCTAAAAAATTGGTCAGTCGTGGTGGCCCACAACTGTAGTCCCGGCTACTTGGGAGGCTGAGGTGGGAGGATCACTTGAGCCAGGGAGGCAGAGGTTGCAGTGAGCTAAGACCGTGCCACTGCATTCCAACCTGGTAACAGAGCAACATCTTATCTCAAAAATAAATAACTTAATTAAAATTCAATAAATAAAAAATCTGTGTGAACACTGCTTGTTCTCAAAGGCAATGTTGCTGCTGCTATGTGAGCAGAAGGGCCTGGCCAATGCAATCCACAGAGAGAAATGCAAAGTTCGTCTCTCCTTAGGAGCACAGATATTTTCTGGCTGTGACTTTGCTTGTCTTCTTCCTGGGCTGTCCAGCACCTTGGTATAATAAGAGCCATTTCATTCTGATGACATCATGCCCCGCATCCATTGCTGTCATTTTCCAGCAATCACTGACTCGCTGAGGGTTCAATGTGTCCTAGAAAGCCCTTCAAAGACAACTCAAGACCATTCATTGAAAGTACACCAACTTTTTAAATAAATCTCAAGCCTTTGAGAAAAATTCAGTTCTGATCCTAATGATTTGTAGTCTCTGGAGGGGGAGTATGGAGACCAGGCAGTGGTTATTCAACAGTAAATGACAAGGGTTGTTCCTCATCTTCTCTACCAGGTCAACTCCTGAACTTCTGTGCATCCTTCAAGGTCCATGTGAACTGTCTTCTACAAACAACACTTCCTTACTCAGTACACATCTCTACTACTGCACCTGTTGTACTATGTGGGAATTGTTTTTTTAATTTACATGTCAACTTCAATTGCTAAATTGTAAACTCCTGGAAGGAAGATGTCATGGCTGATTCTTCTGTTTCCTCAGCACCCTGCAGAGCACCTGGCCCATGTCAGGCCTCATAATGCTTCATAAGCCTTCCTCCGTGTCCTAGGTTCAGTTAGCCACTCCCTCTTCCATAGTGTTTTATACACCGTGTAGATTTTCATGAGAGTAGTTAGCACATTATCAGGATATGCATGTCACATCTCTATATTCCCAGAACCCAGCCCAAGATAGGTGGTCAGTAAATATTTGTAGTGGGAAATACTGCTGAAGAGTCAGATGTGGCCAGATGACGGAAGACCTGGATAGTTCAGACCTTACGAGGTCACTCTAGGTTTCTGATGCAAGAGTGATCTGCATCAGAAAAGTAGAGTTTCAGCAAAATTCCTCTAGGCAGCCACAGGCCAGAAGATTGGCTTGGTGTGGAAAGAGATGAAGCAGGTGCAAAAAGCTAAGAGCTGTTACAGTAATCCCTGTAAGGGATGGAAAGGGCCTGTCAAGGCTGTGTGTTATACCGAAGGGAGCTGGGCTGTGAGTCCTAACACACTGAAATCAGGTGCTTGATACTACCTGTCACTTAGGCCAGCACTGTGGTCTTGGGCAAGCCACCGAACCACCTCCTGCAGTACAGAACCAATGCTTCATGAGGCTGTAAAGATTAAATGCTTAACACATAATAGGTCCTCCATTAGTGTTCCCTTATCTCTCATGTCTCCAAATGAGTACCCACAATTCAGGGAAATCTGTCTAGTTCCTTGATACCAAGCTCCCATATTCCTTCAATCATTTAACCCTCAGCTTGCAGGCCCAGACTCTGGGACTGGTCTTAATGCTCATCAGCGAGTGCTGACACAGCTGTGATGCAATGGCTGGGCACTGTACCCAAAGGCCATTGAATGACACCCTGATCCCAGCTGTAGCTCATGGCCAGGTCTCTAAATCTAGCCTCAACCCTTGGGTGAGAGGCAGGGTGCCAGGTTACCTGAACACCTGCTGATTCCTCTGGCAGAGCCAGTCTACTTTTTCTCAACCCTATCCTCATGCCATTATCCCTTAATGTAATCCACCATCCTGCCTAAGCCTCCTTTATGCTTGAAGCCAGTCAACCTCTCTAGGCTGAACCCTAATCCCAGGCAAAGACATTTGTCTGTACCCTCCAGTCCTTTGTGACCCAACTCAAATGCTACTTCCTTCATGAAGTCTTCTCTGATTTCACATCATAAGGGATGGGATCCATGCTGCTTTCAATTTCTCCCTAGGATTTTGTTTACCTCTTTCTCTCATGATACTATCATAGCCTGTTTCAGGTCATCAAAACCTGCATGCCTGCCTAAGATGCTGAGTTAAGGACAGTAGACTAGAAGGCTTTAGTCCCTCAGAAGCCCTAAAACCAAAAGAATAATTGTTGACAGTTCTCCAAAGTCTGTCTTATAGTGGTCCTCGGCCTCAGTTGTCCCCTGAGGGCTGAAGCGTACTTATCCCCCACTGTGGGTACCACTCAGTGCATCCTGCCATTTGACTGTCTCTGGCCTGGCCTATCCTCTCCTTCACTTCTGCTTCACAGAGATTTAGGGACCACCTATACTCATTTGACTCTGCAGTCAGACCTCAGCCTGTTCCCCGAATTCTGGTCTCAGGCCTGTCTCAGCTCTGGTGACTGACCTGCCCCTCTAACCTACTGGATCACGCATTTCTTGAGGACAAAAATTATTGTTTTATTCTTCTTTTTAACCCCCATAGAACTAATTTCACAGTAGGAACAAAATCAATACTCCTTCTTGGACTTTTTTAGCCAGTGGAAGTGTCAGGTGCATACTATTAGTTAGGTCATGGTCCATATAAGATATATTATTTCTCATCTCTGGGCAAAGATGTTTAGTTTTATGCATACACTCTACACCTCACTTAATTTTCCCAAACATACATGGATCTCATGAAAAGTTTTACAAATCAGGCATAAGCTTACCTGGACGAGCAGAAGAAGGTTTGTATCTGGTAAAGGAGATTTGAGTTTTAGGGCCTGCAGAAGTTCTAGAACAACACTACGAGACAAGTAGAATTTATCTCGTTCCTAAAGAAAACAAAACAGAAGGAGGTAAATGATTTTAGAAATTCAATTAGAGTAGATCTATGTCAAAAGAGCTCCCAAAAGATCCATGGGTCAGAAATAAAAAATAGTATTTAAAAACGCATAATGAAGTGTCCTCAAGAAATAAAATTGGAACTTAAAAAAAAGGCATTTGTGTGTGTGTAATGAGTTTACAGAAGCACTGAGGATAAGTAATTTAATGGATAAGAAAAAGATAGGTTATCTCTTAAACATTGATGCCCCAGTATTTGGTTCTTATTCACAGGAAACACGTTCCAAGAACTGCAGCAACTAAATCAGTCTAAAAGTATTTTTTTCAATACAAAATTATTTAGAAAGAAACATATACAACTCTTTAAAGTATTCTGTGACCTCTCCAAGGAACTTATTTCTGAAATGGACTATTTCAAGCATCCAGAAAAACGGAGAGAATGGAACAGAGTATGCACCTACCACCCATCTTTGTCAGATCACATCATTTTGCTTTATTTGATTCATCCTTTTTTTTGGAATCCTAGCTTCTTTCATTCTTTCTTAAATTCATACATAATATTTATACATATTTATGGGGTACATGTGATATTTTGTTGCATGCACAGAATGTGTAGTGATCAAGTTAGAGTATTTAGGCTATTCATCATCTTGAGTGTCTACCATTTCTATGCATTGGGAACATTTCAAGTCCTCACAGCATTTTGAAATGTACAATATAATGTTGTTAGCTATGGTCACCCTACTCTGCTATTGAACATTAGAACTCATTTCTTCTATCTAACTGTATGTTTGTATCCATGAACCAAACTCTCTTCATCCTCCCCCGACACGCCCTCCCCAGCCTCTGGTAGCTATCCTTCCATGCTCTACCTCCATGAAATCAATTTCTTTTAGCATCTACATATGAGTGAGAACGTATGATATTTGTCTTTCTGTGCCTGGTTTATTTCACTTAATGTAACAAACTCCAGTTCCATCCCTGTTGCTTTTTTTTTATGGTTGAATAGTAGTTCATTACGTATATATACCACATTTCCTTATCCATTTGTCCATTGATGGACACTTAGGTTGACTCCATATTTTTGCTATTGTGAATAGTGCTGCAATAAACATGGAAGTGCAGGTATCATTCTGATACACTGATTTCTTTTCATTTGGATAAATACCAAGTAGCGGCATTGTTGAATTGTAGGACAGGTACTTTTTAGTTTTTTGAGAAATATCCATACTGTTTCCTATAGTGGCTTTATAAATTAAATTCCTATGAACAGGGCGCAAGAGCTCCCTTTTCTCCATATCCTTGCCAGGCTCTGTTATTTTTTGTTCTTTTGATAATAGCCATTCTAACTGGGGTAAGATGATATCTCATTGTGGTTTTGATTTTCATTTCTCTGATTAGTGATACTGAGCATTTTTTTCATATGCCTGTTGGCCATTTGTATGTCTTCTTTTGAGAAATGTCTATTTAGGTCCTTTGTCCCCTGTTTAGTGGGGTTATTTACTTAGTGGGATTATTTATTTAGTGGGATTATTTGCTTTTTTAAAATTTTAGACAGGGTTTCACTCTTGTTGCCCAGGCTGGAGTGCAATGGTGCGATCTCAGCTCACCACAACCTCTACCTCCTGCGTTCAAGCAATTCTCCTGCCTCAGCCTCTCGAGTAGCTGAGATTACAGACATGTGCCATCACACCTAGTTAATTTTGTATTTTTAGTAGAGATGGGGTTTCTCCATGTTGGTCAGGCTGGTCTTGAACTCCCAATCTCAGGTGATTCAATTGCCTCGGCCTCGGAAAGTGCTGGGATTACAGCTGTGAGCCACCGCACCTGGCCCTGTTTTTTGTTTTTTTACTGTTGAGTTGTTTGAGTTCCTTGTATATTCTGGATATTGATCCCTGGTTGAAAGTTGATTCATCCTTTTTAAATACTAAATGTCACAGAAACAGGTGAAGCTACCTATATGGTGCTCTCTTTTCTTTCTTCCTTTCTCTTTTCTCTGAAGTGGCCACTATTCTGAATCTGGTACTTATTGTTTCATGTATGTTTTTACACTTTATGTCTCCATTATAATATATAATATTGTTTTGCATTTTTTGACTTTCTGTAATGTTATATTGTATATATCTTTCCACAACTTGTAATTACTCACTGCAATATATTTTTGAAAGTAATCCTTATTGATACACGTAGCTCTGGTTCTTCCAACTCAACAGCTTAACAATATATAATTGTATGAATTTACCAAAATTCATCGGTCAGTCCTCCTGTTGATGGAATGTTGAATTGGTTTCAATTTTGTAAGCCTTTTCTATTGCTGAATATAACACATGTTCAGAAAAGGACATAAAATATAAGCATACAGTTAAATGGATTCAAATGGTATGACACTGTAAAATATATATTTGGTCTTCGATCCTGTATCTGACATACAACTCCTAAAACCCTTAGACTCTCCAAACTGATGTCTTTTTGTATGCTAATAAGTTGACTGATGGCTGGCAGCATAGGTAGCAGTAGGAAGGGGACTGATCACCTGAAAGACCAAGACACATTTAGAGAGTTGCGACTATCAGCCCCACCCTTCAACCTTTAGAGAAGGTCTTAGAAGGGTTGATGGCTGGGTTGATCACCAATGGTCAATGGATTAATTGACCATATCTACATAATGAAACCTCCATAAAAACCCAAAAGAAAAGGGTTTGAAGAGCTTCTGGATAGCTAACCACATGGAGGGTTCCTGGAAGGTGGCATGCCCAGAGAAGATATGGAAGCTTTGTGCCCTTGTGCCTTGCTTTATGCATCTCTTCATCTGTATCCTTTCTAATATTCTTTATAACTGGTAAATGTAAGTAAGTGTTTCCCTGAGTTCTGTGAGCTGCTCTACCAAATAAATTGAGCCCAAAGAGGAAGGATCCCTAATTTATAATCAGTTAGACAAAAGCATGGGTAGAACAACCAGAGCCTACAGTTGGCAAATGAAGGTGGGAGGTGGAGGGCAGTCTTAGGGGATGAGCCCTCAACCTGTGGGATCTGATGCTATATCCAGGTAAGTAGTGTCAGAATAGAACTGAATCTATTCTGCAGAATCCATTGCTTGCTTTTTGGTAGGAAGAAATCTCCACACATTTGATCACAGAAGTCTTTGGTCTTGACTGTGAGAGCAGAGGGAAAACATGGTTTGAGTTTGAGTTTTTCCAGTCTCAGAAGATGGACCGAATACTCATATAATCACCTCATGGGCAAACAACAGCACATTGCAAGTGTCTCAGAAGCCCTGTGTGTCCTGTCTTAATCCTTTCATAATCAAATAAGTAGAGTCCCTGTGGGGCTGTCTCCACCGTCTTTTCTTCCTATTCATTTTCACTCATTGTGTCTTGCCTCCTCATATGTCTGGTTATCTTTGATTGTATGCTGAATGCTTTGTTAGGAAGATATTTGCAGAAATATTTGTAGCCTGAAATGTTACCTTCCTTCAAAGAACTTTCTGTTTGTTTAGTGACAGGGGCACAATCACAGCTCACTGCAGCTTTGACCTCCTGGGCTCAAACGATCCTTCCACCTCAGCCTTCAGAGTAGCTGGAGCTACAGGCATGTGTTACCATACCCAGCTAATTTTATTTTTTTTGTATTTTTTATACAGATGAGGTTTTGCCATGTTGCCTAGGCTTAGGGTTACCTTAATACACATACAAGGCTTGTAATATTTTATGTTGGGCTACCACAGGGCTTGACACTGAGCTGTGTCCACATGAAGGAAAGTTACTACGGGGGTGTTTTTACTTCGTGGTCCCAGCCAAAAATGTGTAGGTCAGGAGGCGTGGTATCAGGGTCTCTATTCTTGGTAGGTTCTGGATTCGGACTTTTGTCCCTCTAGCCTCATGGGGCTTCCAAAACTGCAGCCTCTCAGTCACATCTAGATTGACAAACACTCCCAGGGTAAAAATGGCCATCAGTGCTGGGCTCACAGCTCTGAATTTCTGGGCTCTCCCTGATCTTAGTCTCATAACTCTTCTCTATATAGTTAGCATTTTGAAGGAGTTTTCAGAAAATATTTTGTTCACTTTTTTCTTTTTACTTTTTAAGTTAACTGGGAAAAAGGTTCAAATTATCTTGTTTACCACCATCAGAAGAGAAAATCCAGGATTTTAATTGTCATTATACTAAACCTATAGGTTATTCTGTGAGAATTACCTGTTTTTACTATTCTGGGTCTCCATCCATGAACATAAAATATCTTTCCATTTATTTAACAATCTGTAATGCTCTTGAGTAAAATGTTCTGGTTATCTCCATAAAGTTCTTGCATATTCTTTTTTTTTTTTTTTTTTTTAAGACAACGTTCTCACTCTGTTGCCCAGGCTGAAAGCTCGCTGCAGCCTCAAACCCCTAGACTCAAGTGATTTTCCCACCTCAGCCCCGCAAACAGCTAGGACTAGAGGTATGCACCACCATGACTGGATAACTTTGTGTGTGTGTGTGTGAAGGACACAGAGTCTCGCTCTGTCACCCAGGCTGGAGTGCAGTGGTACAATCACGGCTCACTGCAACCTTCACCTCCCAGGGCTAAGCGATTCTCCCACCTCAGCCTCCCAAGAAGCTGGGACTACAGATGCATGCCACCATGCCCAGCAAAATTTTTGTATTTTAGTAGAGACAGTGTTTCACTATGTTGCCCAGGCTGGTCTTGAACTTCTGAGCTCAGACAATCCACCCACCTTCACCTCCCAAAGTGCTAGGATTACAAGGCATGAGCCACTTTGTCCAGCCAAATTTCTTTTTTTTTTAATATATAGATGGAGTCTCGCCTTGTTGCCCAGGCTGGTCTCAGGCTCCTGGGCTCAAGCAATCTTCCCACCTTGGCCTTTCAAAGTGATAAGATTATAGGCATGAACCACCACACCCAGCCATTGCACATTCTTATTAGATTTATTTTTTGTCACCACAATAAATGACATTTTAAAAGTATGTTTTATAATCATCTGTAGTTGAATATCAAAATTTGGTGATTTCTGGGTATTCATTTGTATCCAACATCCTTGCTGAGCTCTCTTGTAGGTTCTAAAAAGGTGTCTATAGATTCCCTTTGATTCATTTGTAATCATATCACCTATGAAAAATGAGAGTTGTATTTTTCCTTTCTAATCCTTATACCTTTGATTTCTTCTTCCTGTGCTGCAGAAGTGAATGGGACCTCCAGTACCATGATAAATAGAAACAGTGATGACAGGCTTTCTTGTCTTATTTACGATTTTTAAAGGGATGACTCTTAGCATTTCACCATTACATACAGTGCTGGCTAGATGCTTCTGGTAGACTCACTATATGAAGTTAAGAAGTTTCCCTTCTATTCACAGTTTGATGAGAGTTTACGATAAATGACTACTGAATTATAAAATATGATTTTCTTGCACCTGCTGAATAATGATAAAAGTTTTTCTTCTTCAATCTGATAACATAGTGATATTAATAGATGTTCTAATATTTAAACATTTTTATATATCAAGATATTTCCAACTGTGTCATGAGGCCCTATTTCTAATGCATTGATTTGCTATTATTCATTCAGAAGTTTTGCATCTATGAAGGATATTGACCTATAATTTTCCTTTCCCCTATTGTCCTTCTCTGGTTGATATCAAAATTCTATTTGCCTCATAAAATGTATTGAGAAGTGTTCCCTTTTTTTCTATTCTATTGTTTGTATAAAGAAGAGATCAATCAGTTCTTAAATGTTTAGTAGAAGTTGTCCTCTAAAGCTGGAATAGTTTTTGAGGGTAGGGTTTTAACTATTGATGCCATTTTCCAGGCATCTAAGTCTAGTCAGTTATTTCTTTTTCTTTTTTTCTGGATGTTCTATATGATATATTTCTAGAAAATTGTACCTACTGTCAAAGACTTCAAATTTACTGGCATAAGGTTGTTCATTTTAAAATCTCTAATGTCTGTAGTTATGCTGATATTCATCATCATTGCTGATATTCTTTATCAGTGTCTTTTATCTGGCTTTCTTGATCAGTCTTGCCAAGGGTTTGTCTATTTTATTAGTCTAGTCAAAGAGCCACCTTTCTGTTGAATTGGTCTTCCACTGTATCTATGTTTTCCTTCCTTCCTTCCCTCCTTCTCTCCCTCCTTCGTTCCTTCCTTTCTCCTTCCTTCCTTCCCTCCTTCTCTCCTTCCTTCGTTCCTTCCTTTTTTCCTTTCCTTCTCTCCCTCCTTCCTTCCTTCTTTCTTTTTTTCAAAGAAGAAGAGAGGGTCTTGCTCTGTCACCTAGCCTAGAGTGCAGTTGGTGCAATCATAGCTCATGGCAGCCTCAAACTCCTGGGTTTAAGCAGTCCTTCTACCTCAGCCTGCAGAGCAGCTAGGACTACAGGTGCATGCCATCACACTGGCTAATTGTTTTATTTTTCTGTAGAGACAGGGTCTTGTTATGTTGCCCAGGCTGGTATATCTGTTTTTTATTTCATTAATTTCTGCTCTTATCTTTACTGTTTCCTTTATTTAATTAATTAATTGCCTACTATCTGTTCCATGTTTTAAAATCTTCCACATTTTTAAATATGTTCTAAAATTGGTTGATTCAGGATTCTTTATATGACCATTTCATCCACTTTGCTCACTGTATTGTTTGAATCTACTATATGTTTTATCTGCTTGATCTATCCATAACTGAAACAGAAAATCTCCCTGTATAACCTTGAATTTATCAATTTATCTTTGTAAGCCTATTATATTTTGTTTTATATATTTAGAGGCTATATTATCAGCTCTAGGTAATTTTTGAATTGCCACATTATCTGGGTAAATTGCTCCTCTTATCAATATATCGTGACTTTCTTTATAATAATGCTTTTCAACTTAAAGTCAGTTGACTGACTTCAGCTTTCTTTTCATTAGTATTAGTGTGGTGTATCTTTTTTCAAGCTTTTTCTTTTAAATTTTCTCAGTGTCTTTAGACATGTTTTAGACGTAGCTCAATTTTTAAAAGTCAATCTGACAATCCCTAGTGAGTCTAGTAAACTTATGTTTATTGTGATTCTGTCATCTTACGTGTGCTTGTTACAGCTTGTTCTATGCTTCTCTTTTTGTCTTGATTGAACTTTTATTCTTGTTTTATTTTCTGTTTGGAACTTATAAATTATATTTCTGGCCTTTGGAGCTTACATTTACAATGTCTACATGTATTCTTAAGAGTTTAAAGTTATTATCTCTGCCCTTCTTGTAGATAATATATAGAATGCTTTAACTCCAATCTCCAACCACACACACACAACCCCCCATCAGAGTACTATTTTCTAGTATTTTATTGTTATTTTGTTTTTATGCCCATCTGATTAACATTATTATTATTACTGCTTTGTATTATCAATGATCACTTAGATTTTCACACTGTACCAATTTCTTGGAGCATCATTCCTTCACACATTTCACTCCTTCCTTCTTGGTTCACTTTCCTTCTTACATCTTTTAGTAGTTGTTTCAGTAAGAATCTATTAGAAACTTTCTTATTTTCTTGATAGAATATCTATTTATCCTTCACTTTTGAAGGATAGCTTAGCTGGTAGAGAATTCCAGGTAGATAGTTCTTTTTTCTTATCATTTTAAAGACATTTTTTTTTTCAATTATCTTCTGGCTTTCATTGTGCTGTTGAGAAGTGTATTGTCTGTCTTCAGAGTGTCTTTTCCCTTGGTTGTTCTGAAAATGTTTTGTCTTGCTGTTTTGACAAGTTATACCTACTCATGTACACTATGACATGAGCAGGTAAAACTTTAGCTTATTTATAATACTTTCAGGGCTCATTGTGTTTCCTGAATAAGAAAATTAAATATTTTCATCAATTCTAGAATTGATAAAAAGCAGATTTTCCTTATCTGAAATATTTATTAGATATATATTAGAATTTCTCTTTATATTCATCTCTTTATCTCTCTCTTCTGAATTCTAGGTAATTTCTTCCAATCTATTTTCCATTTCACCAATTCTCTCTTTGCCTATGTCTAATTTGTTATTTAACCTATCCATTAAGTTTTTTATGTCAGTGATTGTTTTTAATTTCTAGACTTTCTACTCTGTTTAAATCTGTCTGGTTCATTTTTAAAAATTTTTGAAATGACTAAATCTATTATATTATTTTATTTATTTTTCATATGCTTATCATTTAAAGTATAGTCATTTATATATTTATATTTTTATTATAATATTTTATAATATTTATATATACATTCTTCATATGCATATCATTTAAAGTATAATCACTTATATATTATCATTTTTAATGATATGTTTATCATTTATATCTTTATCACATAGTTTTAATATTGAAAGTTCTCATGGGAAATGATCTTGCTACTTGTTGACTATCCTAATCTATCACAAGGTGGGTTATATCTTCATTTGTTTTGTAATTTTAGATTATGAGCTCATGTTCATTAGGATTTTAACTATAGGAATCCTGCTGGGCATAGGCTGGAGACATATTAATCCAGAGAAGGTTGAGGCTTGTTTTGATCTTGCTTCTGCCAGATATTCCAAGGTTATTACTTGCTCAGCACTAATGTTATTTGACTCTTCAACTTGGGAGTTCCAAGAACATGCAGGTATTATAAATTCAGACTCTAAACCTGATCCAAGATAGGCCCATGTTTACTAATTCGCAAGGGAGACTATAAATCTTTCTCCCAGTTTCCAAACTGAGACAGACACCATTCTTTGTCACCTCTATATAAGAATGTATTCTTTCCAAACTACCCTTTTACCAAGTGACTAGCCTTTCAAGGGTTCTGACCTTTTGCTAGGGATAACTCAGATCCAACTCCCTGCCTGGATAATCCCAAGACTTCATCTCCTTTCCTTGTATGGGCTTTAAAACTCTAGCCACTAAGTTGCCAAGACAAGCAACACTCCCACCACAGGGCTATTTATATGCTTACCACTCTGATCCTCAATCCCGCTTCATTTTTGCTCCTTTCATTCTTATAAAATTAGCTCTACATTAAAAATCACCTTTATTACATTTCATCCGGTGTTCCTAGTAGTTTAAGTGGTATGGTTTTCAGGGTATCTAGACTACCAGATTGCTAGAAAGAGAAGTTTCCAAAGTTCTTACCTTTCTGTGCCTTTTCTTTTGATTATATAAGGGAGACAGCTGAATTAGCTACTGCTATTTTTAAACGATTTCTTATAGTTTCTCATTATCGGTGAGGAAGGTAGGAACACCATCAACTGAAGCTTTCTACAAGTAGTCATCATCTTGTATTAGAATGAGAAAGGGTAGATGATAATGGGAAGTAAGAGGCCACTAAAGTTATGAGGGATTATGAAGAGATATTGTATGTAATGAATATCTTGAATTGAAAACCAATAATATCTTGAATTCAAATGCTAGAAAGGCCCCTGTAATCAATATCTATACTGTACAACATAGAAAGTATAAACTCATTATGATTTGTCCCCCCAAAAAGGTATAATTTAAACAAATTAAACATAAACACAATGAAGAAATCTAATGGTTTCTAGAAATAGAAAATCTTTTTGGTGCTGTTTCTTATAGATCTACTTTTTTAAGTGAAAAAGAAGGAAGAAGTTATCTTTCAAGAAGATTCTAAAAGAAGAAAAAAATGCTGACCATCTTAGTAGTTAGAAAACATATTGCTCCAGGCAGGGTAATAAATAGTTTCTAATCAGAAAAACCAAATAAAAGATTACCATGGAACACTTAACATGACAGAATGGACCCAAGTTGGTAAGAAAGAGGACAAGAATGCTTTAAATAGAATGAAAGCCTTAGTATAAAATTAGATTTTTATGAGGAAAATAAAGGGCTTATAGAAATGGACAACATGAATAAGAGACATTCTGAATGTTCAAGAGAGAACAACAGAAACAGAGACCCATTGAAAACAAGCTTGGAAAATTTGGAAATTGAAAGGGTAACATTTGCACATTGTTCTTAAGGACAGAAATGCTCCCAATTTGCCCTGCCTACTGCTTTTCCATTAGGACAGCATCTACCAGCTCCAACAAGGCTGCTACTGCCACTGGGCCAGCAGTACTTTTCCACTTTCTCGGTAGTGGGCCAGGGTTGCTACAGATAATGCAATAGAGAAACCATTATTAAGACAAGATGACAAAAGATGAGATTCCAATCTCAGAGGCCAAGAACCCAGACCTGAAAAGACAGACACATGATGAGAATTAAGGAGCCCTTCAAAGGCTTTTACAAATGACAAGCTGATATTCTTCTACTTTGGGTATAAAAATGATACGTAGAGATGTCTTGCCCCCCAGTCATGGGATGGTGAACTTGAAAAGGACCTTAAGAGGTCCTGTCAACCATCAGCTCTTTTCATTAAAAATACCACTTCTGTTCTAACCACATGACCCTCAGTTCTCCAAATCTGCATATGTGCATATTTTAGACATTTTGTGTGTGTGTGTGTGTGTGTGTGTGTGTTTAAAGTGTTTCCTTACCATGGTATTTATTAGATCTCAGTAGTATTACTCATTTTTAACTATATGGAAGCAATTGACCTAAAAGGGACTTGACACTGATTCAAAAGAATATATTTTTTCCAGTTTTCAGTTTCACAGGAACACGCATATGGAAGCTTGCTTACCTTAGTGAAAGCTCGGTAACATAAGCCACACAGCTCCACCAGGTAGGCCAGAGTGAAGACGGCATTCTGAATTACAAAGCTGAGCAGTTTTGAAAATGGTTCCAACAAACTCTGCAATGAGATTGGGGCCAAATAAAGTCAATTGCTGATTATTTCATTTTAAAAAGTATTAAAATCTTATGATACTTTAACTAATGGAATCACTGTTTTTTAAATTGAAAAATCTATTGCCAGATGGCTCCTGTAGCAACCCCGTTGGTCTAATAAAAACAGAACTGCACCTTCAGTCGAGGGCTCAAAGAGCAGGATCAAATCATTTCACTGCTCAAAAAGACATTCATTTTTCCATGTGGTATCATTTACAAACCTTCCTAACTTCAACCCTGTCTTCATGTCCACCCTAAGCAATCAAGAGTGTGGGGTTGGCAGTTGGATCTTCCACTCTATTTTCAGCACATTTAAGTGTTTATGAGTTCATCATATTCAGATCCGGAAGCCTGTCTTCTGGGTTAAGTAGCGCAAAGCACCCTTGCGTGTAAGTACCAAAGTACTATAGCTTATATAAAATTCATCACAACCCAGCCTTCTGCCAATGTTTATCAGGAAGGCATAGTCTGTTTCGGTTTCTCCCCCTGAATCTTACCCATAAAGGATCAGTTTTAGTTCCATATACTTTCTTAAGTTATTTAGAAACATTTGTTGAGTACCTACTGAGTGTCAGACTGAGTTAGATGGATGATTTCATATAGTTTATCTTATTCAAATTTTTCATAACTATCCTGGGAGACAGTGTGTTACAATATAGGTAACGACACAAGCACTAAATTCTGACACAAGGGTTTTCACACTCTAGCTCACTGTGACCTTGAATAAGTGATTTAATCTCTCTGGAACTTGGTTTTCTCCTCTGTAAAAGGGGAATAATAATGGCTTCCACCTCATTAGGGTGCAAGTTATGAGAATTAAAAGAGATAATATATGTAAAGCACTTGACACCAGTAAGCTCTCCATCATTGTTAGCTATGGTCTTCATTATTAACCTTCTGAAGCTTTAGTATCCATTCCTATTCTGCAGCTTAGGCAGTTAAGTAGACAAGTAATTTGCCTAAGGCCATGAAGGTATCAGGTGGAATTCAAAGCCAAGTTCCGGGGCAATTTTCCACAGGTAGAATTGCTCTGCAGAGAAGATAGGATTTTAACTGGATTTCAAAACACTTGCATGCCATGATTTCCACTACTTCTCAATCTCTATAGTGCTCGCTGTCTGGTTTTCAAAAGTAATATATGTTCAATGTCAAACTCAAGATATGTAGGAAAGGACACATGAGGAAGTAAAAGTCATCCATAATCCCACCACCTCATGATTACATTTTGAACATAGTGGAAATATTACACATGTAAAATCTTGTATTTTTTTTTATTATACTTTAAGTTCTAGGGTACATGTGCACAACGTGCAGGTTTGTTACATATGTATACATGTGTCATGTTGGTGTGCTGCACCCATTAACTCGTCGTTTACATTAGGTATATCTCCTAATGCTATCCCTCCCCCCTCCCCCCTCCCCACAATAGGACCTGGTGTGTGGTGCTCCCCTTCCTGTGTCCAAGTGATCTCATTGTTCAATTCCCACCTATGATTGAGAACATGTGGTATTTGGTTTTCTGTTCTTGCGATAGTTTGCTGAGAATGATGGTTTCCAGCTGCATCTATGTCCCTACAAAGGACACGAACTCATCCTTTTTTATGGCTGCATAGTATTCCATGGTGGATATGTGCCACATTTTCTTAATCCAGTCTGTCACTGATGGCCTTTTGGGTTGATTCCAAGTCTTTGCTATTGTGAATAGTGCCACAATAAACATATGTGTGCATGTGTCTTTATAGCAGCATGACTTATCATCCTTTGGGTATATCCCCAGTAATGGGATGGCTTGTATTTTGTTTTTTATTAACTTAATATAACATCAGAAATTCCCAGTGCCATTTAATTCTTCATAATCGCCAATTCTATAAATAACACCCCAATAAAAATATTTTACATGAAATTAGCATTTGCATTTTCTTCCTTGAATAGATTCCCAGAAAAAAATGACTAAATCAAAGGATATAAGCATATTTGAGGTTCTTTTTTCTTATTGATACGAAAATGAATGCACTCTGTGTTAGTTGACCCTAAAGATAGGAATTCTGTTTTTTACTTATTTGTATTCCCCACAGAAATCCATGTGGTGCTTTCCATATAGAAAATCTTAAAGAAACTCACAGAAATAGTACTAATGATTCATTATTCTTTGCTCCATATAAATGCTGTTGCCTTGAGGTTGGGTGCAGTGGCTCATGCCTGTAATCCCAGCACTTTGGGAGGCCGAGGTGAGTGGATCACTTGAGGTCAGGAGTTCAAGACCAACCTGGCCAACATGATGAAACCCCATCTCTACTAAAAATACAAAAATTAGCCAGGCGTAGTGGCACATGCCTGTAGTCCCAGCTACTTGGAAGGCTGAGGCAGGGAGAATTGCTTGAACCTGGGAGCCAGAGGCTGCAGTGAGCCAAGTTGGCATCACTGCACTCCAGCATGGGCGACAGAGTGAGACTCCGTCTCAAAAAATATATATATATAGATGTGTGTGTATGTGTGTACATATATATATATGTACATTACTGTCTTGAAACTGATGATAGATGAATGGAATGGGAATGTCTCATGTTGCACATAATGTATCCTTATTGGTCAAAAAGAGAAGCCTGAATTCAAGCCTATAAGAAAACTTGCTCTTATATCAAACTTGCTCTTATATCAAGTTGCACAGTGATGGGGCAATACAGACCCAAAGGACCTATATTCAAGTCTCAAATCTTCTACTAACCAGCTATGTGACCCTGGCCAAGACATTTCATCTCTCTGAACCTGTTTCCTCATCTGTAAATGAGCAGATTGAACCCAATGATCTCTTTGTAACTTTCTAGCATAAATCATGAGTCTATGAAAGCACAGTCAACTTAAATAGTTGCAGAATACGTACATTGTTGGTATACTAAATAGTAATTACAAGCTATAGCAATACAAACTGTGGTACCACGGCATCGAATGCAGCCAGAAAATATAGCTTGGAATAAAAAGGTGAATGAGACACGGTGCAGAACTTCTTGAAGCTTGTGGTCTCATTGGGACCACTTCAGGGCAATGTCCGTGCTACTATAGAGAGCTCTATCAAATACTGTGGGAGCTGGTACAGGAGAAAGTTGCTACAGATAATATGAACATGTATTTTCATTAAATGGGACCTTGAAGAATGAGAAGGAGTTCATCACACCAACAAGGGCATAAAGCATTTCAGGCAAAGGAAATGGCCTAAGCAAAGGCAAGGAAATACGAAATTAAATAAGATTATATATCTGAAGCATTAAGCACAATGTCTGCCATAGGATAACAAACAGTGGTTGTTGTTTCGATGATGATGATGATAACGCTGATTCTGAAAGTGCACAGGAGGAATGGATGAAAGAGATATGGAGCCAAAGATTAAATTGGAAAGGTGGGCTGGAGAGTTATGAAATAACATCTTAGATACCACATTAAGGAATCTGGACATCATCCTGAAATAAATGAGAAGTTATCAGAGATTTTAAAGCAAGGAACCAACACAATAAGACCCTGTTTAGAAGGATCGCCTAGTTAGTAGTATGGGGGATGGATTGGTGGCCATGGCACAGGGCTAGTAGGACCAATTACAAACCATGACATTGTGATGTATTGGATAGAGCTCTTTATACAAGGCACTGACCTAGCGTGAAGAGAGAGAAGGAGGCTGAAAGGGAAGCATTTGGTGTGCAATAACTGTGTCTTCAGTATTGCTACAAGCTTATCTCACAAGGTTAAAAAATAACTGACTAACCAATTGGTTATGTTTTTCTGAAACATACATACCCTTGTAGCATTGGTAGAAGGGATCTTCAAGAGGCAAATCATAATTCTCAAACTGGAATCTAAAGAACACTGTGAATAAATATGAAAAAAGTAAAAATTAGTTTCCACCTTAATATACCTTTTGCTTCAAATATGTCCTGAAAACTTTTATTTTAGCAGAAGGAAAAATCTGAAATATGACTGCCTCTCTACAGTTTCCCATGTCATAATATCCTTTTTGAAAGAAAAAGCATTCTCAGGTTAAAACAATTTTAATTAAACAATTATACAATGCTAAATAATTAAATAACTAAACACAGCTCCTAAACTATTTTTCAAAGATATAGCCCTAAAAATTAATGAGATAGACAGGTGAATAGGGAGATGGGTGGAAGGATGGACGGATGAATGGATGGACAGATGGATGAACGGATGGATGGACAATGAACAGAAATTTGTTGGGTAGATATTAAATGTATCTAACTCTAAAGAGATACACCAATATGTGAAAGGCCATTTTAGGGGGGAGAAAAACCTACTTAGATCTATTTTAAAAAACCATGAATCCACATAAGAACCAGTTTCATCTGCCCTTTCTCTGCTCTGAAGAAACAAGACAAAAACCTGAGAAAATGCAGTAAAACTTCTACAAGAGAAAATCATACCTTAACTATCCATTCGAGTTCTATATTGACAAGATTCCACATCAAAATGTACTTTTTAAATTGAGTTTACTAGGATGGGGGGAAACGTTACAGCAAGAATAAACAATGATATAGTAAACAGATCACAATAGCAGGCTGTAGTTAAATTTCTGCAGCTGTGTACATACATTAACTTCTTCAAGACAGTACAAAATAAGCCAGGAGTTTTCCAAGTGGAATCCTGGAACCAGCAGCTAGAAATGTGCCAGAATGCAAATCCTCAAGCCCCACTCCTACTGAATCAGAAACTCCCAAATCGGGCCCAGTAAGTTGTGTTTTAGCAAGTCCTTCAGGGACACTGATGCACACTGATGTTTGAGATCTGCTTCTATAAACTGATGAAAACAAACTATAGAAGGTTTCAGTGGTTTATTATTTTCCCCAGAGATTAAAAACAAAGGTAGAAGATGATCAGGGGCAGTGCCCAGATCTGCCCTAGCCAGGGAAATTCTTACACAGATTCTGAAAGTATTTCACAAGTGCCTTCGAAGGGAACCACTGGTTCTATTTAATCTGCTCGACACTCATCGGAGTTGGTGTGACATTTACATTACTTTAAACCAGAGGCTGAAAACTGGCTGCTCATCAGGCCCCATAGTGATTTAAAAACCAGAAAATGTCATCTTGGGAATAAAAGGGAAGACAGACAACCTGAGGCCTGCGCTCCCACAGAACAACAATTGGCAGGCGTGAGTAGCTGCTGACCTCGTAGAAGGACTGGCACATTCCAGTTCCTAAGGGCCTCAATTCTCCTTATTATCTTTTCTCCCTTATTAACCCTGTAGGCAGGGTTCCTATGGGCAGGCTGATTGTCACAAATTAGGCATGCCACTTGTTTACAGCTGGCAACACTTGCCACTCTTCTGTGCTCAAGTTAAATCTTCTGACAGTCACATCGGCACACAGGCATTTAATTTGCCATACCTCAGCTGGGAGTGGTGGCTCATGCCTGTAATCCCAGCCCTTTGGGAGGCTGAGGAGGGCGGATCATGAGGTCAGGAGATGGAGACCATCCTGGCTAACATGGTGAAACCCCATCTCTACTGAAAATACAAAAAAAGTAGCTGGGCGTGGTGGCAGGCACCTGTAGTCCCAGCTACTTGGGAGGCTGAGGCAGGAGAACGGCATGAACCTGGGAGGCAGAGCTTGCAGTGAGCCGAGATTGCACCACTGCAATCCGGTCTGGGCGACAGAGCGAGACTCCGTCTCAAAAAAAAAAAAAAAAAAATTGCCATACCTCATCCCATCCCTTCTCTGAGCATGTGCGGCTCTTTAGCAGTGAAGCCCTGATTGGTTCTCGGGTCCTAGGAGGCTCCATGTGCTTAAAATTTGTGCACTCAGTTTTCTGTGTGTTGATGTACAGTAGCTATACACATACACAGTTTCAAAGTACTAACCCTTCTTGCTTGGATTTATTCGGCTACTCCAGATCTGTGGGCAAACAAGGATCATAGAATATAAGAGGTGGTAAAGATCCTTCCTTTGTACTCCTGCTTCTCACAGTAACTCCAAACTCAGAGCAGCACACGCTGAGGTAAGGGTCCCTGCATTATCCCTTGCAGACCTATTAGTAGTATCTGCCTATCTGGAAAAATGTATTATCACAGGTGGCTGATCTTTGTCAAGTATCTTATGTATACATAATACTCATTTCAGAAGTGGAGCTACTAATATGTAACCTGATCCTTTTGTTTTTCTGTCTACGGGAAATGCACTTTATTTTTATTTTATTTTATATTTTTGAGACAAGATCTCACTCTGTTGCCCAGGCTGGAGTGCCGTGGCACAAACATGGCTCATTACAACCTCGACTTCCCGGGCTCAAGCAATCTTCCCGCCTCAGCCTCCCAAGTAGCTGGGACAACAGGTACATGCCATCACACCTGGCTAATTTTTAAAATATTTTCTATTTGTTTATTTATTTTTGAGACAGAGTCTCTCTCTGTCGTCCAGGCTAGAGTGCAGTGGTGCAATCATGGCTCACTGTAACCTCAACCTCCTGGGCTCAAACAATGAGCCCATTTCAGCCTCCCAAGTAGCTGGGACTACAGGTGCACGCCACCGTGCCCAGCTAATTTTTTTTAAGAGACAGAGTCGCACTATATTGCCTAGCCTATGTTTTCTTTTAAATCTTTCATAGAGACGAGGTCTTGCCATGCTCCCCAGACTGGTCTCAAACTCCTGGGTTCAAGCAATCCTCCTACCTCTGCCTCTCAAAGTGTTGGGATTACAGGCATGAGCCACTATGCCCTGCCTGATTCATTTTGTTGCCAGTTAAATGCTTCTGTAATCTGCATAGAGAAAGCACAAAAAACCTCATGGAGCAGGTCAGGTTCAAAGCCAGCAACGCCACTGCCAGTCATCACCCTGCCCCCTACTCTAGAGACATGAATGTCTTCAACTCCCCCCTGCTGTAGAAGGGCAAGAAGAGTCTGTTAGTGAAATGAGCACTGCACTGTAAGTCAGAAAACTCAGTTCTAATCCCCACATTGCCACCACTGTATTGTTTCCAGAAGCTACACCGCCTCTCTGAATTTGCAGAATTCATTTAGAAAACAGGGGCATTGGAAAGGATGATCTTTATAGATTTCTTCCAGCTTTAACAGTATTGGCTTCTTATTTGCATTTACTGAGCTCAAGTTGTCAATGATCCTTGGGCCACCAGATTTCCAGGCAGGTAATTGTGTGTATATTCTTGGGAGATGGTATGGTGTAGGGTGTAACAGTCAAGCAGAAATATCATCATTCACAAACACAGCAATCACTTCCCTTTAGATCATTCTCTAAAATGGAAACTTTACATTATAAGTCTGGGCTGCTTTTGGACAAAACTATTTATTTACTTATTTAATATCTACCAGAGAAAAACTGCCAGATAAACACAATCTACTCATGTCTTCCTGGCTGTTTTTTTTTTTTTTCCAAATCAACTGGAAACATGCATATTCATAATCAGTGAGCAAAATGCTCGCTCCACATTCCTGTCATTCTCTAAGAGAACACAGAACAACCCAAATAAGCCTCCTCACTCCGAGGCTGACGGAGTTTCCTCATTGTCCTTTGCCATACATTAAATCACCCAAGACTCTGCTGCTTGTAAACAAATGGTCTGAAAATGGTAAGAAATTAATTGACAATGAAATCTTCGGCTCAGCTTACCTTCAGAGGTAAAACGCAAGGCAGCTTGGCAAAAAATGTCTGAAACTGGTTGCTGATTGTGGTCCACAGGCTACTAGGAGAATCCATAGGCAAAGCTTCCATGAAGGTTGCAATGTTTTCCAAACAGCGTATCATAGCACCCCCTGCTGGTAAATTCTTTTTGTTATTTAGACCCTAAAAACACAAAAGCATAGGCAATCAACTGCTGAAAGAGCACGGGAATGCATAGCACTGTTTGGTGAAGGTCAGTTTAAAAGTCACATCCTCAGGCTATAAACGTGTTCAGTGCCTACTACATAGGCCAATCCCTGTGATAGACTGGAGGGATACCGAGAAAAATCGTTCAGACAAACTTAAGGGGGAAAATTGGTGAGAGGTGAAATGTGAGCAAGAAATAGGAAACAGCTTCCAAGGGTCTACAACTGGTGTGGTTCGGTGCTAAGAAAGCAATGAATGATGCTCACTGGAAATAATCCCCAGCACAAAGACTGAGCGTAGAATTACAGGAGCTGCAGCTTTTTTTCTAGCAGTGAGCATCTCCCACAAGCAAACCCCGAGAGCTGACCTGCAGCGGCGATGAGACTCAAACCCAAGTCTCTTGATGCAACACCCATAGCTCCACCCACCACTCTGCCCTTGGAAAACCGGGTTGTTCTGTGGAGGCAAGGTCATGACTTAGGCTGAGGGTATGGAGAAGTTTTCAATGAAGAGTAAATCCACGCAAAGCAGCAATGTCCAACTGACACTTTTCTATGCGATTCTACTTCTTAATTAACTTTTTAAAATTTAAATTATGTTAATTTTTAAAATTTAAATTATTTAAATTTTAGCATTTTCTATTATTTTTCTTTTGAGTTGGGGGTCTCGCTCTGTTGCCCAACTTGGAGCATCGTGTAGCCATCACAGCTCACTGCAGCCCCCAACTCCTGAGTTCAAGTGATCCTTCCCCCTCCATCTCCTGAGTAGCTGGGACTGCAGGCATGTGCCACCATGCCAGTTAATTTTTTTTATTTTTATTTTGTAGAGATGAGGGTCTTGCTATGTTGCACAGGCTGGTCTTGAACTCCTGGCCTCGAGCAATCCTCCTGCCTCAGCCTCCCAAAGTGTTGGGATTATAGGCATGAGCCACTGCACTCAGCCCTTAGCTTTAAATTTAATATAAATTTTTAATTTAAAAATTTTAGATTTCATTTTTATATTAAATAACATTGAAATCCTTCCTCAGCAGTACCCTACGGTGTGACTCAAAGAAACACCCACAGTTGTGCTGGGGCTTAGAGTTTCGGCTGGGGCTTAGGGTATTACTAAAGGAAACCCACCTCTAGGAGTTGACTGAGAGCTGCGATAGAGCTCAGCTCGTTGAAGTCCATCAGAGACGAGGCTAAGGTCCGTAAAAAAGTCCCATCTGGAAAGTCAACAATCAGATTTAGTGTTTGGATGTCTGGGATGAGGCAAATTTGTGGTGTCTGGATTCTCAGTGGATGAATTACCTTTGATGGTGCTTTGGAACAGCTGCGGGAAGATGCCGTTGGGGGCCAACTGATGGAAGATGCAGCGCAGGAATTGCTTGGCCACCCCCGCCGCATTGCCAGGAACCATCATGCTGGAGTTGAACAGGGGAGAAAAGACACGAAGTCATGGGCCAGTGAGCATGTGTTCAGGTATTTACTTAGAGTTCAATCATTTGCACACCATGCCTCTTATGGGATAGCTCACTGTCACGTTCATCAGTGAAATGAAATATTCTACTCAAACCTAATCCCTGTTAACAAGAAGTTTTTAGAAAGAGAGAACCATGAAATGCCAGCATAGTCTCAGACGTATTCCAGGTCCCACAATGGACTCAGGAAGGTTATGAGGTCCTGAGAGAAGAGGTCACATACAAAGGTCACATGCTCACAGAATGACAGTCAAGACTAGAGCTCTGGATGAGGATTACCAGGAAAATCCTCCCAGGAAAGTGTCACTGGCTAAGAGAGAGTTGCTCTGAGGAAAAAAAATTCATATATATATATATATATATGCGCAGTGAGGGAGATGTTCATTCTCATTAGGAGATCTGGGAAGTTTTCTTTGGGCATCCATAAAAAGGCTGGACTTTGACAGGTGCAGTTTGCCCTTCACCCTTCATGTGCACCTCTGTACATCAAAAGTAGGGCCAAATTTATGAGGCCCTGCCCCTTAGACCAAGGTACCAGAAGGGATGCTTCTTGAAGTAGTTAGGGGATAAGTTATCAGAAGGAAGAAAGAAAAAATCAAAGAACATAAATAGATAAAGAGTAAGAAGTACTGCTTACCTAATTATGCCAATTATTACCTCATTATGCCACATCTACCCTGAAATCCTGGTTCAAAGTTTTAGGTCAAAAATATTCTTCAGGAAAAAATAATACCGAACTTAAAATAACTTCAGAAAATAGAGAAGGAGAGAACCCTTCCCAATTTGTTTGATGCAGCCAGCATAGCCCTAAAACTAAAATCAATAAAGCCACTATCAAAATAAATTTTAAAAAAGAAGGAAACAGAAAAGAAATGGGAAGAGGACAGACACACCCATAGTCATCATGGCCATTGAATTCAGCTATAGATTAAAAGACCAAGTAGGGTCATGACCAAGTAGGGTTTATCCCAAGAGTGTAACAATAGTTTAATACTCAAAAATCAGTCAGTACAATTCAATATACTAAGAAATAAAGGACAAAAATCTTTTATCTCAATAGATGCAGAAAATACATCTCACAAAAGTCAACACACATCGTGACAAAAACTCAGACTGGGCCAGGCGCAGTGGCTATCGCCTGTAATCCCAGCACTTTGGGAGGCCAAAGCAGGAAGACTGCATGAGCCTAAGAGTTGAAGACCAGCCTGGGAAACAGGGCAAAACCCCCCCATTTCTACAAAAAAATACAAAAAACTAGCTGGGTGTGGTGGCACACACCTGTAGTCCCACCTATTCAGGAGGCTTAGGTGGGAGGATCACTTGAGCCAGGGAGGTTGAGACTGCCAAGATGGTGCCACAGAACTCCAACCTGGGTGATAGAGCAAGACCCTATCTCAACAACAGCAACAGCAACGACAACAACAACAACAAAAACCCTCAAACTGGAAAAACCTCAATTTGCTAAAGGGCATTTATAAAAAACCTATAGCTACTGTGATTAATAGTAAATATTGAATACTTTCCCTGTAAGAGAGGAAACAGGACAAGGGTGCCCACTCTCCCATCTCTATGATTGCATCGGCAGTCCTAGCCATTGCAATAAGGCAACGGAAAGAAACAAAAGGCATAAAGATCAGAAAGGAAGTAGTAAAACTCTTGCTATTTATAGATGATTTTTCTACGCAAAATCAAATCCTAAGAAATCTACAAAGCGACTACTAGAACTAATAAGTGAGTTTAGCTAGAATACAATGTGAATATGTAAATATCAATTGTTTAGATATCAGCAGCAAAAAGTTGAAATTTTTAAAAATTCCATTTACATTAGTATAAAAAACATAAAATTCTTGAAAGTAAATTAACAAAAATGGCAAGACCTCTACACTGAAAACTAAAAAACGCTGCTGAGAGAAATTAAAGATCTCATGAAACTGAGATACATACCATGTTCATGAATTGGAAGATTCAATATTTTCATGCTGTCAGTTATCCCCAAATTGATTTGTTCTTTCAATACAACCCCAGGAGGCTTTTTTGATAAAAATGACAAGCTTATTCCAAAATCTTTATGAAAATGTAAAGAATTTAGAGATCCAAACCAATCTTGAAAAAGATAACTAAATTTGGAGGACTCATGGTACCTGACTTTAAGATATACTACTTACTATGAAGCTACTATAATCAAGACAGTGTGGTGCAAGCTTAAGAATTAATATATAGATCAGTGGAACAGAATACAGAGCCCAGAAATAGACCCACTCTTCTATGGTTTCTCAGCTTAACAGGCACCACAGTGATCCAATAAGAAAAGAGAATATCTTTTTTAACTGTGTTGAAAAACTGATTATCCACACGGATAAAAATGAACTCCTACCGCTGCCTCATATCATACCATACATAAAAATAAATTTGAGAAGCTTTTTTCTTTTCTTTTCTTTTCTTTTCTTTTTTTGAGACGGAGTCTCACTCTGTCACCCAGCCTAGAGTACAGTGGCACAATCTTCGCTCACTGCAACCTCCGCCTCCCGGGTTTGAGTCATTCTCCGCCTCAGCCTCCTGAGTTGCTGGGACTACAGGCGCCTGCCACCACACCCAGCTAATTATTTATATATTTAGTAGAGATGGGGTTTCAACGTGTTAGCCAGGATGGTCTCGATCTCCTGACCTCGTGATCCGCCCATCTTGGCCTACCAAAGTGCTGCGATTTCAGGCGTGAGCTACCGCGCCTGGCCTTGAGATGGGTTTTATAAATGCCAAATATACATATGAAAACCATAAAGCTTTTAGAAAAAAACATTAGAGAATATCTGCATGACTTGGAAGTAGACAAAGGTTTCTTAGACAAATAACAAGAAGCAATAATTGTAATGTTTTGTTTTAATGTATTAGAAATCATCCAAATTAAAAACTTATCAGCAAAAGATACCACTAAGAAAAGAACAGGCATGCCCCAGACTGGGTGAAAATATTCTCAAAACGTACTTAACAAAGGACTAGTATTCAGGATATATAAAGTCTTACAACTCAGCAATAAAAAGACAACAACCCAATTAAAATATTCAAAAGATTTGACCAGACACATCTCAAAAGAATATACACAATGGGTCAATGAGCACTTGACAAAACGTCATAGAGAAATGCAAGTTAAAACTATAATGAAATACCCATTACACATCTACCAGAATGACTAAAATTAAAAAGACCAACAATGCCAAAGTTGGGCAAGAATATGAAACAACCAGAATACATTGATGATGGTAATATAAAATGGCATAACCACTTCAAGAGAAGTTCCAGTAGTTTCTGATAAAATTAAACATATACGTATCCTGTAATCCAACAATATCATCCCTAGGTATTTTACCCAGGAGAAATAAAAACACTTGTTTTAAAATGGGCTTTTATAAGAATGTTCACAATAGCTCTATATTTTATAGCCCCAAACTGAAACAACCTAGAAGTACTGCAATAAGAAAATTAAAAAGCAAATTATGGGATACAATTCAGCCTTGAAAAAGAAACTCCTGATAAAAAAGCAGCAATATGGATAAATCTCAAAAACATCATGCTGAGTAAAAGAAGTTGGACACAAAAGAGCACATACAGTGGGATTCCATTGACATTAAGTCTAGAATGGGCAAAATCAACCCAAGTAGAAAAATATCACAACAGTGTTTGCCCCTATAGGGGTAGAGATTAGCTGGAAACGTGCATAAGATAACTTTCTGGCAATAATAGTAATCCCATTAACAGGGCTTTGGGTTACACAGTCATATGCATTTGACAAAACTCAAGGAATAAACACTTAAGATTTGTGTACTTCCTTGTATGTAAATTTTACAAAAGAAACAACCATGGTCAATGTACAATATGATGAGTATAGTTAACAACAATGTATTGTATACTTGAAATTTGCTGAGAGAGTAGATTTCAAATGTTCTCACCAAAAAATAAAAAGATAACTACGTGAGGTGATGAATATGTTAATTAGCTTGATTGTGGTAATCATTTCACAATGTACACATCTATCAAAAGATCACATTTATATCTTAAATATATATAATTTTTATTTCTCAATTATACCTCAATAAAGCTGGAGGAAAAAAGAAACAACCATATACAAAAATTGAACTTGAGTTAATGCTAACTTTGCTGAAGTATGTAGGGGAAACTACATTCTAATACCTGAAATTTACTCTGAAATACATCCACAAAAAGTGAATTGATGGATAGATAGATGGTTGGATGCATGATAGGTATACGAGTGTTCACTGTATAATTGTTTCAACTTTGCAGTACGTTTACAATCTTTCATTAAATAAGTTAAGAAGAAAGTTTTTAAATAAGTCATTCATCGAATAGAGCATTAGAAAGAAAAGCAAACATCCCTAAAGCCATAAGTTATAGAAATGCAATGTCAACAATAATATCATCTTATGTTTGTAGGACTTGCTACACTTATGCTCTCATATACACTCTATCATTTGGGTCCACAGAAAATACCCCTGAGGCACAAGAAGGCATATATTAGTATCTCTCTTTTACAGATGAGGAAACTAAGGCAGAGAGATCAATGTGACCAAAGTCACACACAGCATCCATTCCTGCCCTCTTCTGGTTCTTTCTCCCTACTGCAGTCAAAGTAGCCTTTCTACATGCTACACACACACATGTGCGAACACACACACACACACATGCATGCATGCACACACACACCTTGTTGCTTACAAATTCTTCACTGGCTTCCCACTGCTGCTACAAGGAAGTCCAAAATATTTAATGTGGTTTATAAGTCATGTACAATCTGGTAAGTCAAACTCAGCAAGCGTTTGCATCTCAGTGCTGTGGTTATACTGGCTTTTTCATAGTTCCTCCTACACACCGTTTTTTACCATGCTCTTTCCATAACTATGTGCATAATTAGGTTAAACTCATTTTTTCAGATCTTGGTTTAAACATCGCCTCTTGAGGGAGCCCTGCCCTCTTTCTCCCCTTCTCTACCACTACCAAGACCAGACTGGGACCACCTGTTACACCCACTCACACCATCAGCTCTCATCCAGGTTTGCTCATCTCAGCAAATGCCACACCCGCTCACCCAGTTGTTTAGACCAAAACCTGAGAGTCATTCTTGCCTCCTCTCTTTCTCTCACACCCAACATCCAATCCATCAGCAAATTCTGTTGGTTCTACTTTCCAAATATTTCCTAAATATATCCTTAATGTGACTGCCTCTCACCACTTTAGACCAAACCACTAACCTCTCATCTGCACCACTAACATGGTCTCCAAAGTGGTTCCCTGCTTCCATTTTTAGCCCCCCACCATAACCTATTTTCAACAGAGAAGCCAGAGGTATCCTTACAATTTTTTTCCTTAAAAAGATTTATTTTATTGTGTAAGAACACTTAGCATGAGAATTATCCTCTTAAAAAATGTTTGTGTACAATACATTACTGTTGACTGTAGATGCAATGCTGTACAGCAGCAGATCTTCAGAGCTCATTCATCTGGCTTGACTAAAACTTCATGCCCCTTGATTAGTAACTAGGCAGTGATCCTTCAAAGCAGGTGATATGGTTTGCCTGTGTCCCCACCCAAATCTCATCTTGAATTGTAGCTGCCATACTTCCCACATGTTGTGGGAGGGGCCCAGTGGGAGATAACTGAAACATAGGGGTGGTTTTCCCCATACTGTTCTTGTGGTACTGAATAAGTCTCACAAGATCTGATGGTTTTATAAATAGGAGCTCCCCTGCACAAGCTCTCTCTCTGCTGGCTGCCAAGTAAGACGTCCCTTTGCTCTTCCTTCATCTTCTACCATGATTGTGAGGCCTCCCCAGCCATGTGGAACTGTGAATCAATTAAACCTCTTTCTTTTATAAAGTATCCAGTCTCAGGTATGTCATTATCAGCAGCGTGAAAGTGGACTAAAACAGCAGGTTAAAGCACATCGCTCCTCACTCCAATGGCTCCCTGCTGCATCCTTAAAACGACCTGCAGGGCTCTACTTGGCCTGGCTCCCACTGCCTCTTCCCTCTCATCTCTTCCCACTCTTTTTCATACTCAATCTGCTCCAGCCACATTAGTCTGTTCTCCAAATATATGAGGCATTTTCCTGACTTAGAGACTTCGTATTTACTGTTCCCTCTGCCTGGAATGTTATGTCTATAAATTACTGCATGGATCACTCTCTCACTTTATTCCGGTTTTGTTTAAATATTACCTCCTCAAAAAGGCTGTCCTTGACCATTATATCTAAAATACCAGCTCTGGGCACTCTCTATCTCCCAGACTTGCTTGATTCATTTTCGTAGCATTTAGCACTAAATGATATTAAATTACATAATCAGTTTTCCTGTTGGTTAATTTGTTTATTTTCTCCCTCCTCAACTAGAATGTAAGTTCCCTGAGAGCCAGGATTTGATGTTTTGTTATAGTTACTATAACCTCAATAACTAGTAGTCATTCCATAAATACTTGTTGAATGAATTACTGTTAGTATAAGTCTCTCTGTACTTTTTCTTCATAGCACTTAGCACAGTTTACAATTATAAATTTGTGCAAATATTTTATTCACATTGGCTTCATGAATAGACTATAAGCCCCATGAGGGCAGGAATCATGTCAGTTTTGCCCCCAGTGAAGACCTAAGTGTCTAGCACAGGGTGGGCTTAAAAGTATTCGTTGGCTAAAATGAGTGAGTCAGTGAATGAACGAATGAATGAAGGCATGAACAGAGAATGAATAACTAGTGCTCTCTAGAGCTACAACTGGAGCCTAACAATATTCCTTCCATGGTGCACAAGCTGGAATTTTTTTTATTTTTATTTTTTGCTATGTTGCCCAGGCTGGTCTTGAACTCCTGGGCTCGAGTGATCCTCCCACCCTGGCCTCCCAAAGTGCTGGGATTACAGATGCGAGCCACTGTACCCAGCCCTACACTGGTGTTTTAGAAACGGGATGAACATGCACAGAGGAGAAAAGAAAGTGAGATCTGGGCTCACGTTAGGACCTTACCTCTCTGCTTGATTAGAAAAGGTAGTACTGGATGCCAATCTAGGAAATAAAGTAAAGAGAGTCACACAAACATCTTAGGTTTCCATGATGAAATGCATTAATATTGTGGGAGGACCTGTTGTGTTTCCAGTTTAGATGGGGAGACATGTATAATGTTGCCAATTCCCTTGACAGACAGAGGGCCCACTCAGTTGTCAGTCTCTAGAGTTAAACCTGACCTAGTCCTTGAGACCTGCTACATCAAGTTAGACATTTTCACGGAAACACTTGCAGTTAAAGTTGGTTTTCTACAACATGGCGCCTGCAGCCAGGTCAAACAGTTATCACAACAACATGTGACCCAGTCCCTCTCCATATTAACTCAACTCAAAATTCATTTCTTTGTATATAACCTCGGAAACCTAACTATAAACAAACCATAAACAGTAAAAGCCTCCATAAGATAGTAAAATAGATATGAGGAATATCTGTCAGCTGTTGAGTTGAAATGAGGAGAAAGGAAATGTTACACTGAGAAGAGAGACGTATTGGTTAAGTAAACGATATGGAGCATGTAATTTCCAGAAAAGTATAATTATACGGTTCTGTATGTGTGGAAATATTCTATATGTTATCGTATAGAAAGAGAATGGACTACACTGATGGGTTTAGAAGAACATGTCTGGATCAGTAAGATACTGAAGAAACAGATAAGGAGAATGTTGCAAATTTATTTACTTGATTAGGACTACAAGTGTAAGAGTGAGCTGAGCCAGACCCCACTTAGAGAGGAATAGAGGGTCCAGCAACCACTAACACCAGACACCATTCCCAGTTGTGTTGTTTACAGACCCTCTCATGCTAATGTCACTACAACAAATAGATAAACATTGGCAAGTAAACTAAACAGTAATTAATGGTGCAGCAAATGAGATTTTAAAGGCTGTACCTACAGAAAGGGATCATTTAAGAGGGATCCAAGCAGACAGCAAAGTATGAGATCATATGGAAAAGCTTGGGTGATCCATGAAAGGGTTATGCTGAGCTTACAAACTCTTGGAATTGCTGGGAATGGTCCCTGTGGTCATAATTAGCACAAATAAACAACGTGTTTGTAAAACCACATGACCTCATCTGTTCTTTGTGATGATGTGAGACATGCCAGGAAGCCCTGAATTAGCTGACAGTTGAATCTGTTTTCTTGGTAGCTTTGGTGATTAGGCTTAGGTTGCTAAGAATTGTGGCAGCTTGCACTAAATGTACTCCCTGTCTCTTGCTAGTCTACTCAAAGGAGGTAGAGATTTAAATATATGTGTATGTAAATATGTAAAAATGTATCTGTTACTGGTTTTCCCTTGCTTTTCTTCAAAGCTCGTGTGTTTCCATCCTAACAGTTGGCAATGTTTGAACACATATTGTTCTCACTTATGTTAAAACAAACAAACAAAAAAACTGAAACAAAACCCTCTATGTAGCTATGACAACTTATATCATCTGTTTCAAAGAGATGATAGCAGATCGGAACAATAATTCTATCCGTTCTGAAACTAAGAAGTATTGACAGTAGAAATTGTGACCTGGTATTAATAAAAACTCTCAACTCCCCAAGTATTGCTGATAGCTGACACAGCATTTATTCTGCAATTACTATGACTAGGTCAAACTTAATGAAGTAATTCATCTTTTCTTATCTCTCCATATCCCCATACCCATCCCTTACTTGGCACATGAGCTATTTTGAAGTCTCGAGATGCAATGGTCACGCTTACCTTTATACAATCTCTGTCTATATGACTCCTAAGGACACTACCAAAAAAACTGGAGGGAGGGAGGATAAGGAAACCATACTCTTTTGGGGTTGAGGAATTTATAATGCTTTCCTGTTTGTCTTCAACTTGAAGTCAGCATTTTTTCATTTTTAAAAAAGGATTAAATTTTAGCTCCATTGAGATTCATTCTCTTTCCTTTCCTCAAATGCCAAGAATTTGCAGAATCCAGTTCTTGTCCTACCCCCTCCTTATAAACTTTCTTTAAGAAATGTTTTCTATGCTAATCTTCTCTAGCACTTAGCTCTCTCTCATTCCACTCATTACAGCATTTAATCACACCCTATCTTGTTTGGCTAGTCAATGAGTCCACAGTAACTGTCACAGCAACTAAGCCCAAAGCACCTGAGGACAAGAGCTCTGTCTAACACCTGCAGCCTAAAGCACCTGGCACTGTTAGCACAGATTGGAAACGTTAATAGGTTCATGTGGAGTTTAATTCAACCCTCTCTTATAAGTTGTGCATGCTAGGACTACAGTTTGTTATTGAATTTGAGCTTTCTTCATATCCATGAAATATATCCTTTATCTTCTAATGTCCTATCTAACAAATAGCATTTTCTTAGCATGAACATCCTCAAAGCAGCTAAGTGTAACCTCTCAGTCAGGATGAAAGCCCTGTTCCCCAAATGTGTGCATCCTTCTTTTATCTGAGTCAGAAATGTGAACTTGCTGTAATTACTGTGTGTCTCCTCACACGACAATGCCCCAAGTTTCATAGTTAAATGAGGTGTCCTTGAGATTACAAATGCCTAGAAAATCCATCTCAAAACAGGTAAAGAGAAATAATAATAACAGCTAATACTTATGAAGTGCTTACTATCAACTGCTGACAGTTGTGTGCATGGTTACACCCATTAGCTCATCTAGTGATGGGGTAACAAACAGTGGGGTTTTCTTAGTGCAGTTGCCTCTAGCTTTGCTCTGACATTGTGACTCATGACCCTAGGCAGCTGGAGAATTCAGTCGAAAGATGGGTCTATTCAGTTTTTAAAACTAGTCTGAGTTGACCTCACAAATACCAGTATCTACAAGGTGGCTGAATGTTTTACTTTTGAACTGGTAAGATTTTAGTTCAAGATAGAGATCGAATAAAGGACCTTCCTACCAAACAAAACAGAAGCTGACATTCACCTTCCCACAGACTGCATGATATCCAGCAGCAACGGGGCTGCCAGGTCTGGGCTTAAGTGGATGAATGTGGAGAGGACCACGATGGCCAGCCCGAGTGTCTCTTCATCATATTCTTCAAGAATAGCCCCACAGTCATGGCATCTGCAAAGAAAAGAGAGACATGCTTTCCATGAAAGAAAGATCCATGGTTTCAAGATATAATGTACTACACACATGGCTGTTTCTAGTAGGTCTTGGAAAAGTCTCCAAAAGGAGATCAGAAGCCCCGCTCTGGTCATCAGCAGGGGATTCCAGTGCCGCCATCACCACAGATACAGAAACAGCACACATGACAGAGACCACGAAGGTGCCTCTGATGACTGAAAATGTTCTTTCAATTCCCCAGCATCCGGCCTGCATGTGAGTGACTGCTCTCGCTTAGAATAAGTACCACCTAGGCCATCAGTTTGAAGCCTATGGATGAGGGATTTGATGCATTTGACATTATTGCTGAGGAAAGTCAGTAACTAGATTTGTTTTTCATTTGTTGAAGTTAAAAATGAAAAATGCTTAGGCATGGATGGAGGCCTTCAGAAAATGTTCTATTTGTGGGTAAGAGACAGGGTAATCAAGTCTACAGAACCATCTGGGAAGCCTGAGGAGACAATGGAGTCTCTTCACCACCACTCACTCAGATGAGTTTTATGAACTCACCAGGCCTGCCGAGTGTTGTATGTAAAAGCATAAACAATGGCACCCACTCTTAGGTAACTTCCAACTTATCATTCTTTGTCGTGTCCTAACGTAGGGTCCATTTCATTCAGCTCGACGAAAGCCAGCTGATAAAGTGGGTGGTTTTACAAAGGGAAGCGAAAGTCTACTGGGAATAGCAGGGAAACAAGAACTACAACCGCTATTGTGACCTTTCCTTCTGAAACCTTCCTAAATATAGGCCAAAGAAAAAGTATAAAAATGTCTTACAAATTGACATTTTAAAATATAGGATTCACATTTCTAAGTAAAAAAGAAAAGAAATGGAGTGCACAGAAAGGCAAGTAGGAAAGATTAAGACTTGGGGAGGAGGGTAATCCCAAAGGAAGAGCTGGGAGAGCCCTCCACGGGCAACTCAATGACCTGGCAGCTGCATGAGACAGGCACCGCCGCTTCTTCAGTCGTGGCTGTCAGCTCATTACAAATGAGTAATGGATGGCCAGCTACAGGGATACTCACACCAGCCCCTCCACCTTACCTTCCTCACCTTTTATCAGAAGCATACTGTGTTAGTCTGTTCTCATGCTGCTAATAAAGATATACCCAAGACTGGGTAATTTATAAAGGAAAGAGGTTTAATTGACTCTCAGTTCCACATGGCTGGGACGCCTCACAATTACGGTGGAAGGCAAGGGGGAGCAAAGTCACATGTTACATGGTGGCAGGCAAGAGAGCTTGTGTAGGGGAACTCCCATTCATAAAACCATCAGATCTCGTGAGACTTATTCACTACCATGAGAACAGTATGGGGGAAACTGCCCCCATGATTCAACTATCTCCACCTGGCCCCATCCTTGACACGTGGGGATTATTACAATTCAAGGTGAGTTTTGGGTGAGAACACAGCCAAATCATATCATCTACCTAATTTATCAATCAGGTCACTTTTACCAAGAAGGCTTCCTGGTCCAAGGGGATTTCTCTAAACTTGAAATCTTACAAGTTTTTTTCTTTTTAGACAGTCACTCTATCACCCAGGTAGGAGTACAGTGGCACCATCACAGCTCACCACAGCCTCAACCTCCCAGGCTCAAGTGATCCTCCCACCTCAGCCTCCATAGCAGCTGGGACTATAGGCATACACCACCATACCTGGCTAATTTTAGTATTTTTAGTAGAAACAGTGTTTTGCCATGTTGCTCAGGCTAGTCTCAAATTCCTGGGCTCAAGCAATCCACCCGCTTTGGTTATTCTTTATCATACTCACTGAACAAGCATCTGTGTGTCAGGCAATATACTGGAAGAACAAATTATGACTTAAAAGTAAAGCACGCTTCTTCTGAAACTTTCTCACCACTGTGGTGACCAAACTCAAATTCTGTAAACATGGTGAAGAAAACAGCTGTGCGAGCTTACTTGTCCGTCATCACCGTCGGCTGCTCGTCAGTGAATTCTTCGGGTGCAGGCACAAACATACTGACTATGCTTGGTGCTGACAGCAGGCTGGATTTGGTGGCACCTGGGTAAGCAGCAAAGGGACAACCAGTGAATACAGATGAGCTTCAAGGGGCCAAGAAAGGCCTGGTTCTCCTCTTAGAAACCCTCCAAAGATCACATTCCCAGGAATGCAACTTGGACATCCCAATTGTACTGCAGAAAGCCCTCAATCATGAAATGAAGTCAAGAAAGATTGTGATTTGTTTCTACTTGGTTGAAGTGAAGAGCTAGACTTCTCTCTCTTTGCTTCTTGACTTTGAAAGAAATCAGAAAGAGCTCAGGTGTGCCAGCAGGGTCCAAAGACAAAGATGAAAGACAAAGGGGGAAATCTATTCAAGGGTGCCCTTAAAAGAGCTACAATTCTTATTTGTAGGCATAAATGCAAACTGCCCATATGATACTGCATTTCTAAAATCACAAATGCATATCAACATTACAGTTTTGCTAATATGGGAAAGTGGTAAGATCCCAGAACTCCATGCACTTAAGCAATGGAAGATCTTTGAGCTAAGAAATATCAGTGTGTTTGTTTGTTTGTTTGTGACAAGGTCTTGCTCTGTCACCCAGGTTGGAGTGCAGTGGCGTGAGCATGGCTCACCGCAGCCTCAACCTCCCAGGCTGAAGCAATCCTCCCACCTCAGCCACTCAAGTGGCGGGGGCTACAGGCACACGCCACCATGCCTGGCTAATTTTTAAGCTTTTTGTAAAGACAAGGTCTCACTATGTTGCCCAGGCTGGTCTCAAGATCCTAGGCTCGAGGGATTCTCCCATCTCAGCCTCCCAAAGAGCTAGGATTACAGCTGTGAGCCACTGTGCCTCTACTCTCATTTTTCAAACTGAAGTATTTATGAATGTAATATCAAGTTTTTTTGAAGGAACCATCCAGTGACTCATTCCACGTCAGCCAATCAATACCACAGTGTTTAAAACTTTGGGGTTTGATGGCTTCAAAGAAATCTGAGGCAAGAATCTTAGCAACATGCTCCAGGGATGAGTAAATCAGTCTGGAGAGTCAGGAAGCTTTTCTCCATTAAGGAAGCCATTAGTGCAAGATAGAGTCTCAGATGAAAATGAGGCCCCCAAGAAGAATCTCAAAGTGATCATTCAGAATAATGCCATGTTCTACAAAGTAATAACTAAAACTCTAAGTTCTTCAAACAGGAAAGAAGGCAGAAAAATCCAACAGTCATTAAATAATCTTTCTCATCAAGGAATTAGTATCTTGGCGTTGGGAGGAAAAAAAAAATCTGGTATGACCTTTCCTCAAATAGGAGAAAGAAAATGATTCAGACAATGAGTTTCTAAAGGAATCAAAATATTCATAAAGCTAGCCAAGTGGGCAATGTGTTTCGATCTGAATTTTAGGAAGAAAAAATGGTGTTGAGCCTTTGAAAAGTCAAGATGCTTCTATACTACAGACTCCTTTGTCTGATCAAAGATTACACAAATATGAGAAGCAGAACATTTACAAATCCAAACTGCAAAGGAAAGTATCTGAAAATATCTTTATGTCACTTCCCAAGCTCCCAAATGGGAATCCAAATTCTACTACTATATCTATCAGCTATTTCCAAGATAACATCCTTCCCTAAGTATACATAAGTGTATCATTCACAAAGATCTTCAATTGTTTCATAAGTATGTTACTTTGAGTGGAAGCAACAGTATTACAAGCATAAATGTACACTGATTAATAACAGCAAAGGCAAGAAATAATCCAAGATAAATGAAGACACAATTGATTATTAAATAGCACGGTAAACAGCATGAAGTTGCTTCAAGAAACCAAGACACAGAAAATTTAAATTCAATACCCCGCATTTCTTGAACATTGACAGACCACATCAACCAGATGTCAAAATGCTTGTCTAGAAGTGGAAAAATTCAGCCCATACAATGTATGATGATAAGTACATAGACTTACTAGAAACTTAAGAAATTGATTTTTTAATTAAAAATCCTCTGAGTCAAGCCTTTCAGAAGATTATTGCCAATTACTGTTATATAGTAATCACAATTAAAGTCAAGAAAAGGGAGGGACTTGAAGTCATTCTGGCAGTTTCAAACTAATTATTTGCCTAATACAAATGCCAAGAAAGAGGTGTTTTTGACAATAGCATTGTGAAGTTGTTTTTCCATGTGACGGAATGTATGATGCAATATTTATGGCTGTCATCTATAAAAGCAGACACGTTCAGTTATTGGACACTGACCCCCATAGGGCAACACTGGCTGAATCAATGGATTCCTAAATATTGCTACTGAAGTAGGAACACAGAGTAACGTACTAGGAGGAGGTGGGAAATGCAAAAAGGAAGCCACAGACCTCAGCCACCTTTGTTATACTTCAGTCACAATAAGTCTGCAATGTTAAAGGCAGTTCCTATCACCTCCAAGTTGCTGCCAACATTTCTGATGCCTCCACTACTGGCTCCCCATCTGAATAGCTGAAGTGCACTCTACACTGAGCTAGCAGCAGAAACAGAAGGCTCTCAGAAACTTGAACGAAGAGGGGCCCACCTCCAGAGCCCAACTTTGAAGCTGAAGATTTTGACAAAAAGTCCCTTTGCGAGTCTTGGATACAGAAGAAATTATGAAGGTGTCTGTCTCAAAGCAGGCATGCATGGATCAATCCCCCAGCTGCACTGATGGGCTCTTCAGTTTACCATGAAAGAGACTGACTTTCCATCTTAGTGTTCTCATCACCTCATTCTACTTTTGCTGCTACTGAGTCACCAGATCATGAACAAGCACCAAAGATTTGTTCAACCACCCTTGCTTCTACTCATCAAAGCTTTTCCTAGCCTCATAGATGAGAAGAATCTCACCTCATCCAATACAGGGACTACAACTGCTATTCATTGCCAAAGAAATGTGAGCCAAAGCTGGAGATCAGTATCTCCTAATTCCTTAGGAAAATTAGAAGAGTGACATGGTCTAGAAAAATAGGTCTACTTGATTTAAAAGCCTAGTTGTGAGATGGGATCATAGTTCTTTCTGGGTATTCTGTTTTTCTGCCAATGATAGGCAAATCTGCCTTCTCAATTAAAAAAGAACAAAGGTAACAATTAACTACTTTGGTAGTTAAAATTCATGGGATTAATTTTGAAAATGAATATTCTGACCTTAGCACAGACTGGCCTTCAGCTTGATTCCGTGAGCAGCATCAAGTCAAGTGAATCTTTTCAATATATACTTCAGAGAGCTGGAAAGAAACTATTAGCCTATGACCTCAATATTCTAGAAAAAATACAGATTAGCTGGACCATGCTCAGAAGAGTAGATATGGCATGATATGGAAAACTGATATGTCTGAGAAGGAATGCTGAAGGACCTAGGAATGTCTGGTCCAGAAAAGACTGAGGGAATAAGCAATGCCCAAAAATAATAGAAGAGGCCAGGCCTGGTGGCTCATGCCTATAATCCCTGCACTTTGGGAGGCTGAGGTGGGTGGATCACCTGAGGTCAGGAGTTTGTGACTAGCCTGGCCAACAGGGTGAAACCTTATCTCTACTAAAAATACAAGAATTAGCTGGGTGTGGTGGTGCATGCCTGTAATCCCAGCTACTCAGGAGGCTGGGACAGGAGAATGACTTGAACCCAGGAGACAGAGGAGGTTGCAGTGAGCCAAGATTGCACCACTGCACTCCAGCCTGGGTGACAGAGCAAGACCCTGTCTCGAAATATATATATAAATGAAAGAGACTAGACTTGTTTTGTGTGCAAGGGTTAGAAAGTCACTATAAGGAAGAACCGTTGGCCATGTTCAAAGATGAGATGTCACGCACTCTCAGCCACCGGGGGTGTTTGGGCAAAGGTCATCCCCACTCCATGGAGCTGCTAAGAAAAAGGCTGTACCTGCTGGGTGACCAAATGATGGACATGTCCAGTCTCCTTCAGCTCTTATAGTCAGAGACTCTGTGACTCAACTAACCTCTCATCCTCAATGGTTGTCCCTCCAGGTCAGGATTTAGGCACGTTGGCACATTACACTGGCGTTTCCCAGGCTGTATCTGTTCTGTGGATAAATAGAGGGTTTCAGTCTTTGATGTGGTCATCTTAGCACCATTTAGAACATGAAGAATTTAACCAATCATCTCTTAGGGCCATTTGTTTGGTCACTGTTACTATGTATGATTAACATTTTCAGAACACATCCTAGATTTTAGGGTAGGGTTATTTGGGGCTTCACTACAAACCTGCCATTCAGTTCTATGAAATGCAACTAAAAGCCGGACAGCATCTAAAACTATCTCAGAAAGTCCAGACAAGCGCCCCATCCTGCCCCCCCAAAAAAGTTCAAATCTCATATCTCCAGATAGGAAATGAAAGGCTAATATCACAGCCATGACAGAAATGTTTTATGCAAATCAGTAAGTACATAAGTGTCATTTGGGACAATGGCCAGAAAGGTCATACTGAAAACATGTGGAACTGGTAGAAGGAAATGACAGGCATTGGGCTAAGGGATGGGGAACAGGAATAAGGGGGAGGGGGCAAAAATGGAGGCATGGTGCTTCAAAAATGTTTGTTCACATGAAAGATGAGGCAAAGCTGTAAGTCATGGCGCCATGCATGGATGGAGAAGAGGCGGGTCTCATATGCATGGGTGGAGAAGAGGCAGCTCTCAGGGCAGAGTTGGTGGTGCTGAGGTTAACTGGTCAGATCCATGTTTTAGGTTGCCTTTCTTAGTGTGCCCACATGGCCACATTTGTTCTTGTGGAGACCAGCAAGTCACTGAATCTACACGTGTAGTTTAAAGTGACATGCCACCTAACACTGTACTACACAGTCACAGACTCTCCCCTGGGCTCGGATGTAAGGAGGACTTTTTCTGGCACTAATCAAAACAAGAATATTGAGATGACACTCATAGGACTTGGTGACTCGAGAACCACTTTGGAGGATAGAAAACAGGGCCAGGAAAACTCAGGGGAAAGAAATTCAGACAGCATATAAATGGGAAATACTAAATGAGAAACCAGAGTGACATGAACAAGGTTGAAATTTGGTTGAAAAGTGAAAAATTCCGTTAAATGGGTTATTTGGCATCATGTAGATTTTCTTAGATTAAAATTTGGACTGAAAATTGAGATCAGTTTGCCTTTTATAACTACTGTGTCCATCAAACTAGGATGTCATTGTAGTTGGAATCTAAACAGGTTGGTTAGCTTAGGCTGAGCTACCTGCTGCAGAAAACAGTAGCAAGGTAAAATCATCTTCAGAGCCCTCACATCAGCATTTAATTATTGGAAACCTAATCAAACAAAAGCTGCCATTCTCAGTTCCTTACATAGTTTCATCTCCATAAAGAAGAAAGCACAGTCCTCTTTGGTGTAGGCAGAAAGACTTCATTCAAACCCAGTGAACTCCTGAGGATGGCTGTCCAGTCTTTCTCCTTCTCTCCCCTGCCTGTTGGCTCTTGGCTATTCACTGCTCACTACAACATATCACTAAAATGAAGAGAAAACACTAAACCTTTAAAATGTTAAGAACCCTTATAAAGTCCAGGAGAGTTGAAACTATCTGTTAAATGTGAGATTGGTTATGCTGTGTAGGATTTAGTTATCTAGACTAGAGCTCTCTCTCTCTCTCTCTCTCTCTCTCTCAGAATAATGAGGGCAAGTAAAATTATGTATATAAATACTATGGCTTTGAAGAAAATGAAAGTATCTCAATATTTTGCTTTTGTGGGTATTATAATTCATAGTCATCAGGAAGAATATTAAAATAATCTCATATCACGGCAGCCAGAAAGTATGAACCACGATACCAAAAGAGTCCGATCCAAGGGTAGGCCCCAGAGCATATTACCATAATAAGCCCTTACATTTTAGTGGTGCATGCATGTTGCAAGGTGTTTTCACATATGTAATCTTGTAACTCAAATGACCCATTTAATTATAGGAAAAAATAAAAAACAGAAAATGCGGGCACTTAAGAGGATTGCGACTGTACTACTAGCTTGATAAGGTAGTACATGTACAAAACGTGGTAACAAAGTTTAGAAAATACAGAGTGATCATGTTTAGAATAGACATGTCATGGCAGTCAATTCTTACTTTAAAATTGAGGTTAGATGCAGTTCCATCTTATGAGCATGGGGGTGTGCGGCTGCAACCTGGTGACCCTGCTGGCTAAAACACAGAACTCATATTCCCAAACCTACTGGCAGATCATGATGTCACTAAGCTGACAATTGTCATCACTATTGTCATTACTATAAATATTCCCTTATTTAGGGGGTACTTTGTAGTTTATACAACAGAGAATATTGATAATCTGCTGTGTGTTTTCTTTTTTATTTGCATCATGAAACCATAGTTCCATTCCCTCCTCCCCAGATCAATAACTAATATGTGGAATCTGGGTCTTAAGAGAGAACAAGAGTTGGGCCAGCCTCAACGGAAGAGCGTGTCACTCTAGAACACTTGGGAAGTTTAAATAGACTTACTAATTACCTTAGGTGGTTTTGAAAAAATTATCTGAACCAAAGAACATGAGAGAAAATCTATTCTTTAACAAGGGAGCAGAGTGGACACAGAGAAAGTAGCATTCGCTAATCCGAGAGGTAGAACGAGAAGAAAAAGCTTGACCCACCAGTGTCCCAGTTGCTGATGTTATGGGGGGCGCTAGACTGATGCTCCAGCTGCCGCTTCATTAACTGGCTCATTGTCAGAACTCCCAGGGATCCCCTTTTCATCTGCCTATACTGAGCTAGATGGAGGAAATTAGGAGACGATTATAATAATAAATTTCCACAGCAAACAAAGGCTCCACACATCCATATAGAATTTTAATTGACCCTTCATTCGTTATTCATAATTTTTGGTAAATTGTATGCTTCCATTCAAATGAAAAACTAAGGCACTCTGCTGTTCCGGACACCTTTCTTCACACAGTGAAGATGGTAACACTGCCCATTAGCACTGATTTGTCGCCTGTAAATATTTATCTCAGTTACAACTGAATGAAATATGATTATCTTCATCCACTTTTTAAATTATATACTCTGCCATGTTCTAAAAAGGATTTAAGACAAATAACAAATTTAAACATATGGCTTAACTTTCTTTAAAGGAGCTTGTACATATATTATTTCCATCTTCCTCACAGCCCTATGAGGTCCTTGTGTATGTGTGCGTGTGTGCGTGATGTGTGTGTGTGCATGTATATTTTAGGGTAGGATGACACATATCAACCCCAATTTTTAGAGAGAGAAATTGAAGCAAATGAAATTATATGACTTGGAACCAGTCAGCAACTGAGGTGGTCCTAAAACCAAAACATATCAACTCCAAAGTCAATGTTGTTTTCAATTTCCATGTGAGCCTCTGCCTACTGTTTGAAAAATGTGAATCAAACAACATTCCATGAGTATATTCTAGTACACATCTTTGTTTTTAAAAAGTGGTAACATTTTTATCCTGTAAGTTAAGCATTGAAACATATCCCATTAGTGAAATGTCAAGTTATTAGCATTGCCAAACCAGAAAACAATGAAAAACACTTTTGCCAGTAGATTGCTGAGTTGGAAAGCAGCCTCCTCTGGTCCTATTCCCAGCAGTCCCGCCAATCCCTACCAACCAGCCCAGTGAGAGAGGCAGAGCATCATGGATGCAACTTTTCTACATGACCCCAAATACCTTGTATATCTGACAACTTGTGGTTATCCTCTGTGCTATAAGAACAATTTCAGAAACTGAAGCTATCAACTACTCACCCTAGAAAAGGATGGTAGAGACCGGGATGACTGCATGGCCCCTGGAAACTCTTCAATGTTATACACAGGTTTCACAATCATGGCACCAAGGTGGCAACTTGGTGTGATGTGAAATCAATTATAACATTATTTTTAATGTAACTAGCATGCTGTTTGATTAATGGTGGTCACAACATGTTTAGCTACAAAATAACCAGCTGATAAACTGATCAAAAGGGAAAGATGTAATGGGAATTCTTGTGTCTTAAAGTCAATATTAACCGAATTCACGGAAATGACCATTCAACCTAATACTAAACATCTCTGGTTTTTGTCGCTGATTGGTAAAACTTACAATGTTATGACTCACTTGAAAAGCACAGCTTTAAGTAAAATTCAAAAGCAGAATTCTTTTCAAAGATGTAACAAATTTAAAAATTAGCAGCATCTAGTAAGACTCAAAGAAAAATTTAAAACCTCTAATGATTGAATAATTTCTTCAATTCTCAGGTGTTTTTAAAGACAGCAGAATTCCCTGAGAATAAAATCCCTTAATGTTTAGCTCAGTGTATAAGGTACCAAGCATGATGCCTCCAAGAACACACCACCAAGAGCTATAGAATGCATGCTTTTAATGGCAAGGAGGAGAAAAGGTGGAAATCTAATGAAGTGCTAAGCTAAATCCAAAGTCTAGATCAATGATGACTTTGGGATCATGAAATATTTGTAAATTCATTTTATGGTATATTTAACTAGCATTTGAGTCCTACTGAGCTAATAATCCTATTTCAAATTATACACTAATTCACTATCTTATTCCTTCTGTTTTGTTTGTTTGTTTGTTTTTGAGACAGGGTGCACAGGCTGGAGTGGAGTGGCACGATCACAGCTCACTGCAGCCTCCATCTCCCATGCTCGAGCGATCCTCCCACTTTATCCTCCCCAGTAGCTGGGTCTACAGGTGTGCGCCACCACGACTGGCTAATTTTTAATTTTTTTTTAGAGACCAGGGCCTCACTATGTTACCTAGGCTGGTCTCAAATTCCTGGGCTCAAGTGATCCTCCTGCCTCAGCTTCCCAAGTGCTGGGATTACAGGCGTGAGCCACTGCACCCAGCCCACTATCTTTTATTAAAGATAACTCATACAAATTAGGAGAAGATACACTTTCGTGATTTTAGTATGTGGACATAAAATTAGCATTTTATCATGTGATCAAACAGATTTTTGTAATAGAAGAAGAATAATTAGATTCAGAACTGGCCATTCTTCTTTGCTACCAAAAGGGCAAATAACTGCCATTTGGAAACTATTTCTTAGAATTTCCATAATACTTATTATGACTGAATTTGAATTATTTAAAAGAAGTGTGGTATACTAAAAATGAACATGGGTTCATAAGTCTAAAGGGCCTAGCATCAATTCCTGACTCTATCACTTAGTAGGTATTTGACTTTAGGCAAGTCATTTAGCTTCTCTGGACCTCAATTACCTAATCTCTAAAATGGGGGGGCCAACAACATCTATCATGCATATGCTGATGCCAGAACTGGATCAGATAACAATGTGTGTGAGCCACTTGGCACAGTGCCTAGCACATGATAGATGTTAAGTAGATAGTAGCTATAATTACTATTATGACTGCAAACTCCTGGAGAACAAGTGGGGTTTTATTTATTCACTTTTGACCTCCAGTGCCAAGCACAGTGTCTGGCATTCAGCAGACACTTAATAAATAGTTGCTGAATGAATGAATGCATGAATGAATGAACAATGAAGATGATGATGTTCCAAACTACCAGTCCAATATTTAAGATCTTTATCTGTTTTTTTCAGGATCATCAAAAGATGGTCAAATGAAAATTATTAAATAGCTTTTCAGGCAATGTCCACATGGAACACAACATTTATCAGCACATATGACAAAGGTTTATAGAAGTTGCACCTCTGTTCGTATCTCTGATTCTTGGTAAGAATGTTTCATGCTAAGGTCTCATAATTAACCCCACTGAGACAGATAGACACCCTTACAGAACTTTCAGTGGAACTCAAGCTCTCATGGACAAAATCTAGGACCCAGTGACAGAAGCCAGTTTCAAAATACTTGCCTTCTACAGGTCCTGTAAAATGTCATGCCATTTCTACTCTCCAATCCAAAAGAGCTAAATTCAGTCATGACTTTGGGAATATGATATATCACACATTTATTTTACGATAACCTAGATCACAATGAGGGAGGCGACTCAAATTAAATAAGTGTTCCATGTAAAATTCTGCCATAGACAATGCTTTTCATGTGCCTCAGAACCAGTTTTATGTTCAGGTTATACAATTTTTATTTTATTGAATAATGGAATTCAGTGATCATTCCTTAACAAATTAGGGTATTTGGCCAGTCAGCAACCATAGTGATTTATCAAACACTAGCGATATGGATGAAAGTGGGCCATCCTACACCTCAGGGTCTCTGAGAACATACAACATACTGTCACCAAGGAAGCTGATGCACCATTAAAATATATATACAATACAAAGATTGGAAAAATTGAAAACAAGGCAGCAGACAGTGTTCCAAAATAAAAGTACAGCTGAAATAATCAGCAGAGGAAATCTTACTTGATATTGAGGAATGGCTACTTGTTTCCGGCACACCTGCTTCTAACGTAGGGGCAGATGAAGATTCTCGTGGCATTTCCAAAGTTGAAAGTCCTTTAGTAGAAGGATCTACAAACAGAAATATTATTTAAAACTCAGTACACTGATTAAAGGTAAGTTCAAGAACCTTTTCTATATATTTTCCCTTTTGCCTACTACAACCATTCAAATCTTTATACATTTTCCACGCCTAATAATTACTTTCATGGAATTACATACACACTGATTACAATGTTCCAGGGAGAGCTGATTCTGTGTGACATTCTGCACCTATGGATCTGCCTTGTGGAGATTAATGACAGCAAAATTACAGAGCTAAAGTTCAGCTGCTCACAATGCACATCCCCAAACAAATTCCTTAACTTTTCTGTACTGAATTTCTTTTCATCTACGACCTAAATATGCTTACTAGTTCATCCCTATCTCCTGTCTAGCTACTCCACCTTTATCTGACAATTTCCTACTCATCATTTGCATCTCAATTTATATAGAAAAATTCCTCCTTTAGGGAGGCTTCCACAACTTCTCTCCACAAAAACATACAAACAAAAATGCTGGGTCAGGTGCGCTTTTGATGTAATCACAGAGCACCTTGTCTTTAACCTTCTCCAGACTTACCACACTATAATCTAATTGTCTGTTTCCTTGCCCATAACCTTCGCTAACCCTTAAGTGATTTAGGAGCATGGACTGTACTCAACCCAAAATAAATATGCATGGTTAATTCAGATTTTGTATTTTATGCATTGAGCAAGAAACAGACTGTCATTGGTTCTCCTATTTGACAAATGTTGAATTTAAAGTGACATTTTTCTGCATATAATATTGTCTTATTCACCTATCAGTAATGGGAAACACTCTGTCCCACATTATTCTAGTTAATCATAAATTATTTTTCAAAACCTGCTGAAAAGTTGACTGGCTTCTTTCCAAACCTGCTTGCCATCTTAGGCAGCACCATGAAGTGAATATACTGAGCATCTTGCTAGCCTGGAGTTACCACCATGGGCTTCCATGACTACGCTGTACTGGAATTCAGGGATGTCAATCCCAAACGGCTTCAAGTTCTTAAGCTTAATAGTGTTTCTGTCTCATCCTTGTCATGGTGCCAGTTGTTTTTTCTTGCCAGAGAGCAAACCTCATACATTCATACAAAAATACAATGTAAGGAAACAAATACCATTCTATTATTGGATGATCATTAAACTTGCTAAACTATAGAACAGATCCTAGGTGAGGGTCTGGGAGAAAAGCTTCTGAGCACTGACTTCAACGCATCTATTTTTGATTCTCAGAGGTCTTTCTGAGTAGGTCTGGTCGCCAAATTAATAACCTCTTGATAACAAAAAAGGCATAATTCTTGTAAAGTTTCCCAAACCCTCTTAATAAAGCATAAAATAACGACTAACGTTAAATTACTTTAGCCATTAAGATAGTAAAGATCAGGTATGACTTTTCTCTTAGGAATCCTCCCCAAACCACTAATCAAAAACATGCATGACTGTTTCTCTCACCCTTACTGGCCTGCATTCTATACAGGCTACAACTGACGCCTAATAATCTCACCAATAATGCTAGTGAAAAGCTTAAAGCTAATTTTCAAGGACTCTCTGAAAGATTATTAAGACTTTTAGAGTTTTGGCATGCCTATTTGTGTGTGTGTGTATATGTGTGTGTGTAAGATGGAGTCTTACTCTATTGCCCAGTCTGGAGTGCAGTGGCATGAACTCAGCTCACTGCAACCTCCGCCTCCTAGGTTCAAGTGATTTTCCTGCCTCAGCCTTCTTAGTAGCTGGGATGATAGGCACCCACCACCATGCCCAGCTAATTTTTGTATTTTTAGTAGAGACAGGGTTTCACCATGTTGACCAAACTGGTCTCGAACTCCTGACCTCAGGTGATCCACCCACCTTGGCCTCCCAAAGTCCTCGGATTACAGGCATGAGCTACCATGCCTGGCCTTGGCATGCCTATTAAAATCCTTGGTGTATCTTTAATTTTAAAGAAACGTCTTACTATAACAAGGTCAGTAATAATCATTAGTGTACTAAGATTCTGTCAGCGAGGCAATCTTTCCTCAGCCCTCCATCATTTTATGAAACTTTTACTTGTATAAATTTAAGATAAATATCTGAATAGAGCTATCCACTCGGCTTAAAATATTTGTATTCAATTTTTTATAGTGATGGGCAGAAAATGTCAGGCTATCCTTTCATTCCTTCATCAGACATTTGCCAGCTCTCTTTTAGTCACTTGCAATACAATCAGTGAACAAACCAAACAAAATATTTGCCTTCAGGAGCTTTTATTTTGGTGGGGAGAGACAGATAATAATTAATATGCATAAAAGTGAATAAATTGTTGTATGTTGGAAGATCAATTCCCTGTAGGAGAGAAACAGAGAAGAGAAAGAGAGACATCAAGATGCCAGGTAAGGACTGGAGTGTGGGGCATAGCCCAGGGCAGGCCTCACAGAGAACCTCGTGTTGGGTCAAAGAATTAAAAGAATGGAGAGAATGAGCCAGACAGATATCTGGCAGTTCCAGGTTGAGGGAGCAATCAGTGGAAAGGCCCAAAGGTAAGGAATACAGACCTCACAAGCGGTCACTGTGACTAAGTAGCATTGTGGTGAGAATAGTGCGAATGCAGTTGAGAGCCAGTGAGGACTAGGACCACGTAGGGCTTTGCAGGAATTTAAAGAACTTGAGCTTTTGCTGTGAACGAAATAGGGAGTCACTGGAAGGCTTCAAACAGGAGAATGGTGTAATCTCCTATTTTAAAGGATCACTCAGGCTGTTGTGTTGAGAGAGCATGAAGGTAATAGGAGTATAAAGTGGGAGACCAGTCAGGAGGGTGTAGCAGTTCATCAAGGTCAGAGACGTCAGTGGCTCAGGCCAGGGTGGAAACAGTGGAAGTAAGAAGAAGGTGCCATATTCTGGATGTGTTTTGAAGTTAGATTAAGGTTGCCAGATTAAATAGAGGATGCTCAGTTAGATGTTAATTTCAGAAAAACAACAGGTAATATTTTAGTATGAGTAAAAAAAAAAGTCCCATGCAATATTTGAGAGATGTGGCCCCAATTCTTCATATCTCCCTGAATCCATCCTTTCACCATGTGACTTTAAAGGTCCACCACTAAAGAGGAAGAGTATATTTCCCCTCTTGACTTTGGTTCAGCCATGTGATTTGCTTTGGCTGACAGAATGGTTGCAAGAATAACATGGCCAGAGGCTTGGAAAGTGCCTCTGCAACTGGGCTTGTTCTTTTGTGACTCTGCCATCACCATTAGAATATTTCCAGGCTTCAAGGTCAGCAGGCATGAGAAGCAGAGCCTTGCCATCCAAGCCTTGGCCAATCCCCAGATGAGTCATAGACTCTCAAACTAAATAAATATTTACTGTTGTATGCTGCTGAGGTGTTTGTTACACAGCATTATTCCAGCAATAGGTCACTGATGGTTGTCTTAGCATAGAGACAATATGTAAAGGCTAAAACCAGACGAGACCATCGAGAGAGTGAGTTCATAGAGAAAAGACTAGGATCAAGGACAGAGACCACAAGTCATTCTGTCATTAGGGAGATAGAGAGGAACCAAAGAGAATGATGGGGTGACCAACAGTGTCAAAGATTGCAGATATGTCAGCATCAGACCTCATGGCTGACTGCTGACAGATTTAGCAGTGAAGGACACTGGTGACCTTGACAACTGCTGTTTGGGTGAAATAGTGGGAATGAAAGTTTCATAGGAATGATTTTTTTTTTAAGAGACAGGGTATCACCATGTTGTCCAGGCTGGAGTGCTGTGGCTATTCACAAGTGCAATCATAGCACACTACAGCCTCCAACTCCTGGGCTCAAGAGATCCTCCTGCCTCAGCCCCCCAAGTAGCTGTGACGACAGGTGTGTGCCACCATGCCTGGCTTATGAACAGCTTTTAGAACTAATAGAATGGAAGAAAATTGGTGATAGTATAGAGTTGTCTCTTCCAAACTCTATACTAATACATTAAAAATGATACCAAAATTAAATGATATCAAAATTTAAAATGATACCAGTCAACATTATGTGTTTTTGTTTTCTTTTAATTTTAATTCATTAGCATGTTTTAGTATAGAGTTTGGAAGAGACAATTCTAATAGAATTTGGAAGAGACAACTCTATACTATCTCTTCCAAAATGTTTTGCTACAAGGAAAGAAGTAAAATGGGATAACAGTTGAGAGAACATGCATCAAGTGCTTTTGTTTGTTTAAGAAAAAGAAATAAGATTGTTTGTAGGCTCAAGTCAAGAGTCCTTTAGAGGAAAAAAAAAATACTAAGGGAGGATACAGAGGGGAGAAATTTAGGGTCCAATATTCTTGAGTAAGCTAGAGAGATAGAATCTTGTCCACATGTGGAAAGGCTGGGTGTAGACAGGAATACAGACAGTTAACCTGTAGCCCCAGCCAGGAAGTCCAGGTGTGTAGGTGCAGAGGCTGGAAGGTGGGCAGATAAGGTGGTAGGAGGCTGTGGAAAGTCCTTTTAATTATGTCAGTTGGAAGACTTATTGAAAGTTCAGGGAGAAAAGTAGCTATAAAATAGTCATTTAAGAGACTGGAAACGTGAATGGACCAGGAAAATACATTATGATTGCCAGGTTGAAGGACCCAGTCGAGGTTCATGCCATTAATTTAAAATGATACCAGTCAACATTGTGTGTTTTTGTTTTTGTTTTTTTAAATTTTATTTTGTGCATGTGTAGTTGTACTTCATACAATTTCATTTGCAAAATCAGGCAGTGGGGCAGATTTGGCCCATGTGCTATTGCTGGCCAGTCCTGGAGCTATGCTTTCACTAGTCATGTTAAGGAATTCAAGCATGTTTCTTAATTTTCTTTTAACTTCTTGAACAATGCATTATGTGTTTTCACCCAGTCACATTCACCTGATAGGTGCAGGTACCGGTAGAGGGAGAGTTGGTTTTAACACGGGTTGTGTTTAGCCAAGCAAATCTCAAAAGGGAAAGGCCCGAGAGGGTGCAGGCAGGGAGGAATTACATTGATAGCCTTGAGTGTAAGTTGAGTAAGGAGAAAAGACGTGACGTAGGGGAGGGACAGCAAAAAATACTTGGATCAATACATGATTATCCAGGGAGAGAAGAAATGGTAATCAGAGAATGAGAGATGTGAAAGTAAGATCATGAAGAGGTTGCAGTTATTGGCAAATAATAAGGTCTGCGATGTGAACATGGGTTGGAGCAGCTGAGCTAAGGTGGAGGATAAAAAAAAACAATCGCTGGAGAAGATGCATTCAAGGAAACCAAGTGTCAGGAGTGTCATCTACACTAATATTAAAATCCACAGGAATTACAGCAGGAATAATTTTGGAAAGAGTAAGAAGGGCCACGAATCAAATTTGTCAACAAGTGAGGAAGAGCCAGGGTTCATGATGGCACAGCAATGCAAGTAGTGGGTACTGTGGTCTGAGGGTATGCAGCTCAGAGCGAAGGTTTCTAGAGACAAGAAGGGAAGGGTCTGGAAGGGGCAGTGTGGAATAAGGAAGATGCTGCCCCCGGCCAAGTCCAGTGACATGGGCTGTAGGGAAAGCAATGCCCTTGGGGAGAGCTGGGTTTCCATTAGACTCAGAAGGCAAGAGAAATAGAGGAGAGAGAACACGTGTGAGGAATTTTGCTCATAAAGGGCCATGAATTTCCTAGGACACAGGGGAAGGGTTTCAGGAGCCAGGGTAACGAGGGAGAAAGCTTCAGAACAGAAGGTATGCAAGGCCTTGTGGAGCTCTGAGTGAGGGATATGAAGGATGACCCAGTACTCTAGGGACTGACATAAACAGAGTGAGGTGCACAGTAAGATGAGTCCTGGACTCCTGGCAGTTAGCAAGGGTAAGGCTGTGCATTTGGGATGGTTTGGAGGGGCAAGTGTCTGGGTCTCCCTTACTACTGATGATGAAGGCAGGAAAGTCTGGGGATGCCTGGGTCATGCTCTGAGCACACAGAACTCCTCCCCATGCCCAGCAAGGAGGGGCAGAAGAGATCAGATCAGAGTTAGTGAGAGGCAAAGCCCTATGGAGACATAAAATTATGATGACAGTATAATATATATATGTTATATAATAATATATATTATGCCATTTTAAAGACGTGTTATAATTATCATGTATTTTTCCCTTGTTCTGTTAACAAATGTATGAACACAAAACCACTTTCCTCCCTGGTAGTCTGGGGAACAATCAAACATAAGGGTGAATAAAGAAGGCAACACAGTTGCACACACAAACCTGCACGCTAGAACCTACATGCAACCTACACATCACAGAGACTCACCCTGTGGACCTCAGCTTCGTATGCACCTGCCCTATAGACCTCTATCATTTCTAGGTCAGTGCCGTCCTCCTTCCATATGCAGCCATTTTCCTGGCCCCAAACAATAAAAAGGTGTCCCAGTTTTCCTGAAAGCCTTCTTAACTTCTTAAACTTTGTTGTTATGAACAAGGACCCTTTTTTCCCTGCCTGGCTGGAGCATGACCCTTTCTGAATACGCTAATGTTCATTCAACAGAGTTTTACAGCACGTTTTTGAGATAGACAGCTCTGTCCTATGGGCTAGACGACAGCTAGAAACCTCTGGAAATGCCTGAGGCAAATAAAAAAGCCAGGTGCATCCCCTCAGAAGTTGCTTTTGTGTAGAATAGCAGGAAAACGTGACTAGAATCAGGCACTGCTTCTGTCTGGCCATGTGACCTGGTGCATCACCTCCTCTAAGCCTCGGTATCTTCCTGTATAACATGAGGGGCTAAGCTAGAGGTCTTTAAGACCTTCACCAGTTTTTAACCTTCCACAGTCTATATATCTACTAAAATAATCATCCCTAGCCAATTCCATTTTTCCTAAAGTCCCATTAACTTTTTTTTTAAGACGGAGTCTCACTCTGTCACCAGGCTGGAGTGCAGTGGCGTGATCTCACCTCACTGCAACCCCAGGTTCAAGCAATTCTCCTGCCTCAGCCTCCTGAGTAGCTGCAACGATAGGTGTGTGCCACCACACCCAGCTAATTTTTGTGTTCTTAGTAGAGAGGGGGTTTCACCATGTTGGCCAGGATGGTCTCGATCTCTTGACCTTGTGATCTGCCTGCCTTGGCCCCCCAAAGTGTTGGGATTGCAGGCATGAACCACCATACCCAGCCCCATTAACTTATTTTAAAAGATCTGAACTAAGAAATGAAGATGGGTTCTGATCAGTGTCACAGTAACATTACAGAAGACTGTGTTATAGGATGAGATGGATCATGGGCTTGCCATTTCTTTCAAGTTATCTTTCTTAGAAACAATGCCTCCAAGCAAACATAAGAAACGGCCCTGATGCAGGAAATCCATGGGCAGTGACAACTTCGTCACCAAGTGATGACTGTGGGTTAGGGTCTAGGCTGTAACTGGTATTTTTTGGTTTCTGATATTTGGTTAGTATCTACAATCAGCTGTATGCCCTGTAAATGATTGTAGAGTCAATTCTTAATCATTCCAAGCACTGTTTGCTTTAGTTTAGCCCTTCACATTGGTTCCTTCTTTGGACTATATCATAGCTCACTAGTATAGAGTAGAGAAAAAAAGAAAGCAAAGAGTTCAAGTTAATGACTTTTGCTGTTTGAGGAAGGCTAAGATGATACCTGGATTATCCCGATACGAATTAACCAGTGCATCTCATTGCCAAGGGTGGTCAAGAATTGACTGCAGAGTTTAAAACAACAAAAACAGAAACATTTATGGAGCCAGTAGAACCACATCTGCATCCAACATTGTCCACTAAACCGGAAGGATTCAGAGTGATTGCGAAGCCATTATAATGTCACACCCTGACGTTATAAAAGTTTGAGTCTGATGCATATTCAGTGCTGGTACCCTACCAAACAAGATGCACAAACTTAAAGTTAAGGCTGGGAGAAAGAAGAGAGGCGAGCTTACCTGGATCTTTCTGTTCTCCCAGTTTGTCTAGAATGTTGAAGGAGATGTCGAGGTACTCTCTCTGGATAGCACTGACAGCAATCTTCCTCTGCTTCCTCTGCCTGGGAACAATCTGAATCTTAAATTCGGATTCCTCAGCTCCATCCTCTTCCACCTTCCTTTCAGGATTCTGTTCTGTATCAGATTCTGCACTGGTATCAGGCTTCTCACTTTCTGTGGGGTTCTCCGCATCTTCGGGGACTTTGAGGAGGACAGTTTTTGCCCCTGAACTTGGCATCAGCTCCCCAGGCTTCTCCCCTTCGGTGCCCGGGTCAGGGTGATCATCCAGCGACATTGCAGGGAGAGCAAACGACTTCTGAAGGAGGTCTCGTTTTTGCTTCAGCGTTAGTGGGCTACCGCAGGAGAACTCCGGCAGCTCCTCTGGCTTTGAGGATCCTTCGGCGTCCATAGGGTCTTCCAGAGTGATGAGGGCAGGGTCCGTGTTCCCTGCTGACTGATTATTTCCTGAGTCCTTAGAAGAAAAGTCTTTGGAACAATCCTCCACACTTACTTGCACAAGTGGAGTTGTGCTCAGGCTGAGGACAGAGGGATGGCTGGGTATGGCAGGACAGGAGGCAGCATTTTTAGCAGAGGAGCCGTCATTGCCTTGGTTCATCATCTCCTCTTCTTCATCACTCTCGACTATTCTGAGAGGGGGAAGAGGCTCAAATACAAGAGAGTCGCTGTCGGAGGTTGAGAGTATAGAGTGTTTTTCAGGCCCTGATGTTGAATCTGAGGACAGATCTATCAGATCTAAATCCTCTTTAGGAGCAGGCTTTACTGGCGAGTCAACTTTCACCTCAAATGTCTCCATACAGTTTAACCTAACCTCGGGTATGACAGGCCTTCGAGCATCTGGAAACCCTTCCAGAGCTGGGTTCTCGGGGATTTCACTATTGTCAGGCCTCGTAGCAGAGTTCTGTCTAGAACGTCCAGGGTCGTTTGGTCTTTGTGCGACATACGCAGCTTGGGTCAGAGGCTTCTCTATGTCACACCGATCTATGCACGACTTCCTACGATGTTCGTCTAATGTAAACAAAAGCGAGTCTGCATTCCCTATATCAAGAGATTTTTGTTTGAAAGAGCGCAGCTTTTTTTTCGGAATGCTTTCTTCTCTCACACAGTGGAGAAGGCTGTCTTGTAATGCACCCGTCTCTCTATATTCAGCCAGTTCTATTTCACCTGATCAAAACAGAAAAAGCTAGTACTATTTTACTTGGAGATTTCACCATTTTTTCCCCTCATCCTTGGGCATACAATTGGCATAAATCATCATCACAATCCCAGCTCCACCAGGAGGGAAAACGAATTTTCTGGCCAAGTTTTTGGAAGGTTCGTTCTAATTTCAAAAACTGGAAAATTTAGGAATGAAAGACACCAAAATGGCAGTTTAAGATCTGATTTCCAAAATCGGACTTCGGGATAATTCCTCAGCTCTGTTCATTTGTGCATAGGAGAGGGGATCATTTTTTGGCTGAGGCAGATCTAGGAAACTGTATTCAAATCGTGTGGAAGAGAAGCAAACATTTTGCAACAAATCAAATCAAGCAATGGCCCTCAAAGACGATCATGACATTAATGATGTATCTGTCGATTCACGTATATATATAACTGTGTATATATATATACTGTTTGTGCATACATATATATAAATCAACGGTATTAAAATGTGTAGTAACATAATAAAATTAAGATTTCACCCCAAACAAACGGTAGAGTACAACATTTCTGCATAAAATTACTAAGAGAAAAAATTCATACTTCTCTGAACATTCATCTCAACCGGCTGATATTTCACCATTTTGCTGCCGCCTATTCTTTTCAATCTTGCAAAAAAAGTTTGAGACTCTTTATTGCAGGGTCCAGTAGGTGTATCATGAATATCAGATTCATCAAAAACACTATCTTCTTCTAATTGGGGAGAGAAAGTCAAAATTACACTTAAGAGGTTATTCTCTCTTAGGCTGTGTCTACACAAGCATTTCAATGAAAGCATTATGGAACAAGGTCTGGGGTAGTTTCTGCACCAGCCCAAGTCTAGCTATGGGTTGGTATTTCATCCAGGCATCAAATTATCTATCTATTGGACAGAGGAAGCTGTTACAAGATTGCCCGTCACTTTTCACATGACAATTGGCAGCATTTTTAAAGACAGGCTTCTTGGGAGTCCAACAGTGCCTTTTTGGGAAACTTTTCCAGTGCGCTTAACACCAGATGACACATAGATGTCAGCTGCTTTTTCCGGGAGCCTGTGACACTGCTTGGACTTGCCTGTGTTGCGTGGATTTTCAGGCTGATTTGGCGAAAGGAAATTAAACAAAATGAGTGGATCTTGGCCTTTCCAAAAAAGAAAAAAAAAAATCTGCCTTTCTGGGATTTGGTAACTGGCATAGACACAGCCTAACAGTACATGCACCTTATATGGTGTGAATGCAAAATACTGTACTCTACATTTGATAATGAGACACGCAACACACAGAAAAAGCTTAGAAAAGCCACTTGTCATCTCAAAAGCTCCACGAATGATTATGGACTGAAAGAGTAAACAAAGGAAAAAGAAAACAGAAAATAACATTTCCTCCTATTAAAGTAAGACTCTTCTCTGAGGAGTTTACCACGTGTAACTATTACAGATCTCATGAATCCCAGAAAGAATCTTTGACGCTTACGATCCTTAATCTTACATAAACATATCGGTCACTTCGAATGCCTATTGAACTTGTTTCTACGTCCTCCCTTCTATACCCATGTGGCCATTTTTAAATGCAAGATAAACCCCAAAATATGTTAATGAGGAAAGAATTGATATGTTGCAACCCACAAAGTTTACTTAACCAATTTTCTTCTTTCATTCTTTTGAAAGGCGAAAGCCACGTACAAAGCAGCAACAGAAAAGGTTACTAAAATGCATTTAATAGCACCATAAATGGAGTTAACCTATTATTCAAGTTGAATATCACTGAACTAATAATGTTTGGCCTGTATGTACATCTACGTATATGACAGATGAGGCTCAGGTGTGATTATGATTATTCAAGGTTTTTTTTTAGCATAAGGGCATTACATGCATCAAGTTTTAAGGACTCGTCCTGTTCTAATGCACAAAATTCTACAAGTAAATGAAACTTGAAGCAGTAAATTTTAGGTGAAATGACCATACTAAACTTTTTAATTAAATAAAAATAAATGTTAACAATCAAAATGAATTTGTTTTTAAACCCAGTGAACATCCACAAAGATGGGAACGCCTATCAAATTCCCATGTTTCTGGGAAAATGCAACACAATAATCTGTTTTACTTCTCTATTTCCTTTTTGGAAAAATATTCTTTGAAAAATGCAGTTTTTCCAACCAATAGTTACGTGATTTGCATTACATAACTTTGAAGTGATTTTCCAAACGCATTGAACAATCAATAGTGAAAGACCACAAGATGGCGCCTCCCATCCAGAAAGGTTCATCAGGGTTTGGCCCAAACACTAAGCCCACACTGAAAACATCCATAGCTTAACAGATCTCCCCAATTTCCCAGAGACCAAACCCTAAACTGGTAGACAAAATATTCTTCAGGAAGGATCTGAATGGTACCAGAACTTAAAGAACCTAGTTCTCGAGTTCCATCTGTAGCCAAACTAGATTTCTGGAACATTCAGCAATAATAAACAGTGGAACACCAGCTACAATGTACACTTTTGAGACATCTCCAGAGCAGTCCTACCAAAAGAGACTCTACTAACCTCACAAAGGGTCATTGGACACTTGGTTTTCTCCAAAGACTAGATTAAATGATGTCAATTTAAAATCTAGTCAGCCATGATTTCCACTAAAAACTGAAAATATACACCCTGGTCCTTTATGTCGCACCTGAAAACAGGCTGCAATTTTACTCTAGCTAAAGTTGCATTCTACTGCTTCCTTTTAGAAAAAGGTAGCAATAGAAAAAAGTGTTTATAGTGGAGATAACTTACACCTATGCAGCAAAAATGTTTCATTTCCCTTGCTTTGAATCACTTTGTATTGCATTAAAAGGCTAGGAAAAAGCACTTCAGCAAACTTAGACTCCATTGAAACTGTATGAGCACAAAGGTCAGGGGCAAACTAGAGACCTATGAAGAATGGCTCCACTGTGTGCCAACCAAGACTTACTTTATAGCCCAAAATCGAGACGCTTCTAATACGTAAGAAAAGGCTTATGAAGGTTCCTGAATCAAACAGCAGAAAATATTTTACAAAATATTATTTCTTACGATATAGGTTTTAGAAGCATATCAATTATTCCTCTCGAATGCTCAATTTTAAAGTTAAAGCAGCAACATTCATGGGAGGCTGGAAAATTAAGAAAGCGATTTTCTTTTTACTTCAGAATGATATCTGGGAACACTCCTGTATCTAATAAGAAAACATTGTCCAGAAATCTATTATGTATTGAAGCTAGGTTTGGGATGCAATTTAGATATGTACCTTTTTCTTTTTCGCTGTATCTGCTTATGTTACTGTTGTCACTGTACAAAGGTCCTGCCGTGGCATGGGGCTTGCAGCTATGATACTGCGCATTGAGTGTATTGACTGTTATGTGAATCAGATGCAGCAGGATCTTGCTGATATCACAGTCTCGGTATGGATACTGCCCAATGAAATGAGGGAGAAAAAGATAAATGGTTATTTTAAAGGGTAAGTTTTTCCACCTGATCTTGCCAGATACTGTTTGCAGTATCTCTTGGGGATAAATATATATATATGAGAGAGAGAGAGAGAGAGAGTGAGAGAGAGAGAGAGAAGTAGAAAGAGATTCTGCTCATGGCCTTATTTATTTGTTTAGTTAGAGACAGGGTCTCATTCTGTCGCCCAGGTTGGAGTGCAGTGGTGTGATCATAGCTCACTGCAACCTCAACCTACCAGGCTCAGGTGATCCTCCCACCTCAGCCTCCCAAGTAGGTGGGACCAGGCATGTGCAATGCTTGGCTAATTTTTTGCTGAGACAGGATTTCACCATGTTGCTGAGGCTGGGCTCGAACTCCTGTACTCAGGCAACCCACCCACCTCGGCCTCCCGTAAGTGCTGGGATTACAGGAGTGAGCCACCACGCCCTCCTCCATGGCCTTATTTTTACAAGGGACTATATTCCTTTCCTCCTTCACCAAACCACTGACAGCAAGGCATGCCAGTTCATAGTTACAGTTCTTTTCAAGAAAATTATCTGGCATAAACATTTAGCGGGTGAATACAATTTCAGATATCTTCCTTGTTTTCTGAAATAATAATTAATACTTAGATAAAATATGAGACTGAGTATAAACACTATAAACAGAGGTTCTTGATCAATAGCCTACCATTTATCATTCTTTGTTTTAAACATTTTTAGAGCATGTATCGACAGGGCCTCCCGTTTCTATTTTCATTTCAATAGCTCTTTGGTTCTTAACAGTGATTGCATATCCTGATCTTCCTTCCAAAGGTCAAACTTTTATTCTACAAAATTTTCAACTAAAGACTCAGGTGTTCTCCTTATGCTGCATGCTCTCTAAGAGAACCACTGCATCTAAAACAGCAGTGACCACCCAGCTCACCTTGTAAAGGATGACAAGCAAGGCCTTCAACCACATCTGCCGGATGTGAGGCTTTAGTGACCAGAGGGAGCAACGAGGTGGCTGTTGGAAATAATGCCGGAGTTGAGGACAAGAGCAGTATTTGAGCACCTGAACCACTAAGGGGAGAAGGTGTTTTCCCAAGTTAATGTTATAGTCCATAACCTGAAATAGAAAAAATATTAACAACTGATGGAAAGCTACAAAGAACACTCAGAAGTCAAAAGGAAAAATGTGAGCCATCCCAGTGGTTAAAATTTTTAACAGGCAAAATATTTAACAGGCACCCCACAAAATATTAAAAGTAATGGCTAGTACGCAAGAAGGAGGAAAAGTCCAACCTCACAAAAAATTTTTGAAACTTGTAAATGAAAATAGTTTTAATCTAATTAATTATTTATTTCAGTACCTATTGAAAATAAAATTTTATCCATTCAACTATTAACCAGAGTTAAACTAGACAATGAAGAAACCTAATATTGGTAACCACCTGCAGAAATGGGAATTCATGGACAACCGGCAATACTTGGTTCAATCTTTGAACCAAGTATTATACCAACCAAACTTGGTACAATCTTTCAGGAGAACAATTTAGCAATATGCATTCAGGGATAAGAAAAAGCACATGCCAGGTGCAATGACTCATGCCTGCAATCCCAGCACTTTGGGAGGCTGAGGCAGACAGATTGCTTGAGCCCAAGAGTATGAGACCAGCTCAGGCAACATGGCGAAACCCTGTCTCTACCAAAAATACAGTAAGTTAATTCGGTGTGGTAGCACACACCTATACTCCTAGCTACTCGGGAGGCTGAACTGGGAGGATCCTCTGAGCCTGGGATGTCGAGGCTGCAGTGAGCCATGATTATAACACTGCACGCCAGCCTGGGCTACCAGAGTGAGACCCTGTCTCAAAAAAAAAAAAAAAAAAAAAGGAAAAAAGAGAAAGAAAGAAAAAGCCCATACCTCCAATACAACCATTAAATATATCCCAAAGAAATAATCAGACAAGTGTTCCAAAATGTATGTTAAAGAAATTCAACATGGCTTTGTTTATAGTCACCCCAAACTGAAATCAACCTCCATATTCAATAATATGGGATTAGACAAATAAAATACTGTTTGTATAACTACAGAATACTATGTAAGCATTACACAGAATATGACACAAATTTATTTACATGATATAAACTTCATAAAAAATTTTAGGTTTAAAAAGGTTGCACCAAAATTTCAGAAATCACCACTAAAGAACTTAACCACGTAAGCAGACACCACCTGTTTGCCAAAAACTCATTGAAACAAAAAAATTTTAAAAAGGTGGCATATATATCAGTATGTATAATATGAACCTATTATTGTAAAAATATGTGGACATACGTATTTGAGTATGAAATTTATGTATGTATATAAATGGAGGGAGCAATATATGCCAAAATATTAGGAAGTTATTTTTGACACAGGTTTTCTGGAGTTATATAAACCCCATATAAAAATTTAATTTTTAATGTTTAGCTTATATATACATATATATATATATTTTGAGATGGAGTCTCACTCTGTCACCCAGGCTGGAGTTTAGTGGTGCAATCTTGGCTCACTGCAACCTCTGCCTCCCAGGTTCCAGCGATTCTCCTGCCTCAGCCTCCCCAGTAGCTGGGACTACAGGCGCACATCACCACGCCTGGCTAATTTTTGTATTTTTTAGTACAGATAGGGTTTCACCATATTGGCCAGGCTGGTTTTGAACTCCTGACTGCATGATCTGCCCATCTCGGCCTCCCAAAGTGCTGGGATTATAGGCATGAGCCACCATGCCTGGCCTCGATTTTAGCTTTTATTTCTAAAGTAAATATGCATAATGTGGATTTAGAGGGTGGGGAGAAGAGGGAGGGAGGGTTTGGTATCTGAAACAGTGACAGCTGAGAAAAAGCGGTGATCCATCCAGTTATCAGCATCAGCACAGGATGACTACATGCACATTGCTCTCACACTGCTTATCTTTGTTCATTACATTACAATCTATTTGAGCTAACTGACAATAACAGCTATCATCTATTGAGTTCCTACCATGAGACAGGCATGAATCAAGGTGCTTTGCAATAGGTTTTCTCTAATCTATCAAAAAAGGAAATCTGTGTTACCAATAAGCAAGCAAGCAGAGAGTGCCTAAGCCCTAGCAGCTAATAACAGAGGCGGAGCTGAAATTCATATCCGCATCTCTCTAGCCCCAAGTCCTGTATTTTTACAGATTGGTGCAGCTGTACTGGAGAGTGAGATTTGTAGCACTGACCAAATTAGGCATACATTTACCCTACGACCCAGCAATTCTTCTGGATGCATCTCCGTAAGGAATTCTCACATTGGCTGATAAGGTGCGTACACATAGATGCCTATTACTGAACTGTTTGGGGTAGTGAGGCATTGGGAGCAATATGAGTCCATCACTAGGGGAATGGATGAGTAAAGTATGGTGTCTGTCCACCATGGCATGCAATACAACAGTTAGAAGTAGCAGACACACATGGAAAAGCCAGTGATGATGGTGTGGCAAAAAGATAAGTTGTATGATTAATTCAGCTCTCTCCACCTGAAACTAAAAAAGGAAAAGGTTTTTTTTAAAACACACACACATACACACACACACACACACACAAAACCACAGAAACACAAACAAAAAAGGCCAGGTGCGGTGGCTCATGCCTGTAATCCCAGCACTTTGGGAGGCCGAGGTGGGCAGATCATTTGTGGCCAGGAGTTCAAGACCAGCCTGACCAACACGGGGAAACCTCGTCTCTATTAAAAATACAAAAAAATAAGCCGGACGCGGTGGCAGGTGCCTGTAGTCCCAGCTACTTGGGAGGCTGAGGCAGGAGAATGGTGTGAACCCAGGAGGCGGAGCTTGCAGTGAGCCGAGACTGCGCCACTGCACTCCAATCTGGCAACAGAGCGAGACTCCGTCTCAAAAACATAAATAAATAAATAAATAAATAAATAAATAAATAAATAAATAAAACCACACCCACAAAAAATAATCCTATACTCTCTTATTGTTTAATGGATACAGAGTTTCAGTTTAGGATGATAAAAACGTCTGAGGATGGACAGTGGTGATGGTTACACAACATAAAAGTACTCAACGCCACTGAACTATACACTTAAAACCGTTAAAATGGCAAATTGTAGGTATATTTTACAAAACAAAAAAATCTCCCACACTCCCTTGATGATACCAGGCTACCAATTCTTTTTTTCTTTCTTTTTTTTTTTTTTTTGTTACTGTGAAAGAAAATGTTTAATAAAATGGCAATTTTAATAGATAAATGTAAATTTGAGTGTGTAAAACCAAATGGAAAGTAGCTGAAACACACAGAGAAAACAAGCCTTTCCATAGCTCCAACTTCAGCTGTTTTACACTAAACAAAATATTGGAACATGTGAATATTAGAAACTCCTTTTAACTGGAAAGATTTCTTCAGTAAGACACAATTGAAATTAATATAAACTAAAATTATAATTTTTAATATAGAATTAACCAAATTTAAGTATTTTTAGTTAGCAATTGAAAAAAAAAATGAGCACAGTGATCTAGAAACCAAATATACTGGCTGGGCGCGGTGGCTCACACCTGTAATCCCAGCACTTTGGGAGGCCGAGGCAGGCGGATCACGAGGTCAGGAGATTGAGACCATCCTGACTAACACAGTGAAACCCGTCTCTACTAAAAATACAAAAAAATAGCCGGGCGTGGTGGCGGGCGCCTGTAGTCCCACCTACTTGGGAGGCTGAGCCAGAAGAATGGCGTGAACCCAGGAAGCAGAGCTTGCAGTGAGCCAAGATCACGCCACTGCACTCCAGCCTGGGCGACAGAGCAAGACTCGGTCTCAAAAAAAAAAAAAAAGAAAAGAAAAGAAACCAAATATACTAAAATGATTATGTAACTATCATATCAAGGTACAGACATTCTTCATAAGCTACAAGGTTAGCATATCTCTCTCTCTCTCACACACACACACACACACACACAGTCTCTCTCTCTCATTCTCTCTCACTATTTCTCAGTCAGACTACCAATTCTTACTAATCTTCACATTCCCCTCCACATACTCCTGCATAACACCGAGCAATTTGTACAAACCTTTATGCTGAACCAGTGTTGGCTACATAGTACGTAATGCCTTGCTTCTACTAAAAGTATAAGGGTGTGACTCCCGAAAGCTGTTATTACACTCACTTGGGCAATTCCTGCAATGAATGCATTAAAGCAAGTTGACAGGCGCATTTTTTGAGGTGCAATCATGAAGCAACCTTCCTGCTGGTCATAGCCGAGTAAGACGTACAGGTGTCGCTTGACCGTGTTGAAGGCCTTTGCACTGCTGATGTCTGACTCGGCGCTGCTCTCGTCCTTGGCCATGAACTTCATGAGCACTGTGATCAGCTGGTGAACTGTCTGGTGGTCGATCCCAGCATCTTCTGGGAGCAGGTCCTTGATGGTGTTGTCATTCTCGGGAGACTGTTGTCCTGTCAGTAGAAGAAAGGCTGGGAGTGGGTGACTCGTTCACAAGTGAAGTGACACTAAAATCTCCCTTATATATTGAAAAAGCACCCTTGTTTCTGCTTCTATAAAACTTTCTGCTCCAGACAGAATTTAAGAAACTTAAAGGCACAATATGGCCTTGTAGGCAGAGCCCTAGTCCGGGGGTGAAAGTTACTGTATTCGTCAATAACCAAGTAATCTGGGAGAATTAAGGGAATGGCAATAAAAATAGGGTGCTATGAAGCAATATTATCCTGAAACAGCAAGACAAATGCCTAAATACATTTTGCATTTAGCAAATTTTTTAACACGTTGGCAAAGTTTTATCCTCAGTGATAAAGGAAGTTTCCCTTCCAGCTTTGTAAAATAAGCATGTAAGAATAACCACAAAACACTATAGTCTAAAATCTACTGAGGGCAAAACCACTGGGCTCTTCTGTTTAAATTATTATCTCAATTCAGTTATGTTCATGAATCAGCTAGTGCAAAAAAAAAAAAATCTTTTCCAAACCCTGAGATATTAGCAGTAGGTTCTCTTTAAATGAAATAGTCAAAATTATAAATAGCAAATTATAAGCCCTGTTGTATGTCATGAGAAACATACAAGGAAGGGAGAGGACACAAACAGAAAGAGAGCGAAGCATGAACTTTTAAAAACAGAAAAACACCACATGAAGGTGAGCGGAAAGTTCACATGGAAAGAAAAAATACCTTAGCCCTTGGCTTCCTCTTAACCTAGTAAATAACGGCATCTTAGCAGCTCCCTGACATTGACTTTCTCTGTTATTTTTCAAAGTCAGAAATTACCCTGTCTCCTTTTTTTCTTCTGCCCCTTCTTATCAGGTTTGGTTTAGGACTTTGGGAGAAGGAAGACTGATATTTGCTCTTCTATATTTATGGTTTGGGGATTATTCAAAATACTCTTTCCTTTTTTTTTTTTTTTTTTTTTTTACAGCAACATTAGAATATCTAAATTGAAAATAAAAGTTTTGTCTGGTGGGTTCGATCAGCACACCGGCATTCTCATCTCTCATCCTGCAAGGAAACGTTCTACTAAACGATGACAAGCTTTGGTTACAAACCATTATAAACCAAGCCTTGGTTACATCCATTATAATTATGGTGTAAAGGATGCAACAAAGAGTTAGGTAGTAACTTATACCTATTAACTCCTCAGTTAATTTGGCAAAGTCTCAGCCTTCCAGGACACAGCCAAGAGAAGCGAGGCATCAGAAATGTTTCTGGGAATTGCAGAAATTTGCTGTCTCAAGCCCAAATACTTTTTCTCTGGGATAGTAGCATGAAGGTCAAATTCAGAATTTACCAGTTTAGACCTGCACATAAAGTAACAAGCTTGGTTGTCGAGTTTCCCAGAGAATCAGATGAATGTTGGTCTGTTCAAAAGTGAACTGCTGAGAAGGGATAGTTGACAGTAAGTGAAGAGGCAGCAGAGGCAGCTTAGTGTAAGAGCCTCTAATACAGAGAAAACCATCTGACACACGTCAGCATGATTCCAGGACACTCACACTTTTCTGTCTCATAGAATCTGTGCATGAAGGAATGAATATGTATGATGCACTTTAGAGAAACTTTTTATCAAAAATTATTCAAATAAAACCTAAGGATTTGTTTATTACAGTGTTTCACATGCAGGGTGATCAATAAATTGTTAATATAATTACTTATAAGGCATGCATCAGGAAAAAAATCAATGTATGTGGAACACCCTATTTCAATGAGAGGCTGGAAATGTAAAGCATCACAGCATGTGGTTAAATTAAATGTTTGTAATATAGGATTTGACCAAATACAATACCTACCCTTGTAAGGCAAAATAGAAAAAGTTTACAGGGCTATTTTTTCAGCATTGAAAAATAGTTTACTGAGGCTGGGCATCGTGGCTCACACCTGTAATCCCAGCAGTTTGGGAGGCCAAGGTGGGAGAATCACTTGAGCCCAGGAGTTTGAGACCAGCCTAGGAAACATGACAAGACCCGGTCTCTACAAAAAATACAAAAATTAGCTGGACATGGTGGTGCACACCTGTAGTCCCAGCTACTCGGGAGGCTGAGGCAGGAGGATCACCTGAGCTTGGGAAGTTGAAGCTGCAGTGAGCTGTGATCATGCCACTCTACTCCAGCCTGGGCAACAAAGAAAGACCTTCTCTCAAAAAAAAAAAAAAAAAAAAAAAAAGAAAAAAGAACAAGAAAAGAAAAACATTTACTCTTGATTTGTTTTTCCACTAGAGTATTACTTTACAACTAGAAGGACATTATTGCTTTGGACATGTTTGGGCCAAGAATATGACAGGACTCCCTGCAGGGTTCAATGTTATTGTAGCAGCAAGTAATGGCTGTTACAATATAGCTTCAGTCTTCAATTCCCTTTAGCTCTGGGGTACAAAGTTGAAGAGAACATGTATCACTCAGTCCTGCTCAGCCACCTCATGTCCACAATGGCTCAACAACAAAGTCCCAAAGTTAGAAACTGGAACCAGAGAGTGTTTGAGAGGAAGTTGCTCCTTTGTTTTATAGTACTGAGAATCTAGGAACCTCAATACAGAAGAAAGGGAGCTTCCAGCAAGGCCCAACTGGGACCCTGCTCCTGTTTCCTTCCATCCCAATTCAAGTCTAGAAAATAGACCATCAGACTTCAGCTTAAACATTTCAGAACTCTTCTTCTCATTACAAGTGGGCATGTTTCTAAACAATGTGTAACCCTGAGTTTTCCCATCACATCAGATTTTCCTGATGACTGTCATTTCATACATGCCCATCTCACTGTAGATCATTTTCACGGATCTTAAGTTTGCTGCTTTCCCTGAATAGCAAGAATTGAGTGATCTTTAACAAATGTACTGAAAAAAGAACATTTATGTAAACTTTTGCATAAAAAATTTTTAATCTCTTTTTATTCTAATAATTTACCCCTCCAGTGTGGGCTTTGCAAGTCTATACTTTGTTTATTGCCTCTCTTTGAAATAGAGTAAGCTTGTGACTGGTGCACTCTTCATAAAGACAAGTTACCTTAATCAAATCCCTAAGAAAAATGAGCTGTGGATAAGCTGAAATGTTCTCTATTGATAAAGACAATATTAATATTTTAACCTAGAAAAGGTACGAAATTTCCATTTTAAAACTAAATGCCTACAAGTATTTTCTCTAAGGAAAACAAAACGCTTAATAGTTTTGAATTCTAGTCTGTGAAATTTCTATATCTGTCCTAACCATAAAGATTTAACATGTTAAAAGGTCTAATTTTATATTTTCTATAAAGAGAAAATATAATTATATTTATAATTATAATTATGGAGGCAGAGCTATACCTACCATACCTTTAATGTGGAGTGAGTCCATTACAATCTGTCCACAGAGGTGTATAACTGATTGAAACTCCAAAGTGTAATACAACATTATTTATTCAGATGATTTGAAACCAGGCAGGATCAGGATCTGCTTTTCCAGACTTATCTCCTATTATTTCACCCGAAATGGTCAACATTCTTACAAGCTGGGCTACTCGTGGATCTCAGAATGGAGCCAATGTTTTTCCCTCTTTGCACCTTTGCTCATGGTGCTCTCTTCACCTTGCAAAGTGGTTCTCTACCCTCCCCCAACGATTTTGTGCTATAAACAGGTCCCCAAAAGCCATTCTTATTAGATATACCCAATATTCCTCTCAGCAATTCGATGTGATCCCTAAATTCTTTAAATTTCTAAGGACAAGAAAGGAGGGAGGACAGAAGAGAAAAAGAAGAACGGAGGAAAATTTCCTTTAGCATTTTCCTAACTCCCATGTGGCCAATAACAATTTTGCAAGGCAGAACATTTTGTCTATTCAATTGCCTTAATACTCCAATAAGAACATAGGCTTCTTGAAGGCAAATGACATTATTTTATCCATTTTTATATCCCTCACAGAATAGGGGCCAAAGTCTGACATATAGTAGATACCTATTATACATAAATGTCTGTCAAAGTGCACTAAATTCAAATAAATATGTCAGAGCTTACATTCTGTATAAGAGAAAAATTGATAGAGTCCCAAAACAGCAGGAATATGGGAACGTTTCTCTATGTGAATTGACTCACTGACCCCTCTGCCAAACCAACAAGTGACAATTAGGTAGAGGAAGAAAGGATCCTTCCATGAGCTTACTCTGCACTTGGTCCAGGGCAGCCAATGAGTAAGCACTATAAACGAGGTTCCATTCCATAGGCAGCTCTCACTACACTGCCTCGCTCGTCTCCCTGCCTCCTTACCTCAGTGTTCGGTTATGTGTGCACACATCCACAGCAGGGCTGGAAAGCCGGGGCAGTGGCTAACTTCACATCCTCCTATGCTCCCCATCCCTGCCTTTTCTCCTTCCTATTCCATGTTGTATCATCATACGTTTACGTCTCATCCACCAGTCAAGCCTGGCTGAAAAGCCACCTGTCCACAAGACCTTCCCTGATGTCTCCAGCTGGTAGAAAGCTCCCTCCCTTTGCATTTGACATGACTCATCCTGCGTACTGTCACTTTCACTCAAGATGAGAGTTTACTGATGTTCATACTTAATATTCCTTACTTGGCCATAAGTAAGTTAAGAGTATAAAAATTTCCAAAGCATCTTTGTATTTCCTAGTCAAGCAGGTGTAAAATAAATACTTGTTGAACAAGCATTTGTGGCACACACCTGTAATCCAAGCTACTTGGGAGGCTGTGGTGAGAGGATTCCTTGAGCCCAGAAGCTTGAGACCAGCCTGAGCAACACAGCAAGACCCCAACTCAAAAAAAGTATTTGTAATGTTTGTTGAACAAAAATTGTCATTTCCCAAAAATATAACTTCAAACAAGAGTATTCCTATAAAAACAACTGTACTCTGACTTACTGGATCTTAATGGTCAATAGGCATTTTGCAAGTTAGTGAAGAAGTGAATTGTAAACCATCTGTAGAAAGAAAGAGCCCAAAGAAAAGTTATTTGGAATTCTAGGCTGGGACACTAAGAAGACAGGAAAGGTCAATGCAAGAGTGCTTTATTGGTCCTAACTAGTACTGGGCACCTTCTCTTATGGATACAAATGCAGGCCAAGAGATCTCTAGGTTTCTCTGCAGGCTGAAGCAGAACTTAGAGTATGCAAGTCCCACAAGAAACGGGGATAGCTCTGGACCAATCTGGGGTCCTAACTGGCAAAGTCCTTTGGTCTGGACACTCATGGCCTTAAGCCACTCTGTAGCAAGCCTGAAAGCCCAGGCCAACTCCATAACCAGACTGGTGTCCTCATGTCCCACAGGGCAGAAATACTCTAAGACCAGTTCATCGAGAGGTGGTTGTGGCAGAAAGCAAGCAAGCCAAGTCCCTTGGATGCCAGCTTCCATTCTGATCCTAACTAGTCAGTCATACATGACCTTAAGCAATCACCGAAGCAGAATCACTTAATCCCTCACTACATCAGTTTTCCTGTAAGTAAAGAGATACTATACATACAGGAAGGATTATCATTATTACATACCTATTTTTGTTTAATTATGCACTCCAGGCAATGAGGAACACGATATAATTAAGCACCCTATGTTCACATGGGACTGATACCATTAGTTCAGTATTGTGCTTATATAGCATAACAACTGCTGCATTCTATTCAATTAATCTTCATCGGTGTTCTAAATACATGAAGACAAAATTTCCTGGTTCTTACAGCACCAGTGAAAGTACTCCCTATGTCCAAGCATACAAATTGTAGATTAGCAGTTAAAAATATTGTGTATCCCATCAATTAGGATGAAATGAAGCTGCTGAATTCCTACTGGCAGTTACTTGCCTTGTTACAGAGCTCAGGACCTCTGGGCTTGAGACCCAGATCTGTCACTAATAAGCTTGTTCTTTTGTGAGAATCTCAGTTTCTTCCTCTACAAAATGAGACTGTTAACACATTGCTAATGTTTCAGCTATAAGATTCTATGAATTTTATTTAGATGCACAAAGACTTTGATTTGAAAAGACATAGAGGAACGTGACTCTCTACAAACCTTGCAGAGTATACCTTCTATAGAAAACAGAATTTTCTATTCCATTTTCTGTGGGTACCATGTAAAGGTTAAGATCAGAGAATCATAAATTGTAAATCCACTGCCAAAAAGTTCAACCTAAACAGCAATTAAATTTAAATCTTGTTGTATAAAGGGGCATCTGCTTTATTTCAAGTCTAATTAACAAGAGGTCTGCAAAGAGGAGCTCATTACTTGGACCAAACGAAAGTATGTTCATTAAGTAGCAAGTTCTTCAGTTTCCATTTAATTACTGTCTTAAACCATTCTCCACAATCTTATGATAAATCTGGTATGTCCTTGCTTCCAAGTTAGAAACAGTCAGGGTCCAGTAAATAATAATGCAAATATGGAACACTACAGTAGTTTGAAATTGCCTTATAAGCTGAGCCAGCTATTTCCATATCTAAGCAAGTTTTGCTTATGCTGGTGTCATGTAAATTACCTTTCCTGAAGTTTTAGCTTCACATTTAATTTAAACAATGCTGTTATCTGCCTCTTTTCCATCTGGCCACTTTTGGTGGAATAATTAGATGCCTGAAGGCTTTTTTTAACTGCAAGAAACACATGTACATGTTTTCCCACAGTGATATGAGGGGACTTCTCGGGCTGGATTGTTTAAATGGATAATTATTATGAAAGACTAGCTTCTCAGCTAAGCTTTAAGAGGCAAGCTAGAGTAAAATAAAGATAATTTATGAAACTGCCTAAGAACAATCTCAAAAATGCCTCACTGAAGGGAAACTGCATGGATTTCATATTTCTAATGAAGCTTTGAATCAGAAGTTCTTATTTCTATTCTTTAAAACGAAAAAAATCACAGCACAGTAGTGTACATGAGCGATGTGTAAGGCAAGATAGAGGGACTCTACCAAATGTTTGCTATTCCTTTTTTCTCATCAATTGTAAAAGAGAAAAGACTTTGGCCACCATCTGCTGTCTGCATAGATGATCTCTGGGATTTTCTCTCTCCCCTCCCACTCCGGACTCCCTCTCTTTCAAACATCCTTTTTATAACGCATAACGCACGTGATCTTTAAAGTCTCCTTACTTGAAATTTTCCTTCTGAGAGTGTCTGCACCATTCTGAAAAGTTTATCATAAAACTAGTAGTTTTAGATGAAAACTCAAATGTTCTATAGCATGACACATAGTTGGTAGTTACTAGATTTGTTTTTTACTAATAAGTAGGTATTCAGAACCTTCACAGTCTTCCCAGTGAGTCACGGCACCATTTGCGTGGAGCCTCCTTGCCAATACCCCTTCAACTCTTAGGCTACTTCATGATAAATTGTAATATATCACAGAACATCAAATGATCGTTAAAGTGTATCATGCTATGGTCCTCCAAACAGAGGAAATTCTCCTTTCTCTGAGAAACAGAAATGCATGTAGAGTTGCAAAGAATCAGGAATGGCTAAGGGGATGAGCGGATGACAGTGGTTCAAATGTTTAACCTTTTAAAATGTAAATGAAATGTATGGTTTTCCTATAGCAGATATATATGAACAAAATATTTCTATGTGTAAAGACACATACAAATATCAATACTACGGATAGCTCTAGTCATACTGGCTCTCTGGGGAAAGGTGCAGACTCAGGTGATATGATGCTTCTTACTGGACCAAAAGTTAATGGAATCAAAAGTCATCTGTTAATATCAAAATGGAAAGAATTGCCATATCAGGGGCTCAAACACTTGAACATCTGAGGTAAGACCCTTTTGAGCTTGCAAATCCTAAGTATATCACCCTGGTCCAGTTAGAGACACCGCATTCTCTATCTTGTCCACCTGTGATAGACACTTGTACATGGCCCTTCAATGTCAGAAGTACCCACCTGGCGTCTGTTCGGGTGTCCCACCGAGAGCTGGAGCAGACTGCTCATGCCTGGTCAACCTCATAGCTTAAAAATCAACAACAACTCTATTGAAATAAGCATTACAGACAACTGGAGCCTAGAAAATATACTCAGTGCTAACTGTATTGGATAGTAGGGGCAGGTTTCGTTTTTCTATTTGTAATTAACATCACAAAAAAGTTGTTTATGTAACAAAAGTTTTGCAGTTTTTATCTGAATCATAAGAACATCCTTCAATGTTACTTCATCTTCAAAATGGTCATGTGAATTAATGAACAAGAAACGACAATAAATAAACTTTACATTCCAAACTGATCAGTTAGGATATAAATAGAGCTGGAAAACTCATATAAAATTAGTTATTTATTTAATTTGGGTATTGGTTTCTAGGATTTAAACAGTTTCACCTGGGGCCTAGCACTACCATTGGTTATTCTTAAATGATCACCTGTGATTATCTTTGCTCCCTGAAAAACTGGGTTATTGATTACTTAAAGAACTTTCATTCATATTTAACTCTCCCAAAGTTTAAAAGAACACATTGCCATAGCTTGTCATAAAATAGAGAAAATGTAATGAACAAAATCAAATCATATTTATGATTTAAAATGGTTATGTTATATAAGGCTGTCTTCTAATAAATGCCAATGAAAAACAAACCTTTCAAATTCTGACAGGGTAAGAAATAGGTTTTGGGTCATTATTTTATTTACTTCACAGTGATTATTTAAAGATTAAATCATTTAATAAATTTTACAAGTTAGTAATATATTTAAACATATTCATTCGTATGGTGATTTAGTAATGAATTTTTAATTATTTGTCCTTCATGAGTCATTACTAATCGTTAGAGTTTATCTAGTCATTTGGTAATTTAAGGCAAATTTTATTCTCTTTAAAACTATAATATAAAGAAAGACCTTTTATAGAACAAGTATATATGGTCTTTTTAAAAATATTGGCAATGAAGCTTATTTTTATTTATAAATTATCTGTTGAAGACGAGCAGAAATTCAATTTCTCAGCCTGATTTCTCTATTTCAAAAGCAACCATTATTATTGGTTTGTCTTGGGGGGCTTGTGTGGCTGCTTCTATCAGACATGAAAAAAAAATACATTCCAAATTTCAACTCTCCCTCCTTAGCTGCCATACGTCTTATTACCTAAGTCGTATTCAGACAGCTCTTAGGATACAAGGCTGGTGGTGCAAACTTTGGTGTTCTAGGACTTAGGAGCAAATGTTTCTTCTAAGTTGCATGCCAAGCATCAATGCATTTGCTGCCTTTTACATTTCAAAAACATCTACTGTTAGATCAGGGCTTTGCTACCCCAGCAAACTAGCAGAAGCAACCCTAGGCATTTATACCCCTGGTGATTCTCTAGGGAATCTGAAAGCCAAACTTATTGAACAAACTCAGTTTACTGAACGTGCTATACTCTCTGTGAACATTTAACAAGACAGGTCAGCCTCAGAAAGACATTAAACAGATTTAATGGAAGGATGAAAGAAGATACTCAACGAATTTTGGAGGTCAGGGTCTCAGGGAGGGAGAGTGCCCTCTTGGATTCCACGGGCCCTTTCACACTGTCCCTCAGGGAACGTACACTCTTCTGGCGGTTTCTTGCAAAGCGAGCTCTCTTGATCTTCCATAAGGCTGCATCGCTGAGGTTAGCAACGTTGGTCCTCACAGCAGTGATGGCTTTGCAAAAGGAATTAAAGAGACTATCACTCTCCTTTACATAGGGCTATGTAATCCACCTAGTCTAAAACAATCCATCTGTATAGAGTTTCAATATTAAAATACATCTTTCATGGATATACATCTCCCTCTCTGATGAGTCCTACATAAAAAAATGACTATTGCCTATCATGATTTTTTTTTCTGCTTAGACCACAAGATTAAATTATCTAATTTTGTTATCATTGGATAGTTGAGTGACGAAAGTCTTTTCTCCACCTATTCAGAGCTGTAGGTAACTGATTAATAGCAAGAGGCCAGGTGTGGTAGCTCATGGCTGTAATCCCAGCACTTTGGGAGGCCATGGTGGGAGTATCCCTTCAGGCCAGGAGTCTGAGGCCAGCATGGGCAATATAGCAAGACCCCCATCTGTACAAAATAAGAAAAATTAGCCAGATATAGCGGCTCACCCCTGTAGTCCTAGCTACTTGGGAAGATTAGCTGGGAGGATTGCTTGAGCCCAGGGGTTGGAGGCTGTAGTGAGCTATGATGACACCACTACACATCAGTCTGGGCAACAGATTCAATGCAATTCCCATCAAAGTACTATCATCATTCTTCACAGAGCTAGAAAAACAATTCTAAAATTCATATGGAACCAAAAAAGAGCCCACATAGCCAAAGCAAGACTAAGCAAAAAGAACTAATCTGGAGGAATCACATTACTGGAGTTCAAACTATACTACAAGTCTATAGTTACCCAAACAGCATGGTACTGGTATTAAAATAGGCTTGTAGACCAAAGGAATGGAACAGAGAACCCAGAAACAAAGCTAAATACTTACAGCCAACTCATCTTCAACAAAGCAAATAAAAACATATAGTGGGGAGAGGGCACCCTATTCAACAAATGGTGCTGGGATAATTGGCAAGCCACATCTAGAAGAATGAAACTGGGTACTCATATCTCACCTTATACAAAAACCAACTCAAGATAGATCAAAGGCTTAAATCTAAGATCTGAAACCATAAAAATTCTAGAAGACAACATCAGAAAAACTCTTTTAGATGTTGGCTTATGCAAAGAGTTCATGACCAAGAACTCAAAAGCAAATGCAACAAAACCAAAAATAAACAGACGGGACCTAATTAAACTAAAAAGCTTCTGCACAGCAAATGAAATAATCCACAGAGTAAACAGACAACCCACCGAAAAGGGAAAAATATTCTCAAACTATGCATCCAACAAAGGACTAATATCCACAATCTATAAGGAACTCAAACAAATCAGCAAAAAATAATGATAATAATAATAACAATCCCATCAAAAAGTAGACAAAGGACATGAATAGACAATTCTCAAAAGAAGATATACAAATGACCAACAAACATATGAAAAAATGCTCAACATCACTAATTATCAGGGAAATGCAAATTAAAACCACAATGAGATACCACCTTACTCCTGCAAGAATGCCATAATTTAAAAATCCAAAAATAATAGATGTTGGTGGGGATGTGGTAGAAAGGGAACACTTTTACACTGTTGGTAGGAATGGTAATTGGTACAATCACTATGGAAAATGGTATGGAGATTCCTTAAAGAACTAAAAGTAGATCTACCATTTGATCCAGCAATCCCACTACTGGGTATCTACCCAGAGGGAAGGAAGTCATTATAGGAAAAAGGTATTTGCACATGCATGTTTATAGCAGCACAGTTTTCAATTGCAAAAATATGGAACCAGCCTAAATGCCCATTAACCAACAAGTGGATAAAGGAAATGTGATAGATATATATCGTGAATACTACTTGGCCATTTAAAAGAATGAAATAATGGCATTCACAGCAATCTGGATGGAGTTGGAGACCATTATTTTAAGTGAAGTAATGCAGAAGTGGAAAACCAAATATCATATGTTCTCACTTATAAGTGGGAGCTAAGCTATGAGGATGCAAAGGCATAAGAATGACAGAATGGAATCTGGGGACTTTGGGGGGAAGGGTGGGAGGGGGGTGAGGGATAAAAGACTACACATTGGGTACAATGTACAATGCTCAGGTGACAGGTACACCAAAATCTCAGAAATTGCCACTAAAGAACTTATTCATGTAACCAAAAACCACCTATGTCCCCAAAACTATTGAAATTTAGAAAGCATGCAAGAGTGTGTTTGCAAGGTGCAAATATGCTTCCTAAAATTGCTCACAAATGTTATAAACATAATGACTGAATCATATTTAGGGAACACACAGTCATAAATGGTTATCATAGGTTAAGGAAAAGAGAAGAATTCTGACTTGGGAATGCCAGGATATGCTTAAATCTATGGATTACTACAGCAGTTATTCAATAAGCATTTAATGAGCTGAGTGCATGAGGTCAAGGCATCCTCTGTAGAGGAGTTAAATGACATGCCAATGTCTTCTGTTTGTCTAGGCAAGCACAATGGAACCGTAATGGTTTACAGCAAGTTCTTCATTTTACTTACTTGTAGGAAAAGGAAATTCCTTGTTACAATCCAAATGTAGCTGGGCTTCCAAAGAAAGTGTCTCAAATCTATTGACAAAGAACTCCCAGCTCAAAGCAGGAATATCCTGCTTAAGAAAATGCAAGAGTAAAAGCTTGCTCAAAATTGTGGGTCTGTCTTTAACCACAGTATCAAACTGGAAGTCAAGACAAAGACACAGACCCTGGGAAAGAGAAGAAAAAAAAAGAAGAAGAAAGTCAGATATAAACATCTAAGTTACTTCAAAGCTGATATACTAGGCAAAGTCAATGAAACAAGGCAGCCTACTCAATTCAAACTTATAATGTAGAATGATCCCACTGGAATCTTCTTTGATTGGAAGTTTTCGTAGGAAAGAAAAATGTAGAAGAGAAATTTATCTTCATTGTAGCATATCTCTCGAATTTTGATTCAGAAATCTGAACTAAATGCATGCTATTGGTTTCCTAATGCATTAAATAATAACCACTTAATCCAAATACCCTCAAGTCAATGCATCTGGTTTTTTGTTGTTGTTGTTTATTTGTTTCTTTGTTTTTTGAGATGGAGTCTCACTCTGTCGCCAAGGCTGAAGTGCAGTGATGGGATCTCAGCTCACTGCAACCTCTGCCTCCTGAGTTCAAGCAATTCTCCTGCCTCAGCCTCCCGAGTAGCTGGGACTACAGGTGTGTACCACCATGTCCGGCTATTTTTTTGTATTTTTAGTAGAGACGAGGTTTCACTGTGTTACCCAGGATGGTCTCAATCTCCTGACCTCGTGATCTGCCCGCCTCGGCCTCCCAAAGTGCTGGGATTACAGGCGTGAGCCACCGCGCCCGGCTGCATCTGGTTTTAATGTCTGTAGCCAGTAAGAGGAGCATACTTTCAAAGCTACATTTTAGAATACACAAAAAGATGGTCTAGAAATCCACTTTCAATCCAAAATTTCATGATTCTGAAAAAAGCAAAGTCACCTGGTTTTCTTGGAATGTGAGTGGAACATAGAATGTTAATTAAAGTTGGAATGGATTGAGAACTCTTTCCTTGAGTTGACCATTCCCCCTCTTTTTAATAGAACAAGATTTAGAAATTGCAATTCATCCAAACATCCCATTCATTAATTCAGCTGTCATCTAATGAGTGCCTCCTATGTTCCAGGCCCTAAGCAAGCGGTAGGACATAGAAGTACCTGGTAAGATCAATAGAGAAGAACTATTCAGAAGTCAACTGGAGATTTTACAAAAAAAAGAATCTGCCACAGGCAGCATAACCCTTCAGTCTTTCAGATTGTGCAAGCTTGCCCTTGCTTCTTGGTCTTAAAATGCAGGAAGAAGCTTACACTGGATTGGGAGACAGAGTATGCACAAACACACATGCACACACACACACACACACACACACACACAGTTAAGTATGTGGACTGTATTATGAATCAGTGCTGAATTTCCTCTGCTGCTAACTAGCTATGTGACTCTGAAAAGGTGGCTTAACCTTTCTAAACCTCAGCATCTCTATCTGTAAAATGAGAACACACAAAAGGTTACTGTGAGGATTAAATGAGATAATGCATAACAGGACACTTTTAACACACTGCCCTGGAAACACAGTAGCTATCTGAGGAATGTTAGCTCTTGCTATCACTAGTTTAATAATAACAACAAAATAATAAATCAGATGCAACATGGAGAAACAGTAGATCAGAACTTTGGAGACTCTAGTCTTGATTCTCTCACTAAATTACTTTGTGTCCTTTGATAAGTCACATTCTCTCTCTGAGACTTGGTGTCACCACTAAAAAATAAAGGTTCCAAGTAAGATAAATATACCACTCTATCCAGGCCTCATATTTCTTGTCTCCTTGGCTTTAATTTGTGATGTTTTGTTATGGTAGCATATTTACCTTCTCATGTTTTACATTGATTGAAACTATAATTCAGGCCAGGCGCAGTGGCTCAGGCCTCTAATCTCAGCACTTTGGGAGGCCAAGGCAGACGAATCACTTGAGGCCAGGGGTTTGAGACCAGCCTGGCCAACATAGCAAAACCCTGTCTCTACTAAAAATACAAAAATTAGCCAGGTGTGGTGGCATAAGCCTGTAGTCCCAGCTATTCGGGAGGCTAAGGCATGAGAATCACTTGAACCCAGGAGGTAGAGGTTGCAGTGAGCTGAGATTATACCACTGCACTCCAGCCTGGACAAGAAAATGAGACTCTGTCTCAAAACAAAACAAAGCAAAAAACTATAATTTATTTGATTTCTCTTAGCATCTAGCCTCTAACAACAGGGGCCTCCAGCCCAGGAGCTGGCTAAGTGGTGTAAGATAAACCAAACTAGTTTTAAAATCTGCCACACACACACAAACACACACACACACATTATGCAATAGTTACATCTGTCCAAAGTAGTATCAGCATATGAACAAAGACTGAAAAGAAAGTATCAACAAATGGGTCAGGTAGTACAGCTCATGCCTATAATCCCAGCACTCTGGGAGGTCAAAGCGGGAGGATTGCTGGAGGCCAGGAGTTCAAAACCAGCCTGGGCAATATAGCAAGACCCTGTCTCTACAAAAAAAAAAAGTTAAAAATTCAGTGGATATGGTGATGCATACCTGTCATCCTAGCTACTCAGGAGGCTGAGGCAGGAGGATCACTTGAGCCCAGGAGTTTCAGGCTGCAGAGAGTTATGATCAGCCTGGGCAACAGAGTAAGACTCTGTCTCTTTAAAAAAAAGTGGTATCAACAAATAACAACAAGGGATCTTTTTGCAAGGTGTGGTTCTGGTATATTTCTTCCAGTTAAAAAAATCTCCATCATCATCATCAATATTATATGTGATACTATGGTCTGAAAATGTGTGCAAGGCCCTCACTGCCAAATTCCTATTGAAACTAAATCACAAATATGATAGTATTAGGAGGTGGGGTTTTGAGAGATGATTAGGTCATGTGGGCAGGGCCCTAATGAATGGGACTAGCGCCCTTATGAAAGAGGCCTTAGACACAGCAAAGGCCCCATCTAGGAACTAGACAGCAGGCCCTCAGCAGACAGTCTGCAAAATAAATTTCTGTTGTTTATGAACTACCCAGTTTATGGTATTGTGTTATAGCAGGTCAAACAGACTAGGACATGTGACAAATAATGCAATGATTTAGTAGTGCTGGCACAGACCACCTTCGGAGCAGGTAACACACATCACATATCACCTGCAATGCTGGCCTCTTTATGGTGTCAAGCAGGAGACCAGCTCTGGTAGCCACTGCAGGGTTGACATCCTCCACTGCCGTCAGGAAGCAGCAGAAGGCATGTGCCAGGGAGTACTTCAGCAGGTGGTTTTTGGTCACTGAGTGAATATCCAGAAATCTACAAATTACAGCCACTTTTTCCACTGCAACGTAAAAGAGAAGGCGAAATACGTAAATAAACACACACATACACGCACCACGCATACGCATTTATTTAGCCAGTCTGAGAACTGAACTCACAGAGAAAAAGTTAACTCTGGATCTCCCATATAGTTTACTTTAAACCCCAACAGGAAAGTCTAATGCCACCATCTCGAGTGTTCCATTTCATCCGTGCAGCACAGACTGTTTCTACTCAGAGCAGAACTTTTTCTTCCCACGCAGCCTTGTTCTAACTCTGGGTTGTCTTTTACATTTTTTTCATGGTCTTTCTCTTTGTTTAACTTTCAGCTATATTTCAAAATATTCCAAATGCCTCTATGCTTCTTTCTGTGGCCATTCCATAGAAGCTCTGCAGATAACAGAGAGAGGTAGGAGGTGCCCACCAATCCTGGCTCTGGGTTCGGGTCCCCCACTCTGCTCTTAGTAGGTCCTGGTATGAAATGGCAGACCAGATAGACATTTCCTGGGGCTATAGAAGCCGGGTATTTCTTCCATGCTGTAAATATACCCTTACTTCATAGATTTCTAATTATTCTGCAAATCAATGTTAAACAATTCCAGCCACTCTTAAAGCATGGCTTTATAAAAAGTTACAATAGCTAGTAAAGCAATATAGTGCAATGCAAAGTAAGATGTTTCCATATTTTGCTTAAGCTGTTGCGACAGCCTAGAATATTATTTTGTTTGTTTGTTTTGTTTTGCTTTTTTGAGAAGGAGTCCCCCACTCTGTTGCCCAGGCTGGAGTACAGTGGCACGATTTCAGCTCACTGCAACCTCTGTCTCCCGGGTTCAAGCGATTCTCATGTCTCAGTCTCCCAAGTAGCTGGGACTACAGGCAGGCACCACCATGCCCAGATAACTTTAGTATTTTTAGTAGAGACGGCGGTTTCACCATGCTGGCCAGGCTGGTCTCGAACTCCTGACCTCAAGAGATCTGCCCACCTTGGCCTCCCAAAGTGCTGGGATTACAGGCATGAGCCACCACACCTGGCCCACAATATTCTTTCTATTGACATTCTACCATCCTTAGAGAATCTCTGCTGATATTCTGTTTTGTAAAGTCTTCTCTGATCTCCTAGAGAGACCTTTCCATCCCATGAACTCCTGTAAAAGTACTACTTATTTGCATATCATTAATTTACATATAGCATTTGTATGCTCAGAATATGAGCTATCTATGAACACAATATGTGTTCATTATATGACATATTTTCTTTTGTGGTCTTGATTATATTTATGCCTTTTATAATTTGCCAACCTCTTACATGCTTATGTTTGGTCTCATCAATTAAACTGGAAGCCTCCTGAGGACAGCAATCTGCTCTTACACTTCTTTCTATTGTTCCCATAGCACCTAGCACATATCTAATTTATTCAACAAATTCACTGATTCACTTATTAAAAAAAAAAATATATATATATATATGTATACATATTAAGCACACATATGTATACCACTAAGAAAATATCTTAGGCACTTGGGAGGAGACAGAAGTAAACGGAAAGAGGAGTCACTCATAACTCTTGACTTCAAAGTTAAATTGACTAAAATAGATAAGACATGTACAACTATAACTAAAATGTAACTTTAGAAAACCTGTAAATCCCTCCAGTGTGGTATAAATAAAATGCTATGGGAGATCTCGGGATACAGAAACCACTCTCCACAGGTGGAACCTAGAAGGTGGACCTCAATGGTGGCATTTGAAGGTGGATCACGTGGAGGTGGCATTTGTGTAGGGCCTTAAGGAAAAAGAATGAAAGGTGGAGAGCCCAGAATGGCCCTTGCGTGGATGAAGGGAGGCAGGAAGCAATGGGAACACAGTAACGGTGTGTGTAGAAAAGCACAGGAAATGAGGCTGTCTGCAGTTGCAGTCAGACCATTCGAATGGCAGTTTAAGGAGTCTGAACTTTATTCTCTAGGCACTGAAAAAACTCCATTAAAATTTCTTGAGTAGAAAAGTAACATGATCTTGGCCAGGTGCAGTGGCTCATGCCTATAATCTCAGCACTTTAGGAGGTCGAGGCAGGCGGATCATCTGAGGTCAGGAGTTCAAGACCAGCCTGGCCAACATGGCGAAACCCCATCTCTACTAAAAATACAAAAATTAGCCGGGTGTGGTGGCGGGTGCCTGTAGTCCCAGCTGCTCAGGAGGCTGGGCAAGAGAATCGCTCAAACCCGGGAGGCAGAGGTTGCAGTGAGCCGAGATCATGCCAATGCATTCCAGCTTGGGCAACAGAGCAAGACTCCATCTCAAAACAAACAAACAAATAAACAAACAAACAAACAAAAAAAAAAAAAAAAAAGGAAAGAAAGAAAAGTAACTTAACCAGAGCCAAGATTCAGAAAATTAATCCTAATCCCCCACAACATGATGTGCTATCATATATATACACTAGCCCCTGAGATTCCTGTGGGCATTAAAAAGTAAGAACTTTTTGAAGTGGCCATATATTAAGGAACTGAACTAAAGGTATAATAGTTACCTCACTGATGAAACTTCCATTTCTGTGCCAAACTTTTGAGACATCAACCTACAGAACTGTTCTGAGAAGCTGCACTGTGGCATGCCAACCCTGCCTACTACCCCGAGAATAGAACTACTAGCAGATTGGGGTGACCGCGGGCCAGCAGACATGAGGCTAAGAGAACCCTTCCAGGTTCCTTCCTTACCACATTACTCTGATAACTTGCTGCTCTATTTACTAGGAAATTACATCCAAGCTGCACCAGACTTGGTCCCTGATCCCTCAGTGGCAAGGGTATACAGCAGAGATTCTCAAACCTCTTATTAAAAATCTCAATTTCTGCCCCGGCACAGTGGCTCATGTCCATAATCCCAACACTTTGGGAGGCCAAGGTGGGCAGATCACCTGAGGTCAGGAGCTCACGACCAGCCTGGTCAACATGGTGAAACCTTGTCTCTACTAAAAATTAAAAAATTAGCCTGGTGTGGTTGCATGCACCTGTAGTCCCAGCTACTTGGGAGGCTGAGGCACGAGAATCACTTGAACTCAGGAGGCAGAGGTTGCAGTGAGCCGAGATCATGCCCCCGCACTTCAGCCTGGGTGACACAGCAAGACTCTGTCTCAAAAAAAAAAAAGAAAAAAAAATCTCAATTTCTGGCATCACCCCCGCCTCCCACTGAGATTCTGATTCAGTAGCTCTAGGATGTGGCCAGATAATGTGCATTTTAACAAATATTCCCAGTAACTCTGATGCAAGTAAACTCACAGGTTGACTGCATCCAAGCCAGTGCCTGTTTGGGAGTAAACATGGGTGCAGTTAATCGTTACACTTGGGTAACAGGCATAAGCTGGGTCTGTCCGATGCAAACCCGGACAGGACCACCCTCCCTAAGGACAACTCTGCAAAATGCTGTTATTTTAGAGAGGAAGCTCAAAGCAGAACCCCCAAAGGAGACCAGCAAACGGGAGAATGCCTTTTAAAAAGAAAGGACAAGAAAGAAGGTGCCCCAAAAGATACCGTGACAAAAAAGATGTGTACCGTGTGACCCAGAATGAATTTTAAGCTAACACCGAGGTACCTGCTTCAAACCTCATCTTCCAGTCTTTGCTGTTGAAATTGCCATTTATGATTGTCCAGAAGATGTCAGCACCATGAGGAAGTGACAGGGCATGGAGGAGAAGAGGAACTGCCAGTGAAGACAGCTGAGAGAACTCGGATTTGACGACCCTCCACAGGCTAGGAAATCAAGGAGAAGCAAAGTGGTGACAGTTATCACAACCTTTCCAAAGAAAGATCCTGTCCTCTTAATTTACGGCAAGCATAGTTACTAGGCGGTGGGTAGGGGTGCTTTTGGTGAAATTACACTCATCCACAAGAGGATAATCCTCTGATAGACGTTTCCTATGCTCTGTCCTCTTAACGTGACACTAGAGAAAAACACTTCTACTTAACATTACATTTTACAACTTAAAAATCTGCATAATGTAAATTCAGTAATATAAGTGAACAATATAAATAAATGACTGTTCAGTAATATACAAAGTCAAAATTAGTTATGTTAGGATGATGGAGTAATACGTGATTTTTAAACATTTTCTTACAGTGAGCATCTGGGAAGTTTGGTTGGTTTGGCCTGCCCAGCCTCTTATGATGTCAAAGAACAACTCTTTTTCTCTTAATAACAGCCTCTCCAAGAAAGACAGTTCATCAGTCAAGCTCCCCAACCTTCTCTATCACAAGGGGGAATACAAACAGGCTGATCAACGAACGTCAACACCCTGAATAAAGTGATTAGCTAGGAGAAGGCATATGACTGAAGCATGGGAATAATTGAACTCTTATTTCAGGGACTGATACGCACTCTGGGAGAGAGAGGCTCTCTCTCCTTCTGAAATCTCAGGAACAAAGGGCAATGTCAGCCTGCAGCTGCCAATCACCCTCCTTCCCATCTCACAGGGACAGCCTGCACTTAACCGAGAAGCCAACACTTAGTTCCATTCCAGAAGCCAAGCCAGAGCTGGGCTGAGAGATGGGGAGGGAGTGAGAAAGGGGAGGAGGAAAAGACAGAGAAGGAGATCCCTGATAACATCTTGTACCTTAGCAGTTTCAGCTGAGTTTCTATCAAGTTCTACAGGAATAATTCTGAATATAATATATTTTAGTAATAATACATTATTGTTTCCATTTTTTTCAATTATTTAAAGTATGCCTTTTGGTTGTTTTTGTTGTTGTTTAGTTTTGTTTTCTATTTGACTCCAGAGTCAATATCAGAATCAAAACTACAGTTGACCCTTGAACAACACAGGTTTGAACTGTACGTACAGGTCCACTTACACATGGATTGTTTTCAATAAACATATTGAATTTTTTAGGAGATTTGCAACAATTTTAAAAAGTTCACAGATGTACCATGTAGCCTAAAAATAGTGAAAAAATTTAAGGAAAATTTATGTCGGCCGGGCATGGTGGCTCACGCCTGTAATCCCAGCACTTTGGGAGGCCGAGGTGGATGAATCACGAGGTCAGGAGATCGAGACCATCCTGGCTAACACGGTGAAACCCTGTTTCTACTGAAAATACAAAAAATTAGCCAGGCGTGGTGGCGGGCACCTGTAGTCCCAGCTACTTGGGAGGCTGAGGAAGGAGAATGGCATGAACCCGGGAGGCGAAGCTTGCAGTGAGCCAAGATTGCACCACTGCACTCCAGCCTGGGTGACAGAGTGAGACTCCCGTCTCAAAAAAAAAAAGAAAAGGTGTGTCATGAATGTATAAAATATATGTAGTTACTAGTCTATTTTAACATTTACTACCATAAATTATACATGAATCTATTATAAAGAGTTAGGATTTATGAAAACTTACACACACAAACATTTACAGACCATACATGGCGCCATTCACAGTGGAGAGGAATGTTAAGCAAATGTAAAGATGCAGTATGAAATCATAACGGCATAAAATCAACTGTGGTACACACTGTACTACGGTAATAATTTTGTAGCCATCTCCTATTGCAATTCAGGTGAGCTCAAGTGTTGTCTCTCTGTGTGAGCAGCTCCTCTCTCCAGTAAATTGCAAATCACAGTAAAAAGTGATCCCTCGCAGTTCTCACGTCTTTTTCATTGTGTTTAGTGCAATACCATAAACCTTGAATAGCAGCATGGGTCCCATACGAAGTGCCACTAGTGACGCTGGAAGTGCTCCCAGAAAGCAAACGAAAGTCACGACATTACTAAGAAAAGTTGAATTGCTTGATATGTACCATAGCTTGAAGTCTGCAGTTGCAGCTGCTCACCCTTTCAAATACACAATTCATCTTGTAAACAGATGGCATAAACTTACGGTATTGATAAACACAGTATGGTACTGTAAATGCATTTTCCTTATGATTTTCTCAATAACATTTTCTTTTCTCTGGCTTATTTTATTGTAAGAATACAATAAATAATGCATAAAACATACAAAATATGTGTTAATCAGTTCTTTATGTTATCATAAGGCTTCTGGTCAACAGGAAGCTATTAGAGGTTAAGTTTTGGGGAAGAGAAAAGTTAGACACAGATTTTCAACTGCACAAGGGTCAGCATTTGTACCTCCCCGTTGTTCAAGGGTCACCTGTATTTGTGACTTTACAAAGCTCATGCTGCACTGGTAAGAGAGGGGAAGAGTGACACGTGCCATCTCCATTTTACAGAGAACATATGGAGGTACGAGCCACTCCAGTTGGCTGTTTTTCAGAAGGCATACCAGAGCTATAGAATGAAAAGGAGTGATTTTTTAAATGCCGTATGCTTAATCCAAATAGTGGAAGTCAGACAAATAGGGATCTCATCCCAACCCTGCCATTCATGAGCTGTGTAACCACATGCAAATTCTCTAAACCTTCGTGTCCTCCCAGTGTGGGCTGTATTAAATGAGATGTACAGAAAGCATGGCACTTAGTAGGTATGCAGAAACCTCAAGCTGCTACCACTATCATGATGACAAGGATGATGATGCTTCCAGAGCACACAATAGGCCCCAGGAAGAGTGCAAAGGAAAAAGAAGGCATAATTTGTGCCTTCATGAACTTCCGGTTTAGTTGAAGAATGCAAACCAGGCAGCCCTGCTAGAAAACCATTTCCATGACAAAACCCAGGATTCGGCCAGTCCCATTCGGCTTTCCCAGCTCTCTAGGGCCGACTTGTTTGGAAACAAGCAGAGTAAGTTTTCCACAGGTCCTTTCATTGTTCATCATGGTTTTTGTGTCAGGGTGGCACTTTGCGGAGAAAACCTGGCCCTTTAAGGAGACAGCCTGGACTATGGACCCCAAAGACCGAGTGGGTGGTCCCGTGGCACTAACAGTCCATTTGGCACGTGTACATTCTGGGGGGTTGCTTTCACAATAAAAAAAAAATGTCCATTTTGTATTCCCATGTTGAATTCATGGAGTGTCTGCCTAAATCTCAGCCCCATTCCTTCACTCCTTTCGTCCAGATCTACTGATGGTCTCAAACTTCACACTGTTCCCTCCAGGTCATTCCTACTCTTCCCTACTCCAGGTCACCCATGTCTACCCTTTCCCTTTCCCCAGCTTCTTCCTCCCACTGCAGCTGCAGAATCCCTGTTTTCTAGGGAAGAAACTTCTGTAGATCCTCCACCTTTCTCATGGTATGCTTCTCTAGTGGGCTGAATAGCGCTCCCTGAAAATTCATGTGCACTCAGAACCTCAAGGGGCCTTATTTAGATGTCATCAGTTAAGATGGGTTCCTACTGGATAGGGCGGGTCCTAAATATAATGAATGATTAGTCCCCCAGTAAGAAGAGGAAGGGACACTCAGGGACACACAGGGAAGAAGACCACGTGGCAAAGACTGGAGTGAGGCAGCTGCAAGCCAAGAAATGCCAACAATTGCTAGCAGCCATGAGAATCCAGGCGAGAGGCAAGAAAGGCTCCTCCCTTAGAGTTGTCACAGGGCGCACGGCCCTGCTGCCACCTGGACTTCAGATTTCTGGCCCCCAGAATTGTGAGAGAATAAACTTCAGTAATTTTAAGCCACTCAGTCACTCAGTTCACAGCAATTTGTTACAGCAGCCTAGGTAACTAGTGCAGCTTCCCCTTCCTCACTTAGCTGGAACCTCACATTTTTCCGGTAACACAATTTCTTATTATTGCTTGGAGTGAAATGGCACCAACATAATTCACTGCAGCCTCAAACTCCTGGACTCAAGCAATCCTCCCACCTCAGCCTCTGAGTAGCTGGGACTATAGGCTTCCACCACCATACCTGGCTAATTTTTTGCTTTAGTAGAGATGGGGTCTCGCTATGTTGCCCAGGCTGATCTAAAACTCCTGGCCTTAAGTGTGCTCCCACCTCCGTTTTCTGACATGCTGGAATTACAGGGATGAGCCACTGTTCCTGGCCTTAAGTGTGCTCCCACCTCCGTTTTCTGACATGCTGGAATTACAGGGATAAGCCACTGTGCCTGGCCTTGAGATTTTCTCTTGAGAGTCCAGAGTCTCAATGAGTCTGGACTCCTGTCTTCACTGGGCCAAATGACCCTCGCTTCCCAAGACTTCCTCCAGGCCTCCTCTTAGCAGCCTCTTTCTTTTGAAACCCATGACATTGACGCACAGGGTCCTCTCCCAATTCTTTGGTCAGTTAGGGACCTAGCTCAGTCTTGCTCCTCAAGCAGGCCTCTGCAGATGCCGTCAGTGGATCAAGCCCCAGTTTCATTCACACCTCCTCATCCCCAGTGGCCTCTGTCTTTACTCTGCTGGATGAGATGCTGACCTCCCCTCTATAAGGCTGAGAACACCCCACTTCCCCCCATCCCCCAGCTCATCCTGACTGAGACTCCTCCGCCCTCTTCTCCATACTCCTCTCCCAAATATCAATTCTTCGGCTTCATCTGCATCCAGTCGTAGAATGGATTCCAGAGACAACTGTTTCATCCCTCTGGAATCCTCATCCCTCTGAGCTTCCATCATAACCATATCACCAGTCCCCGGTCCTGAATAGACCCTTTGCCCATCTGCTCTCATCCACTCCCAGGCCGCTGAGCACCGGAGGAAAAGAAACCCAAATCCCTACTAACTTGGTCCACTGCAAACTGGTGCTAGCTACCTCAGCCGAACCTAAAGCCTGCATGCTTTCCTCATGCAGGCTGTCTGGTACTCTCTTCCATGTTCCTGAAGCTCCCAATACAATGTCTATCATCCCCCTCTCAGGAGAAGACATCAACACCTTAATATTCTTAAGGGTTAAGTCAGCTGTTATAAACTCTCCTTAACACTTTCTCTTTTCCTCAAAATGTATCTTCTTTCAAAGGAAAGGGTATTCTTCCTGTTTTCCACCCAACCCTTTGTTCTTTTTTTTTTTTTTTTTTTTTTTTTTGAGACAGAGTCTCGCTCTGTTGCCCAGGCTGGAGTGCAGTGGCGTGATCTCGGCTCACTGCAAGTTCCGCCTCCCGGGTTCACGCCATTCTCCTGCCTCAGCCTCCTGAGTAGCTGGGACTACAGGCGCCCGCCACCGCGCCCGGCTAATTTTTTGTATTTTTAGTAGAGACGGGGTTTCACCGTGGTCTCGATCTCCTGACCTTGTGATCCACCCGCCTCGGCCTCCCAAAGTGCTGGGATTACAGGCGTGAGCGACCGCGCCCGGCCGACCCTTTGTTCTTGATCGCACACTCTCCTGCCTTCCAAAACTTGGGCCCACTAACTGTTTACTTTCTCTGGCCCTTTCCCACTGACCATAAGTATGTTCAGATATTCTTTTTGTGGTTTTTTTTTTGTTTTTTGTTTTTTGTTTTTGAGACGGAGTCCCGCTCTGTTGCCCAGGCTGGAGGGCAGTGGCGCAATCTCGGCTCACTGCAAGCTCTGCTTCCCGGGTTCGTGCCATTCTCCTGCCTCAGCCTCCGGAGTAGCTGGGACTACAGATGCCCGCCACCACGCCCGGCTAATTTTTCTGTATTTTAGTAGAGATGGGATTTCACTGTGTTAGCCAGGATGGTCTCAATCTGCTGACCTCATGATCCGCCTACCTTGGCCTCCCAAACTGCTGGGATTACAGGTGTGAGCCATTGCGCCTGGCCGTTCAGATTTTCTTTATCCTAAAAATCCTTAATGTCTACTCCCTTTTCTCTCTAAGTATCTGATGTTTCCTTTCCTCTTCTAACAAACCTTTCAGAAGAAAGTTCTGCGTTGTGTGTTTATATTCAGTAAGCCTTTGCAATGTGCTCTTAGCACTCTCTTAAATTTGGATGTTTCCAAAAATCTCTCTTTTTTCCATACTCATTCTAGTAAAGCACACCTCTGACTCTATTTTAAGGTCTTCCATGGATCTCCAAACATCATTAAATAAAATCCCTATCTTCAAGGCCCTGCATACTTGGGTCCCAACCTACTTCTCCAGCCTCATTTTCCATTACTCCCTTACATCCACACCATCCAGCAAAAAATAAATAAATAAATAAAAATAAAATAAAGCTTTGGTATCCCCCAAGTATGCCCTGCTCATTTCTGGTCCCTTCTTTCCAAGTCTCCCATCTGTTTGCTCTTGACATTCCCAGGTTTTACAACATGTCCCACCCATCTCAAATCTCTACCAATGAAAATTCTGTCGTTATCTCAATGCCCATTCAAGCGGTACTGTCTCCAGAGCCTTTCATCATTCATCATTCATCCAGAAATGCTCTCTCCCACCTTTAAGCTGTATCAAGCAGTCATTTATCACATTCCCTTGGATTGACAGTGACGTACACATACATGAATATGAATCTTAGTTTAACCAAGACTGTCAAGTTTATATTCATCCTCTCGGGGTTATTATGAAGACCAGCTCTCTTCACTCTCAAATGTAGACAAATTTGAATACTAAATTAGATGGTCACCTTTTCTCTATATTGGATTCACCCCTTCCAAACTAGATTGCAAATTCCCTAAGAACCTAGAACAAGAATGTATACAATAAGCCCTCATATTTGTTGAATGAATAATAAATAAATAAACAAAATGAGTAAAGAAAGATAGAGCCTTAATGTGATTTGTCATCAGGTTAACCTGAACCAATCTTTTCCTTTTTTACTGACTCATTCTCATACATATAAAATAAGGATGTTTCTGATTTATTTCCAGGAAGATTGCAAGAGTTATTTTAAGGTTTTCAGGAGGAAAAACACTGTAAATCTAGGGTAACGTTTTATTATAATTTTCCAAATGTCTTACCAGTCTCTAAAAACTAACTTATCAGATAGCATATGGAGAGATTTAGATCTCTATTAGCAGTTCTATTTTAAGTAAGAAGGTAGGTAAGTCCTTAATTATACTAGGTAAATATTAACATTTTTGGGGCATTTTTCTATATTTTCTATATTCTTAAGCCATCTAACAAGTGAAAGGCATAAAATAATTTTTATTTTCACTTTTCTATTTATTCAGTATCTGGCAAATGGAAATTACCATTCCTTGTATTAACATACTTTTAAATTAGACTAAAAAGGAAAATAAAAGCAGTTATAGGCAATCGAGCTGTCCTGGCTTGAAAAATAACCCAAACAAGCCAGTAAATCTTAATCTAACTTGAATTTTCACAACTAAAGCTTAATATATAAACAAACAAAATAAACCGTTAGGAAGACATACCTTGCAATCAACATATGGTCCTGAATGTAGGCTAAAAATTGAGGGTGATCTTTTCTGGCAAGGTATAAACACTCTCCATGCAGACAAAGAATCTTCAGGCAATTGAGCATATTAAAAAGAATGTCTGGCTCTTCAAACTTAGCCATTTCCTATACAAAAAACCACATGGTTACTAAGTTATCCAAAACAGTAATGCTAGCAAGCCAAGTATTCAAAGATATCAGAAAATATACCTGGAAAATGGTATATATTAGTCTCAATGTTACCGGAAGCTGTTGGTAGCAAAATTTTCTTTCAGTATCATTCTTTACTGCTGTGAAGAAATAATTACACAAAAATTAGGCTAACTCTTCATTTCCCCCATCATTCATCAATTTATCAAGATCATAAAAACCAACAGGAGTAACAAATTGACATAGAATATATGCAACATTGTTTGAGCAATGTTTTTATTTGCTCTCCAAATTAGCATATATCCCTGCTATGATACTAGTGCAGGAAATCTTCTGAATTGAGAATTCTCAGTTTCCATTTCCCACCGTGCAGTCCCTCATGAATTCAGATGTCTTTGGCTCCCTAGAGCTACCCCTACCCAGAGACATCTGCATACATGATGGAATGCACAGTGCTGCTAGTTCTGTTAGTTCTGCTGCTCCCTGAAGGGACTTGGAACCTGGCTAGCTATGCCTTCCTAATTGGAAGGGAGATATGCAGGTATGAGAGGTGTTCGGCCAGGCGCAGTGGCTCATGCCTGAAAATCCCAGCACTTTGGGAAGCCAAGGCAGGTGGATCACTTGAGGTCAGGAGTTCAAGACCAGCCTGGCCAATATGGTGAAACCCGTCTCTACTAAAAATACAAAAATTAGCTGGGTGTGGTGGTGGGCACCTGTAATCACAGCTACTTGAGGGCCGAGGCACAAGAATCACTTGAACCCGCGAGGGTGGAGGTTGCAGTGAGCTGATACCGTGCCACTGCACTCCAGCCTGGGTGACAGAGCAAGACTCAGTCTCGAAAAAAAAGATAAAAAAGAGAGAGAGAGAGTTGTTCAAGTTGTACTACCAATTAAAAGGGTTTATCCCATGGATTCTCACAAAAAGAGGCACATTTTGAAACAGTTGAACATATTTAGATGAGAACAACTACTCATTATTTTCACCCTCTCATGAGGATCTCTAAAACTTTTGCCCCCATACTAGGGGCAGTAATATATTATACGTGAGACATGCTAGAGAAAAGAATTCACAAGTTAATCAGATGCAGAAACTAATGCAAAATGTGTTAAAATCACCATTACACGTTTTGGCAATCCCTAGGATCAGAGGCAATGGCAGTCAAATTCTCTTGGTCTAGATACTGAAAAGTCCATTGGGAATCTCCCGCCTGAAGGTATTTTAAATGCTTGTCATAAGTACTTGACTGTTTTGTTTGATGTGAACGTTTTCAATACATTTTTGGTGGTGGACATATCTGACCGCTACAGGAAATAGGGGCCAGGCCTCAAGATGGGAAAAAGGGAATCACATTAGAAGGGAGGGGAAGCCTCTGAACACGTGTCGACAGAGCACCCCTGAATTCTAGGACGGTAGAGCTCCAGATCACCACCTGAAGGCCCACAGAGCAGAAGCAGGAGGGAGGCTCTGAACAGCAGGCAACCCTGGTCTTGGAAGAAAGAGAAGAGGGGCTCTCCTGAGGAGACAATTTATAACTGCACCCTGCAAGACAACAGAGAGCCTGACCAGGAAAAGAGGCTAAAGCTGCCACAGGAGCCCGGAGGAGCATGCAGGGGAGAACAAAGCATGTGTTTTAATAAGTGGACTGTATAACAATTCAGCAAGGAAAAGAAAAACATTTAAAAATAAATTGCTGGCCAGGTGCAGTGGCTCACACCTATAATCCTAGCACTTTGGGAGGCTGAGGTGGGTGGATCACTTGAGGTCAGGAGTTCGAGACCAGCCTGAACAACATGACAAAACCCATCTCAAAAAAAAAAAAAAAATTAGTTGGGCATGGTGGCGGGCGCCTGTAGTCCCAGCTACTCAGGAAGCTGAGACATGAGAATTGCTTGAACCTGGGAGGTGGACGTTGCAGTGAGCCGAGATCACACCACTGCACTCCAGCCTGGGCAACAGAGTAAGACCCTGTCTCAAAAAAAAAAGAAAAGAAAAAAAAATTGCTTAGTTTTAACCATTGTTCCAATACAATATTACATAGAAATAAAAGTAGCAGTTAATTGATCTGTGTGCAAGCTTAGATTTAAAAAATATATTTGCATAGAAAGAGGAGAGTCTATTGGATCATGAGTGAAGTCCCAGCTTCCCTTAGGCATGAATGCTTAAGAGAAACATAACTGTAGGCCTGGGCCCTGGCTGCTGCAGCACCTAAAACAAGTTAATTAATCCTAAACTAAACTAGAAGTTGGGTTCTAGTCCCAACTCTGCCATTAATTAGTTGTTTCCAATTCCCAGGTCCCCATCCCAGGGATACCCAGACTTGGAGCTGGGGAGTGGAGCTTTTGTTTGTGTTTCTGCTTCTCAGTGACTCCGATGTTCCGTTACAGCTCTGGAATCATGTGAAATATGAAGTACAAATTGTGAATGAATAGTAGGAGTGACATGACCAGGGGCAAGTCGTTTAACCCATCTGGGATTTATTTTCCTCATCTGCCAAGTGCAAAACCTAAATAAACTGGATCAGCAGATTGTAAACTTCTTTTCTGCAGAATATTTTGTTTACAGAAAATCTTAGAATTCCAACACATGGCCAGGTGCTGTGGCTCACTCTGTAATCCCAGCACTTTGGGAGGCTGAGACAGGTGGATCGCTTGAGCCTAGGAGTTTGAGAATAGCCTGAGCAACATGGTGAAACCCCATCTCTACAAAAAGTTTTAAAATATTAGCTGGGCATGGTGGAGCATGTCTGTGGTCCCAACTACTCGGGAGGCTGAGGTGGGAGGACTGCTTGAGCCCGGGAGGCCAAGGTTGGAGTGAGCCGTGATCACGCTCTCCTGCACTCCAGCCTGAATGACAGAGCAAGACCCCGTCTCAAAAAAAAAGAACTCCAACATACGAAAGAGAACAAGTCGTCAGAGTAATCTGGCAGGAGCAAGGTGGGGAGCCTGCTGGGTCTTTATATTTTGCCCTCCTCTTTCCCCCAGGGGTTGCCCCAACTGAGGATGTTCCAAAAGACATCACACCGAGCCTTTACAACTCCAAGAAATGCACACTGAAAACCAGTGAACCAGATAATCTCAGGTATTCCTTCAAATTCTAAGGTTTATGACATGAAATAGTGTGAGGTGAGATATTCATACACAATTCACTGTTCATATGATCCATGGAGAAGCAGTTAGTTCCGACCAAAGATTTTGTAGGGTTACTTTCATCTGAATAAGACACCTCCACAGTTGCAATGAACCCCAGAAAACAGTCCCCTAATAATATCTGCTGCTCATTGAAGGAATGATGCCAAGCCCGTGCCTCCTAATACTGGAGTGGGCTTCCAGGAGCAAGCTTTTTTTTTTTTTTTTTTTTTTTTTTGAGCAGTGTTTCACTCTCATCGCCCAGGTTAGAGCACAATGGCGCAATCTCGTCTCACTGCAACCTCCGCCTCCCCAGTTCAAGTGATTCTCCTGCCTCACTTGCACCTCAATCCCATGTAAGCTGGGATTGCAGGCATGAGCCACCACGCTTGGCTAATTTTGTATTTTTAGTAGAGACGGGGTTTCTCCACGTTGGTCAGGTTGGTCTTGAACTCCCGACCTCAAGTGATCCGCCCACCTCAGCCTCCCAAAGTGCTGGGATTACAGGCGTGAGCCACTGTACCCAATCAGGAGCAAGCTATTCCAACTCTTTCAGATCATGGATGCAGGAAGATTGAAAAGCTGCCCAAATCTGCCCCAGGTCTCATATAGATCCCCAGAGTGCCACCATCCAGAGCTAGAAATCAGGCTTTCCCAGAGGCATGTGGGGCCACATCCTGAAATCCCTAAATGCCGTCATGTGAAAGGAGCTAGAGTACGATTCCTGAGCATGTCTGCCATCTCGCTTGCCCCCATTGCGTCCACCCAAGAACCTTGAGACAAATGAGAAAGAGGCCACTCCCCAGCCCCAGCTAAGAGCCAACAAAGTAGCCTCCAAGCTCAACCTGCACAGCCCAACCGCCAGAGCCCCATTCTTCTATCCAAACACACTCTGCTTTGGCCAGATGCCCTAAGTGGCTGTCAAGATTGTCAGCGCCCAGCCTTGGTCCACAGCGAACACTAGGCATTGTAAGTAGCGAGGCGATGAGTTTTTATTGAAAACCAGCACCTACTGCCAGAAAGATGCTCAGGGAACTGGGTTCTATGGGAACTGCAATGGATCTGTTCACTTTATAATCTGCTGGGAAATGTTCCTCTGCATGAGTCTGTACTAAGGAAACCACGTCTGAATTTGCCCAAGTCGATGTTAAACCAAGAACCCAGTGATTTGAACATCAGGCCCTGTGCACACAGTACACTCCCCAGCAGTCAGAGCACACCTACCAGCACGTTCCACAGGCTCGGTGCGATTGCCTGGGTTCTCCCCATGCTTGCTTGAAGGATTCTCCTCCTCCTCCCCTTCAGGGCCTATGATAAACTCTGGTCTGGAAGAAAGGAGGCTATCCTCAAGGCTGTCTGTGGGCTCCTGAAATAAACAGGACAGGCAGCCAGGTAAGCGGCCCTGGAGGGGTGTCAGGAACAGTTCACTCAGCTCAGCAAAGCTGGACTGCACACCTGCTGTGTCCTGGGCCCCATGCTGCTGCCGCCAGAGGCCAAGGCACCACACCCCAAAAGACCTCGAGCTTATTGCCAGAACAGTGAAAAGAAAGCTCTATCCGCTATTGCTGAAACATTTTCTTTCACTTCAAATATATATAGAAGATCAAAAACATCATTAAATCTTCCTAGGTCTGCTTTCTCACCTCAAGTCACTCCCACCCAAGTGCATGTTATTCAATAACAGGACTTAATTAGGAAGGAATAATAAGGGGTTCACAGAGCTATATTAAGATGCAAATGTCTGGGCACTGTGGCTCACGCCTATAATCCCAGCACTTTGGGAGGCCGAGGTGGGCGGATCACGAGGTCAGGAGTTCGAGTCCAGCCTGACCAACATGGTGAAACCCCGTCTCTACTAAAAATACAGAAATTAGCTGGGCATGGTGGCACACACCTGTAATCCCAGCTACTAGGGAGGCTGAGGCAGGAGAATTGCTTGAACCTGGGAGGCGGAGGTTGCAGTGAGCTGAGATTGCACCACTGCACATCAGCCTGGGCGACAGAGCAAGACTCCATCTCAAAAAACAAGATGCAAATACTGGCCAGGTGCGCTGGTTCATGCCTGGAATCCCAGTGCTTTGGGAGGCTGAGGCAGGAGGATTGCTTGAGGGCAGGATCTGAGACCAGCCTGGGCAACACAGTGAGACCTCATCTCTAAAAGAATGTTTTAAATTCTCCAGGCATGGTGGCATGCCTGTGCCCAGTTACCCAGGAGGCTGAGGTGGGAGGATCCCTTAAACCCAGGAGTTCAAGGCTGCAGCTATTCATGATCCCACCACTGCAATCCTAGGTGACAGAGCAAGACCCTATCTCTAATAATAATAATAATAATAAATAAATTTTTTAAAAAATTTAAAGACACAAATACTGGTTGTCCAGGGTAGTCAAATTTTTAGGAGCAAGAAACTGCTATAACATGTGAGTTACAGACAGCAAGGTATGGCAACCCAAGTGTCTGTCAACAGCTAGCTGGAGAAACAATTTAAAAATGCATACATTTGGCCAGGTATGGTGGCTCACGCCTGTAATCCCAGCACTTTGGGAGGCCGAGGAGGGTGAATCACTTGAGCTCAGGAGTTTAAGACCAACTGGGTAACATGGCAAAACCCCGTCTCCACAAAAAATAATTTAAAAATTAGCCAGGCATGGTAGTGGGTGCCTGTAGTCCCAGCTGCTTGAGGGGCTGAGGTGGGAGAATCACCTGAGCCTGGGAGGCAAAGGTTGTGGTGAGCATGATTGAGCCACTGCACTCCAGCCTAGGAGACAGAGTGAGACACTGTCTCAAAAAAAAAAAAAAAAAAAAAAAATTTACAGTATTCATTATCACTTAAACTTTGTAATATAACTTTGTGATAAAAGTTATTTCAAGAATACTAGTAATGCATGAAACCATATGAATGGAGGCGCTACAACCCTCACTCAAGCCACTTAATAGAATTCTGTATAGTGTGGCTCCAGTTTGTATCCCTTTCCAAGAGCCTGAGTCGGCGGAAGCAATGGGAAAAGTTTCTTTTAACACAGTCTCACGTATAACCCAGCACGGAGTCTAAGATGATGCTGGAGGAAGACTCCATTACATCAGCTACTGCAGTCTTTAATGCTATTATACATGGGTCATCTTGTTTCTTCAACTGCTTACCACCAGCCGGCTTTCTTCTTTGGGAGCTAGTCTCTCCAGGAGTTCACAAGCAAGCTGATAGCAGAGGATACTAGACTGACATAAGTTGCACTCGATTGCTTTTTCATCCTTCTGGCAGGTGTGGGATCCCCCCCAGGGGGCTTGGAAGACATTGTTTATAATAGAAATAATGTCCTTTGATAAGCTGTGCTCTAAACCCATCGTGATTCCATCATCTTGTAACTCCATCTGAAAGACATCGAAAAAAGGACACACACACACACATACACACAGGAAAAAAAAAAAAAGAAGAAGAAGAAGGAGTTTGGTCCATTTGTCCAATATTCCATTGGCACACTACTTGGGGATAATTTTCACTAACTGGCAGCAATATTGAATTGTTTAAAGACAATATAGGCTTCAAGACCATGAATATACATTGCTGTCCATGGGTTGTTTCTAGAAGGAATATAAACACAAGACGAAGCAATTGGAATTATTTTAAAAATCATGTGGGACATTTAAAAGAGAGCTGTTGTTGTTTTTGGCTCATCAGTTTGTGAGATTTTACACATTTTAAAAATGCTCCTCCTCACCTAGAGTCTAGATCTTGGTTTCTAAATACCATGAGCTGCTAAAAGGAACCAGGGCTCCTTGGAGAAATGGCTGAATTCCAGGGCTGGGGCTAGGAAAATATAAGATGAGCCCGGAACATCTTGTTGCACCAGAAATTAAGGAAGAGTTCACGGAATGATGTGTACGTGCCAAAAGAACACAGGAGCCAGCTTGAAAAGATTCCCACTGGCCAATTTGTGGAACACGAGCATCAAGATACAGAATCACAGTAACAGATTATAACCCACCAAATAACATAAAAATCCCTGGGCACTGCGGGAATAAGTAGATAAATAAATAAACACATAAATGGGAAAGAAGGAGAAACTATTCCATCAGTAGAGTACCAGCGAATACATTTAGAAGAAATGATGGAATTGGAAAATTGTCACTTGACTGTCATGATAGTAATAATTGATGAATCATCCATTGATGGTAAAACTAGTGGATGAAAGTCTGATAAATAAATAGGAAATCCATAAGGTATTTACAAATTACTTATTAGTTACAAAAGGGAAAATAGTGACTTTATCACAGAAAAATCTGGCAGATTTTGGTCACTTGGTTAAGGTGACCAAAGTTATCATCGCAGTAATGGGACATTATTATCTTACGCCTGCTGACATGATGCATTACAAAGGACGTAACATCACATCTGTGGTCTTCCTACCAAAAAATGCATGACCCAAATTAATTCATAAGGAAGCATCAGGCAAACTCAAATCGAGGGAGAGTCCACAAAATAACTAGACTATACTCTTCAAAAATGTCAAGGCCCCATAAGTATAGACACCCACGAGGTACCCACAAAAATTTAAAAAAATTTTTTTAAAAAAAGTCAAGGATGTGAAAGATAAAGACAAAGGAACTGTCCTAGATTAAAGAAGACAAAGGAAACAGTACATATAATTGCAATGAGTGCTTCTAAATTGTTCCTTAATCAAAGCCAGGCTTTCTTCTCTTGCTATAAAGATATTACTATTATATCAATTTTTAAAATTAATAATTTCTGTAAGTTATATAGTAGTACTATAACACTATTAATTTCCTGATTTTGATAACTGTACTATGTTTATGTAAGAGAATGTCCTTATTTTTTAGAAAATACACTCTGAAGTGTTTAGGGATAAAAGGACATCATGTCTGCAATTTAGTCTCAAACAGTCTATTAAAAAATTAATGCATACACATGCAGAGAAAGAGAGAGAGAAGCAGATGTGGTAAATGTTAACATCGGGAGAATTGCAGGGAGGAGTATTTGGAAATTCTTTATAGTATTCTTGTAACTTTTCTGCAAATCTGAAATTGTTTCAAAATAAAAGGTTAAAAAGAAATGTTCTCATCAAAACCTTTTTAACTTCTCTTTTAAAATTAACTTTAAAAATGAATGTATGAAATATATTAAAATTAGCTTCCTCACTATAGAGTTGTTGCCCCTCCCAACAATAGTATCATACTTTTTGTTCATGCAATTTACTTAACAGAATCAATTCTAATGACGCTAAGGTGTTTCTAAAATTCAATCCATTCTCATATGTCAACATCACTGCAGATATTCACATAAGTAGTTTTCAGACTCTCTGGGAAATCCCCAAAGGAGTTTGCAAAAGGTCTTGGGTGATGCTGCATCATTTCGGTAAGTGTGGAGATGCCCGACACATGGAAAGAATTGCTGTACAATGCTTTCTCTCATTCTTCACCTCTGAACTAAAGGAAGCTCATGCTTCAGCTACCTGCTTCAGGAGAAGATCAAACATGAGGATGAAACAATTTAGATTCATTTCATCATCTTCACAATCAAAGTCAATAGTCCTTCCTCCTGGGTGTCCAAAATTCTTGAAAGGGCTACGAAATGGACTACGCATAGGACTCCGAAACGGACTCTGGAAAGGACTATGAAATGGACTGAGCATATTGTGCTGAACTCGTCGACCAGGATCAGAGGCAACACTCACCTACAAGAAAGAATGGCAACACAGAAATGAACTCACAGAAGCTCAAATGGCTGTGTAAAATATCTGGGGACTCTATGGAAGGTATTTCCAGCTGTCACACTTATTTCCTTCCTTAACCATTGGCATTAGTATCTCCAAATACTAAGGATTCTCTCAATATATAAAAACAAAAAATAAAACCACTCAAACTTCCTAGTTGTCAAGAAGTGACATCAACACGCCAAAGAATGAAGGCATCTGCCATTACATTTTTCAACCCATCAAACATGTCCAATTAGACCAGATTGTTTGAATATACTGAAAACCGTACCCTGAAAAATGAGAATTTACAAAAGTAAAATATTGCAAGATAATGTTTAGAATCAGAAGCACAGAATCTCAGATTGACACGATTGGTTAAAAGATGGTCTCTGGGGATTACAAGTAGTAAACTATTATGGGTCGACAATATATGATAAACCTTTTATACTGATTATTCTCCATTTGTCCACCCAACCCCCATTCAGACCTTTACTACCTCCTTGGCCCTACTCTATGCCCAAGAAGTCATGGACTGAGTCTCCTCTGGCTCCTTTGCTGCGTAGCTTCCAGCTGGGTTAAGTCAATGGTTTTTATTCTTTGGATTTTTTTGTCACTGTTTTGCTTTGGGACAGAGTCTTGCTCTCTTGCCCAAGCTGGAGTGCAGCGGCATGATCATGGCTCACTGCAGGCTTGACCTCCTACGCTCAAGCAATCCTCCCACCTCAGCCTCCCAAGTAGCTGGGACTACAGGCTTGCACCACCAGGCCCAGCTAATTTTTTGAAAAATTTTTTGTAGAGACAAGGTCTCATTATGTGGCCCAGGCTGGTCTCTAACTCCTGGACTCAAGCAATCCTCCCACTTCAGCTCCCGAAGTGCTGGGATTAGAGGCATGAGTCACCAAACCTGGCTGGGTTCAGTGAATGGGAGGCACCAGCAGAAGTCCTGAAAGCTGGAGGAGAGAGAGGCAGAAGTATTCCCCTTCTCCCTGCCTACTTGGGTGCTACATCTCTGGGAGCATCTCTAGCACTCCATAACTTCTCCAACCAGCCCTTTCTTACAGTTCAGCTCGTTTGGTACCCCAGGAGCTCCTTCCCTTGTTCCTTCAGCCCTGGGGATGTAAGGACTTTCTCCTGGACTGTTCCTGGACTCTGAGTGCCTTGTGCACCCGTACTGCTCCTTTAGCTCCCTTAAGCTTTCCCATAACACTATAGGCAGAATCTCCATTAAAGTCGTCATTTAAACTATCTGGGATAAATTCTGAATCGGGATCCTGACTAACACATCTGTACATCACTCTCAAATCATATTTCTCTCTCTTTCTTTTTCTTTTTCAATTTTTATTTTAGAATCAGGGGACGTGTGCAGGTTTGTTACAAAGTTATATTGAGTGATGCTGAGGTTTGGGATGTGATTGAACCTATCACCTAGGATATTTTTCTGTCTTAAAAATCTTTGTGGTAACAACAAAGCTCTTCAAACACCATTTTCAAGGTAAAGAGGAAGATGACCCCATTAAGAATGAGAATACCCAAGCATTCACGGTGTTATCTGTAGGAAATCACTTCACTTCACTGAACATCAGGTTAGGCAGTTGTAAAATGAAGATAATGAGTTCTTCCCTGGCTGCCTCACACAATCCTGTGATATTGTTTATTGTGAACACATTGCACAGAGTAAAGTGCCACACAAAGGAATGTCATTTTAAAGGTTACGGAAGAAAGAAATAAAGTATAGATGGTTGGCAGCTGGCTCCTATCAGGCAGATGACAAAATAAGTAATGATATTCTTTAAAAACAATGAATACAAACCCATAATCATGTTCCATTTTTTAATCCCTAGATATTAGGAGGAATGGCAGGAGGCCTGTGGCATACAGTGGGGGAAATTTTGTAGAGAGGCTTGACAAGGAAAGAGTGGTGAACATTTTCTGCCAACCATGCAATAAGAGTCAACCTTTCCACAGCTGCTCATGGCCTGAGAACAGCAGCACATCAGCAGAGACTCTACATCAGCAGAGGCCTCCATAGAAAAATAATCAAAGCTGTCCAGCAGTTTGTATACACTTTAGACCAGACTATCTTGACTTTTCTCATCTACAGTGATGCAAAGGGGTCAAGAAAGTGGGCTCAGTTGGTTCACAGTGACAGCATCCCTCACATTCACCACTAGTTGATCATATCTTCCCAAAAGACAAGGAAAAAAAATCATCCAAACTCCTGCCAAACTCCTCACCCCCAAAGTGAAGCACTGATCTGCCTAGGAGCTGGTGAAAAATTCTTATTCAGCAGGAGACTCATAAAAATAGAATGTTACCAAAAAGCTACTCTTTTTCATCAAGGGAGAGAGCTAAAATTCAAAGCAATTAAAAAGAAAATGAAAACTCAATAACTTACTGATTATATACTATACCAAACAAATGTGACTATTTAATGCACTTAAAAGATGAACACAGCGAGATGGGAGGAAAACACATTTTTGGTTTCTTATGACAGTACTTTCAGGCTTAGGATAACTGACAAGGGTTTTCAAAATTTTTAAAAGTAAGACAAGAACAAATGTGGCAATAATTACCCTTCGAGATGCAAGGTTCCCTGCCAGTTCACTGACTCTTGATTTTCTTTGATTTGCCAGCTCTTTGACCGAATTAACTCCATCAGAAAACATACTTATTAGGAGTTGAAGTGGAACCATGATATCTAACTCCGATAATACCTAGGGGAAAAAAGGCATATATCCCCCAAAAAACACATGTAAATTTTAAAACTCAAAAAAGCTACATTTAGCCTTCTTTTTCCAAAGCAAATTGTTGAACATGAGGATATTTAGCCTTGCATGTATTCTATCAACAGTCATCCTCCAATTTTCATACTAAGAAAATCAAAGTTATCATTGAACTTTCTCCTTTCCTAACCCCCAGCATCTAATAAGTCACCATGTTCTTTCTACTAACACTTCTCAGTTTCTCTTGACACTGTCCCCGACTCTCCATACCCACCGCTAGTGCCTCAGGTCCCCACCTTTCTCCTAGACTAGCACTGCTTCTCCAGTCCATCCCCACTCTGATCTCAATGACCCATCCCATCTTGCTGTCTGGTACAACTTGGTGTCAATCTGGGCCCAAATCAAGTCACCTTCTCTGTCATTAATTTTCTAGAAAAAAATGCCTTCTTCCTTCAGACAGAATTAATCCATCCCTGTTCTGTGCTTTCTTAACTTTTATACATACCTTTATTAGAGCAATTATTACTTTTTCTTCTGTTTAATTATCTCATCCTATCCCTCCCACTGAGAGCTGCTTAAAGAAAGCAAGTATGCAGAAAGGACTATTTCTGGTCCCACTTTTATTCCAGTGCCTATTCCAGTGCCTGGCCCATGGGAGCTCTTGCATGTGTTTCCACAATTAATTATAAACGAGTCAACTCTAACCACTATAGTGTCCACTCTATCCTCTAAATAGACCAAGGCTGGAAAACCTCCTTCAGCTGCAGCACTCTGTCTTATAAATCAAGGCTGGATGAAAGCCCAGTCCGTAAAACGTGTAAATGTTGCCGCTGTAGCTATACGGGTCAAAGCTGTATGGGCTCATCCCCAAGGAGAACAGTGTAAGGACTGTGCAACTGGGTAACTGAGGCAACATCCAGCCATGTGTAGGAAGACTGGCTTTCTTCAAAGGAGAATTACCTCACTGAAATCCATTTGGGAATAAATGGTTAAAATTCTAAATCCCAAAGTTGACTATTTTTTTTTTTTATGAGACAGGGTCTCACTTTGTTGCCCAGGCTGGAGTGCAGTGGCCTGATCATAGCTCATTGCAGCCTTGATCTCGTGGGCTCAAGAGATTCTCCTGGCTCAGCCTCCCAAGTAGCTGGGACTACAGATGTGCGTCACCACATCCAGCTAATTTTTGTATTTTTTTGTAGAGATGGGCTTTGGCTATGTTGGCCAGACTGGTCTTGAACTCGTGAGCTTAAGTGATCCACCCACCTTCGCCTCCCAAAGTGCTGGGATTACAGGTGTGAGCTACCGAGCTGGCCCAAATTTTGACTTTTTAAAAAATGGTCTCTTTGCTCTTTGTCAAATGTGAAGAATATTGCTCTTTAGTTTCGAACCCAGAAAGGCATCTTTACAACTTGAAGAGCTTATGCAATCCTATCCTTGCATGACACAGAAATGTATCTATACCTGTAGTTAACCTAAACATTGATTCTGTCCTCATTTTCTAAAACTGCCCAAACTTCATATCAGGTATTCAAGTCAATTTAATAAACTTTAATTGAACATCCACTTTTTTTTTTTTTGAGACAGAGTCTCACTCTGTTGCCCGGCTGGAGTGCAGTGGTGCGGTCTCGGCTCACTGAAACCTCTGCCTCCTGGATTCAAGTAATTCTCTGCCTCAGCCTCCCAAGTAGCTGGGATTACAGGCACCCGCCACCATGCCTGGCTAATTTTTTGTATTTTTAATAGAGATAGGATTTCACCATCTTGGCCAGGCTGGTCTTGAATTCCCGACCTTGTGATCCACCCACCTCAGCCTCCCAAAATGCTGGGATTACAGGCATGAGCCACCGCACCCGGCCCTGAACATCCACTTTTAAATACAAAGCATGTGCTATATTCTAGGAGGAGAGGATGAAGAGGGTTATAAATACAGAAATGAGTAAGACCTGGCCCTTGTACTCAGGAGGTTGTAATCAGGTGGAGAGAGAGACAAAAACTGTGAGACAGAAATAGAACCAAATTCACACAGAGAACCTGGGAAGATGAGGGCTTGAAGTAGCAGAAAACTTCACATAGGGGATAATTTTTGAGATGAACTTTAAAAGGTAGGTTGGAGTTCACAAATAGAGACACAAGAGAAAGTCATCCCAGGCTGAGAGAACAGCACGAACTAGTCACTAAATCCTTCCCCATCCTTCCAAGTAAAGGACCTGTTTAATATCAAAGATTTAGCAGAATCCCACAAGACAACTATTATACTTTTAATAGCCATTGATGGAAAAATATAAAAGGACCTCAAGCTACTATGAATTCAGTAATATTATTGCACAATTTATATATTTATATGTTATTACCCACAACTAGAGCAACATATATTTGAAATTTACTCATTTATCTATGCATAGGAGATATTCTTTCTTGGCAAACATAGGGACTTACGAACTCTTTGCTACAACTCCCACCCCCTCGACCCAGGAATCTAAAGCTTGTAAGCTAAGAATTATTTCCTAAAATGATCGGAAGTATTATTCACTTACATGAAGCCATAGTAAAGCTTGCTCCTGCACAGATGAGGGGTATCCTGTAAACCGACAACTAATAAAACCAAACATCTCCTCCATTGAGAAAGGCAGAGGACAGAGTTCAATGTCAAACATTTTGCTGGAAAGCAGAGCAACAAAAGTAAATGACCAATGGGCATAGATCGGGTTCTACTAATGCCACCAATGTCTTTCTAACTATTCCCTATTTGGAAAGCCAAGTCTTTTAGATTAGTTTGGGTTCTGAACTGTTAGCAGCATGTTTCACTTTACTAGAAGAGAAGTTTATGTCATTGAAATAGAGATCTTATAAATAATTCATATGGTGGTTAATAACATTACTGTTCTTCCTCATATTAGGTTTAACAGAAGGAATTGCATTTCTAAGGCATTAGCATTGCTCCCTAGCATCTAAAACAGTTTCCCTTTGCACTTTCCCACCACATCCTACCAATTATAATTATATTTGAAAATTTCAAAATAAGCAAACGTCTGTTTTTATCTATTTACTATTCCACAAGAACAAAAATCTTTTCGGGACAATGCCAAATCATCTTAGGTGGAGGTATTGCAGCTATTTCACGTTGGGGCTTCAAGTTTCTCTACAGGGTTGTTAAAAAGTAAATGAGATTATATAAAATGCTTAGTAGGGTGACAGGCATACAGTACATGCTCAACAAACATTAGGTATGATTATAATTGCAGTGATTTCATTAAACTACTTACCCACCTTAATACTTCCCTGAATTCTTTTAACTGATTATCTGGGACTTCTGTTCTGATGGCTTCCAGCCATTCCGGCATAATACACTCCCAGACAGATTGACTGATCACATTATAGGGGATCAGGCAGAGGATTCGATTGAGACCTTCCTTCAGCTGAGTCACTGTGCTACAGGACTTATCCCAGTAGCCACCAACCTGAAGGGGTTTCCACACCCACAGGAGAAAAGAATGAAACACACTGGTTACAATTATACTCAAGGACTTCCTAAGGCAATGGGTACAGAGAAAGGCCACAATCCGTCATGTCTGAGTCCTCGGCCAAGAATCTTCAGTGTGAGATTGATTCGTAAGACGGCAAACCACCAGGATCCATCAGTTACAGAAAGGAAAACATAGTTACCAATAGGCTCGAATATTGATTACGGATTGAATTTTTAATGATTTACTGTAGATTTTCCAAATCACATGTGAATTAAAATTCCAAAGATTTATTCCCAACAGGATGAGCATACTCTTAGGGCTTTCTTATTCCTAAAGTCTGATAAATCCATTACAACATGCACGTTACACCTGTGCTTCAGAAGAACACAGTTTTCTACTATTGCGTGCTTTGTACTGCAGATTTTTGATTACAGGAAATACGGTAGTACACAGTGCTCTTTTTACCCTATGCTGCATACTCTGCCACAATTTTTTTCCTAAGAACACTCTAAAGGTAGTTGAATCTGTGAATAAAAAGGACTGGCTTTTTAAACTAATTAAGATAGTATATTAATTTTTAAGAGCAGGAAAAGGTTAAAATCATGAATTTACAGACTTAGGTTGTTCATAATCCTGAGGTTAGAGATTGTATATTCTAAGTATCAATGTAACAAAGGTTAAACTGGTCCTGAGTCTTTACCAAATAACACAAGATGTGTGAGAAATTACCTTAATTTAAATGAATCCTATTTTAAATGTTTATTACATCTAGAATTCCAGATTATTCCGAAAAATCAATCAATTATATTTTAAAGTTCCAATATCTATTTGGTGCCATATTGACCAAAATCCTAGACAATTGACTAAATATTTTTAGGAAGTGACTATATTTCTGGAATTTCTGTTGTGTTGTTGTTAGTTACAGGTACAGAGAGAAAAGAATCAGCACTAATAACATTAAGATCCTGAAATATATCATTACTGAAGTTTTTTTGGCTACGTAGTTTATGGTCAAGCCATATAAAGGCTTATTGGTTTTGAATCGTATTTTGGAACAAGCATGCTTTTGGAAACCCTAAATTGTCAATGGCCAGATGACAAATCTTTTGGGTTAGAAAAGCTTTCATATTTAAAAGGATTTTTAGAGCACACTTACCCTAAACAAATGTCCTAATTACCTACAGGGGAGGATGAAATGGAAAGAAGGACACAAAAAGTATCACAGCTAGCCTAAAAGCTTCCTTAATGAAATTAAACAACAGAAATCAGATTTAGAACAACAATTTAAATCTACACCCACTATAAACTCCCCTTCACTACCTTCCTCCTGCACATGGCCCAGTGGGAGGCTGATAGTTCAGTCTGATAGGAGATATTATGGAACACTTTCCTCTACAGGTCAATGGGCTGAAGTGGAATGATATGCTCAGAGGGCAGGAATTTATCCTAAAGGCTCTGTTAAAAGATTTATAAAAACATTCCAAAGGCACACAGCTCTAAATTCAGAAGCCCTGGAACGCAGGAATCTTTTGGTTTCCACATCAGTTGGAAATCTTCTCTCTGACATAAAGGGACAATTTCAAAATAGTGCAGTTGGATGGGCAGGCCAATCCCTTAACTGGCTGAGTCCACCACCCAGTTCTTTGAAGAATTAAAAATAACTGTTCTAGGCTGAGGCGAAAGGATCTCCTGAGGCCAGGAGTTCAAGACCAGCCTGAGCAGCATAGTGAGACCCTGTCTCTAAACAAATTTTTTTTTTAATTAGCCGGGCATGGTGGTATGCACCTGTAGTTCCATCTACTCGGGAGGCTGAGGTGGGAGGATCGACTGAGCCAGAAGTTTGAGGCTGCAGTGAGCTATGGTTGTGCTACTGTACTCCAGCCTGGGCCACAGAGCAAGACCCCATATTAAATAAATAAATAAATATTTTTTAAAAATAAATAAATGTCCTGGCTTTACTGAGTCTTTACAAAAACACAAATGTGGCCTTAGGAAAAACCTAAAGCACCGCCCCCCCATCCTTCTTACCAATCCCAAAACCTCCCCTCCAAAAGACGCTTGCAGATACTATAGAATGCCAGGACACTGGAAGAGGGACTGTCCTGCACTTAAGAAGCAAAACTTAAATTGTAATTGTCCCGGGCCTCAGCCTGGACATGTAAACACTGCAGACTCTCCAGACAAATAATCATCCATTCCCCCATCCTCCCTTAAGCACCTACATGTTAAAGCTCAACGCTGCCAGGAGAATTTCCTGTTTGTCCTAGACCAAAATCTGGCAATAGGCAAATATGTCCCTGGAAATCCTCTTGGAGCAGTTACTTTAAAAGTCTGCATCGCGGGGCGCAGTGGCTCACGCCTATAATCCCAGCACTTTGCGGGGGGGGAGGGGGGGGCGCAATTCATAGTCATATTAAGACCAATTAATAGTCATACAAAGTGTGAAAGGAAAACCTTGGGCCCCAAAATTACTAAGCTAAAGGGAAATGTCAAGCTGGGAACTGCTCAGGGCAAACCTGCCTCCCACTCTATTCAAAGTCATCCCTCTGCCACACACTGAGACAGATGCATATCTGATTGCCTTCTTTGGAAAGGCTTATCAGAAACTCAAAAGAATGCAACCATTTGTCTCTCACCTACCTGTGACCTGGAAGCTCCCTCCCTGCTTCGAGTTGTCCCCGCCTTTCTGGACAGAACCAATGTACTTCTTACATATATTGATTGATGTCTCATGTCTCCCTAAAATGTATAAAACCAAGCTGTGCCCCGAGCACCTTGGGCACATGTCTTTCCTGAGGCTGTGTCACAGGACAGCATCCTCAACCTTGGCAAAATAAACTTTCTAAACTAACTGAAACCGTCTCAGATATTCAGGGTTCACAAAAGAAAGTAGCCATTATATTGATAAAAGAAAACTTCAGCTGAATTAAATGTAAAGGAGTTTAATCAAACAATAAATGATTCACAATTTGGGCAGCCTTCTGAGTCAGAGTAGGCTCAGAGACTCCAGCACAGCCACGTGGTAGAAGAAGATTTATGGACAGAAAAAGGAAAGGGATGGACAGAAAAGAGAAGTGAGGCTGGGCACGGTGGCTCATGCCTGTAATCCCAGCACTCTGTAAGGCCGAGGTGGGTGGATCACCTGAGGTCAGGTGTTTGAGACCAACATGAGAAAACCTCATCTCTACTAAAAATACAAAAAATTGACCAGGTGTGGTGGTGGGCACCTGAATCCCAGCTACTCGGGAGGCTGAGGCAGGAGAATCACTTGAACCTGGGAGGTGAAGGTTGCAGTGAGCCAAGATTGCACCACTCCACTCCAGCCTGGGCAACAAGAGTGAAACTCCGTCTCAAAAAAAAAAAAAAAAAAGGAAGGAAGGAAGGGTACAGAAACAGCTGGATTGGGTATAGGTTGGCATTTGCATTTTGTGAACATGGTTCGAATAGTTGGCTACATTTGATTGGCCAAAACTCGGTGATTGGCACGGTGTAGGCTATGGTCCATTCATACCTCCACTTGTTATAGATCACGATGTACAGAGAAACTTTCAGGCCAAACTTAAAGGATGTAAGGAGGCAGTTTTAGGCTAAACTTGATTTAACACTATATTATTTTTCGGGGCTTTCATGTTTAATCATGCCTTTTACTTAAAGAATTCCAGGCCGGTGGCAGTGGCTCAAGCCTGTAATCTCAGCACTTTGGGAGGCCAAGGTGGGTGGATCACGAGGTCAGGAGATCAAGACCATCCTTGCCAACATGGTGAAACCCCACCTCTACTGGGTGTGGTGGCACGTGCCTGTAGTCGCAGCTACTCACGAGGCTGAGGCAGGAGAATCGCTTGAACCCGGGAGGCAGAGGTTGCAGTGAGCTGAGATCATGCCACTGCACTCCAGCCTGGCGACAGAGCAAGATTCCGTCTCAAAAAAAAAAAAAAAAAAAAATTTCCAGAAACTGGCCTAAGGAGATCCGAAATCGAACCAAGGCTGTGGAGTGTCCCTACTCGGGAAGGAATGCTGAACAATTGATTTACAGCATTGTTGCCGCTGGCCAGACCACCAGGTGGCCTGTTTCTCAACGTAACCATCATGACCAGCTATGCTGACCTGCATACCTTACCCCTTAACAAGCTCTGCCCAGCCCAGCCTGCAAACCTTACCCGTGATGTCAATTCCCGCTCTTTGCCTAATAAAACGATCCCTACCAACGCTTTTTGGAAAACCAGTGGGAGGATTCTTGCACTTCCACTGTCTCCCTTGCTCTTGAGCACAAGCCCTGAAATAAAATCCTTGTCTAGGAAATCCGCTTGGCCCCATGTTAATTTCCATTACATGGGAAGCCAAAGAGTCTGGTTTATAAGAGATTCTCTGGCAACTGCTGCACGTCCACAGGACATGGGGAACATTTTTCCTTCCCAAGCAGGAGGCTTGTGAGCCAGCATGATGGCCAGACACCTCTGCAGCTGATGGGCAGCTGTCTGAATCTTTGGTTCAGTATTGCTGCAACTGAGAGTTTTCCTCCAGCTTCCCCAAGACTCCTTGCCACCCCTCTAAGCTATGCTTTCCCTCTTCTCCTGTCCCCTACTTGTTGTGTTTTTATTTTTCCTTCTTCTTCCTTCCTCCTTCCCTTCTTTTGGTTTTCACTAACTTCATCAACTCCAACTGAATAGATACCTACACATGGCATGTTGAAATGGTGGATTGGCTCAGCCTGAATAGTCACCCATGCAGGATGGATTGAAATGGCTGATCAGCTTAGAAAACTCTGTTTAGTGCCCTGACTTTGAACTCTGTAATCTTCTTTAAGTCTTCTAAGTATTTTCCCTCCCTTTGCCACACCTTATGAGGAAGGGAAGCCTGTGGACTTGCCTGTCATCTGTCTGTTTCAGTGTGAAGCTACTGACTCTGCGTGCTGTTAAAGCAAACTAAATACAGCCTGAGAAGAACTCCATACTTCCATATTTGAGTCCTTGTGGATATAACCTAGCTGTAGAAAACAATGTATTTGGTGGTCCATTTTCAAGACAAAATACCTTGAGTACACTTGGACCTGTAAGCTATGGAAGAACAGGATACCCTAGGACCCTGCATTAATAGCCACTGCCTGCTTGTTTGAACCTAAGTTATCCTCACCCAAACCAGAGGATTTAGCTTAGAATGGAAGTTTACTAGCTTGCAAAAATAGCTCACCTTATCTATTCCTAACAGCTTGCTTAACCCCCTAGGTCATAGGTCAAATACTTGAAGAGTCTCAGAGCTGACTACGATTACAATGCATTAAGGGCTGCAACAAAATACAGTGAGAAGACCCTAAAGAAAATACCTAAAGCCCCAACCCAACAACCAATAAAAACCAAGAAAAGAAACTTAGGTGACCACATCCAGGAAGATTGTAACCCCACAGTGCTCAGCCTAGAGGAACCAGGGGAAGGACTTGCGCACGAGGGGATAAATTGCTTGCTGTAACTGTACCAGATGTGCCTGCTCAACAGACACCCGATCTTGCAAGACCGACAGTCAAGTCTCACTTTTGCTGTACTTCTGGTCTCTTAGTCCTTTCTTTGGGTTTGGACCAGTAGGTGCGCCTCTTATAATTTGGGGGAGCACATTTCTGTCAGGCCTCTGAGCCTAAACTAAGCCATTGTATCCGCTGTGACCTGCATGTATACATCCAGATGGCCTGAAGTAACTGAAGAATCACAAAAGAAGTGAAAATGGCCAGTTCCTGCCTTAACTGATGACATTACTTTATGAAATTCCTTCTCCTGGCTCATCCTGGCTCAAAAGCTCCCCCACTAAGCACCTTGTGACTCCCACCCCTGCCAGCCAGAGAACAACCCCCTTTGACTATAATTTTCCACTACCTACCCAAATCTTATAAAAGGGCCCCACCCCTATCTCCCTTTGCTGACTCTCTTTTCAGACTCAGCCCGCCTGCATCATGGTGATTAAAAAGCTTTATTGCTCACACAAAGCCTGTTTGGTGGTCTCTTCACACAGACACAGATGAAATTTGGTGCCATGACTCAGATCAAGGGACCTCCCTTAGGAGATCAATCCCCTGTCCTCCTGCTCCTTCAGCATTTATTCTCCAAAGGATATCGGGTATCCCCCTCCAAAGCTCAAATTTCTTCTCCATCCATTACCTACCTCAGCATAATTCTTCATAAAAACACACGTGCTCTCCCTGCCAGTCATGTCTGACTGATCTCTCAAACCCCAACACCTTCTACAAAACAACTCCTTTCCTTCCTAGGCATGGTTGGACACTTTCACTTTTGGATACCTGGTTTTGCATCCTAACAAAACCATTATATAAACTCACAAAAGGAAATCTAGCTGACCCCACAGATCCTAAACCCTTTCCCCACTCTTCTTCCCGTTCCTTGAAGACCGCTTTAGAGACTGCTCTCACACTAGCTCTCCCTGACTCATCCCAGCCCTTTCATTACACACAGCTGAAGTGCAGGGCTGTGCAGTTGGAATTCTTACACAAGGACTGGGACCACACCCTGTAGCCTTTTTGTCCAAACAACTTGACCTTATTGTTTTAGGCTGGCCTTCATGTGTCCATGCAGAGGCGGCTGCTGCCCTAATACTTTTAGAGGCCCTCAAAATCACAAACTATGCTCAACTCACTCTCTACAGTTCTCATAACTTCCAAAATCTATTTTATTCCTCACACCTGATGCATATACTTTCTGCTCCCCAGCTCCTTCAGCTATACTCACTCTGTGTTGAGTCTCCCACAATTACCATTGTTCCTGGCCTGGACTTCAATCCGGCCTCCCACATTATTCCAGATACCACACCTGAGCCCCATGACTATCTCTCTGATCCACCTGACATTCACTCCATTTCCTCATATTTCCTTCTTTCCTGTTCCTCACCCTGATCACACTTGGTTTATTGATGGCAGTTCCACCAGGCCTAATCACCACTCACCAGCAAAGACAGGCTATGCTATAGTATCTTTCACATCTGTCACTGAGGCTACCACTCTGCCCCCCTGAACTACCTCTCAGCAAGCTGAACTCATTGCCTTAACTCAGGTCCTCACTCTTGCAAAGGGACTATGCATCAATATTTATACTAACTCTAAATATGCCTTCCATATCCTGCACCACAATGCTGTTATATGGGCAGAAAGAGGTTTCCTCACTACGCAAGGGTCCTCCATCATTAATGACTCTTTAATAAAAACTCTTCTCAAGGCTGCTTTACTTCCAAAGGAAGCTGGAGTCATTCACAAAAGGGGCCATCAAAAGGCATCAGATCCCACTGCTCTGGACAACACTTATGCTGATAAGGTAGCTAAAAAAGCAGCTAGCGTTCCAACTTCTATCCCTCACAGCAGTTTTTCTCCTTCTCGTCAGTCACTCCCACCTACTCTCCCACTGAAACTTCCACCTATAAATCTCTTCCCACAGAAGGCAAATTGTTCTTAGACCAAGGAAAATATCTCCTTCCAGCCTCACTGGCCCATTCTATTCAGTCACCATTTCATAACCTCTTCCATGTAGGTTACAAGCCGCTAGCCTGTCTCTTAGAACATCTCATTCCCTTTCCATCATGGAAATCTATACTGAAGGAAATCACTTCTCAGTCTTCCATCTGCTATTCTACTACCCTCAAGGATTGTTCAGGCCCCCTCTCTTCCCTACACATCAAGCTCAGAGATTTCTCCCTGCCCATGACTGGCAAATTGACTTTACTCACATGCCCCAGGTCAGGAAACTAAAATACCTCTTGGTCTGGGTAGACACTTTCACTGGATGGGTAGAGGCCTTTCCCACAGGGTCTGAGAAGGCCACCGTGGTAATTTCTTTCCTTCTGTCAGACATAATTCCTCGGTTTGGCCTTCCCACCTCTATACAGTACGATAATGGACCAGCCTTTACTAGTCAAATCACCCAAGCAGTTTTTCAGGCTCTTGGTATTCAGTGCAACCTTCATATCCCTTACCATCCTCAATCTTCAGGAAAGGTAGAACAGACTAATGGTCTTTTAAAAACACACCTCACCAAGTTCAGCCTCCAACTTAAAAAGGACTGGACAGTACTTTTACCTCTTGTCCTTCTCAGAAATAGAGCCTTTCCTTGAGATGCTACAGGGTACAGTCAATTTGAACTTTTATATGGATGCAGTTTCTTGCTTGGCCCCAACGTCGTCCCAGACACCAGTCCTCTAGGTGACTATCTTCCAGTCCTTCAGCAGGCTAGACAGGAAATTCGCCAGGCTGCCAATCTTCTCTTGCCTACTCCAGATCCCCAGCCATATGAAGACACCCAACCGTACAATCAGTTCTTGTTAAAAACCTGACCACTCAAACTCTACAACCTCTATGGACCAGACCCTACTTAGTCATCTATAGTACCCCGACTGCCATCTGCCTGCAGGATCCTCCCCACTGGCTTCACCATTCCAGAATAAAGCTATGTCCATCGGACAGCCAGCCTAATCCCTCCTCCTCCTCCTGGAAGTCGCAAGTACTCTCCCCTACTTCCCTTAAACTCACTTGCATTTCTGAAGAACAGTAATAACCCTCATGAGCCTAATACGTCTCTTCATTCTATTAGGTCTGTTCATCCTTACCCTACTCTTTGCAACAGGGCTTTATGCAGTCACCCCTACTACTTGGGCTGTGCCCCAAAAACTAGTCATCCCTACTATCTTCTGTCTAGTCATACTCCTATTCACCGTTCTCAATTACTCATAAATGCCCTGCTTTTGTTTACACTGCCCGTTTACAGTTTCTCTAAGCCATCACAGCTGATATCTCCTGGTGCTATCCCCAAACCGCCACTCTTAACTCCCTCTTAGAGTGGATAGATGATCTTTGCTGGCAGGGCATCCTCCAATACTTCCACCCTAATGAAGTTCTATTCTTTACTTTTACATTCATTCTCATTCTCATTCCCATGCTTATGCCACCCTTTACCTCTCCCCGGCTATCTCCACCACACTATCAACCTTACCCATTCTCTCCTAGCCGTTTCTAATCCCTCCTTAGCGAACAATTGCTGGCTTTGCATTTCCCTTTCTTCCTGCGCCTACACAGTTGTCCCCACCCACCTTACATACAGACTCGTCAACATCTCCTGTCTCCGTACACCTCCGAACTTCCTTTAACAGCCCTCACCTTTTCCCTCCTGAAGAATTTCTTTACTTTCTAGACAGGTCCAGCAAGACCTCCCCAGACATTTCACATCAGCAAGCTGCCGCCATCCTCCACACTTACTTAAAAAACCTTTCTCCTTCTATCAACTCTACTTCACCCATATTTGGATCCCTCACAACACAAACTACTATTCCTGTGGCCGCTTCTTTATGTATCTCTCGGCAAAGACCCACTGGAATTCCCCTGGGTAACCTTTCACCTTCTCGATGTTCCTTCACTCTTTATCTCCAAAGTCCAACTACACACATCACTGAAACAATTGGAGCCTTCCAGCTCCATATTACAGATAAGCCCTCTATCAATACAGGCAAACTTAAAAACATTAGCAGTAATTCCTGCTTAGGAAGACACTTACCCTGTATTTCACTCCATCCTTGGCTACCTTCCCCTTGCTCATAGGACTCTCCTCCCAGGCGCTCTTCTTGTTTGCTTATACCCAGCCCCAAAAATAACAGTGAAAGGTTGCTCATAGATACTCAATGTTTTCTCATACACCATGAAAATCAAACCTTCCCCTCTATGCAGTTACTCCATCGGTCCCCATTACAACCTCTGATGGCTGCCACGCTAGCTGGATCCCTAGGAGTCCAGGTACAAGACACTCCTTTCAGCTCTCCTCATCTTTTTACTTTGCATCTCCAGTTTTGCCTCGTACAAGGTCTCTTCTTCCTCTGTGGATCCTCTACCTACACGTGTCTACCTGCTAATTGGACAGGCACATGCACACTAGTTTTCCTTACTCCCAAAATTCAGTTTGCAAATGGGACCAAAGAGCTCCCTGTTCCCCTCATGACACCAATACAACAAAAAAGGGTTACTCCACTAATTCCCTTGCTTGTTGGTTTAGGACCTTCTGCTTCCACTATTGCTCTCGGTACTGGAATAGCAGGCATTTCAACCTCTGTCACGACCTTCTGTAGCCTCTCTAATGACTTCTCTGCTAGCATCACAGACATATCACAAACTTTATCAGTCCTCCAAGCCCAAGTTGACTCTGTAGCTGCAGCTGTCCTCCAAAACTGCCAAGGCCTTGACTTACTCACTGCTGAAAAAGGAGGACTCTGTATATATATATTTTTTTGAGACGGAGTCTCGCTCTGTTGCCCAGGCTGGAGTGCAGTGGCTGGATCTCGGCTCACTGCAAGCTCCGCCTCCTGGGTTCACACCGTTCTCCTGCCTCAGCCTCCCGAGTAGCTGGGACTACAGGTGCCCGCCACCTTGCCTGGCTAGGTTTTTGTATTTTTTAGTAGAGACGGGGTTTCACCAGGTTAGCCAGGATGGTCTCGATCTCCTGACCTCGTGATCCGCCCGTCTCGGCCTCCTAAAGTGCTGGGATTACAGGCTTGAGCCACCGCGCCCGGCCGATTCTGTATATTTTTAAATAAAGAGTGTTGTTTTTACCTAAATCAATCTGGCCTGGTGTATAACAACATAAAAAAACTCAAGGATAGAGCCCAAAAACTCGCCAACCAAGCAAGTAATTATGCTGAACCCCCTTGGGCACTCTCTAATTGGATGTCCTGGGTCCTCCCAATTCTTAACCCTTTAATATCTATTTTTCTCTTTCTTTTATTTGGACCTTATTTCTTCTGTTTAGTTTCTTAATTCATCCAAAACCATATCCAGGCCATCACCAATCATTCTATACGACAAATGCTCCTTCTGACAACCTCACAATATCACCCCTTACCACAAAATCCTCCTTCAACTTGACCTTTCCCACCCCAGGTTCCCACGCTGCCCCTAATCCCACTCGAAGAAGCCCTGAGAAACATTGCCCATTATCTCTCCATGCCACCCCCCAAAAAATTTTCGCCGTCCCAACACTTCAACACTATTTTATTTTTCTAATTAATATAAGAAGACAGGAATGTCAGGCCTCTGAGCCCAAGCTAAGCCATCGTATCCCCTGTGAACTGCACAGATACATCCAGATGGCCCGAAGCAATGAAGAATCACAAAAGAAGTGAAAATGGCCAGTCTCTGCCTTAACTGATGACATTACCTTGTGACATTCCTTCTCTTGGCTCATCCTGGCTCAAAAGTTCCCCACTGAGCACCTTGTGACCCCCACCCCTGCCAGCCAGAGAACAACCCCCTTTGACTGTAATTTTCCACTACCTATTCAAATCCTATAAAACAGCCCCACCCCTATCTCCCTTTACTGACTCTCTTTTCAGCCTCAGCCTGCCTGTACCCAGGTGATTAAAAAGCTTTATTGCTCACACAAAGCCTGTTTGGTGATCTCTTCACATGGACACACACGAAAATTTCCTACACTAGGTTAGTAGTCACACAAAAGTAAAAACCTAACTTAGTATTATGTGTCTGAAACAATAACTGAGTCTTGGCCCATCCCAGCAGCCATACCTGAACCACTCATATAGACTGCTAAGTGTTCAAACTGTGTTCAAATAAGGCAAGCGCCAACCTGTACCCAACCCAGCTGTTTCTGTACCTCACGGCCGATTTCTGTAGGTCACTTCCCTGTTTTTGTTTATAAATCTTTATACTCCAGCACAGCACACGTAGCTGTGCTAGAGTCTCTGTGAATCCGCTGTGATTCTGGGGGCTGCCTGATTCGCAAATTGTTCATTGCTCAATTAAACTCTTTTAAATTTAATTCAGCTGAAGTTTTTATTTTATCAGTGCTGTCCTTGAGAAGAGAGAAGTGGCAGCACATGGGTCCAGAGTTTGTATCACTCACATCCCGATCCATTTTTCCTTTTTATGTGTTTAATTTGACATCTTATTCCCCCATGCAGCCCACTGGGTGGCATCTTGCAAAAATGAGAGGCTTTTGTCTATGGTGCCATGAAACAGAAAAGGAAGATTTTCTTTTATAACACAGCTTGGCCTCCACAGTTATAGCCCAGCGAACAGGGTCATCAAAAGCTGCTCTGCTCTTCTAGAAGCTGCAGAGAGAGGGAAACCAAAACCCTGGCATGCAGGCAAAATGGTAAGGATTTCTTACAGCCAGGGTCCCAGCCTCTCGCTCTCTGTGCAAACCAGTTAAGTAAATGGTTAAAAAAAAAAAAAAAAAAAAAATTCATCCCTGTTCCTCTCCTCTGCAAGGTTTTGATTAATGAGAAAAAAGATGTGTGAGACTAGTCTTAGGTTGTAGTGAATCTGCTGTACTTTGTGGTATGAATTTGTCATTCTGCGTTGTTCTGTCACAGAGGGGTTGCCACAGAATAGAATGTGGGCATAGGACCCCTACAAGTCTGCCGTTTGAGCCAGCCCAGCAGACTAGTCAGTTACAAACTTTGCTATGGGTCCCTGAAACAAAAATCAAATGAGGTTTCCCTCTTGTCTTGTTTCATGTCCTTGAGAGCTTGACTTTTTGACCATGTGGAGGTATTCTCTCTCAGTCTCTGCCATCCAGAGGGTGGAAATTTTCAAGTTCACGTAAGGCAGCCAGTCTGAAAGGACACATGATAATGTCATGGCTAGCCTTAAGGATTCTCTTAAGCAGTTAAAATCCTTTGCAAACTTTAAACTGTCTGCTCTAGATTACTTCTGGGAAGAACAATAGCAACTGCACCATACTGTAGCTCTGTGGCTAAGGCTTTGCCCTTTCATGACTAGTGGCATGGGTTCAATTCCCAGCTTAGGGAATGAGTCCTTTCTGGTTTGATATTTATGTGACCTTTGTCATTTATTTATTCTTTTTCCCTCCATTGTCTTTGTGACCATATGGGGGTACTCTCTCTCCATCTCTGCCATTCAGAGGGTGGAAATTTTCAGGGTCATGTCAGGCAGCTTGTGATTTTCTGTCTTGAATTTTCCTTTCTCTGAGCTATCTTGGAGGTGATTCTACATCTTGTAAAAACTGCTCGTAATCTCTTTGTAGACACTTTGTGCAGCCATGGTTAAATCATAACCTTAATTAAGGCTTATTGGATTTGTTAGGGAAGCAGGAACCTAGGAGAGCCAGAGTAACCCCATTTTAAGTTCAGCTCCATCTTCAGATTAACTGGGCATATTCCTTGCTGGTCACTACCCACAGTCAAAAGACATTGACAGTTGAGGAAACAGCCTAAGATACCAGCAAAGACACACTCCCACAATAGCAGAAAGTCCAGATTCCCAATACCCATAACAAAATATGCCTTCAAGATTGTTATAGTTATGGTTTGATGTATTCACACACTAAAACGTCAAGGATAGTTTTCTTTAAATCAACAGAATATAAATTTTGTCATGCTCTCTGCTCACCCTTACATAGACATGGCTTAGCTTAGCTTTTATATAGAGATGACCCCTATACGAGAAAAACTTAAGGATGCCCTTCTCTGTAGCGGAGTAGCTTTCAATAAACTCTCTCTTTTCACTGCACTCTGCCATTTGCCTTGAATTCCTTCCTGTGTGAGATCCAAGAACCCTCTCTTGGGGTCTGGATCAAGAGCCCTTTTTCTAGTAACAGTTGCACTTGGGAAAATCCCTTTCAGAGAATAAAAGGCTTAAATGCCAGAGGTGCTGGCTATTTGTCCCTAACAGCCAGATAATGGTCTGGCAATTAAAAATTTAAAAGGGTTTTTTTTAACGAGCTCTATGGTAAACAAGATTAATTAAAAGGGGATATCCAAGCTATATATACATTTAGAAGGCCATTACGCTTTTTTCTCTTCTTGGATCTTGTTTTTTTCAAAAAAGGGTTTTTGGGTTTGTTTGTGTTTTTTTTTTCTCAGTTGATTGAATTGTTTCTCCATTTACTCTGTCCTCTGGCACACATGCCCTCACTGCCCTGCATGAGAGGACTTAAGGTCATTTCTGACAGCCTGGAACTCCTTGAGAGAAACAGAAGAGGCACCACAAACTGCTGTTTTGGGAGAAACCTCTGTTTTCCAAGTAGAACCCAAAGAATTATAAGCAGACAGATACTTCTCAAAATCTGAGGCTCTGTTCTGTTTTAGTTACCTGATCTTTTTGACTTCTGGGGGCATCAGAAATTATTTTGCATTATTTAGAAAAGTTGAATCTTAATGTGCAATAGCTAAATAAGAGGCATATATTTTTTTAAATGTACAATGGCAGTTGCTTACAGTGAGTGGCTATTACTACAGGGTGATACTCCTTTCTTTGTGTGTTTACCTAAAAAGCCATGCTCTTGGGCACCTAGAAGGTATGAAATGGAGGATGGGCTGATTACAGAGCAGACTAATTGAGGTTGGGTTGTCCAGCAGCCTTGGGGAAATGTCTGTACAATAAAATACGCTGTGAAAGCATTGCACTGTCTTGTCTCACAGCACTTCCCTTTTTCGGGGTCCCAGTATTTGGTGTAAAAATGGGATCCTTGGTTTTGGGAGATCTGTTCTGCCTTCCAGCTGTGCCCAACTACTAGGCCCTAAAAACTGCATGCTTTCCTGGCCTTGTTCTTTAAAAGGCTCCACTCTGAACCCGATTTAAAACCTTACATCTTTAAAGAAATCTCTACATGTAATGGTATCTGTTTTTCCTGTCCGTCTCACCTAAACTTTTACTCACACCATTTCTCTCTTGGTTTAAGTAAAATATAAATTACCTATCTTATTTCACCTAAGAATTGTCCCTTTTAAAACGCAAATTTAGAGTTACCTCACTGATAATTATTTAGGGCAGAGGACAGATAATCAAAAGATTGATGGTCTATCTAAAATAAAATAAGAAAGAAATCTTGGCCAGGTGTGATGGCTCACACCTGTAATCCCAGCACTTCGGGGGCCTGAGGTAGGTAGGTCACTTTAAGCCAGGAATTTGAGACCAGTCTGGCCAACATGGTGAAACCCCATTTCTACTAAAAATACAAAAATTAGCCAGGCATGGTGGCATGCACCTGCAGTCCCAGCTACTTGGGAGGCTGAGGCAGGAGAATCGCTTGAACCCAGGAGGCAGAGGTTGCAGTGAGCCAAGATCACACCACTGCACTCCAGCCTGGGCGACAGAAAGAGACTCCATCTCAAAAATTAATTAAAAAAAAAGAAAGAAAATCTTAAAAACTGGCAAATGAAGAATCTTATAACTCTACCAGATCTGCTTCTCTGTCTGTGTATTTATACGTGTCATGTATGTGATGTCTTATTACCAAAATATGTAAAAGACCTCCAATGAATTGGCTTAAAGAAAAATAAATGCTTAAATAATATATTTTATCAGAAAAACAAACACTTTAATGCCCTTTAGTTCACATGGCTTTAGTAATCTTTGGTAAATCAAGACAGTTTTAAAGACTACAAGTAAAATAAAATTAAAATGTCTTTAAAATTTAGGCATTCAGTCTAAATTAGGCAGGTCAGAAACTGCCCTTGCTAGGCGCTTTAAGGTTATAAACTGTTTCTATGACTTTTGATAACTGTTTGACTTGCCTGCTTTGTGGCCATTAGATTCTAGGTAAGGCCTGGAGATATATAGAATTAGCCACACTCCCTAGCTGTACTGGAAAAGAGTCACATATTATCTGTAGTTCCTGTGGCCCAGGCTTTGTACTTGGTAGAGAATTAAAATTGCATACACTAAAAATAAAAATTAAGTGTTTTTAATAAAAAGGCATGGGAATGTAGTTTTTAAAAGACAAACTAATTTTGTCTAATTTAGAGGGTTAAAGGATTGTTTGGGGTTAAAATAAAGATAGAATATAACTGAAAGTTTAAGCCAGTTGGAGAAGATTTGAGAAAGATTAATCTTGAAACAGAAATTCTGTGTATGAGCTAGTCGACTAAAATTAAAAAGGTATTATTTAGTTTTTCCATAAATTAAATATTAAAATAAAAGCTCTCTAACACAGGCCCAGAATCTGGGCTCATGTATCAGAACAATAGGGTTTTCCTGGAGCATTTATCTGCTCTTTAACAAAAAATTATAAAGGCTTATAAAAATCTTACCTTATGGTCAAACTGGTTAAAATTAGATAGATTTGTTTATAAAATGTTATTGAAATTAGCTTTAGTATTAATATACTAATGCAAAGGTAAAATTTGGTTTTCCCTTTTGAGCAAGATTTTCATTCGCCTACAGGAAAAAGAAAGAGACAGACTTTTCCTTTTTTTTTTTTTTTTTGGCAGTGGGGACAGAGTCTTGCTCCAGCCAGTCAGCCAGGCTGGAATACAATGGCATGGTCTCAACTCACTGCAACCTCCACCTCCTGAGTTCAAGTGATTCTCCTGCCTCAGCCTCCCAAGTATCTGGGACTGCAGGCATGTCCACTACACCTAGCTAATTTTTGTATTTTTAGTAGAGATGGGGTTACACTATGTTGGCCGGGCTGGTCTCAAACTCCTGACCTTGTGATCCACCCACGTCGGCCTCCCAAAGTGCTGGGATTACAGGCGTGAGCCACTGTGCCCAGCCATGCTGTCTTTATTGGGTCTGTTTATTTGGAAAGCTGAGTCCTCTCTCTATGAAAGACTAAAGGATTTTTGCTGTTTAGAAATATTTGAGTTAATCATGTTGGTTAAATAAATAAATTGTGGTCCTATTTTGTAATGTCAGATGTTTTAAATTTTGATATTTAACAAGCTTTCCAAAATCAAATCCTGAATTAAGCCTTTTTTGACCTAATTAACCGTTTTGTATAGTAGGTTCTCTGAAGTCCAAAAGAGACAAATGCAGCTTATTTGGTATATTAAAACCATACAGGAAACACTATACATTTAAAATGGTGTTTAGCATTTTTTAGATTATATTCATATAAATATGTGATTAATATGTATTCCAAAGTTATATAAGATTCCTATGATTCTGATATGCCTAAGTATCTGATATCAATAACAATTAAGATTGTTATGTTAAATTATTATGTGCCACAGAAATGACCAGATTTCCCTGTTGATTGCATCTTTAACTGTGGCTGTCTTAAGACTCTTGTCATCCACAGACAATCATCTTGTTTTGATCTATTCCAAAAGAAGGTTTATAATCAGCTACAGGATTCTTACGGATACTCTTGAATGCAGGTCTCTGACAACTTTGGCGATTGAGTCATTAGAATGGAGGGAAAAACTTGTAAGACCCTCTTGGAGAGCTAATGTGTCCGTAAATATCAAGCAGAACAGGAGTTAATTTCATGGACTAAACGAATAGGAGATTGAAATAATCTTTTTATGAACTTTCTTCCTGAAATGCTGCTGACACTTTTTGTTTTGTTTTTCAGAGTCAAGAAAACTTTTTTCCCTTTTAAACTATTTACAACTTTAAACAATTGAATAAACTATAACCTATAAGCAAAATTTTGAGCATGTTTCTTTCTCTCTACCTGATTTCTGCACAATTTGGAAACTATATGTGAGTATTCTTAACTTAGGGTAATATAGTTGTTTGCATACATGCAATAAGAATCTGTTTTATTTTGTAACAGGACACAACTGGGGAAACTGGTTATTTTATCAAGGCTTTGATGAGACTTACATGCTTTCATACCACTTTTCTAAAAACTGAGGTATAAAGACAATAAAAGTTCATTGGAAAAATTGCCCTCATATCCTGTCTATGCAGGCCTCGTACAGGGTTCCTGACCTATGGTAAGTAAAGAATCTCACTTTCTAACAGGTCCAGGAGCCCCAAGTTATCTATGGACCTCAAGAGGGGAGGAATTCACCCAATTCATAGAAGTGTTTGCAGGCACAGATAAATCCATAGCTAGGCTCATAGCTTTAAAAAGTCTAATCTGAGAATCCTTACGAAACAAAGTTCCAGCAAAGCCAATTAAAAAAAAAAAAAAGTATACACGGCAAATAATTACTCTTGCTGCACTTCATACAAATAATCAAAACAAGTATAATGAAACTAAAATTTATTTTGTAAATGCATCAGTCCTATCATAATTTGTCTTTGATAAAAATGAGAGACTGGAGAGAAAAAGAATATAATACACCTGTTGTAGGTTCTAGTCTTATCTGTCGTTTTTGAGCTTTTTAATATTATTTTTTGAGCTGCAAGTCTCCAAACCAACATTTTAAAAATTTTCTTCCACTTTTCTGATTTAAACTCAATGAAATTGCTACTACCTTTTTCCTAAGGCTCTGCAAACTAAGGCTTATTCTTTATAATACAAACAAAAAAACATGAAAAATTGCCACCACCCTCCTCCTCTGTAACTAAAGATGCTTTGAGCCTAATAACGCCCACCATTAACAGTTGTTTTTCTTTTGTTTCCATAGAAATGTCTCTTATTAAAAGTATGTTTGCCGTATATTTCAGACACCAGGAGACTCATTCTCTAGCCTATTCACTTAAATTCCAAATAGCATCTGATTTCTTCTCATAAGCACTGTTAAACTGGACTTAGGCAGTTTATTAATTATCACTGGGTGCTATTTGATTTTTAAAATAATTATTTGTTATATTCAACAGGCATACAGATGGTTAAAGTTTATGCCTTCCAGACTTCAACAGTTCTAAGTTGAGCTAATGATAGCCCAAGGATTCCAACCTATACCATCCCAGGAGGATTCTAGTCCCTATAGGTCTCTAGAATAGTCAGTGAGAGATTTCTATGTTCCTCTGAGGTTAGGCCAGGACAACAACCCTGTTCAGCATAGCTGTTCAGTATAGCTTCAGAAGATGAGATCTTCAGTCCTTTTTCCTTAAGAATAATGAGAGTTAAATCTCTCAGAGGGGAATGAGACAGTAAGGAAGGGGCTTGGCTTCAGCTCACACCCACTAGAGAGTTCTTTCATGCATTCCCACTGATCTCAAAACCCATAACACTACCTCACCAATGCATATCCACTAATAGTCATACAAAGAAAACAACCATTCTGTATTGTTCTTCTGTGCTCTTATATGTTTAACCATGCCTTCTACTTAAACAATTCCAGACACTGGCCTTGGGAGATCCAAAATTAAACTAAGGTTGCTGAGTCTCCCACCTCAGGAAGGAATGCTGAACAACTGATTTACAGCCTTGTTGCCACTGGCCAGACCAGCAGGTGACCCATAACTCAAGACAACCATCACAACCAGCTTTGCTGACCTGCATACTCTACCCCTAACATGCATTGCCCAACCCAGCCTCTATACTCTACCGCTGATTTCAATTCCCGTGCTTTGGCTTAAAAAAATAAATCCTACCAGCTTTTTGGGGGGAACCAGTTGGAGGATTCTTGTGCCTCCACTGTCTCCCTTGCACTTGAGAACAAATCCTGAAAATAAAGCCTTATCTAGGAAGTCCTCTTGGCCCCATATTAATTTCCCTTACATGGAAAGCCAAGGAACCTGTGGTCTGTAACATATGTATATACATTACGTGTATGTGGTATCTTACTTCCAGAGAATATTGCCAAATTACTTTAGAAAATTCCTTAAGAGACCTCTATTCTAAATGGGTTTTGTGAAATAAGTAACTCAAAATCGAAGCTGTTGGAACTTTAAAATATTTAAGGGAATGTGATTATGGGACCTGAGTCACGTAAACAGGCAGCTGCAACCTAGGCAACTGTAACCTTGTTTCTCTGATTGCAGATTAGCCTTTTTTCTTACTTACATTATTTTGTAAAATGTAGTAAATGACTAAATTGAGCCAGGGAAGACTCCTTCCTTTTTTTTTTTTTTTGGAGTGTGTGTGTGTGTGAGTGTGTGTGTGTGTGAGTGTGTGTGTGTGTGTGTGTGTGTGTGAGAGAGAGAGAGAGAGATGGAGTCTTGCTCTGTCTCCCAGGCTGGAGTGCAGAGCCGCAATCTTGGCTCACTGCAACCTCCGCCTCCCGAGTAGCTGAGAATGCAGGCACACGCCACCATGCCCAGCTAATTCTTGTATTTTCAGTAGAGACAAGGTTTCATCGTGTTGGCCAGGCTGGAACTTCCTCTTTCCTCTCTCACAGAGACTTCATGACTATCATATTGTCTAGGATGAAATGTTAAATATACTTTTTTAAATTGGAAAGGCAATGAAAACTAGCTGTATGGAAATGAAAACAAACTGTAACTAGCTAAATTGTTGCAATTTATAAACCACCCTTGTGCAGAAAATGTTATAATCCTGCTCAATTTCTTTGTTTTCTGCCTATATAAGCAAGGCCTTAACTTTTAACTGCAGAGCACTGACCCCATTTCTCTGAAGTCTAGGTTTGCTGAATGGCCATTCCCAGCTTTTTGCTTAAATACATGCTTTAAAACTGGTTTCTGATCCTTTTGATTAATTCAGATTGACAGTTGCAAAACATAGACACTTACATGTTAAATTAAGTCTAGCCTAGCACTGTCTTCTTACATATTCTAAGTTTGGCCCAATGGTTTCTATTCATACACAGTGAACTGTAACCTAACTGCATGTATAAACAGATCGTAACCTACTCTTGTGCCAATCACTGACTTTTGGCCAATCAAAGGCAGCCAACTGTTAATAAGGCAAACACCAGGATGTAACCAATCTGGCGGTTTCTGTACCTCATTTCCATTTTCTGTACATTGCTTTTCTTTTCCTGTCTTTTTTTTCCACCACATGGCTATGCTGGAGCCTTTCTGAATCTATTCTGGTTCAGAGACTGCCTGATTTGAGTTGTCCTTTGCTCAATTAATCTCTGTTAAATATAATTTGTCTAAGGTTTTTATTTTAACATATACAAATAAAATATTCCTAAAACTCTCAGAAACACAGGAACTAACCCAAATGATTTCAAGTGTATGTGATTTCAGTAAATCTGTAAATGAGACAAGTATAATATTGTCGTTTTAATAAAAACATCTGTGTTTTCAGAATTATCAGCATTGAGTACCATGCTGAGCACATGTTTTGCTCTTACCTGGGCTTACTACTCAAATAAACTAATATATTTACCAATGTTTAAGACTTTAGAATTTACAGATTTGACTTTAATTAAATAGAATCATTATTCTGACATAGTTTATATCAACAGTAATTGTGTTTTATAATGTTTCTCCTTAGACGTAGTTTTCAAAATCTTTTTGGTAACTTGAAACCTTAACGGTATACTAAGTTAAATTAAATGGCAGATATTCATTGAAAATCTAGATCACTTCTAAGTAGGATAAAATATTAACACATTAATTGCTGATCATAAGTTTAACTGCTTTTAGCTTCTTATTTTTTACAGATACTAAAGACATTTGGGTTTGTTAAAAAGGATGTTCTTTTTGCCACACTGGGGAATCGTACTAAGAAGAAGAATATGCCTCTAGAAATTGTGAGATGGTATATTCACAAACTTTGCTGAAATGCCAAAAAATACTGATATACAACCGGCAATTCACAGTTGTCTACTTAATAGTTTTCTCTGGAAAATAAAGGATAATAAGGGTTGAAAATTATAATCAATCATATGTAAACTGAACTACTAGATATAATCAGGATGAAGGAAAAACCTCTGTATGCAAAGTATTCAAGTAACGTAGAATGTGGTTTTGTTATGGGGAAAAGAGCAATTCTTTCCTAAAGGAGTTGTTTATTCATCATTCCTGAATGAGGAAGAGGAAAGGCTCAAAACCTGAAAGGGAAGTGCAGGGAAGACAGAGAAAGAAAATTTTATCTTGTGTGGTCATGTAGGCTAAGATTGAATAGATTTATGTAAGATTTTTAAATGAGCTTTAATATTAACAGTATACTGATGCAAAACTAGAGTTTCATTTTCTCTCTCTTAAAAAAACAATATTTTTTAGATTATCTTATTACTGTTCTTAATAAGAGGTTGTAAAAGGTTTCTCTTTACCTTTTGAAAAACCTGCCTAGGAAACTACCAGTCTGAATATTTGTGTCCCCGCAAAGTTCTTATGGTGAAACCTAATCACCAATGTGATGATGTTAGGAGGTGGGGCCTACTGGGAGGTGACTAGATCATGAGGACAAAGCCCTTGTGAATGAATGCCCTTGTAAAAGGGACCCCAGAGAGCTTGCCCCTTCCACCACATAAGGACACTGCCAGAAAGCACTATCTATGAATCAGAACGTAGACCCTCACCAGACACTAAATCTGCCTTGATCTGGGACTTTCCAGCCTCCACAACTGTGAGAAATTTGTTGTTTATAAGCTACCCAGTCTATGGTATTTTGCTATTGCAGCCCAAACAAACTGAAGAAACTAAGACAGAAACAAAGACTCTGTGTCGTATCAGAATAATTTCCTATGATTTTTTTTTTTTGAGATAGGGTCTCACTCTGTCACCCAGGCTGGAGTGCAAGTACATGATCATAGCTCACTGCAGCCTCAACCTCCCGGTGATCCTCTCATCTCAGCCTCCCAAGTATCTGGGACTACAAGTGTGAGCCAACATACCAGGCTAACTTTTTAAAAATTTTTTGTAGAGACAAGGTCTCCCTAGGTTGCCCAGGCTGATCTCAAACTCTTGGGCTCAAGTGATCCTCCGACCTCGGTCTCCCAAAGTGCTGGGATTACAGACATGAGCCACCACTCCTGGCCTTCCTGTGCTTTTTGTCTTTATCATGTCCTAGATTATTTAAGAGAACCAAGTTTTCTAAATGTTAAAAGAGCTAAGTTTTGTTTCTCTTTTTGTTTCTTACAATTGTGTTACTCCCCGTATTTACTTTTGAAATCTCTTGGTATCATATACGTTAAATAAATAGCTAAGAATTATTTCACAGTGACCTGTAATGTTGGTTAATCAAGTATTCAAATCTTTTGACATTTCTGATAACTTTTGGTATTTTGCCTTTCCAAAGCCAAATCCTAAATAAAATCCTGGTCTTGAACTGACTGAAGTTTCCCAGAGAGACCCTTGAAAATCTCAAAGGATTTGTTCTTACCTATAAAAAGATATGCTAAACTAATTAGGTTTATTTGATATGTTGAATTCTATGGAAAGCATTGCCAAATAAAAAGAGATGTTTAACTGTCCTTAGGTTACATTTGTATAGGTAAATGTTATGAATATAAATATTTCGTGAATTATATAAAGTTCCTAGAAATTTGTCAATGCCCTTGTTGGCATGATACATCTTTATGCTTCTTTGTCTGATGGTAGACAACAATGACAAAACATTATCAGTTATCATTTTGTTATTATTTTAATGTTTCATGCTACAGAAACAACAAAACTGCCTTGTCAACTGTGTCACAGTGAACTTTCAGCCCATCTTTAACTATGACTATTTTCAGATAGTAATTGTTATCTGATGTTTTTCTGAAAACTCTTGCAATCAGCTACTAGCAAGAACGCTTATTTTCAACATAAACAGATTGTCTCTGAGATCCGTGGAAAGGACTATGACAGATACTCTGGAGTACAGGCTTCTGGTGACGTTGCTTAAATAATTGAGATCATACCATTGGACTGAGTAAGGATTGCCAGAACTCTAGTGGAGCAGCTAATGGGTTCATTAACTGCTAACTCAATCAAGCAGAACAAGACTGAATTACATAGGACTGAATGATAAATGATTATAATTTGTATCATTTTTTGTTTAGAACATTGCTAGTTTTTCAATCAATGTTCTGTTTTTCAGATACAAGGAACCCCTTTCTCTTTTCTCCTAAGCTATCTATTACTCACAATAATTTGGTAGATTTATACCTTTGTAAACAAAAATGAAATATATCCTTTTCCTCTCTAGTTGATTCCTCCAGAATTCAGAAGCTCTTATTGAATATTCTTATTTTCATAGCATTATAGCTATTTGCATAAGTTGAATAAGAATCTGTTCTGCTTTTAACAGGACATAATTGGGAAACTTGGTTATGAAACCGCCTTTGCAAAAATGATAACAGTGAGAAAATAATGACAGTGGAGGAGATCGGATCTAGCCAACCTCCCTCTTGCCTTTAGCATTTAAGCTGCCAAGCTAGCTTTGGGAGACATTTAGCTTATAGTTTAAATGATAGTAGCCCTTCCCCAAACTTCAAATGCCTTTCTAAAGAGACCACAAGGCTAGGAGGAGGAAAAGGAGCCTGAATTCTGCTAAGGTATAGACATAAATGGTTGCCAGCTGTTATTCTAGAGGTCACAATTTATGCAGCTTCTCCAGTTATTCCTGCAGATAACATCACTATGGTAGAACCTAAGATTAGCCTTTTGAGACAGCTTTTCATGTTTTTTGCATGTCTGACACCCATGGCTCCACCTGGAGCTGCCAGCCCCTCCTGTGTCCCCACCCATAATCAACTCAGCATAAGAGGACAGCTTCAACTCCCTATGATTTCATCTCCAACCCAACCATCAGCAGCAGCTAGCACCCACTGCCTAGCCACCCCGACTCCTTCCTCCAAATTGGCTTTGAAAAACCCCTAACCTACAAGCCTTTGATGAGACTGATTTGAGCAATAACTCAGTCTCTTGTGTGGCACGGCCAGCCTCATGTCAATTAAACGCTTTCTTTACTCAATTCCGTGAATTGATGTTGTTTGTGCAGCAGGCAGGAAGAACCCATCAGGCAGTTACAGTTATATTACCAAGCCTTTGCAGAATGTCATATTTGTGAATTGTGTGGAACCTGATATGACTAAACAGTTTTAAGGAACCAAGATTGACTTTATGGAGCCAGTGTTTTCAAAGCCCTCTTGGAAAAACTGATCCGATAACTGCATTACAGAATTCTCAGCCTTACGGGTGAGTAAAAAGGTCACTTCCTAGGAAACTTAGAATATTTGGGAGACTTCAAGGAGAAAGGAATTCACCCAAATCTATAAGTATTGCAGATGAAATCTGATGACAAGTTCTTGGCTTGACTTCTAGCATCAAGAAACTTTTAAAATTCCAATCTGAGATTCCTTGTAAGAGTTCCGGCAATGCAAACTTTGAAAAGCCCTAAATGGTCAATTACCATCTTGCCGTGCTTGTGCAAATGATCAGACCAAATTAAATGAGACTAATTTTGTAACCAAAAGTAGTCTTACTTTGATTATCTTTGGTCAAAGTGCAGGTGATTGTAGAGAGAAATTTTATGTTTTGATGAAAAACTATAACCCCCCCTTGTGAGTGATCAGATTCTAGTCCTGTTCATGACCTTTGAGATATTTTTCACCTCTTGGTAAACTAGATCCTACTGTCTTGCCCATTTGGCCAGTAATTAACACAACTTTTCTCCTACCCACCTGACATGGCATCACTGAGAACTAAACCCTAACTTCCTAGATCATTATTAAGACTCTGGGTTATTTTCTTACAAAGCCCTAAAAGCTGAAGTGGGATAATATGATATAAAAATCAAAGGACTTATTGCTACAACAGTTTGGTCCACTCTGGAAGTTCACCAAACACTCATCTCCTTCTCTGCTGTGCTCTGGAAAATAACCGTAACTGTGACACTGATGTTCTCACTCTACCATCTAAACATGCTTCAAGACCAACATCTAGACATCTTCTCAACTGCCTGCCCTCCATACTCAAAACCTAGATTTATAATCTATCCCAACCATTAATCTGTGCTTTTCTGGTTCCTCGTTCTATGCTCTTGTTCCCCTCTGCAGATCTCTTACCTCACAATTTCTAACCCAAATCTTCCCTCTATAGCAATCAACCTAGCTTCTTTCATGTATGTTGAAACTTCAAGGGAAGTTTCAGACGAGGGAAATGTTATCCACTGAAACCCTAGAGTTGGTATAAAGATTATTTTAAAGTGAAAACATTTAAGCTAAAGAAGATGCAAAAAGAAATCTTATCTGAACTTCCATTATGTGATTCAAGCAGAGTCTCCAGAGAATACCTTTCTGTTATCCCCCTCCGAAGGAGTTTCCTATGAATTCAGCTGCTGTGGAGATAGCCCAGTTCTTGCCCAGCTCCCATGGCATTAAAAAACCCAATGGAACTTCCATACCTTCTCACTGAAGCCCTTAAGTAAACCGTTTGTTAAGTTTGATATAAATCTTGTATCTCTGGCTAATCAGGAAGTAATTTATTACTGAGATCTCCCACATGTACTCATAAATAAACTTTGTCTTCTCTCCAGTTAAACTATTATCAGTTAATTTGCAGGCCCCAAAACATCTGCACCTAAGTTGGAATAAGAAAAGTTTTTCTCTCAACATAATCATTTCTTCTCATTTTCCAGAAGCATGTCACATCAATCCTTCGCTATTCCAAGAGACATAATAACAGAAAACATATCAACACAGGCAAAGAATGTCAGTAAATGGGAAATTTCCATTAGGCAAAAATTCAATTTTCTAAGTGAGTCAGTAGGTGGCACCAAAGAAGAAAGAAGTACATCTCCATAAATGCACAGATCACTCTGAGTCCTAAAAATCCAATAAAAGTTACCCCTATAGATGGTCTGTGCTCTGTTTTATCCTTAAATGTCCTACTTTAGCACAGGTTTCTACTGAAAACTGCCTCAAGATCTCTTTGAAAGGAAATAAAAAATCACAAATGAAAATAAAACTGAAAATACTTGGAAAAAAACTTTCACGTATTACTGCCAAAACCTGATTCTGGACATCCACCTTTCTGGGTTAGACGCAAATTATATCATATTCAAAAAATATGGGTTGCTCACAGCAGCTTATGCCTGTATAATCCCAGCACTTTGGGAGGCTGAGGCAGAAGGATCGCTGGAGGCCAAGAGTCTGAGACCAGCCTGAGCAACATAGAGAGACCCCCATCTCTACCAAAACAATTTTTTAATTAGATGTATGTAGTGATACATGCCTATAGTCTCTGAGGTGAGAGGATCTCTTGAGCCCAGGAGTTCAAGGCTGCAGTGACTATGCCACTGCAGTCCAGCCTGGGTGACAAAGTGAGACCCTGTCTCAAAAAGAAGAAAAGGAGAAAAGAAACATGGGATCTTCTCAGATGTGATCCACTGAGGCAGAAGCAAGAGGATCAGCATAGAGAAATCTGTTCTTAAGCGAGAGGAATAGGTGCATTTTGTCTCACCCTGAACCTTTTTGGCATTTCAAATGGCAGGGCAGGGACTTCTATCATTCATCTGTAGATACATACATTATTAAAAAAAAGAAAAAAAGACATTTCCCCTAGTTGAATGGTAATCTTTCCCAAGATTCTAAGCCAAAAGGGGACTGAGCTCTAGTAACCTCATAGAAAGGCTTTTTTGTTGTTGTTTTCTTAATAAAAATATTTAGCTTCCCAGCTACTCCAGAGGCTGAGGCAGGAGGATCACTTGAGCCCAGGAGTTCAAGGCGGCCAGCCTGGGCAACATAGCAAGATCCCACTTCAAAAAAAAATCAGCAATGTCGAGAAAGAATAGTCCCTTAAATTCTTAAAGATACCTCACAAATGCATCTTGCCATTCTTCCTCATCCCAAATCAACATCGAAGCAGCACATCACCCAAGATATAGTTACCAAATTCGTTTAGCTATATTAATTAAAATAAGGAGAGATGTTCCTCCTCTGCAGACACTGATAATACCTGCATGGCTAAGGCAGCACTTCTCCCCAAGTCCTCCTCTCTAACAAGGTGTGAGCTGTAGGCCTCCACTTACCCTGGCAAATTCCATGGGTTTAGGAAGAAGGCACATGACCATGACATCGAAGCGAACATCACATACTGTCTTCAGCCACTTGGTGACAAACTGAGGCTTCAGCTTTTCCACCAGACTTCCCACTTCATCATCCATCATATATGCAGTGGAGTGAAACCACTGAAACACCATGGCCACCAGCCGGGCCAAGCTTTCTGTAGGCGTGTTTTCACTGGGTGTGCAGAGGCTCACCTAGAAGTATGTAGATTAGAATCTTGTTCAGTTTCCATCTGTCTTTACAAAATTATAACAGGTGCATTAAAATAAAATAAAATAAAATAAAATAAAATAAAAAGATATCCCAGATAATCCGTTTGAAATATGCAGTCTTAAAAACAGGGATCGCTTATCCAGAAACTGTGTTCCTTCCTACAGGTATAGATGGATTGCAACAACCATTTTCCCTCAAGATTTCACCTTCCAATTAAGCATTTTCTCCTACAAGAAATCCATTATATAATCTGCGCCAAATAAATGCTTCTCAAAAGTTAGGTCAACAAAATATTTCATCCATATCCTCAAGGAAAATAATGTATATACATTTCACTTCTAAAATGATCATATTTCACTAAGAATTTTGTATTAGTAATAATTCAGATACCTTGGAGTCCCCCAATTCACTATCATAAATAGACTTTTTATTTTTATTTTTATTTTTATTTTTATTTTGAGACAGAGTCTTGCTCTGTCACCCAGGCTGGAGTGCAGTGGCGCGATCTTGGCTCACTGCAAGCTCCGCCTCCCCGGGTTCACACCATTCTCCTGCCTCAGCCTCCCGAGTAGCTGGGACTACAGGCACCCGCCACCACACCCGGCTAATATTTTCTATTGTTAGTAGAGACGGGGTTTCACTGTGTTAGCCAGGAGGGTCTCAATCTCCTGACCTCGTGATCTGCCTGTGTCAGCCTCCCAAAATGCTGGGATTACAAGCGTAAGCCACCACGCCCAGCCCATAAATAGACTTTTTAAAACATCATTCATTCATTTACTATGAACTAATCTTTTATTGAGTACTATGGCAGGGTCCAGGAATAAAATAAATAAATAAAGCATGGTCTTTGCCTTCAAAGAGTTCACAGTAGTAGCTATTGTGTCATTATATAATAACTTCTAGGAAGCAAGATATGTGAAATCAGCAATTAAATGCCAGTTTGGTAAAGACTCTTTCACGGAACAATGTGCAAGCATAATAGAGATACATCACTATAGAGACTGAATTAATGTCTCCAACAGGCAAAACAAAAGCCTGCTTCTCTGTAGCACTGGTAAATTCAGCTTGCTTGGGATGTTAGATCTGTATGTTTGATCTCTACTGAATAGATGTTGAAGTTAAATCAGTCAATAGCAATCATATTCCTTGCATTACTTTGGCTATAACTTCTCTGGTGTACACAGACTTACCATAAATATACAAAAAGCTCCACAGAGACTGAAGTTTCAAGAAAAATTTCATGTAGGTGATGGAATGTGAATTATCTATAAATGTTATTGAATCCAGTACTTGACAATATATACTAGCAACTTTCCTACTTGTACCAGTCTGATACTGTAGGTTTTAACACCTGGCTCTTCATCAAAATCAATGGCCAAGAGCTTCTTAAAAAATTCCCAAGATTCTGGAATGTGATATGGGCATTGTTAGTTTTTAAAAGCCTTCCTAGGTAAATCTAACATGCAGCTCAGGATTGAGAGCTACTGCCACAGAGAATTCAGTCCCTTTGCTAAGGTTAATTTTTCACTATTTACTCCTTTTAAAAGAACAGGAAAAATTCCTCATCAGTACAATTTTGGAATGAGAAATAAGAAAGTGGAGAATAGTTAACTTATTTTTCTTACTAAGAACCATATTCCGAATTGACTGAGCAGCCTCTGATCATGTTTATCATCGTCCTTGTTATCAAAGTCAGCATTATCCAGGGAATGGTGGGAAGAGGAGAGGCCCAGCTGCCGCCGCCGGTTCAGCTCATATTCTCGCTGCTCAGCATGGAACTCAGCTTCTTTCAACAAGCTGCCAAAGAGAAGTGTGATTTCAAGTTAGACTGTGAAAAAACACATTCTAGATCATGACCATTCAGAGGAAGTACCTCCTGAGTACTCAGGCACCCTGGATTGCTCTTCTTTAAATTGAGTACTGCGTTACTGAGTTACTGAGTACTGTGCATCATGAATTACTCCAGGATGCCTCATTCTATTTTCTTACTATTTTATGCTCCATTCCCATTTCAAAGATGAACAAACTGAGGCACAAAGAGACTAGTTCCTCCAATCAATTAGCATCAAGCAGAATTGATCCCATCTGACTTCTGGTTCACCAACCATCCCACTGTAAGTCAATGCTTCCTCTATATCTATCATGAAACTATCCAGACAGCAAATGCATGATACAAGGAAAGATAGAGGAGCTTGTACCCAAACGGAAAAATATTCACCATCCGGTATTCAAAGACACGAAAGTGAAACGGTGAAAATTCTTTTTTCCATTTGCTAAACAAGTACCAATTTTAAAAAAACAACACTTAGTATCGGTAAGTTTTATACATGGTGTTGGCATTGTAAATCCACACACATGCTCTGAAAAGCAACTTGCTAATGTATTAAGAGCCATGTAAATATTCATACCCCTTGAACCAAGGTACCTGACATCTGGTAATCTACCTAAGAAAATAAAAAATATAGGTACAGTACTATGTACAAAAATATTTCTCAAAGAGTTACTTATAAAAGTAAAAAACTGGAAACAGTCTAAATATGTAATGATAAAGAAAAGTAAGTTATAGCTAGATGAATATTACATATCCACTAAAAATGATAAATATGGAAACTATGCAATGACATGGAGAAAAGCTAATAGTGTAATGTTATTTCAAAAAGAATTGTGGATACACTGTGATTATGGTTATAGAAATAAAACACACAGTTGAATAAAATTAGAACACAAGCAACACTGATGATGATGATAACAGTATGGCTGAGTGTTTTTATTTCTTTTCAAACTTCCCATAATGTTCGATTTGACAAACATTTATTGCATTTCTACTATGTGTCAGCCACTGGGATAAGAGAAACAGAAAAGACTTGGCCTCTATCTTTTAAAACTTAAATTCTAATTTTTTTTTTTTTTTTGAGACGGAGTCTTGCTCTGTCCCCAGGCTGGAATGCAGTGGCACGATATCAGCTCACTGCAACCTCCGCCTCCCGCATTCAAGTGATTCTCCTGCCTCAGCCTCTTGAGTAGCACAGGCGGGCACCACCACGCCCGGCTAATTTTTGTACTTTTAGTAGAGACAGGGTTTCACCATGTTGGTCAGGCTGGTCTCGAAATCCTGACCTCATGATCCGCCCGCCTCGGTCTCCCAAAGTGCTGGGATTACAGGCGTGAGCCACTGAGCCCGGCCATATTGGTTCTTTAATTAAAAAAAAAAAAAAAAAAAATCTTGTCTAGAGCCGGGCACAGTGGCTCAAACCTGTAATCCCAGCACTTTGGGAGGCCGAGGCGGGTGGATCATCTGAGGTCAGGAGTTCAAGACCAGCCTGGTCAACATGGTGAAACCCCGTATCTACTAAAAATATGAAAAATTAGCCGGGCGTGGGGGCGAGCAACTGTAATCCCAGTTACTCAGAAGGCTGAGGCAGGAGAATCGCTCGAACCGGGGAGGCGGAGGTTGCAGTGAACCGAGATCACGCCACTGCACTCCAGCCTGGGCGACAGACAGACTCTGTCTCAAAACAAAACAAAACAAAAACAAACAAGCAAACAAAACATCTTGCCTCGATGAGTATCAGACAAAAAAGTGAGCAAGTGTAGAAGTTATTTCAATTGCCTTTTTTTTTTTTTTTTTTTGGTCATGTGATAGAAGAAGAAAAAGCCAGTAGCCTGCAGGACCTGTCCCTGCTGTCCCTGTCTGACTCCACAGGGTCGTGGTTTATCCCGGTATGGAATTACCTGGAGTTGTCCCACACCTGTTTCCTGTGCAAGTAATTCGCGCTTGTCGCCTGCCCCGCCTCCTAACTGGTTAATGCTGCTGTCAGTCAAGTCAGGCCTACTCATATGCTTCACTCTGATTGGCCCCTTCACTTAGTTCCCCTAACGCCCTCTCCCCAAGGCTGTTAGTGAGCTCACCAAACCTTACCACAATGACATGCTTATGTTTTTCTAGTCCCTTCATAGGTAACTTAAGGGCAGAGACTATATTTTATTCCCTCCTGCCTCCCAAGTGCCCAGCATAGTGCCTGGCACATAACTGGCATCCGTAAAAATATTCATTGAATTCATGAATTAAAATAGCATCATTACAACACTGTGGGAAGGTGAGCAGCTGGGCTAAGGGAATTTGAGGTTGCATTAAATATGCACATCTCAGTGTGCGGAGGTTAGCTCAAAGCAAGGTGGAGTTGTCAGAGGTAGCTACTAAGAAACTGCATGTTACCTGATCACGGCCTCCACGGCGCAGACCAGCTCCTCAGCACCGCATTCCCGCGTGTTGATGGGCGGAGGGGAGGTCTGATAGAGGTGAGTCTCCGCAGCGGCCCCCACTTCATTACTATGATGATTTGAGTGGCACCTCTTGCAGTACCGAACAGGCCTGTTTCCGTGACGACCACAGCACCCTGCTGAGAAGCAGGTGACAACTGCTCTTCTAACGTGGGAACTGCAGTTCTAGAAGCCAAGAAAGTGAAATCAATTAAAATTGACCACCGAGGTAAACTTGGCTAAGAATCAGGGGCCACTCGAAGTGACAACACATTCAAGGGTCACTGGTTTCCAAAGCGCAGGTTATTCTCCCACCAGCTAGATTTCAGTCGTAGTTAAAAAATAAAGGGAGGAGTGTTTTCTATTCCTGTGAGTGGTAGAAATGCTCTAAATGTCAGTGGCACTGTGTTGGGAAGCCCTGTGTAAAGTGACCTTGGCCATGGGGGGAGGGAGGGGGAGGATACTTTCTGGATTATTTCAAGTTAATATTCCAAGAGTTTTCAGGAGAAATATAAAGAAAAAAACAGAACCACAGATCAAGAGAGTGCAACATCACAGCACATCAGGGAAGAAAAGAAATGATGTTAACTCCCAGAATAAACTCTTTCAAAATTATTTTATGCACCTCAAAGAGTAGCTTTCCACTGCAGCTCCTCTGTCCTTGTCGCATTCAAGGACAGGTAGATGCTGCATTCAAAGACAGGGACTGCGCTATGCCAAGGTGATGGCCTCAAACCAGGCTTTCCCATGTCCACCGGCCCTCTATGAAGACCACAGGGACGTACACAGCCAGAAATCTTCATAGAGTCAGCGTTGACATCAACCGCAGGAAGGGCACCACAAATGAAGTAACGGGAATGAGAAAAGTGGTGGAGGGTAAGATATTTCCAAGTTCAGGGGTGCTACATTCAAGCTGCCCTGGCGGGAGGCAGAGGAGTGAGGCAGCACCCACATGAAGCTATTGGAGACGTGCAAAGCCTATGAGAGATGCGACCACCACATAGTCGATGTCTCTTTCAACAGTGCTTGTGAAGATGTGAACACCCCCAAGAGGGCGTTAGACTCTAAGCCTTTATGAACTCGGAGCTTGTGAGAGGAGGGAGATAAAAGAATGAATTAATCTGTCTTCACCTAGAATTTAAAGGGAAAATATTGAGCTCAGGACAGTCTTTCTAGCCAGCATAGGATTCTCAAGGTAAGAAAACGTTTCAAGGCAAACATCAAATCCAGGGACCTATCAGGAAAATGTGGTCTCAGTAGGAAAACAAAATGATGACAAGGGCTTGAATATAAAACCCTTTAAGAACTCAGAATTTAATATGGTACACCATAGACTCTTTTAGACAGACAAAAAAAAAAAAAAAAAGCCGGTTGTGGGGGATGGCTTCTAAGGATCTTAAGGGCATACCTCAGCTATCTCCATCATGCCCTGTCCAAAGCTCTAATCCACAGAGTCTATGAACATAATTAAATGTTGCTGTTTTATGCTGCTAAATTTTGAGCAATTTCTTATGGAGTGTCTGGATACACTGCATATGATAATATCTGGAATACCGACTAAAAGTCAACCTGGTTTATTACCACATGCCATCTATTCTAAACAACGTCAGCAATAAAATACATTTCCCCAAAAATAATCTTGAGTTGATCGAAGTTCTAAATAATTGCTAGGATTCCTACTAAGTTTTGATAATATATTTGAAAGGCCTCAACCCATGTGGATTCAGCTCGTTCATTTCCAAAGTAAACTAGAGAGGCTTCCCTTAGATGGAGATTCAGCTGGGCATGTTTTCAAATGTTCACTCCAACCACTTTGTTTCACTGTTTTGAATTTTAAACACATAGAAATAACTCCAAGTAGTCTCACAAAATCACAGAATTGAAATAATTAAGGTCTGTCTCTTCATCTTTCCAATCACGATGCTATCATTGCTTATTTCAAATATACCATTCAGGGAATATGCAGTACCAAAGAGGCAGAATACAAACCACCCAGGAGAAACTCAAACAATTCTGAACTGTTATGAACTTAATGGAAGTTCTCCAAATTAACGTCTAAGTAAAACACAATGTTTATTAAAGGATAAGCAATAAAAATGTGCTAATTTGAAGCTTGTTATAAAAATAACTTTGTCATATAAAAAGGGAAGTGTTAAAAAATGATCTACCCTAGGTGTCAAATATATTAGGTATGTCCCCAGAGCCAAAACATGCTGATTTAGAAAATAGAACTGTTTGGAATCCTAGTCCCTCAAGCTTATAAAAGATTCTCAAAGTAAGAATGGCCTCAGAATAAAGATCAAAGGAAGAATATGGTCTATGACTCTGAGATCCTTTGTTAAGGCTTCAGAAAGTTATAAGGTGGTGCCGAATTGAGCCTCTCAGCTATAACAGGGCTTCTAATAATTTTAAGGGCACACTGAAATGCCCAAAATACAGGAAGGACTGCCTCAAAAATAATTAAAGATGTGGCTTTCGGGGGCACAGGACCCCACTGAGATTCACTGAAAATCCACAAAGTTTTTAAGAAAGTCATACTAGCAAAAGCACCACTAGCTAAAACTAAACAGACACAGTTCTAAATGAAAAGAGGTCTATGGGACCCTAACTCCTACATGCAGGAAGCAGATTGAGAAAGTTACTCAGCTGCAACATGGACCATTACTTATTGAAAAGAAAAGATGCCTCAGAGAGTGGAGCCAAGAGCTCAGGAGGACAGTAACAGATTAGGGAACTACTTCTAGGAAACAAAACCAGATTGTAATCAAGACAAGTATGCTATTCCTGGAGACAGAGGAACTGTTGATGTATTTGTGGCTGGAGCTGCTACAGACCAATGACTGCTATCTGCTTTCCCTTCCTCTTTCTGAACAGAAGTCTATTGCTATGATCCTGTCCCTGTCTCAACATTGTGCCTTGGGTGCAGAGAGGGAAGATAACTTTCCTTCTTAGTTCACAGGACTCTGAATCAAGAGAATCGGTTACCAAGAAGTTTAATCAGCAACATATCACATGTAGATCACAAGATACTAGACTTTAAGTCTGAAGCCATAAATGAATAAGACTTGTGAAGGTCATATAAAATGGTGAGCATATTTTGCATATGGATAGAAGGTAAATAATTATGTCCAAAGGACAGATTGTGGTAGATTAAATGTGATCACAAAATTCTTGCCACTCCTTCAATAACCACAACGATCCTATTTCTCCACTCTTTGAATCTGGGCTGCCTTGGAACTTGCTTTGACCTGTTGAATGCTACAGAAATGATGCTGTGTGACTTCTGAGAGGCCTTGAGTGAGTAAGACTCTCTCACTCTCTGAGAAGACTGCCACCTGTGAACAAGTCCAGCCCAGCCCCTGGACGATGAGACGTCATGTGGAAAGAGAGAGGCCCAGACACCCCACCCATCTCACCATTCCAGCCATCCCAGCTGAGCCCCAGATATGGGAGTGAGACCATCTGGGGCCAGCCAATCCCAGCTTAGCCACCAACTGACTGCAAATACATGAGTAAGCCTAGAGTAATTTATCAAAAGAACTCTTAGCTGAGCTGAGCATAGGACAAATTGCCAGTCCACAGAACTGTGATTAAATAACTGGTTGCCATAGGAGACACTGTGTTTTCAGATGATTTGCTATGCATCCATAGATAACAGAGACAGCCCTCCAATATACCTACTCACAACATCCCAAAAAGTTTAAATGACGTGTGCAAGGTCCACATAGGTAGGAGGGAACAGAACCAGCCTGAGTCCAAGAATCTCAACCAACTAGTCAAAAGTTCTTTTTTATGACATCATACTGCCTCCTCTCACGCTTTTCGATTATTAAAACAAGAAGAGAAGATGGAGATGGTTTAGAGAAACTATTATTAAAAAAACTAAAGGAAATATTAAAGGAAGAATCGTTAGCTACATATATTGTTCAACTTACACATAAATAAATACTGTCCATATACAGTCAGTCTGGGTATGTTTTTCACACATACAAATTGGACTATTTGCACTCCACTTCAAAACAATCGAGATTTCTAGCATACAAGATATATCCTTAACTAAAGTTAAGTACCGTAAATTGCAGTATAATTCAAACCTTTTTCTAATTAGACTCCTATCCCAGAATTATACATAGGCTTTTATTGCAAATTACTGAACAAAAACATTGTGCATAAGATGGGTGAGCAAAAGCAGAAATGGAAATAGAGACCCTTTGGATGTGGCAATCTTGCATGCTAAATTATTTCCTTTCCCCCTCCACAAACACAATGGCATGCACATACTGGAAACCATGGTGCAGAAATAAGGCAGAGGTCAATAAATGAATTTACATACAAATACAATAAATCATGCCCCAACAACACAAATGGTTTGCTCTTACCTTTTTCTGACATATAGCAGATATTTCAGCTGTAAGGGGAAGGCACACAAAATATCAACAAAGAAAGAGCCCCTCTAATTTTTATTTAATTAATTAATTTATTTTTTGAGACAGGGTCTCCCTCTGTCACTCAGGCTGGAGTGCAATGGCCCCATAATAGCCCACCACAGCCTCTTGAACTCTTTGGCTCAAGTGATCCTCCTGACTCAGCCTTCTAAGCAGCTAGGACAACAGGGGTGGCTCTCCATGTCTAGCTGATTTTTTTTTTTTTTTTTTTTTTTTTAGACATGGAGTCTTACTATGTTTCTCAGGCTGTTCTTGAACTCCTGGCCACAAGCGACCCTCCTGCCTTGACCTCCCTCCCAAAAGGCTAGGATTACAGGTGTGAGCCACCATGCCGGGTCTAGAGCCCATTTTAAATAAGGGCGGCCATGGAGGGGGAATTTTTTAAATCTTAGTAACACGACCTCTGGACTTGGCCCAAACAGCTTTTCGCTTGTCTCATAAATTATCATCTACTTTTATTAGCTTCTAGTTTCCTCAGAAAGCATGAAATAGATCTCTTTTCATCTAGCGGTGTGTGTTTAGTGAGGTTAAGAACACCTGCATGCTGCTACTCTTACAAGTAATTTAATCTTTTCAGACATGACTTGGAAATCAAATCTTGTTAAAGCCAAACAACTTTAATCTTATTTCCCCATTTTACAGAGGACAAAACTGAGAACCACTGTGGTTAAATTCTTCAAGGTCACACAAGCTATCAATGCTAGGGGCAGACCTTGAGTTAAAGTCTCCAAATTCCCCATTTACTGTTCTTTCCATTACACTATGACACTGGGTTGATATGATATATTTACAGCATCACCATGGGATTATTTGCAATATTAAAACAGTAGAAAAAATTACTAACTTGACCTACTTAGATTTTAATTATCAATTTATATCATTCTTAACATGCGCATGTAAAACCAGCTGTAGGGTTAAGAGAAAGCAATTTTCAATCCCACGGGTAGACCAGTTGGAACAGGACTGTCAAACTACTGTCTACATATGGGATTGACTTTGATAAATGGATAAGAATTCTTTTTAGTGGGCACATCAATTATTTCCATGAAAACCGATGCTGGAGAGCATTTGAAAATAAATCTTCCAAGAATCGGTTAATATGTTCTCCGAAATAGTATGTACTCAAAAAATGAACTAACACCTTATTTATAGTATAGTCTATGTTACAATTTATTTAAAAGATCAAAGGCAAATGTCTCCCAAACCCTGTCTGGTAATCTTAAACTAGTGGATGAAAAAGCAATAAAATTTACAACTCACTTTTAAAAACTAGTTTTGTATAATTAATGGTTATTTGACAGTTTGATATCCCAGAGTTTATCTTGAAGCATCTGAGGTTAGAGTCACATGTCTAGATAAATAATGAAAAGTTATTGCCAATTTTCCTCTAAAGATGAATATCACTGCTCAGCGACATATTTAAAAAGGATTTTATAACTTATATTTTATAACTTGACTATGGCTTTTACCTCAGAGCAGTGGATGATCACTAATTAAGAAGCCTAATTTAAAGGAAAAAAAGTTACATTTACCCATATAAGCCCAAATCTTTTTACAGGTTTTTTTGGTGGTGGTGGTGTTTTTTTTTTTTTAAGACAAGGTCTTTCTCTGTCGCCCAGGCTGGAGTGCAGTGGCATGATCACGGCTGCAGCCTCAACTTCCTGGGCTCAAATGATCCTCCCACATCAGCCTCTCAAGTAGCTGGGACTAAAGGCACATGCCACTATGCCTGGCTAAATTGCTTTTTCTCTCCCGCCCTCCGAAATATTTTGTATGTTTTTTTGTATTTTTAGTAGAGACAGTTTCACCATGTTTTCCAGGCCAGTCTCAAACTCCTAGGCTCAAGCCATCAGCCTGCCTCTACTTCCCAAAGTACTGGGATTACAGGCATGAGCCACTGCACCTGACCTACAGACATTTTTATGTAAATTTTCAAAATGTACCTTTGAAGAATATAGAGGCTGACATTATTGCTCCATTTTACAGAGGGGAGCACTAAATTAATTTCTCCCTTAAGGTTGAGAATCTAATATAAATAATCTAATATGAAAAGTAAGACTACGAAAAGTGTAATTATCAAGCAAAGGCCTTCAATTTTAAAAAAAAGTTCTTAGAATTTAGTTTGCGTAAGGTTTTCCTTTCAAATGAGCCTTTCACATGAATCCTTTTCTTTTCTTTTTTTTTTTCCCCCAAGAATCCAATGGAGTGAGGATATTTTGAGCTACTCACATGTGAATTCATTGTTTATTCAAGGAGTGCAGCTTGATTTTTCACAATGATGAGACTTTCATGGTTCCTTCTTTTTTTTTTTTTTTTTTTTTGAGACAGAGTCTCACTCTGTCGCCCAGGCTGGAGTGCAGTGGTGCAATCTCGGCTCACTGCAACCTCTGCCTCCCAGGTTCAAGTGATTCTCCTGCCTCAGTCTCCTGAGTAGCTGGGATTACAGGCAGGTGCCACCATGCCTGGCTAATTTTTCATATTTTTAGTAGAGACGGGGTTTCACCGTGTTAGCCAGGATGGGAATCCATTTATTTTCTACATCTGAAGTCATATACCATCGAGTTCTTCCTGTGCCCCATCTCTACTTAAACTTAGTATGCCCGCAGCAATTTTCCACCTTTCATCTTTCCTCTGTGTTTGTCAGTACTTTCCCTTGTCACTTTAGCCTCCAGTGACATGGCTGGAAGAGCTGCTTCTCCCATATGTGGAGAAATGCTCTGTCTGGGACCTACCAACTTATAGGGCATAGCTTTGAGCACTCCAACAAACTACAAGAAGCCTTAAAATCTTGTCTTTCCATTGAGATGGGTTAGATATACTTTATCCCCATTTTACTGATGAGGAAACTGAGTCTCAGAGAAATTCAATGATTTCTCCCCGACGACACAGTACTAGTAATAGTAGCAGGGAAAAGGCCAATGATTCATCTCTCTCCCAGGTGGTGTTCCTTATTCTTTTTCTTCTCCTTAATCAGACCCGGCGCAGCATCTTATTACTGACAACACCTGTTACAGATACAGAAAATCCCTGAAGACATAATTTGGCAGGGCTTTAGTCTTACGGAATTCTAATTCCAATATCTACCCTTAATTCTGGTAGGGATGATACTACTTCCCTCATTATTAAATGTGTGGGTACATTATAAGCAAGGCATTGATATTATGCCTCATATCAATGAATATTCATAGAATACAATACTTTGGCGACTGTCTTTGTAAAATAAAATAGTACAAAAGGAGATAAAGCAACTATGTCATTAGTCATGATTACTCATTATTCATCCTTTCCTAAGTAAACCGTACCTTGCGGCAGAAGAACATCAATCAGCCACTCACTGTGGTCCCTATTGAAAAAAAACAAAATTCATTTTTGAGCTTCATTGAAATATTCTCCTTCCACATGAATGTTTATAAGCTGCACACTATTGCTGAAAGGCTTTTAATAGAAAGGAAGTATAATTAAGAGCACCATCATAATAAACTCTTAAAATGTCTAATGCATTCCAGCTAAATTATAAATTATAGGCACTTCATCATATTCAGTTATCTTTAAATGATACTTTCCAGATGCTAATTAAGCCAACCAAAATACTGCATGATCTGTACAAAGCTGAGTGTGATTCTGTGAAACAAACAAGCAAAAAGAATCCATATAATTTATATGTCATGTTTGGAAACCACAGTTTTCTTTTACATCTGTTTTTCTCTGTGGCCTTTTTAACAGGGTTACTCCAAAATTGCAGCTGATTTATTAAGTGGAATTGCCTTCTTCTCATGTCGCACGGAGAGAAATATTGCAACTTTTCAAAGCTGTAATGTTCCCAATGAAAGATTGCTATATGTTAAATATCAGAATAATTAACCTTTAAAAATCAGAGAGGCTAGTGAGAAACTTTAGTAATGTAACTAATTTAAGTCCAAATGATTTTTATCTTCTCATTATTGCTCTATTTCTTTTTCTTTAAGAACTCTTATACCTACCCTGCAATCCTCTCGCTGCATTCTTCACAGAGATACAACGGGGGTGGTTTATCACCCAATGCTACTGACAGGGAAGGGTCTATACACATCTGAAACACATAAAAAGACAGAATGAACTCTCCCGTTCCTGGGTATCACATTCCCTAGATTCTTAACACAAATGCTTCAATAATGACAGATTTTCCAAAAGCAAGGTGGAATAAATATTTTTAGTAAAACCCTTTTTACCAATAAATGTTTCTCCCTGCACTAGCTGATGAGTCCACCCTGAGGATTTAAATGTGGCTGCTGTGGTTTTTCATGTCTCCTGTTACTTGCAATTCAAGTAATAAATAGTGTCGAGAAATTCACTCTCATTCCACAAAGAACCAAAATAATCATCTTGTTCAATTGCTGCTCAAATTGGCAGTATATTACTCACTCTAATTCCTTCTGTAAAGTGGTAAACAACAGTAGTCTCTCATTAGGAAAAGGAAAATATATTATTAAGATTTCAGAATCATAACTGATACTAAAATGCTAGTGGTAGAGAATTTTGCTTCTTAAGGTATACCTCATTCAAAAAAGGTGGCATTAAATCTAACATTGAGTGGTTCACTTCTCTTACTCTGGAATCTTAGTTCTGTATCAATCATCCAACTTTTCTTTTTCTTTTTTCTTTTTTTTTTTTTTTTTGAGACGGAGTCTCACTCTATCGCCCAGGCTGGAGCGCAGTGGCCAGATCTCAGCTCACTGCAAGCTCCGCCTCCCGGGTTTAGTAGAGACAGGGTTTCACCGTGTTAGCCAGGATGGTCTCGATCTCCTGACCTCGTGATCCGCCCGCCTTGGCCTCCCAAAGTGCTGGGATTACAGGCTTGAGCCACCGCGCCCGGCCCAACTTTTCTTTTTCAAGTGTGGTTTTTTATTTCCTACACGTGACCTATAATTTGTTTGCCCTTGCTAGGACTGGTTGATACGGCTGGGTTTCACTAGCCTAAGCACAGAGATGCAAAGTGTTAATTTCACAGTTGATCATCAGAATATTTCAATATCTGGATCTTTTAAGTCAAATGAACAAAAAATCTAGATAACTAACTGCATTTTGTACTTTGCATGAGTTTAAATTTCTATAATTTACCAAAGCCATTTTTGAATTCTGTTCCTACCCTCGAAAAAATAATCAACTCATGAGCTAGCTGATTCAGCAGTTAAGATGCCTAATACACAAATTTTTCTGGAACTACACTCTTTTCTTAGTTGTTCTCACAAATTTGAAGGGGGGAAATCATCCAAGCTTATAACCCAAACAGTCTGTAATTCAAAGTGAAAACTCGGACATTTCAATGATTGAGGAATCTAGTTAGAATTGCTCAATTTACCATCAACATTTGTATACTATATATTGATGACAAAGGCTCAGAGTGAGAATTTTCCTCATATAAGTTTCATGCTTCTTTAGATGTAATGAGTAACTACTTGGGGGTGTGTTAAATCAGAGATTGGCAAACTTTTTTTGTAAATATTTTAGGCTTTGTGGGCCACAGTCTCTGTCACAACTACTCAATTCTGCTGTTGGAGCATGAAAGCAGCCATAGACAATATGTAAGAAAATTAACATAGCTGTGTTCTAACAAAACTTTATTTACAAAAACTGGCAGCAGGCCAGATTTAGGTCTGAGCCATCGTTTGCCAGAACCTGCCTTAGATAATTATCTGGGCTCCAAAGTATTTCATAAAGTGGACTTCAAGTAGAACCAAGTAAAACCAAAAGCAGAGTATGATATAAACTTTAAGTTCCAACATATTTTCATATTTAATTCTATTACAACTCTTGACTTTTGCCTAAAAAGTAATTTTTGCGGCCTATTACAAAGATAATACTTTTCTATTTGGTAAATCATTCTTGCTTAGCATTACAGCTTACTATCACAGAGATATTAGGCTTTTAGTGAGGATTAATCAATTTTCCCCAAATCTTTCCCATGCCCTCCATGTGGAGCTCCTCTTAAGTATTATATAAGTTATTCTACCCTCTTTTTTAGTGAGTCATTGATACCTCTCCCAGGTAAAGATACTTTTTCATTCCACTCAAAAAGAGAAGCTCCTGGGATGCTAAAACTGTAAATAATCATTAGAGATTAGCTAGTCAACCTCTGATTTCCTAAATAACTTACTTAACATGACCCATCAGATCTGTAGTTGGTCTAGTGAGTTTTGTTCTACTCTGAACAGGTTGGTTTACATCCACACTAATGTGTTCATATCTGTGTGTCACATTAATAACTGGGGGGTTTTTTGTTTATAAATATGACATATGCCCAATGTAGAGGCTTTGGAAAACCGAGAAAGGGAAACAAGAAAATTCAGTTAACACATTAACCCTCCATCTTGATGTAATCCATAGTAACATTCTGATAAGTATTACCGATTGTTTTTCACTATGAATATATGTAACTTTTAAACTTTTTTAAACTTTTAAACATCATACTATAAAATTTCCTAACTTTATGCTTAACATTATTTTGTAAGCATTTGGATGTTGGATACCCTTGATTTGCATGTCATGTGGTGATGATGTAGATTGGGTGTACTCACGTTGTAAAGGAAGAGCAATACTGAGCCAGACCTATTGTAGTGCAAAAATGGCCCCAGCACAGGAAGACTTAACAAGAATGCTATCTTTCTGCAAAGTGTAGAATGAAAATAGAAAAGGAGGGTCTTTAAGGAAACTGGAGTTCAGAAAGTAAGACTGGGGGGATACAAAAATGTCTTGGAACTAGAAAGAGGTGGTGTTGGCAAACATTGTAAATACACTAAATGCCACTGAATTATTCACTTTAAAATAGTTCATTGTATATTATGTGAATTTCGCCTCTATTTTTATAAAATGACAGAAAGTGGATGGTTTGACCTATCCTGGCTGACTCGCTTCAGGGAGAAAAGTGAGGCCAACCCAGTGGAATGGACTGGGCTGTTTGCCTAGAAAAGAAGGAGAAAATCTAATTCATAATGCTTTCAGTAAGTAGGAGGCCAGAAAGCATTACTAACCAGGATATCAGAGGACTCCTGAGAATGCAGTCTGACATAAAATCAATGAAAAATAACTGCAGAAACGAGACAGAAAGGATCCCCTTCCTGTTGATGTCTGGGTGACCCAAAAGAAGGAGCTATATAACTTAGGCAGGAGGAAGAAAAGGATAAGAAGAAGGAAACATGAAAGTCTCATCATTGTGAAAAATCGAGCTGAACTCTATGAATAAACTATGAATTCACATGTGAGTAGCTCAAAATATCCTCCAAAGAAGAGTACCTCTGAACCCCAAATGTCTATTGAAGGTCAACAGTGGGGTACATACCATAGAATGGGAGGCGCCTACACTTCCGTTGTGTGGGTTATCATTACCTGCTTCTTTTTTGGGGGGGTGTGTGACACAGTCTCACTCTGTTGCCCAGGCTGTAGTACAGTGGCGTGATCATGGCTCACTGCAACCTCCACCTCCCCGGTTTAAGCAATTCCTCTCCCTCAGCCTCCCAAGTAGCTGAGATTACAGGCACACATCACCACACCTGGCTACTTTTTATTGTACTTTTAGTAGAGACGGGATTTCACCATGTTGGCTAGACTGGGCTTGAACTCCTGACCTCAGGCAATCTGCCCGCCCTGGCCTCCGAAAGTGCTAGGATTACAGGCTTGAGCCACCACGCCCAGCCAATTACCTGCTCTTAATATCAACCCATTCAATTTGCCTTCAACAAAAGCAGAGATTAAAAATAATAATACAAGGCCATCCTTTGTTAGTATAATGTATCTAGATGACAATGTTATTATTGGCACTCCTCTGCCAGTTTTGGTTCATGAAACACATTTTTGGTTTCTTTTATTTTTATTGGATCTCATTTCACCTTTCCTACTTTGTTTCTATAAAGTGATGGCGTTAGTTTTCTATTAGTATATGGTTTTCTACAGGCTATCTATAAAACAAAAGAAGCAAACCCGCAAGACACCTGGTTCTCCAAAGTAACCGTGAACTCTGATAACTTCAGGTTACTCCTACCCCTAATAATATAAAAATTATACCTTGCAAATCCAGACACAGGTCCATCCAGCCAAATACTTTGTATCCAATAAATATATCATAAATAATTTTGTTAAAAGGTATGACTATTTGTCTTCACATTCAACTTTCAAGATTCAGGATTATAATAGGACAGAACCAATTTGGTGTGGTAGAAGGACAATAAGGTTAGGAGATCAGGTACCTGGTCCTGTCTCCAGTTCTGATGCTAACTGGCAACCTTAGGAAAATGACTTGACTCTGTAAGCCACTGTTTCCCTACTTTTAATGTAACTTTCCATGTCTATGCTGTCCAGACACCTTTCAGTCATTTCAGTTAAGTCATATTTGTAATATAAGCTAAAACTGAATGATTTTATCTTTTTGTCCTACTACTCCTGAATTTGCATAAGCACGCATGATTTGTAGCATACACATGAAAACAGAGAGAAAATACATTTCCCTGAGTTCATTAGCTGAAATAGAAACCAGTTAAGGACATGTAAGCATTTTACTAGGATCCTTCTGATAAATAATTAGCTCAGTGCTACATAGCACTTGGCTATGAACGCATAGCCAAAACTGCAGACAACACCATTCATTGCTCTCTCTTGACCAGTCTGCCAAAGTACAATCAGATTGAATATGGAGGTACTTGGAATTACCACACACCACACGCCTCTGCTTTACAGAGAAGGATGCAATCTAGTCCACTTCATTCAGCAATTTGACCACTGACAATACAGTATGGCACCAGGTCTAATAAAACAGTACCTTCACAGCTGGTTTGTTAATTGCATTGTGGCATTCAATGTGCTGGCAGTGGATGGGATTCCAAGCTGTAAAGTAAAGCACAACTGATGAATACTTCTCAGTGAAATTATTCATGCCCTAGTAAAAACAGATACTTTACTATTTTCTTTTTTCTAAATAGAACCATCATCAGAAAGCTTCCTAGCAGAATCACCTTTTTAATCTGTAAAAAATTTAAAAGACAAGCAAAGATACACAATTCCGTCCATTTTCCTAGGATAAGAGATAAGCCAATATAAGATGGCATGTACAGTACCACAATGGTATTCCATTAATAAGTTTTCAAAGGTTTTTACAACCATAGTTTCACTTGATCCTCCAACAACTCTGTAGGGTAAGTACAGCAGATTATTAATCTCATTTCGTATAAGAATAAATTAAAGTTAGCAAGGTTAAGTAGTTTGATATGGTCACAGAGTTAGTGAATGATAAGCTAGGACTAGAACCTATATCTCTTGGTGCTTGACATTCTGCTCTTTCCATGAGAGTATATTATGCTAAACATCCTAGATTGTTGGCACCAGGAAGCATTTTAAATTGATAACAACTGACATGAATAGTAAGGCATTCTCTACCATTCCATTTCCTATGCCATTCCCATCAAACATGGAGACTGGAAAGATGAGTTTCTTGCCCAAATGAAATACATCTCTCTCTTACACGTGGCCCACCTACTAAACTTCTGCTAGTCTGCTAATACCCAATTAAACTTCTGCTAGTCTGCTAATACCCAGCTCCTAAGCTCAGTAGACACACAGAATGAGGAAAAGAACCAAGTTACCTATAATAAGTCAGATTGAGAATCACAACCAGTAGTTATCATCTGGATGATTCTGTAGCCCAAAACACTTAGCTAACAATATTCCATCATTAAAAACATGTAAGGGGTTTATATGATTGAAAGTAGGACATTTTTCTAAAGTGCCATATTTTAAACTCATAGGACGATGTTGGCCTAATCTTAATATGTGGGAATTTGCAGATGAGAAGATAGTCTTAGTTGCATATTCAATTATAATTCAAAAATGTATATTATTAATGATCCAAGCGAATTTATGTTCCAAACATTTTAGAAAATTTTCTACCTAGGAGCATCCTAGCTTCAAACTTTCTATATCATTGTTAGGCCATGTATAAGATTATGTGTCTAGTCGAGGATTCAGGGAAATATAGTTACCAGAACCAATGACATTTTAAAATATACAACAGGTCTATTTATTTGAAAAGAAGATAAGAAATACAGACCAGAGACCACTACTATAATAAGATAGTATCATTCTGATCATATTTTTAGAGAGTAACAAAGAAGAAATTAATGAGTACATGAACAGATTGATGAAGAAATAATTTGGGTATAGGCGCTTCATAACTATGAGATTAGTTTCCCATATATGGTAAAGTCAAGTTGAATATAAAGAGTTGCAGCAAGTTTTCTTGTACAATTAGAGAAACATAGAAGAAAAGGCTGCCTTTAACCAGGACATGAATTGCAAAAATATGGAACATGTGCTGCATTATTCTGATCCCAAACTCATGACAGACATCACCAATCCATTACAGCATTCCTTCCTGCTGAGTCCAGAACTGGCCTTAGGATCCTTCTTATCACTGTGCTCCAACAAGTCACCACCAATCAAAACAAAATTGGCACACAAGATAAAATCTGCTAACCATCTCCAAATCAGTGTATTATGAGAATGTTTGCAGATTGCTTTACAGAAGTTCATGACACTTATGGACAGAATTAATACTCAAAACATATAACAACTGCTATGGCACAGGCAAAACAAATTGAAGTGTGCACCAGCCACAGTACTTAGGGCTCTAAAGACTTCTATTCTGCCAGAAATAAATGCCTTTTTGTGGATAATGGAGATATCCAGGAGGAGATCTGCTTTAATTTTGCATTCCATTTTTACTGAGTGTTGCTGTGTTAAGAACAGGTTGTAGGATAATCAATTTAAGTTCATAAAAGCCACATTGGATTTAAGCTTACTAGAACAGTGATCTTAAGTTTTGCTATGTATCAAAAATCAGCTGTCAAGATTTTAAAAATATAATGTCTGGGCCGGGTGCGGTGGCTCAAGCCTGTAATCCCAGCACTTTGGGAGGCCGAGACAGGCGGATCACGAGGTCAGGAGATGGAGACCATCCTGGCTAACACGGTGAAACCCCGTCTCTACTACAAAATACAAAAAAACTAGCCGGGCGAGGTGGCGGGCGCCTGTAGTCCCAGCTACTCGGGAGGCTGAGGCAGGACAATGGCGTGAACCCGGGAGGCGGAGCTTGCAGTGAGCTGAGATCTGGCCACTGCACTCCAGCCTGGGCGACAGAGCGAGACTCCGTCTCAAAAAAAAAAAAAAAAAAATATATATATATATATATATATATAATGTCTGGAACCCACATTAGATATTCTGAATCAACATGTTTGAGGATAGAACACAGGTATTTCTAACTGGGGAAAGCACTACAATTGATTTTGATATAAGGACAATCAGCATACCTTATCTTGTGGGAAATATAGTCATAATAGATCACCATTTGAAAATAATAACAAAAAACATAGCATAAAAACACAGCAGACAAGAATTATCCTTTCAACTATGATACAAAAATTGGCATTAGATCTGCCTTCCCACCATGAACAACTAGAAAACTAAAAAATACATATTTGAAACACTATTTTCAGAAACTGGACTCCAAGTAGTGCAGGACAGTGATCCTTGAGAGAAGAGAATGCAGTAAGCCCCACAATCACCCTGGCTTTCTTCCTGATAGTAATTTCCAGACCTTGGCCCTAGAAGGGGAAAGATAAGCAGAGTAATAAGGTCTTTTTTAGTTGAGACAAAAACTGGAGTTTAGAGAGGCCAGGTGGCTGAAATTTGCCACCTGGAGTATGAAGGAAGAGGGAACTATGCAAAGAAAGAGATCCAGAAATCTAAATAGGAGTCCTTTTGAGTCTTTGGCTTTACACTAAGTAAAATGTATGTAAGGTAAAACTGCCTGAGGCTGGATAGAGAAAAACTGTGAGGCTTCTGTGAGCTAAACAATTCCTAGAGCTTGTACATGGCTGGAAGATGTTCAAGTTCCAACCAGTCAGAGTAGAGGGAAATCACTAAATACTTGGAGCAATCATAGAAACTTTAGGAGGGCCGTATCTTCGTAATAGGGCTAAACTAATATTAGAGAAAAAGTTATTCTGGGCTCACTCTAACAAAACCTAAGAATAACCCTTGAAATGGTCAGACTAATCCACAAGTAACTTGATTGCCAAAACAAACTTCAACATACTATAATGGAAGACAACAAAATTCAGACACTCAATAATGCAACAATCATGAAATCCAGCATCCAGTCAAAATTATTTGATATTTGAAAAGGAGGCAAAATGTCACTCATAACCAGGGGGAAAACAGATCAGCAGAAACAAACCTGGAAATTGCAGAGATGAAGTATTTGGCAAAGAAGAACTTTAAAATAGTTATCATAAACATAGGCAAAGGAAAGCATGAAGATAGGCATAATGAGGATAGAGATGGGAGATATAATTTAAAAATTAAATGTGACTTTAAAAATCAGAAATACAACTTGAAAAACTCACCAAATGGGCTTAATAGAAGAATAGACAATGCAGAAGAAAAGATCAGTGAATTAGGAGACATAGCAAAACTACCCAAACTGAAATACTGGAAGAAAAATAGAGATTCAGTGAACTGCGGGAAAATTTCAGGCAGTTTTACCTTACATACATTTTACTTAGTATAAAGCCAAATTTTTACGATTGCTTCAAGTATTTGCTCCAAGTTCATGAGATTTAAAGCACAAAAGAAATAAAAGGGGGAAATATTTGAAGAGACAATGGCTGAAAATTTTCAAGTCTGATGAAAACAACCCACAAATTCAAGAAGCTCAATGAATCCTAGGCAAGACAAAAGCAAAGAAAATCACACCAAAGTTCATTATAAACAAATTGACGAAAACCAATAAGGAGAAAATCTTAAAAGCAGCCAGGAGGGAAAAAAAGACACATTACTTTCAGGGGAACAAAGATAAGAATGATCGCTGATTTCTTGTCAGAAACAATGCAAGCCAGAAGACAATGGAATGACATCTTTAATAAGCTGAAAGAAAAAAAACTGTCAACCTAGACTTGTATACCCAGTGAAAATATCCTTCAAAAATGAGTATGAAATAAAGACTATTTGAAGACAAACACAAAATAAGAGAATTCATTTCCAGCTGAGCTCCACTGCAAGAAATGTTAAAGGAAGTTTTTCGGGCTAAAGGAAAATGATACCAGATAGTAGCTCAAATTTACACAAAGGCATAAAGAGTGTTGGACATGGTAAGTATGCTGAATAACTACAGAAGGCTTTTTTACTCATATTAATATGTTGTTAAAAGATGGTTGATTATTTAAAACAAAAAACAATAATAATGAATAGAGGCTAATATATATAGAAGTAAGATGTTCGGTAACAATAACGAAAAGGATGGGGGTAAAATTAAAATACAAAAGGTCTTACATTACATGTAAACTGGTATAATTTGAGGTAGATTGTGAAGTTAAAAGTGCATATTATAAACCCGAGAGCAATTTTTTAAAGGTGGTATATCTAACAATACAATACAGAAATAAAATGTAACACTAAAAATAATTCCAAAAAGGCAAGATTTCAAAAAGAAAAAAAAAGGAACAGATGGGACAAATATAAAACAATTGTAACATGATAGGCTTCAGTCATACAAGTGTATCATGATAGGCTTCAATTCATACCAGAAATTACATTAAATGCCAATGGTCTAAACAATAATTTTATTAATGTAAGTGGTCTAAAAGGCAAAGATTGTCAAATAGGATTTAAGTTTTTTAAAACCTGTGACCCAATTATATGCTGCCTGTGAAAAACGTATCTAAAATATAAAGACTCAGATAAGCTAGAAGTAAACAGAAAAAGTTATACCATGCAATTATGGCATAATTGTTATACCGTAATTGAAATTAAAAGAAAGCCGGAGTGTCTATATTAATATCAGAGAAATAGATTTCAGAACAAAGAATATTACCAGAAAAACCAAGGCAATTTCACAATGATGAAAGGGTCAATTAACCCAGAAAACATAAAAACCATAAATATTTGTACCCTTAGTAAGGTGAGCGAGTTGAAAGAAGCATAACTGAAGTTATAAATTTCCATAATCCTCTCTCAGTAACTGATAAAACAAGCAGACAGAAAATCAGCAAATATATAAGACTTGAAAATACTCTCAAACAACTTAACCTAATTTATAATGCTAGAAATCTCCACTCAACCACTGTGCAATATACATTGTTTTAAAGTACACATGCAACATTTATCAAGATAGGTATTCCAGTCCATAAAATAAGGCTCAAAAATTTAGATGGAGCAACATCATACAGTATATTCTCTAGCCACAGTGGAATTAAACTAGAAACCAATAAAACAAAAGTATCTGAAAAAATACAAATATTTGCACATTAAAAAGCACACTTCTAAGCAATCCATGAATGAAAGAAGAAACTTTAGAAAATATCCTGTACTGAAATACAATAAAAGCATAACATACATAATGAATTTCTGGGAAGCAACTAAAGCAATGATTAAATGGAAATTTATAGCTTAAAATTATTATATAAGAAAATATAAAAGATCTGAAATAAAAGGCTTATGCATGTACCTTAAGAAGACAGAAAAAGAACAAAACTCAGTAGGAGGAAGAAAACAATATAGAAACAGAAATCAATGAAATTAAAATCAGAACATCAATAGGTAAAATCAATAAAATCAAAAACTGGTTCTTTGAAATGTCCCAAAAAATTGATAAGCCCCAGCATCCTGATGGACAAAAAAAAAATTGAAAATTCATGAATTACCAATGTCAGGAATGAAAGGTAGAACATTACTACAGATCCTACAGACAAGCTAATAAATTTGAAAACTTGGATGAGATGCTCACATTCCTCAAAAGACACAAATTAAAACTACAACTCAATAAAAGTAAAAAAAAAAACCAAAACCCATAGCTATTAAAATTACATTCACAACATAAAACATTTCCCTCAAAGAATCCCCAAGTCCATATGGCCATATGGAAAAAAACACTTGCCAACTCATTTTATGAGGTCAGTTTTGCTCTGTAAATGGAACCAGATGAAGACATCATAATTAAATAAAACTAGAACAATATGTCTCATAAATGTAGAAGCCTGAACACTTAACTTAGAAAATTAAATCTAGCAATATAATACAGCATGACAAGATGAGTTCATCCCAAGAATGCAAGATTGGTTTAACATTGCCAAGAAAATCAATGTAATTTACCATATTAACAGAATGAAGGGAAGAAATCATATAATCATCTCAATAGAAAGAGAAAATGCATTTGACTAAAATTGACATTCATGATTAAAACTGAGCAAACTAAGAACAGAGAATAATTTCCTCCATCTGGTATAAAAAAAAAAAAATATTTGAAAAACCTACAGTTAACGTAGTAATTTAATGGTGAAAGCCCAAATAGTCTCCCCAAAGATGGGGAGAAAGAACAAGGACTTCCACTGTCAGCACTTCTATTCAAGTGGAGTTATAAAGCAATGCAAAAAAAGAGAAGCACAGAAAGGAAAAAAGGGAGAAAAGAAACAAGGGGAAGAGAGAGAGAAAAGGAAAAGAGGAGAAAAAGAAAGAAAGAGAAAGGAAGGAAGGAAAGAAGGAAGGGAGGGATGGAGAGAGGGAAGGAGAGAGGGAAGGAGGGAAGGAGGGAAGGAAAGAAGGATGGAAAAAGGCATACAAATTAGAAAGAAAATTAAAAAAATATTTGCAGAGAGCATAATCAGGTATACAGAAAATCTTAAGAAACTTACAAAAAAGCCACAAAAACTAATAAGTGAATTTAGCAAGGTTGCAGGGTGTTTGTAGAATACCAATAAACAAGTAGAATATTAAAAATTTTAAACACTATTTATAATAGCATATAAAATCATAAAATATTTAGAAGCACCTTTAACAAAATATAAGATCTGTACACTAAAAACTAGCAAATATTTCTGAAAGAAATTAAAGAAGACCTAAATAAATGGATAAATATACCATGTTCATGGATGAGAAGACTCAATATTGTTAAGATGTCAATTCTCCCCAAATTAAACTATACAGTCAATGTAATCTCATTCAAAAATCCAAGCAGAGGTCAGGTGCAATGGCTCACACCTGTAATCCGAACACTTTGAGAGGCTGAGGTGAGCAGATCACCCTGAGGTCAGGAATTTGAGACCAGCCTGACTAATATGGTGAAACCCCATCTCTACTAAAAATACAAAAATTAGCCAGGCATGGTCGCACATGCCTGTAATCCCAGCCTCTCAGGAGGCTGAGGCAGGAGAATCACTTGAACTGGAGAGGCAGAGGTTGCAGTGAGCTGAGATCACACCACTGTACTCCAGCCTGGTTAACACAGTAAGACTCCATCCCCACCCCCACCCCCCGAAAAAAATCTAAGCAGATTGTTTTGTAGAAATTACAAACTGATAGTAAAATTTATATGAAAATGCAATGGTACTAAGATAGCCCAAAAAATTCTTTAAAAGAACAAATCTGGAGTATATACACTACATAATCTTATGTATTAAAATAGCCTATAAAATTTTTAAAAGAGCAAATCTAGAGGATTTATGCTACATGATTCTAAAATACACCGTAAAGCTACAGTAATCAAGATTATGTGATATTGGTGTACGAATAGACAATTAAACAAAACAAGATTTAGAAATAGACACATACATATATGGTTAATTACTCTTCAACAAAAGGGTCAAGGTAATTCAATATGGAAAAGATACTCTTTCCAACAAATTGAACCGAAACAACTGGATATCCTTAAAGGAAAACAAATCCAACCCTTACCTCTAACTATATACAAAAATTGATTCCAAAAAGATCATATACTTAGATGTAAAATCTTAAACTATGTAACTTCTCTTTCCAACCTTAGGAGAGACCAAAAAAGGACCACAAAAGAAAAAAAAATGATAAATTTCAATTAATGTATGAAAATTGAAAACTCCTTCTCTTTGAAACACCTAAACAGGGAAGCCACTGAATGAGAGAGCATATTCACATTATGTTGACAAAAGTCTTATATTTTGAACATACAATATAATAAGATAATAAAATAAGCACCCCAATTTTAAAATGAGCAAAAACTTCATTGGTAACTTCACATACACATACAAAGGGTAAGCAAACCTGAGAAGGTAAGAATACAGAGGGAAAGATAAATATATGAAAATAGTGGTTACGGTAGACATAGAGTACAAAACATGAAAATCTGACCTAAGAATCACACCCTTTCACCAGAAGCAAAATTAAGTTCTCTCTGAAGGAATATATCATACTAAGTCTCAAATTAGCTTTATAGTTTTTATATCTATTGTCTTCAACACAATAAAACAACAACCACAAAACAAGAAGACAAGAAAACAAAAGAAACAACAGACAAGAGAATCAGAATCTCTAGGGATCCAGAACACTGAGTCATCAGAAACAGATTTTAAAATAACTATGCTTAATATGTTCTATAAAGTAGAAGATAAGTAAGAATGTCATCAAAGAACTGGAAATACACACACACACATACACACACACACACACACTCACATGTACATATGGACCAAATGGAAATTCCAGAAGTGAAAAATATAATAGGGGGGCAGAATTTGGGGAATGTGGGTCAAAGGATACAAAACTTTAGAAAGAAAAGATATACAATAACCAAAATTAAAAACATAATTAGAAGGCTAAAGAATTTGAGAACAGGAAGAAATGTCAGAAAAAGATTCAGCATGAAGCACAGAAAGATGAAATGGTGGGGGATGGGGAATACAAAAAAATATGCATAAAAGGATGCATAAGAGAAAGGTCTAACACAAATGCCATTAGAGTTCCAGAAATAGGGATAAGAATGTGTCAGAAGCCACTTTTGAAGAGATAAGGAAATTTCCAGTTACAACCATAATAAAAAGCTGGTATTGAACTTATCTTTCCACTGGACAAAGTGTATGAAGCAACTGGTTTCAGGCATTGGGCACAGACACAGCACAGGGCTGCTCTCCTTTTTAAAAAGTAAAGCATACAAGTTAAATTCTACATTCACCTTGGCTTTCTGCCTGGTGATATTTCCAAACTGCGGCATAGAATAATGGAACTCAATAAGAAATCAGTATTTTTGGTGGGTAGAAGAAACAGATTTTCAGTGGGTAGAGAAATCAAAATAAAGAAATGCTAAGGCGGATGGAATTTGTGAGTAAAGGTAGAGAACAGAGGAGAGCTACCGAGAAGAGGTATCACAGATCAGTGGAAGGGCATCCCTCAGGTCCTTGGCCTGCATGTGCTCAGAACAAACTTCTGCAAGGACTAGCAGGGAACTCTGCTCAATGGTTGAAAGCAGAACAGAGATTTTGGAGGTCACACAGGGCTAGGTACATGTTGTATTTCCAGTGTAGCCAAAGCAAAGAACTTCAGTGAACACACCAGAAATTCAGGAGACAATAGGTTGTAACAGATAGGTCATACCTTAGGAATGAAGACCATGCTCTAGGCCTAAGTTTAAAAATTTCTGGACATAGAGTTGCTCATAGTAATCCTTCACTATCCTTTTAATGTCCATGAGATCAGGAAATAATAATATCTATTTCCTTTCTGATATTAGAAATGTGTGTCTAATGTCTTTTCCTCTTTTTCCTTGGAGGGAGGGAGGGAGGGAAAAACAAAAAAAAAAAAAAAAAATGTACAAGTAAAATTTGTTTTCAGAGATCAAAAAGGCTACAAAATCTGAAAATTTAAAATAAAAATAAATAAATAAAGCTAAGCCTTGATGCAAGAAAGTGATCCACCAGTAACTTCATACCAGCAAATACGAAATACAAAATTCAATGCTTTTTAGAGTAAATAAAATAGTTCAGAGTCTCTACAACATATTCTTTACAATGCCCATCATACAATAAAAAATTTACAGGACATGTGAAAGGACTAGAAAATGTGATCCATAATCAAGAGGAAAAGAGTGAAAAGAAGCAAATGACCTAGACTCATTTCAAATTAAAAATAAGAATTTTAAAATAAGTAGTTCAGATATGTTAAAGAATATACAGAAATAGATCATTCAGATGAAAATTCCCAGAGAGAGATGAAAACTGTAAAAAATAGCTAAAAGAAAATTCTAGACCTAAAAAATATAATCAGAAAAGATAGCATATATAAAATTACTAACTCATTGGATGGACTTTTAAAAAATATTGGACACAGCAGAAGAAAGGATTAGTGAACTTGAAAAATTAATACAAATCCAAACTAATGCACAGGTAAACATTTTTTTTTAAATGGAGTATTTGATACCTCTGGAAAAGTACGAAATATTTTTTTAAAGTCCCAGAATGAGCGGAGGAAAAAGAAATGGCAGAATAAATATTTGGATAGAATAATATCCCAAATTTTTCCCAAACTGATGAAGAACACAAAACCACAGATTCAAGAAGCTCAGCAAACCCCAAGCAAAATAAGTACAAAACCCACCACACTTAAGCAGAATGTAATGAAAGTACCAAATACCAAAAATAAACAGAAAATATTTCAAAGAGGCAGAGAAAAATATCATATTACATTCAGAGGTACAATTACAAGAATAATATGTAACTTCCTATTGGATACAATGAATTGACATCTTTAAAGAGTTAAATGAGAGAAGCAATGTTCACTAATTACAACAGAATTACCATAGATATCAAAACAAAAAGGTAACTAGAACCCAGATATTTGCAAATTAAACTACTCTCCTAAATAACACAGGCAATAAAGATATAACAATTAAAATGTTTAAATATTTTTAAATGAATGCTAGTAAAGACCCAAAATACCAAAATTTGTGGGATGCAGCAAATGCAGAACTTAGAGGGAAGCTGGCAATTTTATATGGATAATTAGAAAAAAATTACTGTTGGAAATAAACAATCTAATTTTTTAATCCCAAGAAGCTAGGAAAAAGAAGAAAAAATTAAATTCAAGAAAGTAAAAGGAACAAGATAGTAAAGATAAAAGTAGAAAATAATGATACACAAAGAACACAACTTTTATTGCTTTTCTGTTTTTTTGTTTATTTGTTTTAGTATATGTAAGCATTTGATGAAATTTAAGAACTGGTTGGACGCAGGTGGCTCATGCCTGTAATCCCAGCACTTTGGGAGGCCGAGGTGATAGATCACGAGGTCAAGAGATCGAGACCATCCTGGCCAACATGGTGAAACCACATCTCTATTAAAAATACAAAAATTAGTTGGGCATGGTGGTGCATACTTATAATCCCAGCTACTTGAGAGGCTGAGGCAGGAGAACTGCTTGAACTCGGGAGGCAGAGGTTGCAGTGAGCTGAGATCACACCACTACACTCCAGCCTGGTGACAGAGCGAGACTCTGTCTCAAAAAACAAAACAAAACAAAACAAAAAAAAACTATTCAGAATAAAATCTCCAAGTCAACTGGAAATAAAATTTAACTTTCTGAAACTGATATAAAGGAGATTTGCAAAACCCTACAGCTAATAGCATATTTAATGGTGAAATACTCCCTCAAGTTAGGAGCAAAGCAACAGTATCTAATATGGCTTGGATTTGCTTCCTTACTCAAATCTCATGTCAACTTGTAATCCTCAGTGTTGGAGGAGCAGCTCAGTGGGAGGTGACTAGATTGTGGGGGTGGATTTCTCCTTTGCTGTTCTCATAATAGTGAGTGAGTGCACGGAGAATTGGTTTTCTAAAAGTGTGTCGCACCTCCCCACCACCTCTCCCTCCTGCCAGCCACGTGAAGACGTGCCCGCTTCTCCTTTGCCTTCCGCCATGATTGTAAGTTTCTTGTGGCCTCCCCAGAAGCAGAACCCAGTACAACCCACAGAACCATGAGCCAATTAAACCTCTTTTCTTTATAAACTACCCAGTTTCAGGTATTTCTTTATAGTCGTGCGTGAACAAACTAATAAAGAAAATTAATACTAAACAAGTGGGGCATTGCTATAAAGATACCTGAAAATATGGAAGCCACTTTGGAACTGGGTAATGGGCAAAGGTTGGAACAGTTTGGAAGGCTCAGAAGAAGACAGGAAAATGACAGAAAGTTTGGAACTTCCTAGAGACTTGTTAAATTGTCATGACTGAAATGCTGACAGTGATATGGACAATGAATTCTAGGCTGAGGCAGTCTCAGATGGAGATGAGGTACTTATTGAGAACTGCAGTAAAAGTCACTCTTGCTATCCTTCAGCAAAGAGGATGGCAGAATTGTGCCACTGCTCTAGGGATGTGTAGAACTTTGAATTTGAGAGCGATGATTTAAGGTATCTGTCAGAAGAAGTTTCTAAGCAACAAAATATTCACAGTGTGGCCCAGCTGCTTCTAACAGTGCATGCTTATTTCATAAGCAAAGAGATTACCTGAAACTGAAACTTATATTTAAAAGGGAAGCAGAGCGTAAAAGTTTGGAAAATTTGCAGCCTGACCATGTGGTAAAAAATAAAAACCCATTTTCTGGGGAGGAATTCAAGCCAGTTGCAGAAATTTGCATAAGTAAAGAGGAACCAAATGTTAATATCCAAGGCAGTGGGGAAAATGTCTTGAAGCCATTTCAGAGAACTTTGACACCACCTCACATCGCAGGCCCAGAGGCCTAGGAGGGAAGAATGGTTTCATGGGCAGGGCCCCGCTGCCCTGCACAACCTCAGGACACTGTTCTCTGTTTTATAGCCACTCCAGCTCCAGCTGTGGCTAAAAGGTTCCCAAATACATCTCAGGCTACTGCTCCAGAGAGTGCAAGCCACAATCCTCTGTGGCTTCCACGTGGTGTTAAGCCAGAGGGTATGCAGAGGGCAAGAGTTGAGGCTTGGGAGCCTGTGCCTAGATTTCAGAGGATATATGGAAATGCCTGGATATCTAGGCAGAAGTCCGCTGCAGGGATAGGGCTCTCATGGAGAACCTCTACCAGGGCAATGTGGAGTTGAAGCCCCTACAAAGAGTCCCCAGGGGGCACTGTCTAGTGGAGCTGTGAGAAGAGGGCCACCGTCCCCCAGACCCCAGAATGGTAGATCCACCGATGGCTTGCACCATGCACCTGGAAAAGCTGCAGGCACTCAACACCAGCCCATGAAAGCAGCTGCAGGGGATGTACCTTGCAGAACCACAGGGGCAGAGTTGCCCAAGGCCTTGGAGCCAACCCCTTGCCTTAGTGTGGCCTGGATGTGATACATGGAGCCAAAGTAGATTTTTTTGGAGCTTTAAAATTTAATGACTGCCCTGCTGGGTTTTGGACTTCATGGGCCTTGTAGCCCCTTTGTTTTAGCCAATTTTTTCCTTTTGAAAAGGGAGCATTTACCCAACTCCTGTACCCCCATTATAATCTGGAAGTAACTAACTTGTTTTTTATTTTACAGGATCATAGGTAGAGGGGACCTGCCTTATCTCAGATGAGACTTCAGGCTGTTGACTTTTGAGTTAATGCTGCAATGAGTTAAGACTGGATGACTGTTGGGAAGGCATGACTGTATTTTGAAATGTGAGAAGGACATGATATTTTGGAGGGGCCAAGGGTAAAATGATATGATTTGGATTTGTGTCCTCACCCAAATCTCATGTTGAATTGTAATTCCCATGGTTGGAGGAGGGACCTGGTGAGGGGTGATTGGATCACGAGGGTGGATTTCCTCCTTGCTGCTCCCACCACAGTGAGTGAGTGCTCAGAAAATTCGTTGTTTAAAAGTGTGTGTACACCCTCCCCCCACCAGCCATGTGAAGATGTGCCTTCTTCCCCTTCACCTTCTGCCATTATTGTAAGTTTCCTGAGGCCTCCCCAGAAGCAGAAAACTGTACATTCCACAGAACCATGAGCCCATTAAACCTCTTTTCTTTATGTATTAACAAGTTTCAGGTATTTCTTTATGGTGGGTGTGAAAACAGACTAATCCAATATCCATTCTTATCAATTCTATTCAATAGACTTTCTGTTGTGAAAGTAATGGACAATAAAACAAAGAAAGAAAACAGCAATAAGTGATATAAAAATTTGAAAGGAAATAGCACAGATGACACCATTACCTAATAGAAAATCCAACTAATAAACAAAGTACTTGAACCAATAATTGAATTTAGCAAACTCATGAGATAAAAGATCAATATGTAAAACTCACTTGGATTTCCCTACACAAGCAATAAACAATTGGAAATTAAATTTTAAAATAATGCCATTTACAATGGCATCAAAAAATTCAAACACCTAGGAATTCATTTAACAAAAGAAATGCAAGACTTCTACAGTGAAAAATACAGAGCACCACTGAGAGAAATTTTAAAAGACCTAATAGAAAGATATGCCACATTCATGGATTCAAAAATCCAATATTGTTAAGATGTCATTTCTTTCCAAATGGAATCACAGATTAACACAATTCAGATTAAAATCCCAGCAGGATTATTTTGGCAGAAATTCTTGTTGTTGTTGCTGCTGCTGCTGCTGTTTTTAATAAACAGAGATAGGGTCTCACCATGTTGCCCAGACTGATCTTGACCTCCTGGCCTCATGTGACTCTCCCACCTTGGCCTCCAAAAGTGCTAGAATTATAGGTGTGAGTCACCATGCCTGGCCTTTTTTTGGGTTTTCTGACTTTTTTTTTTTCAACAGAAATTGAAAATTGAAAGCTGATACTAAAATTTAAATGGAAATGCAAAGTCTCTAAAATAGCCAAAGTAGTCAAAGAAAAAGAACAAATATAGAGATTTGAACTATCTGATTTCAAGGCTATAACATAAAAGTATTTAAGACAAGTATACTAGTGTACAGACAGAGACACAAATAAATGAAAACAAAACACAGTCCATAAATAAATCCACATAGGACCAAGGGGCCAATATAATTCAAAGGGGAGAAAATAATCTTTTCAACAAAGGGCACTGGAAATAAGGAAATATAAATCATAAGGAAGACAATAAGCCATACCTATCATACACAAAAAATTAAACTTAAGACAGATCATAGACTTAAATGTAAATATAGACCTTCTGGAAGGGGAAAATCTTCACAATCTTGGAGAAGGCAAAGATTTCTTAGGACATGAAAGGCATTAACCATAAGAACAAAAATGATAAATTTGAGTTTACCGGAATTAAAAACTCATGCTCATCAAAAAAGACAGTTAGGGAAATAAAAGTGTAACCCCAAGACTGGAATAAAATATTTGTATTATATAAATCTGACAAATGACTTGTGTCAAACTAAATAAAGAACAACTACATATCAACAACAAAAAAGATAAAGAACCCAATCGATAATTGGTAAAAGACTTTCTCAGGTACTTCATAGGATATAGGAATAACCAATAATTATATAAAAATGTGCTTAACAGCAGTTGTCAAAGAAATTTAAATTAAAGCCACAAGATACACACTCACCAGAATGGCTAAAATCAAAAACATGGACAATTGCAAGTAATAGCAGAGTGAAGAGCAACTGAAACTCTCACAAATTGTTGGATGAAATGTAAAATGGCATAAACACTTTAGAGAACTCTTTAGATATTTCTTATAAACTCTATGACCCAGCAATTCCAGTCCTAGGTATATACCCAAGAGAAATAAATGCATAAGTCCACAGAAAAACTTGCATAAGATATTCATAGCAGCTTTATGTATATTGGCTAAAAACTGAAAACAATCCAAATATACATCAATAGGAAAGCTGATAAACAAACGACATATCCATGCAATGGAATACTTAGCAATAAAAAAAAAAAAGAACTACTAATATCCACAATAACATGGACTAATCTCAGTAATATGTTGACTGAATGGAGTCAGAAATGAAGAAATACATAGTGTTTGATCTCCATTTACATGAATACCTGAATTAGATGAATATATGAATTACATAGAAATCAGAATAGTGATCACTTCAGAATGAGAGAAGGGGATGGTGTTTGGAAAAGTCATACCATTACTTTCTGGGTTGATGGAAACATTCCATTACCTTTATCTGGATGATGACTACATGAGCATTATACTTTTGTCATAATTGACCCAGCTGTAAATTTGATACTTGTGTATCTAACTTATATAAAATATACCTTAATAAAGTACTATCACTAACAAAAGAGAGATAAGCCTGACAATTTTCCAGTGACAAAATACATCAAGCCACAGATCAACAAGTCCTATGAACCCCTCCAAAAAGACAAACATACATAATATCATAACTAGATATATCATAGTAAAGCTGCCAAAAATAAAAAATAAAGAGAAAGCTTTTAAGACAAAGAAGAAAAAAAGTTTACCTTCAAAAGAGTAATAATTGGCAATTGACTTTGATAGTCAATTTTTCATAGAAACAATGAAAATGAGAAAATCATGAAATACCTTCAAAGTATGAAAAATAAAATGACTGCCAATCAAGACCACCCTGGCCAACATGGTGAAACCCCATCTCTACTAAAAATACAAAAATTAGCCAGGAGTGGTGGCAGGTGCCTGTAATCCCAGCTACTCGGGAGGCTGAGGCAGGAGAATCGCTTGAACCCAGAAGGCAGAGGATGCAGTGAGCCGAGATCACCCCAATGCACTCCAGACTGGGTGACAAGAGTGAAACAATGTCTCAATAAATAAATAAATAAACAAATAAATAAATGTATACACTGAGAAAACAGCCTTAAGAAACAAAGGCAAAGCAAACATTTCCAGACAAACACTAACTGAGAAAATGTATCCTCAGTAGAATGGCACTAAAGGAAATATAAAAGGATATTATTTTAAAACCCTTCAATCCCAGATAGGAGCTTAGAGATATAAAAAGGGAAAAATAGCAAGAAAAGGGAAAATACAATCTGACTGCACTGAACAACAGTAATTATGTTTTGTGGAATATATATATAAAATATATCTATATAAAATAAAGTATAGCATGGAAGTCAGGAGGGAGTAAACGGAGTTAAAATCTTCTTCCACTTTACCACTTTACACAAAAATATAAAAGTACTACTTTATACTGGACACTGATAAGTCAAGAATGCATGATATAATCTCTAGGGTAATGATTGAAAGAACAGTAGAGGACTAAATAACTTACTAAGCCAAAGATGGGGTGATGAAATATTTAAATATACTTAATCAGTGCAAAAGAGGCCCAAAAAAAGGGAGAAAAAAGAAAGAAAAAAGCAGGAAAAATAGATTACAATAGAAAATTGTGGATTTAAAGTCAAAAATACCAGTAACAAATATACCAGTAACTACATTACATATATATGGGCTAAATATTCCAATTAAAAGACAAAAAGTATAAGTATTGAGTTTAAAGAACTACATGATGATTACAAAACACACATAAAATATAATACAAAAAAACTGAAAATTAAAAGATGGGAAAAGTTATACCATGCAAACACTCATAAAAGCTGGTATAGCTACATTAGTACAACACAAAGTAGATTTTAACACAAAAAGTATTAGAAGAGATAAAGACATGCATTTCAGAATGGTAAAAGTTTCAATTAGCTGGGAAGATACTGCATTTTAACTTGTATACTTCATTCTAAACTTGTATACACCTAATAATGCAGCCTGAAAATATATAAAGCAAACATTGACAGAGCTACAAAGAGGAAAAGACAAATCCACAGTCATAGTAAGAGATTTTTAACACCCTGCTCTCGGTAACAGATAGAAGAAATGGGCAAAAATATAATGAGAATATACAGGATTTGAACTAAACAATTACAAATTTGATTTCATTGATACGTGTAGAACACTGCACAAACAACTGCCAAATAGAAATTCTTTTTAATTCTTTACACAGGAACATTTACAAAAATGACCATATGCTCAGTCCTAAAGAAAGTGTTACAAATGTCAATGGAATGAAATAATACAAAGTATGTTATCTGACCACAGAAGGATAAAGCTATAAATCTCCTTCTAAATGACTCATGGGTCAAAGAAGAAACCATGAAGGATTTAGAAATCAATATAGCACAGGATTTAGGAATCAGCATAGCACAGTGAGATTTAAGTCACTGCAATAAGGCAAGAAGACATAAAAGGCTTATGGATTGAGAAAGAGACATTAAAAGTGTATTATTTAGCAATAATATAATTGTGCATATTAAAGTAATTTTTAAGCAAGACTACCACAATAAATTATTAGAACTGAAAAGTGACTTAGCAAAGTTGCTGATTACAAGACCAATATACTAAAAATTAATTGCATCTACAGAGTAGCAACAAAGAGTTAGACAATGTAATTTTTAGAACATATATAATTGACAATATTATTCTAAAAATAAATATCTAGGAACAAACTACATGAGAGATATGCCAGACATCTGCACATCTACAGCTAGCAGAAAACTAGAAAAAGGATTGAAGGCAACTTAAAAAAAAAGCCTAAGCCTAAATAAATGAAGAGATATACCATGTTCATGGATTGGAAGATTCAATAGTATAAAGATGTCAGTTTCCCAAATTGATCAAGATTATCCCAACACAGATTCAAGACAATCCCAATCAAAATCCTAGCAGTATGAGTGTTTGTATATGTTTAACTTGACAAACTCTTTAACTTAGCAAAGAGCTAGGAATAGGCAAGATATTATTGAAGGAGGAGGAATAAATAAAGGAGGAGAAGGAGAAAGAACAGAAAGAGGAGAAGATAGGTGAAGACAAGGAAGATGAAGAGAGCAATAATAACAAGGTAAAGGACTTGCACAGGTGGATATCAAATTTTATTAAGCTACAGTAATTAAAACAGTATGGTATTGGTAAAAGGAAAAATACACCAGTTGAACTAAGAATCCAGAGACAGAACTATTTTTAAATAGACACTTGATTTATGATAAAAATGGTACCACAGAGTAGTAAGGAAAGAATAATATTTTCAATAAATAATGTTGAGTCAACTGGCTAGCCATAAGGGAAGAGATTGGCCATTACTTCATACCATATACAAAAATTAATTCCAGATACATCTAAAAGATGAAAAGCAAAAATTATAGAAGATGACAAAAAGTATTATAATTTTGGGATAGGGAAGGATTTTCTTAGACGGGACATAAAAAGGATTAAATATGAAAACAAAGAATGCTAAGTTGATAACATTAAAATACCTTTATTTAATGATAAGACATTATTAAGAAAATAAAAAGAAGATATTTGCAACACATATAACTGACCAAGATCATATAAGAGGATATTCAAATGGCACATAAACATAGGAAGAAATGTTCAGCTTCACTAGTAATCAGGAAATTCAAATTATAATCACAATAAGATACTTCTACACACCCTTGAAAATGGCTAAAATTTTAAAAGTGAACAAAACAAATAATAACCAAAATGTGGAAAATAAGACAAAAAGAACTCTCATACACTACTAATGACAGGACAAATTAATACAGCTACTTTGGAAAGCTGTTTGCCATTATCCATTAAAGTTGGATATATGTACATCCTCCGATCCAGGAATTCCACCTTAGGCACCTAACAGAAATGTATGCAAGTATGTACCAAAAGACATATACAAGGATGTTCATAGGAACATTATATATAAAAGCCAGAAAGTGGGAATAATCAAAATGTCCACTAATAATAGAATGGATAGGTAAACTACGGTACATTCATTTGGTAGAATAGGCACAGCAATAAAAATGAACAAAGTACAGTTATCCTCAACATCATGAACAAATCACATATACACAACACACACACTCACACACACAAATAAATAATGGATTATTCCATTTCTATAAAATTCTAAAACAGACAAAACTAATCTCAGGTATTGGAAATCATGTCAGTAGTTACTTTTGGGGTGTAAGAGGGAACATATGGTAGGAGGTGGTCCATGAACACATAAATTTGTGATTTTCTGCATGTATACAATGCACCAGTAAAAATGTTTTAAAATATTTTTAATTATGTAGAGACAAGATTGAGTTAATTAAAAAGGTAACTAAGAACTCAACATAACATAAAAGAACTGGTAGACCTTCTTGCACTTAACTTGTATACAACTGAAAAATCCAATTGTACTGATGTGATATTTGGTAGCCTAGACCAAAATTTCACCTTGTAGTACTGTCTTGAGTTATTCTCTATCTGCTTTTGCAACAGTCTGTGTCTTAGAAAGGTACAGTCCCTGTCTTGGAAATGTAGAGTCTGTTTCTTGGAGATGTACGTCTTGTGTAACATCTTTTGTCCTATAGTTCAAATGGAAACTAAACAATAACTGGTGCTGTTCCTTACTAACAAAGGCTAAATTATTTACAAGTTGGGACATTGTAACAGGAAAATTGTTAAATAATTTCTTTCTCTCCCACAGAAGCAGAGAAGCATAGAACAACATGAGGGCTATTTTCATTGTCAAGAAACTTAAGTTATAATTTTTTGCATCTTTTTTTTTAAACAGGAGAAAAAGTCATTTTAATTAGATACATACACATGGGAGTCCCACCAAAATATGAGACATCAATTTTTTGCATCTTTTTTTTTTTTTTTTTTTTGAGATGGAGTCTTGCTCAGTCGCCCAGGCTGGAGTGCAGTGGCGCCATCTTGGCTCACTGCAAGCTCCGCATCCTGGGTTCACGCCATTCTCCTGCCTCAGCCTCCCGAGTAGCTGGGACTACAGGTGCCCACCACCCCGCCCAGCTAATTTTTTTTTGTATTTTTGGTAGAGACAGGGTTTCACCATGTTAGCCAGATGGTTCTCGATCTCCTGACCTCATGATCCACCTGCCTCGGCCTCCCAAAGTGTTGGGATTACAGGCGTGAGCCACTGTGCCCAGCCAATTTTTTGCATCTTTAAAACCAAAATAATTGGAGCAGTTGTTGTGGATATACACTAATAAACCAAAAAGGAACAAACATCGTAGATCACCAGATTTTTATTATTTGATGTTCTTTGTACGAGCTGTAAATATTCCTATGTTAACTATGTTTAGAAAGTAATATATAATTCCTACACATATATGTGAAGTTAAAATTATGGTTAATTACTAACAATCATTAACTCTGTGTGTTCATAGTGATTCTTTAAACTTTTCTGTGTTTGACATCTTTTATCATAAATAGTTGGGAGGAGCTTTGTGTAATTACATACAATATGATCTTAATTGTATTTTAAAGTTCATCAAGACCTGTAAATAAACCAAAATGTTAACAATGGTCATTTCTGGATGGCGGTATTGTTTTTCCTCCTTATATATTGCTATAATTTATCCTTTTTTTTTTTTTGAGATGGAGTCTTGCTCTGTTGCCAGGCTGGAGTGCAGTGGTGCGATCTCAGCTCACCACAACCTCCGCCTCCTGGGTTCAAGCAATTCCCCTGCCTCAGCCTCCCAAGTAGCTGGGATTACAGGCATGTGCCACCATGCCCAGCTAATTTTTTGTATTTTAGTAGAGATGGGGTTTCACCATGTTAGCCAAGATGGTCTCCATCGCTTGACCTCGTGATCTGCCCACCTCAGCCTCCCAAAGTGCTGGGATTACAGGTGTGGGCCACTGTGCCGGCCACATGTTACTGTAATTTTTCTATAACTAAATTGTCCTGTTTAGAAAAAGTTTTACTTATTATTATTATTTTTTTAATTTATTTTATGTTTTTGAGATGGAGTCTTGGTCTGTCGCCCAGGCTTCAGTGCAATGGTGCAATCTCGGCTCACTGCAACCTCTGCCTCCCAGGTTCAAGGGATTCTCCTGCCTCAGCCTCCTAGTAGCTGGGATTACAGGTGTGCACCACCACGACTGGCTGATTTTTGTATTCTTAGTAGAGATAGGTTTTCACCATGTTAGCCAGGCTGGTCTCCAACTCCTGACCTCAGGTGATCCACCTGCCTCCGCTTCCCAAAGTGCTGGGATTATAGGCGTGAGCCACCACACCTGGCCAGATTTTTACTTTTTAAAGAGGAAATACTGTAAATCACTGCGAAAACTAACAAAAGTTGCTGGTTCCTAAGAAAGCATTTCATCTTTGAACTTCCAAGTTAATAAAATCCCTACAATTTTCATTATTAAGAATATTAGGGGTTATAGTGCCATTTAAATACTGATGATACTCTTTGGTATGTCTTGTAGTAGGCATTGCAGACAATTTCTAATGCTTTACCTAATGTTTAATTAAAGAACTGAATTGAAAAAAGTGATGTAACACAGTGAAAGTAGAAAAATGTGGGGCTCAAATTCAATCTGTGCCCTTATTATTTGTGTGAATTTAGGCATGTTACTTAAACTCTGTCTCCCACTCCTCATCTGTAGAACGGAAATAGGACAACTGACTTCCCAATATTTTTGTAAGGTTTAATTGAGAAAACATCTGTAAAACCTAATATGGTGCCTGGTCCATAGATTGTCTTCAATTAGGAGAGGGCTGAAAAAATTAGATAATATAATAAGCAGCTAAACAATGTCTGACCAGCAGCCAGTGCTGGATAAGTAGTAATCTATAGACCAGAATGATTTTTTTCCTGTGATCTTTTGTTTCCTACACAGAATGCCACGGTCTACTAGAATGGGAGTTTCAAGAGAGCTACTTCCCCAGTGCCTAGGACAGTGCCTGGAGGGCAGCAGGCATCCCATAACAGACTGCTGAAAGAATGGGAGCATGACCATGTCATTGCAAGGATGGACTGAAGAATGAATGCCCTCAGACAGAGACATCTGAGTTCATAGTGCCTAAGGGAAGATGAAAGTTGCTCTGGTTGTAGTGGGCATAGACTGAGCTATTACAGTGAAGACAGGTTTCACTGAACCTTCCTCGGAGCAGTGGCCATGGGGATGGGTGGAAGTGGCTGTCAATTTGCTGGGCTTTTAGGATGCTCTGAACAGGCAAATCTCATCAAGTGGCTTCTCCATCTAAAACCTGTGCCTGGTGTCCCTTTGCTCGTAGGATAAAATCCAAACTCCTTCCCGGGCCTATCAGCCTCTCTGCTCACCTCTGTCTACTCTCCTCCTCTCACTGCAATGTCTGGCAGCACTGGACTTTTTCCAGTTCCTAAATACTATCATGCCATCTTCTGCCTGCAGTACCTTCTGCCTTGCAACTCACATTTTATCCACTCATGTCTCACCCGTGTCTGACATCTAGTGTGTACATATCCTTCAGGTATCAGCTTAAATGTCACTTACTTGAGAATCTTCCTTAACAAATATCCTTTCCCAAACTTGCCCACCATCCCGGTTAGGTTAGGGACCCTTCCTGTGTGTCCTCACAGCTCTCTGTATTTGTTCTACTTTAGCACTTCTTACCCTGTAAGGCAGTTTTGGGGTCTTTCCCCGACAATTAGAATGTAAGTTCCGGCCCGGCGCAGTGGCTCACGCTTGTAATCCCAGCACTTTGGGAGGCCGAGGCAGGCGGATCACGAGGTCAGGAGATTGAGACCACGGTGAAACCCCGTCTCTACTAAAAATACAAAAAATTAGCCGGCGCAGTGGCGGGCTCCTGTAGTCCCAGCTACTCGGGAGGCTGAGGCAGGAGAATGGCGTGAACCCGGGAGGCGGAGCCTGCAGTGAGCTGAGGTCAAGATCGCGCCACTGCACTCCAGCCTGGGCTACAGAGCGAGACTCTGTCTCAAAAAAAAAAAAAAAAGTAAGTTCCAAGATATTAATGATTTTCATGTTTTCTTTACTGCTTCACCAAGAGTGCCTAATGCCTGCCTAATAGTAGACACTCCATAATTATTTGTTGAATAAAATGAATGAAGTTCCATGTAGTAATTTCCATGAGACCTGGTTTTGTGTTGGTTCCTGCATAATTAACAGAAAGTACAGTGTCTGGCACAGAGTAGTTACGCATCAAATATTTATCAAATAAATAAATGTTATTTAATACTGATTATCCATTTATACTTCATGTAAGTGTTTATTTCAGGGATCAAATGAGAAGGAGTTAGTGTCAAATATTTCAGTTGTTTCACCTTTTATTCTGTTAATGCTTCCATATGTTGTGCTGCTTTTACATTCAAATTATTACTTAGCAACACTTAAACATTCTCTACTATCTATGATATATAGCACCAGTGATACCAATTCCCAATTTTAAAAAATTTACTTACTATCTACCTTCATTGTTTTTATTGTTGTCACCATGTATTTTGGGTTTAGAATAAGCCAACCAAGGGTCACCAAAAGCCCAAAGAACAAGTATTACTATCTCTAACACTTGACTTTAAGTCTTTCATCAGGAACATAGATCAGATACCTGAATTCAATTACATCCCCGTGAACTCAAATCACCTTTGTAAATACCAATAATGTGAACAAGTAAGTAGATTCTCAGAACATCAGTGTGCAATCCAACAATAACTTGGAGAAAAGTTAACCTTTCAAAAATATCCATCTCTCTCATTTTTAGAAGATTATATCTACAATTAAGTGGGGCAAAAAGGTGAACAAAGGCATCAAAAACTCCATTAGCCATAGGTTTCTTCTTTGATTTAATAATATATATATACATAAACAACCTCCTAGGACCTGGAGGTTGTTGATTTATTTGTTTTGCGGGATTTTTTGGTAGATATCTGTCATTATATTTAAAGTTAATGTTTTTTTCTCATTATTAATCACACCAAAATTCATACATTGTTGAATGGCTGAGCAACCAGGCTATCGGGGTCATTTTTTTGTTTCTTTTTTGAGATGGAGTCTCACTCTGTCACCCAGGCTGGAATGCAGTGGCGTGATCTCAGCTCACCACAGCCTCTGCCCCCTAGGTTCAAGTGATTCTCCTGCCTCAGCCTCCCAAGTAGCTGGGACTAGAGGAATGCACCACCACACCCGGCTAAAATTTTTTTGTATTTTTAGTAGAGACGGGGTTTCACCATGTTGGCCAGGATAGTCTCGATCTCCTGACCTCGTGATCTGCCCACCCAGGCCTCCCAAAGTGCTGGGATTACAGGTGTGAGCAACCATGCCTGACTTATTTTTTATTTTTTATTAATTATTATTATTATTTTATTTTATTTTATTTTGAGACAGAGTCTGGCTCAGTCACCCAGGCTGGAGTGCAGTGACACTCCTTGGCTCACTGCAACCTCCGCCTCCTGGGTTCAAGTGATTCTTCTGCCTCAGCCTTCTGAGTAGCTGGGATTACAGGCATAAGCAACAAAACTGGCTAATTTTTGCATGTTGGCCCGGCTGGTCTCAAACTCTGGACCTCAGGTGATCCGCCCGTCTCAGCCTCCCAAAGGGCTGAGATTACAGGTGTGAGTCACTGTGCCCAGCCTATCGGGGTCATTTATTTTATTTTATTTTATTTTTAGACAGAGTCTCACTCTGCAGCCAGGCTGGAGTGCGGTGGTGCGATCTTGGCCCGGTGCGATCTTGGCCCATTTCAATCTCTGCCTCCCAGATTCAAGCGATTCTCCCGCCTCAGTCTCCCAACTGGCTGGGGCTACAGGCGCGTACCACCACGCCCAGCTAATTTTTGTAGTTTTAGTAGAGACAGGGTTTCACCATGTTAGCCAGGATGGTCTCTATCTCTTGACCTTGTGATCCGCCTGCCTTGGTCTCCCAAAGTGCTGGGATTACAGGCGTGAGCCATCGCGCCCAGTCTGGGTCATTTAATTTTTATTTAGTGCATGAGCTGGTGATATTGGAAGTGCTGCAAGCCTTCTTATCAGAGCAGAATCTGCTAGTTAGGGTTTCTGCTAAATGATGAGCAAATCTGCAGCATCACTCTCACTGCTCATCCCTGTGGAGTGATTAATGGTAGCCAGAGTTAAGACCCTCAGCCAGTGGTATAGCAAATGGGACTGAGACTTAAGGCAATTTGCCCTGATGCCATAAATGCTTTTGAAATTGATTTGAATTAATTCATCTTTAAACCACTTAGTTTCAGAAAGGATTTATGACCATGTCCAAAGGCACAGTAAATATAATCCAGCAAGATAAAAATCTATGTATAAGTAAGTGAGGCCAGTGTGGCACAGGAGAAATACAGATGGGGCATCACAGGGCTCCTCTCCTCTTACCTGTGTACTGCAACCCCCTGTACTCGCTTATTGCCCCAGGAGGTTTTAAATTGGGCCAGTAGTGGAAAAGCATTTGCACAGCTGGAGGCTTCACTTGTGAAGGCCCATACGCAATCACATACAAAAGATCCTAAAGGAAACAGCAAGCATATTTTGACTTAGCATCATGAAATAAAAAGAAAGGTAGAGACTTCAACATTACCAAAGCAGTGAAAATTCTAATGGAGGGGTTGAGGTGAGTAATTTCCCTGGAATCTCATGCAGGCATGTTTCATAGATTAGATCCCGTTAAAACATTATATTTTTATGATTTATGTATTTACTGGTCCTTCTGTAAATGAGCCCTCACAGGTAGAGTACAAAGTACTTTATCTTCTAACAAATTCGTCTCTAATCAGATTGATGTTAAGGAAAGATTTTAGAGTAGCATAAGACAGTTTGCCAAATACTGCATTTGAAAAAATATTTCCCTAATCACATTTCTTAAACATTCACATCTCCTATTTGAAAGAGGACAGATTCTCAAGCAACCTTTCAAATTAAATAAAATTGTTTGTCATAACACATAATATTAGCTTAATTCCAAGAATAAGATACATCCAATTACTTTATCCATCAAGACACGATGTTCTTAAAGTACTATTTCTGCTCTAAATGATAAATAATTAACCATTAAAGAAAGAATTATAGGTACTGCCACATCAAAATAATAGGACGTCAATAAATTTGACCTAAACAACAGTTTTAATATGTAAACAATTTTTACTGTATTATACAAATTAAGTTTGTGACTATGGGTTAAATTTGACCCAAAACTTACTTTCCAGACTTCTTGTTTATATTTCATGAGGCATTCCAGTAATTGACAATGATACACTGTAATGTAGAAAATGTAATTCATACATGAAATGTAAATACCAAACAAAACATCCTTTGATATATATATAACAAATTACTTCAATATGACTTTTCAGTCTCTAATCATTAAATTAGAAATAACTTCTGTCCATATGTTCATACTTAAAAAATATCACATAAGCCCTTGACCTTATCAAGCTTTGTCCCAAGGTCCTTGAGAATTATTTCATGCTTCATGTTAACAACGGAAATATTTTTAAAGTCCCTAGTAATCATACATTCATAAAATAAACTTGTATCAACATAAGATCTACATAGGAAAAAAAAACTAGCCCAACAGAATCATAATAAAAGCTCATATTTATTGAACATTCATCATTTGCTAGATATTGTAGAAAGAGCTTTATACGTATTATCTCACAATTACCATGGTGCAGTTAGGAAACTAAGGCTCAGTTTCCAACTTGCCCAAGGTTGAATGGATAGCAAGTGACAGACTTGATGGATTAGAGTGGGGTTTTATCATTTCATCATCAGTTCCATCTTATAGAGGAATTTTTAAAAGCTACACGACAGCAAGATTCTTTGATTTGCCTATCTTCACTTGGGGAACAAAGATACTTTCAACCTAGTTAGATGCCTTTTGATACCTTCCCTAATCTATATTCCAGGCTTATGCTGACATTGAAGCAGTTCACACTTTATTCACCAATGACCTCCATGTCATTCAATCCAATGGACATTTTTCAGTCTGCATCTTACTTGACTTTTCAGCCACATTCAGTACTGCTGACTACTGTCTCCTTTTTGAAACACTCTTTCCTTGGCTTCATAATATGAATGACCCTCCCCTGTCACCTGTGGTGGACAACACTGTTACTACTCAACTGCTGTCAACACCCTTTTTTCTTGTCCATTTGCCAATTGATATGGTTAAGTTGTGTGTCCCCACCCAAATCTCATCTTGAATTGTAATCCCCAGGTTTTAGGAAGAGACCAAGTGGGAAGTGATTGGATCATGGGGGCAGTTTGCCCAATGCTGTTCTCGTGATAGTGAGTGAGTTCTCACGAGATCTGATGGTTTCATAAAGGCAGTTTTCCCTGCACTTGCTAGCTGTCTCATTCCTGCCATCATGTGAAGAAGGTCTTTGCTTCCCCTTTACCTTCTACCGTGATTGTTAAGTTTCCTGAGGCCTCCCCAGCCATGTGGAACTGTGAGTCAATTAAACTTCTTTTCTTTATAAATTACCCAGTCTCTGGCAGTTCTTTATAGCAGTGTAAAAACGGACTAATGCACCAATACACAGACTACAAAAGCAAGATATTTTCCCAGAGCCCCTTGCAGCTACAGGTGGCCATGTGAAGAAAATCTGCTGCGGAGCTTCTGAGACATACTTTCTCCCTCTGATAAAACAAAAGAGGTACACCAGGAGACTTTTCTCTTAATGACTCTGCTTGATCCTATTACCTGTTTTTGCATGTAGTTATGTAAGGTTATAACAACCTCCACAGTGGCAGCCTTCTTGCAAACATGAGGGGAATTCCAAGATCTCAGTCCCCTGATATTGTGGAGCTATCTTCAGGACTTCCTATTAAGTAAACAACCAATGTGCTTATACTTTAAAGCCTCTGTCAGCCAAAGACATCTTAACAGTGCAACCTCTCTGTCTCTTTGGAGAGCTCATCCTCTTCCACTGGGCCATTATCTGTTGAAGTTCCTGAAGGCCTAGTCACAGAACCACTCCACATTTCTTTCATTCTCTGCTCTCCCCTAAGCAATCTCACACTCATTCACAACTTCAGCAGCCATCTATATGTAATTCAATGAAGGGCACTGGACACTTGTGTGTGGGCTCAAAGTTCATTAGCTCTAGTCTAAAGCTCTGTTCTGAGCTCCAGACTCATAATACAACTACCTAATTACCAGCTCCTATTAGGTGTCTCAAAGATACTGTGAACACAACACGTCTGAAACAGATCTCAAGATCTTCCCTCAGAGGCCTGATCTTCTTCTTCCAATGCCTCCTTTATCAGTGAGTAGAACCACTGTTACAGTTTGCATCTGTGTCCCCACCAAATCTCAGGTTCAGTTGTAATCCCCAATGTTGGAGCAGGGCCTTAAAAATTTAAAAAGGTGATTGGATCATGGGGGTGGGTCCTTCATGAATGGTTTAGCACCATCCCTTTTGTGCTACTCTCATGATACAGTTCTCACAAGATCTGGTTGTTTAAAAGTGTGTGGCACCATGCCTGTAATCCCAGCACTTTGGGAGGCCGAGGCGGGTAGATCAAAACTCCTGAGGTCAGGAGTTCAAGACCAGACTGGCCAACATGGTGAAACTCCATCTGTACTAAAAATACAAAAAATTAGCTGGGTGTGGTGGTGGGCGCCTGTAATCCCAGCTACTCAGGAGGCTGAGGCAGGAGAATTGCTTGAACCTGGGAGGTGGAGGTTGCAGTGAGCTGAGATTGCGCCACTGCACTCCAGCCTGGGCAACAAGAGCAAAACTCTGTCTCAAAAAAAAAAAAAAAAAAAAAAAAAGTGGCAACTCCCCTTCTCTCTCTTCCTCCTGCTCGAGCCATGTTTAAGACGTGCTTCCCTTTTGCCTTCTACCATGATTATGAGTTTTCTGAGTCTCCTCTTAGAGACAGGAGCTACTATGCTTCCTGTACAGCCTACAGAACCATGAGTCAATGACACCTCTTTTCTTTATATACTACCTAGTCTTAGGTATTTCTTTATAGCAATGTAACAACAAACTAATATGACCACCATGCATCCAGTTAGTGCATCCAGAAACCCACTCTAGCCAATATGTTACCAAGACTTATCAATTTTACTTCCTACATAGCTCTCAGATAGATCTGCTTGTTCTTCAGTTTCAATTGTCCCTGCCTTTGAAGTGCTTAGACAAATGCAATGACCTCCTTCCAGGTCAATTTATACACAACCTGACTTCTTTTCAATCTGTTCTCAACTGCAGTGGGGGTGACACACACCAGAGCCCACTCAAAGCCCATCAGCAGCTTCCCATTAGATTTGGAATAAACACAGGCCTCCCTAACAGAGCTCACAACACCCTGCATGTTCCAGCCCATGGAACTTTAAGTCTAATGTCACACCAGGGAGCCCTCACTCTGAGTTCCAGCTACACTGATCCTTCAGTCTCAGCTGTTTGCCATGACACATGAGATTCCTCTTCCTGAACCATCCCTCCTTGTAGGCCTTGCTCACACTACTCATCCTGCAGTTCTCAAACCAAAGGTTACTTCCTCAAAGAAGCCCTCCTGACTTCCTCAATAAAAGCAAAATTTCCTTTTATAACATCTTATAGCAAAACGTATCTGAAGCACTTGTCACAAGTGAAACTTTACACTTGATTTTATGATTATTTGATTGTCTTCTCGCCTCTCACCCCAACCATATGATAAGCTTCCTGAGATGAGGATGGGGTCAGTCACATGTCACTAAACATGGAGCCCCCAGTGCCTAGCACATGGTGGATACTCACTGACTACTGATTGAATGGTCGCTCTAGAATTGGAAATTTGGTCTTAAGTCATCACTGAATTCTCAAGTGCAGATGTTCCAAGACACTTTCTCATACACAGTGTCTGCTATTCTCCACGGGTATGCTATATGAACCTTGTTCAGAGCCGTCCACTGACCCATGAATGTACCTGGATGGTTCCTTTGTTAAAACAGCTTCCCCTCCCAGAATGCCCCATTTACCTTATCAATAAAAACTCTGTTCCGCCAGGCACGGTGGCTCATGCCTGTAATCCCAGCACTTTGGGAGGCCAAGACAGGCGGATCACTTGAGGTCAGGAGTTCGAGGCCAGTCTAGCCAACATGATGAAACCCCATCTCTACTAAAAATACAAAAATTAGCCAAGCATAGTAGCATGTGCCTGTAGTCCCAGATACTGGGGAGGCTGAGGCAAGAGAATTGCTTGAACCCAGGAGGCAGAGGTTGCAGTGAGCCATGCCACTGCGCTCCAGCCTGGGCAACAAAGTGAGATTCTCGAAAAATAAAACAAAACAAAACTCAGTCCATAATTTAAAACTCATCCTTGGCCCAAGTGACACAAAGTGTTTTCTGATCATTTCAATCCATACAAGTCCCTCCTTCTGATGAATTAACATAGTCTAACGTATTTATTTAGTACTCCTATGTACTACATTACATTGTCAACTAATGACTTATGTAAATATGCCTGATCTTCCCAATTAGACATAAACTTCATAGCAAGCACCATATCTTATGTTTTTCTGTGGTTTCCACAATGCCTAGCACAGAGCCCTGTATATAGAAGGTGCTCAATGAATGCTGGTTACTTAAGTAAGGATTGTGCTCTATCCTTGATACACAATCAGCTATAAGGAACAAGTTGCCAGTTGCGCTTCTTCCAATAAAAATTCAAACAACAGAACGATGACCTACTGCTTGGTCCCAGAGAGCCCCTGGTGGATGTTGCCTCACTTAAGTGCTTCCTATATCACAAGACTAGTTTTGGGTCCCAACTATGATTCCTAGTATAGAGTAGCTGGTTATAAACATTTCCTCATGAGCAAATGAAGATACAGGTTTTCAAATAATAGATGAAACTCTGTCTGACCACAGTAGTTTTCCAGTGAAACATTCAACTCAACATTCAACTCCAAGAAGAAAACAGCAAATTGTAGGGATTCACTACTTATTGAGAATTTACAATGTGTCAGTCACTAAAGTAAGCACTTTACATATATGTAACCCATTAAATCTTCACGGCAGTATTTTAAAGTACTGCAGGAAGAATTATTTCCATTTTATAGATGAGGACACTTGGTTTCGGGGGTAAAACACTTACTCAAGTTCACTAACTGGCAATTTGCAGGTAAGCTCAGATGTGAATCCACATATGACTAATCTCAAAGCACCCTGCTTTACTACCCATCTAGCTTAGAAATTTGGACCAAACTCTCATGATGAGACTCTAATTAACTAGATTCCAAAAAATGGTTTTATTAAGGATATAATATACAATAAATATAATATTTTGATTATTTTAAGCCAGATATATAAGATATAATTTCCCCATATATATTTTTAATTATATCTATATAATAATCATAAGAGATTTCATACTTAAAGAATGCTACAGACTGAATGTTTGTGCCACCTCAAAATTCTTCTGTTAAATCCAAACCCCCTAATGTGATAGTATTAACAAGTGGAGCCTTTAAGAGGTGATCAGTGCCCTTATAAAAGAGGCCGCAGAGAAATCCCTTGTCCTTTCTGTCATTTGAGGACACAGCAGAATGACAGCCATTCATGAACCAGGAAATGAGTTCTCACAGATCATCCAATCTATCAGCACCTTGATTTTGGACTTCCTAGCCCCTGGAACTATGAGAAACAAATGTGCATTGCTTATAAGTCATCCAGTTTATAGAATTTTTGTTATAGCAACCCAAATGGACTAAAACAGAAAATCGGTACTGAGAAGTGGGGTGACGCTGTAACAAATAGCTGAAAATGTGGGAGAGGCTTTGGAACTGGGTAACAGGTAGGGGTGGAAGAGTTTTGATGTGCAGGCTAGAAAAAAAGCCTATATTGCCATGAATAGACCTTTAAAAGCAATTCTGGCAAGGGTTGAAAAAGAAAAGAGGAAAGCAGTAGAAAAAGCCTCAATCTTCTCAGAGAATACCTAAATGATCCTGAAGAGAATGTTAGTATAAATATGAACAGTAAAGGCAATTCTGATGCAATCTCAGACAGAAATGAGGAACACATTACTGGAAAGTGGAGGAAAGGCCATCCTTGCTATGAAGTGGCAAAGAACTTGGCTGAATTGTGCTCATGTCCTAGTGTTTTGTGGATGGTAGAACTTGTGAGTGATAAAATTGGATACTTGGCTAAGAAAATTTCTTAGCAAAGTGTTGAAGGAGCAGCTGGATTTCTTCTGACTGCTAATACTGTAATAAAATGTGAGGAGAGAGAATGATCCAAAGACAGAATTGTTCATCAAAGAGGAAGAAGAACTTAAAGATTTGGAAGACTCTCAGCCTATCTGTATTGAAAGGATGAAGAAGCCTGTTAGGAAGAGAATGGTGAGAGTGTAGCCAAGTGGCCATTTAATAAGATTAGTCAGCTATCTCAACAGAAACCAGGAGGTATTGTCCAAAACAATGGAAGAATGACCCCAGAGGCACTTCAGAAATCCTCTGCACTGCCCCTCCCATCACAGACCCAGAGTGCAAGGACCCTGGGGGAAAAATGGTTTCAAAGGAGAGGCCACCAGCACTTTTGAGACTTCAGGACATGCCACACCCTCACAAGGCACCTTCTCACTTTGTAAAATTCAGTTCTATATTCCAGTGCCTCACTGTTCAGCTGCCCTTTGGGCAAAGCAGCATGCACTGTACCCAGAAAAGGCATGGGGGTGTAGTCACCTCCACCTAGATTTCAAAGGATGCCCAGAAGAGCTGGAACTCCACCCTGAGAGAGTCATGGGCACCGGACCCCAGCCTGCAGAGTGGGGCCCAGGAAGGGAACCACTGTGAGGGCCAGGGTCACTGTAGAGAACCCCCACCAGGGCAATGCCCAGCAAGCCATGGAGGCAGAGCCATGCAAAGCCATAGGGGCAGGGCCTTGGGGGCCCAACCCCTACACGGCAAAGCTGCCATGCAGGGCCACCACCTCAGTGGGTCCAGAAGACAGAACTCTTACCCCAATGGGTTTGGCAGGTGGGACCTCCACCCCAGTGGGCCTGGAAGGCAGAGCATCAAGTCGAAGAAGGTAATTTTCAAACCTTAAGGTATAATGTTGTTGGGTTTTAGACTTACTTGGAATCTGTTACCCCTTTTTTCTTTCCCATTTCTCCCTTTTGGATGGGAATGTCTATGCTATGCCTGTCCAACCATTGTATTTTGGAAGCATATAACTTGTTTGATTTCATAGGCTCACAGCTGGAGAGGAAATTGCCTCAGGAAATTGCCTCACCCATATCTGATTTAGATGGTATTTACATGAGACTTTGGACTCTTGAGTTCATGCTGAAATGAGTTACAATTTTCAGGGCTATTGGGATGGAATGAATGTTTTGCATATGAGAATAACATGAATCTGGGAAAATAGGGTGGAATACTATAGACTAAATGCTTGTGTGTCCTCTCAAAATTTATATGTTGCCAGACATGGTGGTTTATGCATGTGATCCCAGTACTTTGGGAGTCCACAGCAGGAGGATCACTTGAGGTCAGGAGTTTGAGACCAGTCTGGGAAACATAATGAGACCTTGTCTCTAAAAAATATTTAAAAATTAGCCAGATATGGTAGCACATGCCTGTAGTCCCAGCTACTCAAGAGGCTGAGGCAGGAGAATCGCTGGAGCCAGGGAGGTCAAGGCTGCAGTGAGCCATAATTGCACTACTGCACTCTAGCTTGAGTGACAGAGTAAGACTCTGTATCTAAAAAAAAAATTTTTAATTTGTATGTTAAACCCTAACCCTCAATGTGATGGTATTCAGAGTTGGGGCCTTTAGGAAGTAATTAGGTCATTAGGGCTGAGCCCTTATGCATGGGATTACTGCCTTTATAAAAGAGGCCCCCGAGAATTCCCTTTCCCTCCCACCATTTAAGGACACAACACAAAGAAGGCCATCCGTGAACCAGAAAGCAGGCCCTCACCGGACATCAACTCTGCTGGCACCTTGATCATGGACTTCCTAGCCTCCAGAACTGAGAGAAATAACTGTTTACTGTTTATCAGCCACGCAGTTTATATTTTTGTTATGACCCAACGGACTAAGACAGAAGATGACACTCCAGACTTAGAAGCATTAAGATTTTGAAATAAAAAAATTTTCCTCATTTTGAGTCAGAAGTTCAATTATTATTTATTACATAATTAAGTAGATAGCAAAAAAAAAAAAAAAAAAAAAAACACCACAGTGCCACCAGATTTGTTTACTTTCCAAATAAACATTAAATGAAAATAAAAATGAGTTTATATCTTAGCACATGTTTTGGTCAGTTTTCCAAAGTTATCTGCAATTATACTGACAAACGGAAATCAAACAGAGTAAATGTGAAAGTCTGTCCAACATCACTAGTAATGGAAGAACTACAAATCAAAACAATGAGATATTAATGTTCATCTGTCTAACTCTACACAAATTTTATAATAATAATGACAAATCACAATGAGACAAGTACTTTCACATACTACTGGAAATATTGAAAATTTCTCAAGTCCTTTAACTCATTAATCCCTCTTTTATTGGTTTATTTTATGGAAATAATCAGAAATATAGTAAAAGGTTTATGTTTAAGGATATTTGTGTGTACTGGGGTAGCCAATTTACCAAAATATTAACAGTGGTTATCTTTTGTTCTTAGAATTGCTGGTGATTTTTATGTTTCTAATTTTACTATTTCTGTATACTTATATTCAGTCCATTTCCAGTCATGTTCTAAAATCATGTCCTCAAATATTCTAAAAATATCACTAGCCAGCAAGATCACTGCTAATAGCAATAGGCAAGATAAATTGATTCCAACTCAAAAGTCTGTTTTCTACACAGCTCCATGATGATGATGTTCTCACACGAGAACATCTAGCTTGCTTGTTTGATGTCTTGTTTAATTATTGGCATTAGAATTAGTCAAACCTTTCCAATTTTCACTTACCTGGATTGGATGTGTACTGCATTGCGATCATTAACATGGACGATGCAGAGAGGTTAACATGGGCAGGTACGCCTTCTCTCCTTGAGGAGCCCACTGCAACCAAAAGTTCTTTGATTAGACACAATTTAATCTCTACATATACCTGTTACTTTGCACAGAACATGAGAGATAAGAAGGAACTTAAAAAAAAAAAAAAAAAAAAAAAAAAAAAAAAACCTCCAATAAAGCTAATGGAAGTTTTGCCCAAATGAAACCACAAAATGTGTCCTGGCATACAAATGCTATAGTTGTCATCTCCATGGGAAAATCAAGTGAGAATGTATAAGGAGACAGAACAGCGCCAGAAAGTGATGTAATGGCTTTATCAGAGTTGTACTTAGATGGGATCTCTACCCCCAAGATGTTTGTATTTAGATGGAAAAGAAAGAAAAAACAGAATCCTCTATGTGCCCAAAGATAAAGCCATGTTGAAGGGTATCCCAATGAGAAAATAAAAAGGAAAGGTTTTTAAACTCAAATTGAACATATTAATTTTTAGAGATGCAGATGAAATAATACTTTAATTATAATGTATAACATTAATTTCGTTACAATACAAACTCTAAATCACATATTATAAAAATAATGATATATTAATTTAAAATTTTTCAATTTTCACATATCATTAAACAGTTTTATTCAAACCTTCACATGTAACTTCATCATCAATATCTTCATTACCATAAGAACCACTTTTTTAGTTTTTTAGAGCTTACCATCTTCATATTCATCTGAGTTGTTTGAAATAAAGCAATTTTTGAATCTGTGAATAACACAGTTGCTGGGCATTTTATACTACGCCAACAAGCATAAAATCACAAAGCAAATTGGTTTCTTTAAAATCCATCTTATCGCTGTATAATCATGGTCTCCACTCACAAACTGCTTTTAAGACATCTTTAAGTGGCTTGTTTTAGATGACATCAAATACCATATTAAATTTCTTTGTCTCTCTTTTTTAAGACAGTGTATCAGGTCACCCCTTTAAGTATTCAAAAGTAGCACTGATGGAAACCATTTGGGGAAATACATTGTCTCCCAAGAGGACTTTCTTTCTTTCTTTTTTTTTTTTCTTAGACGGAGTCTCACTCTTGTTGCCCAGGCTAGAGTGCAGTGGTGCGATCTCAGCTCACTGCAACCTCCACCCCCTGGGTTCAAGCGATTCTCCTGCCTCAGCCTCCCGAGTAGCTGGGATTGCAGGCACCCGCCACCACACCCAGCTAATTTTTGTATTTTTAGTAGAGATGGGTTTCACCATCTTGGCCAGGCTGGTCTTGAACTCCTGACCTCGTGATCCACCCGCCTCAGCCTCCCAGAGTGCTGGGATTACAGGCGTGATCCACTGCGCCCGGCCCCAAGAGGACTTTCTTATTTCAAACACAGTAATTGAGAGAGGACCCACCTAATAAAAACTTTATTAGTACTCAAATATAAAATGAATTCCTCTTTTCTCAGGGAAAATTGCAGAAGCAGAAGAAACCTCTCCTTACACTTGGGCTTGTGTGGCAGAGTGTCAAGCATGAACAGAATGGTGTGCAGAGAGCACAAAACCCTCAAAAAGTCAACCCTTACATTTCTAAACATAATAGAGAAGACCACTGCCACGAGCAACAACAAAAAGCAAATAACCTCAAAATCTGCTTTATTTTATTTTATATTAAAGTACAATAGGTGTGGATTATATCTCACCTACATCCAAAAAGGATAACTTCTAATAAAACACATGTATAATAGAATCATCAAAACACTAATAAAAATTTGTCATATAATAAATCAGAGGAGATAAAAAATTTTTAACACAATTATTTTCTTTTTACATAAAGGAATTTGGGCACCGAAGTAGACAGTGGCCTTTAAAACAATTTTACAAAAATAAACAAACAAAACACATTTATCACTAAGTTCCATTTACTTAAGTTGGCTTTTATTAATCGCTTGCAGCTAGACAGCTGCTAACCCACTAAGCAGGTGATACTCAGGGAGATAAACTAGTTTGGCTCCACAACTTATTAAATAAATAGGTATTAATAATTAGACAAAGATTGGGGATCAATTCACTGCTCTTAGACAGTCAAATTGATTAATCAAATGTGATTAATCAAGAAAAAAGAACTTTCGGCCAAATGCTAAGGAACAAAGTGCAAGCTGCTCTCAAACTGTAGCCAGGGAGTTTGTTCAAATTCAGCTTCTTTGGGGCCAAAGAAGACACTCCTGGAGAGTCAGCTTGGAAACCACATTTTCCAGTAAAGTACATGTTTAATTAATAAGCACATCGGGTGATTCTGATGCAAGCTGGCTTTGGACCACTGTTTGAGAAGTACTATTAGAGGGATGAGAAATAGGGAAAATGCCCAGTAAGGTGTCCTGGGGCAGGAAGAATAATTGCACGCCCTGTGCCCTTTGTTAAAGAAAGAAAAGAAAAAATAAATTCTTGTCTCAGACGTATTCAAGAAATACACACACACACACACACACACATACATATATATATTCTTGTTTTGGGACAAGCATTTCACCTTTGTTTAAATTCATCTCAAGCTTTTTAATAATATGCATTTAATAATATGTATTTCTCAACAATGAAAACTGCTATTAAGGAAGGCTGAGAGTCACTGTAAATGGAGGCCTTGAAAAGTGGGAGAAATGCCCACATGTCTCAGATGATTTAGGCGAAGTCTTTTTGCAGAATGGCCCAAATGGCTCAGCCACCTCTGGATGTCCCTGCTATTCCTACAAATCCATACTCTCCGTCAAGAATGACCAGCCAGGAGGTCAAAAGCATTCCCCTGGCTCAAGCCTAGAAAATTGGCTGCAATACTTACATAAACAGATGGTGCCTTGCAATTTCCTAGCCTTCTAACAGACTGAATAAAATCATTGCAATTCTAATTTAATAAACATGCACAGGCACACATCATTTATTGAATCTTGTTAAAAAGGCATGATGTAAACAGATGTGCAGCTTGTCCCCATGAGGGTGTAAAAAGCCAAGATTATAAACAATAGAAGGGAGAAGATAATTAATCAAAATAAGAAAATTTTGCATTTAATATTGTGCTCAGGAAATACAATTAAAAGTTCTCAGTCCTATTCCCTATCCTCCCAGCATCACCAGAACAACCATTACCATGATCTCCTCCCTCCAGGAATAGTAACAATGCCTTAATATGTTCCTGCATTTTGTAGTTCTGAATGTATTATTATGTACAGCTCTTATATGACTCTCATCCAAAAGAAGAATTATATGGGAAAAGCCATTTTATAAAAGAGAGATCATCAAGTTATTTGCATGACAGCACCAACCTAATTATTTGGACTACAGGCCAAGTCACTTGACTTCATAGCTAATGCTCTATTCATTTTCTGTCTGTTTTAGACAGAAATAGACTATTTCAACAACTTTTTTGGTCAGTACTTCCTGTATACTAGACATTGTTCTAGGTCCTGGGGATACAGTGCTAAGGACAGACAAGTCATCATTAAAAAGTCAGGAAACAACAGGTTCTGGAGAGGATGTGGAGAAATAGGAACACTTTTACACTGTTGGTGGGACTGTAAACTAGTTCAACCACTATGGAAGACAGTGTGGTGATTCCTCAAGGATCTAGAACTAGAAATACCATTTGACCCAGCTATCCCATTACTGGGTATATACCCAAAGGATTATAAATCATGCTGCTATAAAAACACATGCACACGTATGTTTACTGTGGCACTATTCACAATAGCAAAGACTTGGAACCAACCCAGATGTCCATCAGTGATAGACTGGATTAAGAAAATGTGGTACATATACACCATGGAATACTACACAGCCATAAAAAAGGATGAGTTCATGTCCTTTGTAGGGACATGGATGAAGCTGGAAACCATCATTCTGAGCAAACTATCAGAATGGAAAACCAAACACCGCATGTTCTCACTCATAGGTGGGAATTGAACAATGAGAACACTTGGACACAGGAGGAGAACATCACACACCGGGGCCTGTCATGGGGTGGTGGGAGGGGGAAGGGATAGCATTAGGAGATACACCTAATGTAAATGACGAGTTAATGGGACTCCAACATGGCAGCATACCAACATGGCACATGCATACATATGTAACAAACCTGCATGTTGTGCACATGTACCCTAGAACTTAAAGTATAATAAAAAAAAAAAAAAAAGAAAAAAAATACAGACAAGTCTTTGTCCTTATGGATCCTAGATGCTAGAGCTGTGTTACCCGATATGGTGACCACTAGTCACATGTGGCTATTTAAACTTAATTAAAATTAAATAATATTTAAAATTCCATTCCTCAGTCTCACTAGACACATTTTAAGAGCTTAGTAGCCACATGGGGCAGTGGCTACTCTACTGGGCAGCACAACATTTTTAATGTTTTTATGGAACATTCCATCATTACAGGAAGTTCTGTAGACAGCGCTATTCTACATGAAAGGGCAAACAGGTACTTGTGGCAAAATGGAAGCAGTGCAAGGGAATAAAGAGAAAGTGATGGAAGGTCCTGTTTCAGCCAGAGGGTAAGAAAGGGCATCTTGAAAGATGTACTTGAGCTTAAACCTAAAGAATGTAAGGAAGCAAATAATCATGAGACAATTTGGGAGAAGGACTTTGAAGACAGAATAAAGCATGGAGCAAAAGCAAAAGTGTGGTGCCTTTGGGAAACTGCAGAAAAGCCAAGCCTCCTGGAGCAGAGTGAAGACAAGGAGATGTAGTGATTGGAACAGGAAGGTAGGTAGGGATCAGGTCATAGAGGGCCTATGAGCCAAGGAAGGGCACTGAATTTGATTTGTAAGAGTGATGGGAAGCTAGGTGGTTTTGCTGAGGGAAGTGGCATGATCTGATTTACATGTCTGGAGGATAGCTCTGGCTTTTTGATGGAAAGCAGAAGGTAGGAGGGCTAAAAAGTAAGCAGGGAGACCAGTTCGGAAGCTACTGGACTGGCCCCAATGAGAGCTGGTGGTAAGAAGTGGCCTGAATGGGGATATACTGAAATGAATTCCACTGGCCTTACACTTATCTAAAGGGTGAAAGTAAAGGAGCCATCTGGAAGGAAGAAACACCCTATGGTGTAAGTTTTTCAATGTAACAGAACCATTTCCTGTATTCTGCCAGACTGCACTGCCTGGATTAAAAAGTGGTCTCACCTCTACGTGGGCCTCCTACTTGTGTGAGCGGAGGTAATTGTGTTCCATGAGATAGGGTTTAAGCAAAAGATGTCCATGCCTTCAGAAGGACACTATCAGTTAAACATAAAAGGAAGACCAAGACAATGTGACCCAGGAGCCTATGCAGCATTAAAATATTTGCAGAATTATAGATTAATGAAAAGTCAGGGACAGAATGCCCATCCATACTCTGGAAGTGTTCTGTCAGATTCTATGAGTCCAAAAACTGCTACAATGATTATTGTTATTATACAACACACTCTAGAAGAAAAAATGCCAAAGCCCCAGCAGATGGCCTCTTACCTTAAGCAATATTTAAGATGATGAAATTTCAGGACAACGTGTGAATTTTAACTAGGTATTGGAATGAGTTGCAATGGGATTTGATATGTCTGTGATTTGACTATGCATTTGGCCTGATATACACCTGCATAACATCACATGATATTTAAAGGCAATTCTCATACATTATTGCACGGTCTTCACAACAGACATGGGATGTGGACAAAGGAAGTTATCCTTATCACCATTTTACAGCTAAGGAAACCAAAGTTCCATGAGGTTAGGAGATTTGCCAGTAGTTGAAGGATTATAACTCAGCTCTTCTGGATTTCTATGTCAAAACATTTCCCATGACTCAGCAATAAAACTCTCAAAGTATATAGGGAAACCTACCTTAGAAAAACAACCATTAGCTAATAAAACAGACTGCATATATTAAAGATTATTTAAATATCATCAATATTTTGCATTTTTACTATTTTTTCTATTAGTCTTTGTTATAGAAACATAACATGCACCCTCTGTAGTAGTAGGAATAGAACAAAAAATGGTAAGTCACACAATTGCCTTTAAGATAATGGCCTTCAAGATTTAAATGAACCTTTATTTTCCCTGAAGGTAAGTGACTTTTTGAGAAAATTTAGGGTGGAAAGGGAACTAGATGAGACTGCATAGTCTGGGATACTAGGATACGTTAGAATAATCTTAAACGATTATATCTTAAGCTGATATAATTGTTCAGCTTTATTATCATCTTTACAATAACATAGCCTGCATCAATCAATGTTCACTTGGAATCAGCTCTTTCTCTTCTCTGCCAAAGCATCATCTCCCAAATCTCCATATTTCAATTCAGTCCACAAATCACAGATTCTTTATTGGAAAAAGAGAGGTTTCCATGGTGACATGCAAATGGCCTTCTCAATTCTTAGTAACTCTTTTAATATTTTTTTATAAACAAAGCATATTGAGCACATTTGGAATAAAGAGAAATATATTTTATTTATGGAAGGAGTTAAAAAGAAAAGCCATGTCAAAGGAAATTTTCATAATAAATAAGTTGATGTTTGCTCTGCAGAACCTTAAAAGGACTCATTCTAAAATAAAAGTCCAGCATTTGGTTTATTGACAAGGATGGTAAGGAGGAAATCTCTGATATACATGCTGGCCTCTTAATCTGAAGAGCTGCAATACCTCATTAGGTCCACTTCAAAGATCAGAACTTCATCTTCTAGGTCCTTAATGATAGAATCATTTTACACCTGAAAAGCAGTTCATGTTTTCCATCTGACATTAGGAACACCACACCAAAGAGATAAAAAGCCTTTTTGTCTTAAAGACTTTATCAAGTACTCAGGAAATACAACATCCTTCATCCTAGCATCTCAGTCCTGAAATAAAAATTTTCTGCAAGAAGTTACATGCCCTTGACTTGTTTTGGTCACAATTTCTAGACACCGAAACAACTACAAAAAATAGAAAAACCATGGATATGACCCACAGACACACATTCTCACATCAGCCCATTTTAACATGATTAATCTGAAACTATATCCTTCTAGCTTTGGATCTGTGTCTTTGTATACTCATGAAATCACAAGTACAAAGGAAACACCAGAATGGTGTAATCGAATTTGACTGTAAAGGTTGGTATACAATTTATTTTCAAAGACTTAAAGATGACAAATATTGGCTATTATGGAACCACAGGAATGATTATGAGAAAGGAAAGTCAAAGCTAAGAGAGTAAAACCAGAGCAACAAAATAAACACATGAAACAGATCAACAATTGGGTTACAGGACAATATATGCCTCTTACACAAAATCATATTGACGTTACTTAAACTAGAATTAGTATGCCAGAAATAATCTTTGAGATTGAACACTTTTTTTCAAACTATTTCTTTATAGGTGAAAAAAATGGGACCTTGGGAACATGAAGTGACTTGTTTACCCCTTCAAATAAATGTCAAGATACTCCTCTAATAAACACTAAAATATACACAAATTCTGTAAACTCAACTTACTATTTTATTCTCCTCAATTGCCGAGGTTTGTACATTTATGTAAGTAAGAATTCTAACATGACTACATGACATGTTTTGCGATCCATGTTTCTAATTAAGTAGAAATTAATAATCAAGTGTAAAGAAATAAATTTTCAGCTATCACAGTATTTGATCAATCTTAAATGTAACTTCAGAGGCCCGATATTTTCAACACCTCTCCCACAATTATTAACTTATTCCTAAGAAGGAGGGATTTAGTGAATTAGATTAATTATTAGAAAGCTACAGCCTCCTCATTAATCCCACCATCGTCTCCCAGCACTTTGGGAGGCTGAGGCTAGAGGATCATTTGAGGCCAGGAACTCAAGATTAGCCTGGGAAACATAGCGAAACCCCGTCTCTACAAAAAAATTGTTTTAATTAGCCAGGCATGGTGGTAGAGGCCTTCACACCGTACTTGGGAGCCTAAGGCAAAAGGATCACTTAAGACAAGGAGTTTGAGGCTGCAGTGAGCTATGACTGTGCCACTGCACTCCAGCCAAGACAACAGAATAAGACCCTATATCAAAAAAGAGAGAGAGAGAGAGAGAGGGAGCGGAAGGGAAGAAGGGAAGGAGGAAGCCAGATGCGATGGCTCACGCCTGTAATCCCAGCACTCTGGGAAGCAGAGTCAGGAGTTCGAGACCAGCCTGGCCAACATGGCAAAACCCTGTCTCTACTAAAAATAGAAAACTTAGCCGGGCATGGTGGCTTGTGTCTGTAGTCCCAGCTATTCAGGAGGCTGAGGCAGAAGAATCACTTGAACTCAGGAGGCAGAGGTTATAGTGAGCCGAAACCGCACCACTGCACTTCTACCGTGACAGAGTGTTACGCCATCTCAAAAAACTAAATAAAGAAAGAAAGGATGAAAGGAGGAAGGGAAGAACGGAGGGAAGGAGAAAGGGAGGGAAGGAGGAAGGGAAGGAAGGAAGGAAGGAAGGAAGGAAGGAAGGAAGGAAGGAAGGAAGGAAGGAAGGAAGGAAGGAAGGAAACAGCCTCATCTGTTATGTTTCAAAAAACCAAAAATTCTTATGCCTAAATTTAACAGTTAACATTATTTATTTTAAAGGTACGACTATGCAATTCTAAGACTATATCAATAAATGAGTACTTGTCAGTAAGGTTACACAGAACAAAAGAAGAAAATGATCAAATATTCTATTACTTGAATGGTATGATCAGTCTGCTAATTTTTTTGAATTGCTGTATAATTTAGGCAGAAGTCAAACTCTTTGCTGAAAGACATGAAAAGTACAATTCCATAGCTAACATTAAACTTGATTGTAAAAATAAGCAAATGTAGCTCAAAAGATATATATGGTTACCAATTGTTATTACAGAGCAACAACTTTAATAAGATCATAAGTACATAAAATTAAAATGTGAATAATGATCATGAGAAGTTGAATGTAACCAACGAAAGTATTTTTCTAAAACAAGAGTTGAGAGAAGGTGAGAAGCAAGCTGACACTTATTGCATACCAGGCATTGTGGTAGCATTTTACCAACGTTCCAAGTTAACCATCTTAATTATCCCGCAACTTCATGAGGCAGCTATTACTATTATTATTATTATTATTATTATTTTATAGGAAAGAAACAGAAAGTTAGGTAATTTGCCTAAGGTCATATAGCTAGTAGGTGGAAGAGCTATGATTTGGATCCAGATGTTTGACTCCTAAACCCACAATCTTTTCAGATTTCCCACTGAAGAATAGATAAATCCATAATCCATTTATTTAAAAAATACTTGAAAATGATTTTGATCATAAAAACCACAATGCAACATTTTTTTATCTTTGTGCACATGTCTGGAAAGCCTGCAAGATTAAGTCTACAGAAGTGAAACAGGATTCAAATCAGTTTTATGTTTATAATCATACATTACACGTGACTTGCAGGCTTCAGGTTTTTTCAGTGTTTTCATAAATTTCGAGTCACTTTATCGTCACGATACCTCTATAATGGAAAGCTGATGGGTTCGTCATTCTGTAGATGAGGTTTCAACTATGTGAGCTGCCCAGATTAGAGGCAGAGCTGGGACCAGAATTTACACATCCTGACTATCTAATGCTCTTTCTATCAGATCCTTCTGCCTTCAAAACCAAAAGATAGGAATTTCTGCATCTGAGACAATACTTTCCCCATCTTTTTTCTAAAGTGGAAAAAGATACTGTAATTTATACACAGGAAACCTAGACTGCCTTGACATGTTCTTTTTTTCTATTCTATAAGATCAAACTGTCTGAATAAAACAATTCTAAACCCTAACACCTTTTATTTCTTTGACTTTTACCATAATATCCATGCTAAAGTGACTGAATTTAAATCATAGCTCATGTATATATCAAGTGATTCCATTATAATCTTGAAAACCTAGAGCCTATAACAGCAAAAGCAATTTCCATTCATATCATACATAAAAATAATCTAGTATTAGGTAAGACTGGACTTACATATAGCCATTGGTAGAAAAGATGTGCTAAGATACTCAATGATATCCTTGTGCAGAAATGGAGGAAAGGTAGCTAACGTTGATATCATCGTATAGGGCAAAGTACTCAGAATATCATCATTGAGAAAAGGTAGCAAACATGTAGTTGTATAAAATATCGACTGTCCAAGATCTACAAAACAAAATTGAGTAATCAGTCACTGAATATTTTGCAATTAACAAAATATGCTAACTTTACATTTTAAGCTTTAATGAAGTGGTTTAAATTATAAGCAACTAGTGCTCCCTCCCTATTAAGTGTTATGAAACATAATATTTGACAGGGTACTATGTATACAGTAATTGGTCAATAAATGACTGATGAATGAATAAGTTAAGAAATAGAAATATCCATTACATGCATTTTTCCTCCACATTTTCTTAATCTTCAGTAATACTTGGTATTCGTATTACTACATTCTACACAAGATAACTGAGGCACAAGCAGTTAGATGATTTGCCCAATGGAAGTTTTAGAAAATTCAAGGGCAGGATCAGAAATAAAACCGGACTATTTCTGCTCCATCAATCAAACCATCTGGAGTATCAGGCAATGAAGTAATTTGCAACCTTCAGCAGAGCAGCAATTTCAGAAAGCACCAAGCAAGGGAAACCATAAGCTGGTGCTACATGACCCTGTGCATTGAGTCATCAATGATCATGGGAGGAAGTGCCACCTAATAATAATGTTTCTAACAACATCTTAAAACAGGGATAGTAACAATACCTACCTCACTTCATTAGAAGGATTGTTAGAAGGTTTTAATGGGATAAATGTAAAGTCCTTAGCATAGCACATACTGTGTGCTCCACAAATATTAGCTGTTATTATTAATATTAACAGTTACTATTATTATTACCTGCACAAGAATAAAAATAAAGGAGATGCAACAAAACCATAACTATTTAGTTTTAGAATGCATGTAGGCCAAATCCCATGACACTAAATGTAATTTGTATATTTGTATATTTCTGGACTTCCCAAAATATAGGCCATCAGTCCAGGATTGATGATGAAGACTTTGATCACTTTTGTATTCATTAGAACAGAAAAGTACTAGACTCTTCTTTGTTTTGCACCAGATGTACCTTCTTAGTGTTATTTGGATTCCTAATGTTATTTCTGGTTGTCATTAGAATTAATATGCCATCTCAACAGGCACATCAGGCAGCAACAGACAGGATGTGGCCACAGTGCACACTAGAGGGCCAGGGTCAGTCAACCTTGAGCTCAAATGAATGAAATGGAAAATCCACAGGTGTTTTACTAAGAATTAACCAAGGCTATGCATACAAGACACCTCAGCTGCTTTTGCTGAGCCATTTAGCCTAATTACATAACATTAGTACTGAAAGGAGCCCAGCTGGAGTATTTTTCACATAAAGAAACTGAGGTCCGGAGAGAGGTGATTGCTCAGGATCACCTGAGAGCAGCTGAACTGCGACAGAACCGTTGCCTAGTGCTCTTCCTGTACTCCACCTGGACCCAGCAGGAGGACACAGCCTCCGGTCTGAGCGTAGCAGCTCTCAAAATCTGTGCAAAAGAAGCATCCACAAGGATCTTGCTAAAAATTCAGATCCTCAGACCCCACCCCTCAGTGATTCTTAGTGACAAGTACCTGGGTGGGACCAGAATTCCATGTTACAAACCCCCTCGGTGATTCCGATGTTTTTCAGACCATCCTTCAAGAAACAATGCTGTATTGTTTCTCTGAACCATTCATTAGATTGATCTACTGAGTTTTTCCCTACCTTCTAAGCTCCATCATGCAGAACAAGAACACAATAGCTAAATAACAATGTCACAAAGTCACAAAACAGACGCAGGTATGAGAGCAAAAATACAAATTATCTCCCCTGAAATCGTCACAATTTACACATTAATTGCAATTATACATATTGCAATTTACCAAATTTAATGTCTTTATCTTAATCATGGGGCTTTGAAGATAATGGGCAGCTTCCCTAACACAGTGGACCAACCCAAGCCCAGGCAGGTCCCAGGTGAGTTCAGGACCAGTAGTCACGAAGGAAACTCACTGACAAGCTCATCAGCATAGTAAACTCTGGCAGTCTTATGTTCAGAATCCTCTCATTTAAGTTCAGAGCTGGCAGAGGATCACAGCAGAAGTAGCCAGGCTTAAGATGGCTACAGAATTATACAATAAGCAACTTTACGAAGTTCTATACCTTTTATATTCATCATAACACAGAATTGTAAATATAAGAAAAAACAAATTCAATAGTTATTATTTCATCATTTTTATCTCAGTAGATTTTTAAACTTTTAAAATTAGGAACACGTTGTACTAAATAAACCATCAAGAATTCTCTTAGGGGAGTTAGCCATAACCAAAAGACAAAATAACCCCCACTACCCACTTATTTTCCAAAATTCAAATTTTTCTGTACAGCGAAACCTTGGTTGTCACACTTCCAGGGACCAAATTATCAGAGTTCTGAAGTTAAGACAACTAATGTTTTAAAGTGCGTTATCTGCAGAAATCCCTTTTCTTATTGCATTGCTTTTCATTTGATGCTCCCATTTTTACAGGTTAGGAGAATTTGGTAAGCAAGCAAGATAATGAAACTGCCTAAGGACACAGAGTAGAAAGGGAGAAGAGTGAAGAAAAGAAGCAGGCTCTTAGGCTTCTATTCTAAGCACCACTAATATCATATATCGTACACATACTGCAGATAGCACATAGCACCACTAATACCATATGCTGAATACAGCGTACAGCACCACTATATACTATATCTACATTTTGATATAACATTTTGTAATAACTATTGATTGTTGTTTACATTTGGAAGAGTTCTTAGAGATCACTTCTCATCTAACCTCCTGACTTTATTAAAGAGACAGGAAAAAATGGGTCCTAGAGAATTTGCTCCCTCAAAAATCACAGAATCACTCAGTGGATTATAGCCTGCTCTTCATGCTCTACTTCTTAATTTTCTGGGCGTCAGTTTTAAAGTCTTATCTCCCCACTCATAATTTCAACAAGAGTCCCCATGATAACTCATCAGGAAAGAAGAGAAAATTTCTTGTTATATGTCTTCCTCCTTTCTCTAGCCCCATTCTCCCCCAATACTCCACTTGGATAACATCCGTCTGGCAATAAAGCAGTGTAAAATGATACTATGGGAAGCACCATAATGAAGTTTCAGTGTAGTGTTTCTAGCCACACAAAGCCCTTCCAGGTGACTGATTACAACAGTGACCATCTCCGAGCCCCTTGCTCGGCATCATATACATTCATAAGTATCCATGTATATTGACAAAGGTTTCAGCTAAGTGCTCACCGTGTTGGCCGTGCTGTAGTAAAGGAACTAGATCCAGGAGAGTCACCAAAGTCACGTAGAGGCCTTGGTAGTCCAAAGAAGGGTAGTCTGACAACTGAGCATCACGACTTTGCGGGCCGCGTTCTGAGGGAGCATCTCGCAGGACGCTGTAAAGGAGGGAGCGAGTAACAGTAGGGTTGATGGAACTGACCTGCGGTCTTAGAGATGGGGTGAGTGGGAATGGCACAGGAAAAAGACACATGGTCATGGGCACTGTCAAATTGGAGGCATCTTGGTTTTCCTTCTTCCCTGTGCGGGACAAAATGCTGTTGGGGGGACAAAGAAAAAAAAGAGACAACAAAGACACAAAGAACAGCACATTACATTGAAATGACACTCTAAAACAAATAATAAAACACCAGATACATTCCACATAAGATGCAATTGCCACGCCAGCAGGGTCTACCAATCTAGTACTGGTCACATAGCTTCATGCTCAGAGGTACCGATAATACAAGGTTTACTTTGTGGAAGTTTCATTGCATCTCATGTGTTATCTGGTTAGTAAGGAGCAAAAATATAAAAATGCATGTTTCAGTGCCAAACCCATGTTTTACAGTTTAGCAGTTTGGTGAAGGAGAGGCTTCCTGGAAGAAAAACAACGGCTTTGTCTAATGAGTAAGGGCTCTTACTCCTAATTACGAGGAGCTTTCAAGGGAAAAGATGTTTTCAGCAGGACTGTCTTCATCAGGTAAATAGGAACTTGCAAAATATAGGTATGGCACTTGCAGAAACATGTTTCAGCAAAGAATAAACATGTGTGTTTATTAAGAAAGTCTTAAAAATCACATGTTTATTGCATCAAAATAATGTCTATATGTATATTATGATACTGTTTCATGACATTCTGTCAGTATCATTTGAGATAATGAAGTTTAAACAGGCATATGAATTTAGAAATAATACATATTTCTAAAATGTTAGCTAAACTACATCGGAAAAGCTATAAAATAATATATAGTTGATGGTCCGTAGCATATGTTTGTGAACTAATGATAATGGTTATTTATGTGTGTTTTTTTAAATTTTGCATGTTGGGGAGGAAACATTTTATTTTATGAATACAAACAGTGGTTTATTAAATAATTACCTTCAAAATTCTAATGACTAAGCAAGCAGTATCTGTCATATAGCTGCACATCATACAGTAAGATTTCATATATTACTGCTGCTACTTACGTTATTATTCAACAAAACTCACTAAAGACTAAAGGAAAGATAATTTAGAAAGTTAAAAAAAATTAATGGGAATAAAAATAAATTCTAAAAATAAATTGCTTTTCTTTTAGCCTTAATTTTAAAATAAAAACCTTTTTGGTAAAAGCAATAAAGCAGAAAAGTTGTGAATTTAAAAATAGAAGAAGTTACTGCTTAGCAAAATGTTTAGGTTTTGTAAAATTAGGTTATACTATTTAGCATTAAAGACAATAGCTATACATTAGAATGATAATATCTGTGCACTTGCAAAGTGCTTTTATATAGTACACTTATGTTAGTCCAAGCAGATAACAGTTTATGAGTGGTTCATTACATAAAAAATAACCTTGTTTTACAGTTGCTCTATGTGCATCAAACATTGCTAAGTTCTTAGTTAATGATACTACATTTACAATTTTACAGTGATGTGAAGAATTGGTTAGTGTCAAGCATGCTTGCTATATCAAGTTTGCATTTATTTTTATTTACTCTTAGTGCAAAATATGTTACAAAGTAAGAAAAATGACTACATGCTTTGTATTTTCCATGTGCCTAATTTACCTCGATTTCCTTTGTCTTCTGTTACCCAATGTCCGGGGGAAACAATTGATAATAATAAAAATAATTTCAGAATACTTATGTAATACTTCTTATCAATAAATAACTTAAGATTTGGTGGTTTTTTGTAATTTAAAGGGATTTAATTTACCTTTTTGTGTGTGATGTATTTGACTTTGTAAGCTTATACTTTACAACGGGATAATATCAACATTCCAGTTACCACCTGACTGTATCTATTATAAATGCCATCAGATTTTTCATCAGACTTTACACTTTTCTCACATGACTCAATTATTCCTAAGAATACCACCTTTACTAATGTTATATTCTTGATAAACCCAGTCACCAAAAATCTGTTTTAATCCTGTAGGATTCTAATCCCACTGAAAGTTCCTCTAGAATCACAATGGCTATAAGTCAAATATATTATTTCCCAAACTTCAGCCCTAAATTAACCTACTATTGGCATCTTTTCAAAATTACAAAATGTGGATCTTATAGAAGTGGTATAAGGAGAACAACATTTTGCCTTAGAAAATAAAAATAGCTGAATACCATAAATTAATGCTATCCTTTAAATTAAGTGCAATGCTCTAATCAAACTTCTTGGTGGGGGAAATAAACACATAATTTTTTCAAATACACCTTAGTGTTTCTCCAAAGTATGATGTAAGTTAACAAATACTTTGGAGGCTCTACTTTGATATTTTTCCCTTCCTGTATATGTGGGGTTCCCAAATGATAGCAACAACAGCTTCATACATGCAGGGAGGGAAGAATGTCAGCATGAAAACAGTAAAACTTCTCTCTCACTGCCTTTAGATTTGAGAATTCGGTGAGGTTGAGAAAAAAAATGGCTGAAAATGAGTCATCAATGAAACCAGTTTTAAATTACCATTCATGTCTCAATGTAAGGAAATGTTTTCATTTGTGGAAAAACTCAAGAAGGGCTCATGAATAAATGTACAATGCATTGTGATTTTATGACGTTTTGTGAAGTTTATTCAGAAAAAAAAAAAAAAAAAGTATTTCCCCAACCAAACTGCCTAACTTGGGAGTTGATACAACCATTTTCCCCACCTGAAATTCTTTCCCAGAATTCTGCAAACCCAACCAAAATGAATATTAAGAATGCCCTGCTCAGAAGAGTTTGACCCAGCAGCCAGCTTTTCACCTTTCCCTTTTCCTCCTGAGATTCTCTTTATCAACCATTGACTTTCAGCATCAAGAGAGGAAGACCTCTGCTGGCGTGAGGAAAGATGAGAAGTTGCCCTGAGGTATGTGTAGCACAGAAAATTAATATGTCAAACAAACTCCCTTTAAGATTAGGAATGTTGACATTTGAGTTGAATCCACGTACTAAACAAAATTTACTTCATTATGCTAGGCTCTAAAGTTACTCTATGACTTAACCAATAAAATGGTGGATATATCTATATATACATATATTCTTCCTAAGCAATTGGAAATTACGGTTCAATTAAGATTATTATGCTGAGTCTACAATCCATTTTTAAAACATATTAGGCATTTTCTGAATAGTTAGCAGCAAGCAGCTTTCCCCAAATGTAATGATTTTGTTAAAAGATTTTACGTGCTAGCAGCCTAAACAGCACCAGAAGAGAGATCTGGGGGTAGAAATTCCAAAAGAATGTTTGACATAGGAAGAAGACTAGGATCCTTTAAGTGTCCTGCCAGGTAAAAGGCAAGATTCTTAAAGACCTTCGCTGTTGACAACATGGCCACAGGATGCTTCCACTATAAAAAGAACAGACTCCCTCCCATGTAGCAGTGAGGGGAGGTTAAACTGGATGGTCTTTGTAGTTGCTTCTAATGCTAAAAGCAAACAAAAAACTAAACTCTGAAGTTGTGTGTTGCTCACTGCCGAACTCAGGTATCTGCTAAATTAAAATGCGTACAACTTGGCACTCAGATATAACTTTACCAGACCCCAGGTCACTACTAGATTAAGTAAATGCTCTAGAAGGATTCCAGCACTGGATGAGATCTGGACTAAAGTCAACTCAATTCAACGAACATTTACTGATCCCCTTCTCTGGGTCAAACACCGCTCCAGACACACGGGCTAGCAAGCTGAATAACACACAGGACTCACCTTCCACTACTAGAGTTTAAGGAACGCCCAGGAACACAAATTTGAGTCTAACTATGAGCTAAGTGGACATATGTGGACTCTTCAACTGATTTTGCAGTCATCTATGGTAACATACAATTTCTTCCCGCCTACGAATTAAATAAATTGAAGTTAAATGTCTAAGCTAATTTCTGCCTTTTGAAATAGGTACAAAACTCTACTGAGAACAGTGAGAGTTGTATGCATGCACAAATACCAGCAAACTATTGCTCCAAAAATGCAACCCTGACTCAGACGAAGCTGCTGAAATTTCAAGTTGCATATTTTAACCAAAAAAATAATCATTTTAACTTCATCGAGAATATCCAAATGAAAGACAAATAGTTATTTTGAGAGAATCATCTCTAATTCTTTCTTCTTGTTATTTTTCCCCAAGAACCTGAGTTCTGAAAGCAAGAAGTGCTTCTGAATGTAAAGATCATATTAAATGATTTAATACTATTAAATGCTTTAATAATATTAAACAATATATAATAATTTTGCAGCAGAAAATCTTCTTTGTTGTAGAAAATCTTACTGTTGATAATCTTGGACGCCAAATACTTAGACAATCTTATTTGTCTTGGAATTTATTTATTTATTTATCTTAGAGATAGGGTCTCACTCTGTCACCCAGGCTGGAGTACAGTGGTGCAATCAAGGCTCACTGCAGCTTCAAATGCCTAGGCTCAAGCAGTCCTGGTGCCCCAGCCTCCAAGGAGCTTGGACTAAAGGTGCATGCCACCACACCTGGCTAATTGCTAAAAGTATTTTTTAGAGATGGGGTCTTACTATGTTGTCCAGGCTGATCTCAAACTCGTGGCTGGTCTCAAACTTCAAATTTGAGACTTCTGGTCTCTAACATTATCTCAGTACAGTTCCATTTAAATTCTGAAAAGATGACAAATCTTGGTGCCAAGCACTTCCTTTAATCTGCCACCTCAGCCTCCCAAGTACCTGGGATTATAGATGCCAGCCACCATGCCCGGCTGTCTTGAACTTTCTAATAGCATAAATAAAATGAAGAAGTACAAACACAATTGTTATGGATGTATGTATCAACAGTTCTGTACTTCTAGAAGAAAAAAAAAAAAAAAAAAAGCTGGGGTAGGCAAAAGAAAATGAATTGGGTTCAGGCCAGCATTTGAACCTAGACCAATTCATGACATGTTACCTTCCCAGTGTTTGCTTTCTTAGTCCCACTCCGTGTGTGTGTGTCCTGTTCACTACAGCCTGTCAGCTCTGCTCTGACCTGCTAGCCACAGCTAATCGCCGAGTGGAAGACAGAACTGAAACACTGGGGAATTGAAATGCTGTCCACATTATGTCAGTACAGCTCCATTTAATTTCTGAAAAGATGACAAATCTTTGTGCTAAGCACTTCCTTTAATCTCAAAGAGACCCAAAACTAGTCTGTGGACTCATAATGAATGTTGGCATCCCCAAAGGCCAAGCCAGGTTTTTACTAAAAGCAGTGTCCCTATAATATGATAAATACTCGTCCTAAGAAGAAGCAGTATAGCATAATTGTTGAGAGCATGTGATGTGAATTAGGGTCAAATCCTGAACACTTATTAGATAAGTAACTTTGAGCAACTTATTTAACCACTCTGCCTTAGTTTTATTATCTGTAAAATGCATATAACAGTACACTTATCTCATAGAATTATAATGAGAGATTCAATGAGATGACACATTTAACTTCTTAGGACAGTGTTTGACACATATGATTACTAATATTATAAGACAGTATTGCTATAATAATGGTTGCAATTGTTAGTATTACCATTAGCAGATGTTGATGTTGCCTCCCTTTGAAAATGAACTCAGCTCAGTTGCATAGAATCTTCTCCAACAAGCCACTTGAACAAACTCCCTGTTTTACCACTAAAGTGCTACTACCTATGATCATATTCTAATGGTCCACTGCTCAAGAAAATGGAATCCTTACGTCTTGCAAACATGACTTTTCAGTATTTTAAATTCCTTAACTCTTGGACACAATTACTAAGACCTAAGCAGCAAGCTCTGAGGTGCCAACTAGGATGTTACAGTTTCCTGACAAATGGAATTCAACATGCTTCCTACTGAAAAGTGTCTCTCACTTTGAGAACTTTCAGAATTTGTCATAAAGAAAACTGTTTCCCATTGAGAACTTGGACCTCAAAGACAAAAGGAGAATTCAAGAGAATAGAATTGGATGCCTTGATTCATAAATTTATCTGATGATCACTATGAAAATTGGGCTAATTATTCTACTACAATTTGAGAAGAAGGAAAATATCCTGTAAGAGGCCCTAACCTTACCATGTAAGTATGAAATGTATGAATCTGATAAGCAGGAGCCCTTCAATATAGAACAGGATCACTAAGGACTCTAAAGAAGGAAAGATATTTCAAAAAATAAGAACAGAGAGATAGCAGGACTGCAAAAGATTCGTAGCTGACTTGATCACACGAAGCTTCTATCCACAAAGCATTCAGAATGCCCCTGGCAAAGCCTTCAACTGCTAGAAACTCAAGTGCCACTAGTCTTTGCAAATTTGTGTTCTCCTAATATCTGTCTTACAAAATTTTTGCTGCTATACAGCTAAAAGAAATAGTACCAAGCCAATTTATGTGTTGCCAAAATCAGATTTGAAGTGAGAAGACTGTGGTAATGGAGAAACCACATCTTGGAATTTAATGGAACGTGAGGTGTTCTTCTGAATTCTTCAATGTTATTTTCCAAAACAATTGAGCTTTTACTTGAACAGTTCATCTTTGTTTTCTCTGTTTTCTTAATCAAGATATGTGGAGTAAACAGGGCCCTCCTACCTCTACCTTATGGTAAAAGTAAACAAAAGAAAAAGAGTCCTATTTTTTTTCCTTGTCCTTCATGGAATTTCATTATCAAGGCAAAGCATGTTGAACACGTGAAGTGTTACCCAGATTAAAAATAACTATTATCACTGTATATTACACTTAGGGAAATAGAAAATGCTAATGATGAACCTAAAATGCCACATAATTCTGATTTGCTTTTAGACCAAAAGTGTTTCCAATTCTTAATTTTAAGCAATTGTAGGCTATCCTTTTAATCCCACTCTATATTAGTGCCAAATATAGAACTCTATCATTTTAAAGATCCCCTGAAAAGATGTTCAATGCGGGAAAGCAGGCAGTAGCCAGGCAACCAATCTTTTCATCTGGGCCTGGGATCCAATTTGCTACATACACCCAGAGAACTTGAGTGCAGACTCTTCTGGCAGAGCACTAGAAAACATAGGCCCTTTAAAACTTGCAATTCAATAAAAATTTAGATCCCAATAAATTCAGCAGTACTACCTAATAATTCTCTCAAAGTAGAGGATATTGTAAAGCTTACCTTAACAAGGTCTGAGAAAAGTATTTCAAGGTGTTTGCAATATCTGTTCCTGATGGTACAGGATAAATGTTGTGGAGAACCCGGTTATGATATTCCTGCAAGTACCGGATCTTGGAAGCAACTAGATAAAAGCAAAAAAAAAAAAAAAAAAAAAAAAAAAAAAAAGAAGAAGAAGAAAGAGAAGAATCATCTTGTAATATGTATTAGGCATACAGTCATTTTTTAAAATGATTACATACAAGAATTTAATCAGTATTTTAAGGAACATAAGTAAATCTTTAATAGAATTCCATGACAGAAACAATTACAAAAAACTTTTAATTTCTTTTAATTGTATTCAGCACACAAAATTATTCTTAGTTTTCTGGTTTAATAGCCTATTCACAAATTATCTATTGCCTGTTTTAATCACTAAGAAAAGCAGTACTCCAAATTGTTTTCTAATCACCCCCAAGATGGCTTATTTTTAGCAAAATAATAATAGATATAAATCTCTGCTGAGGAATTATATTTAATGTTGCTTAACTAAAACTGAAAGAGAAAACTGAAAAGTCTTTCTACAACACTCAAAAAATCCTAAAATATAGGGAGTCCACTGCACGATGGCATCAATTGAAGTCAGATTATTAACTCAACATGTGATCATGAAAGTGTGTTTAGTAAATGCTTTAACTGTGAGAATATGTTAAGAGTAGATTAACATGATGAGTGTTAAGGAAGAATACAATGATCGTGCACTAATAAAAATGTAAAAAATAAATGTCACATTTTTTCTTCCAAAGAATTTCATAAATTAGGAGACTTCCTAATAGCTTTCTGAGCTTGGCTGCCCAGATCTTCTCAAGATTCAGGAGGGACTCAACAGATTTATTTACCCTCCTAGACCTACCTGGAGTCACCAGCATTGTCCACATTCCTGACCTGACCTTTGACCTGGCTGTAGTGAAGGACCCCGTTCTAGTCATTCCTCTTTGCAAATCCCAAGGAGCCATGATGATCAACGTCTTTCTGGTCTCCTCTTCCACAGGGTTCTCAACACTGTCCACTTGTCCTTTCAATCTTTAAGGCTACCAAGGGAGCCTTTTAGGTGGTATGGCTCACTGTCAGCAGTTAACAGAAGACATATCAAGTCCTGGAGAAGCAAGGCCTGCTGTTCCCAATAGCCCATGGAAATAAGCTCCTGGATGCATTCTAACTCAGAATCCTTTTGATAAGTGTGGGACGTAGAAGCACAGAACGATAAAATATCAGAACTGGAAGGACCTTAGAGACCTCTTCCCATAACCACTTCCTTTTAAAGATGGGGAAAATGAGACACATAGGTGGTCAATGGCAGAGCCAGACTAGTGCTTAGATTTCCTGATCCCAATCCAGTGATCTTTCCACTATGACATACTCTAGAATATGATTCTGAAATGATGTCCACGTGAACGTGACGTTCACATGAATGTGAACGTCCATTGCTTGACATCAATGCAATTTCCAGCAGTTACCAGGTTAATCACTGATTCTAAATCCTACATACACCATTTATCAGATTTGCCTTTTCTCTCTTCCACTACCTGAACTATTTCCATAATATGGTTAGCATTTTCCCAAAGAAATAAGTCTAGATTACAGATAATAATACCTTGAGTCTGTGTGACACATCAGCTCCAAAGAAAGCAACAAGTTTATAAACATCATCTCAATTAACTCCATAAGTATTTGGTTGTAAATAACTTTTTTTCCTAAGATAAAGTATAAATAGGTGATACTTGAAAACGGTTCAACTGCATAATCTACAAAAGTCCATTTCCTGCTCAGTGTTTTTGATCTGCTATTCATTATATTTTTAAAATCATATTACAAGAAAATCCCCGTATTAATGCATAGTTCCAAGTTCCAAATATCCGAGATACATGCTAGGCCAGCACATGCTGTCTGCTCACCCACTGTCACAGTAATGAAGCATTACTGTGACTTTTCTCAAGTTTTAATATTCAGCAGGTTTCTGTAGAGTATTTCAGGAATACCATTAATCATTCCACCACCTAAGAAAAGGAGTTGATAATAGTACAGGGTACGGACAGTAAGTGCAAATGAGGAAAAAACTCACAGATCCCCCAACTCAGTGGCTTGCTCATAATTCAAGAGCTATAAAACCATCACTACACAACGATTACAAGCATTCAAAAATGTTTGTTAAATGAAAGGATGTTCTTTTTATAGCTCTTTTCATTAAAATGCAACAATAGCTCCTTTCCACAGGTACCCAAATATGCAGAGCAAAGCAGAGACGAGAGTCTCTTTTTTCTTTGAGATCTTTTAATATTTTACAAAAGTCATATTGCATTGTCTCTGTGTACTTACCTGTTCATTTTTCTATACCAGCTTGTAAATTTCTTAAGGGCAGAAACTATACCTTACTCATGGCTCTATCCCAAGCCTAACACACCGGTACTTAGTAGGAACTCAGTATGTTCATAGGATTAAATGAACAAATGAATTAATACTTTAGTAACAGCACTTATCACTCAGGTCTTTAGGATATATAGAGAGTATACATATCTGCATATATATGTACACTATACACATATATACCTGCCTATAGACATATGACACATTGTGGACTCTTCATCCTTAGTGCCAGACACTTAGTAGGTACTCAATAAATCATTGATAAGTGAAGATGAAAAAAAAAAAAAAGAAGAAAGAAAGTGGGATAGAGAAAGAGGAAGAGAGTGGTGAGCAATCATGAAAGACCATTTATAGAACAGATTGAAAAAACTGTTCCAGCCAATTTGTGCATTGGTGAATGCAATACAATCTTAGCAGTCATAGATTTAACTTCCATGTTTTCAACAACTCGAGAGCAGCCAAAAAGGTCCGTTACAAATAGTAATTTGTAATTGTGCCAAGGATGTGAATAAAACTCATTTACAGTTCAATTTTGTGCACTGGAGGTGGTCATTTGGCTGGTTAATAAGCCCATGTGAGCATCCAGGAGCCTCATCAAAGCAGAGTTCCTCTTTACTCCACACACATACCTGACTGCTGCTGCGGAGACTCCAATAACTGGGCCCGATAGATATAAATGAATGATCTTCAACCTCAACTGACCCTAAGGCTACATTTCTCTAGTAAGCTCCTTCTTCTACACTCTTCAATGATAGTTACACTGTCTTCAAAACTCCCCCCGGCACCACCCCTTTCCTTATACTTTAAAAAGCCATCTGTTATTGACTGAATTTTGTGGCGCTTAGAATTCATATGTTGAAACCTTAACCTCAAAATGTGACTGTACCCAGAGATAAGGCCTTTAAAAGGGTGATTAAGTTAAAATGAGGCCGTTTCGGTGGTGAACCCTAATCCAATCTGACTGGTGTCCTTGTAAGAGGAGATTAGGACACATAAGAGATACCAGAAATGTGGGAACACAGAGGAAAGGCCGCATGAGGACAAAGAGAGAAGGCAGACATCTGCAAGTGAAGGAGAGAGGCCTCAGGAGACACCAAACCTGCCAACACCTCGATCTCAGACTTCAAGCCTCCAGAACTGCGAGAAAATATATTTCTGTTGTTTTAGCCACCCCATCTGTGGTACTTTTATGGCAGCTGGAGCAAACTGATACACCATCATAGAGAAAATATTTTCTTTTCTTTTTTCGAGACGGAGTCTCGCTCTGTCGCCCAGGCTGCAGTGCAGTGGCGCAGTCCCGGCTCACTGCAGTGAGTGACCTCTGCCTCCCGGGTTCACACCATTCTCCTGCCTCAGCCTCCCGAGTAGCTGGAATTACAGGCACCCGACACCACGCCCGGCTAATTTTTTGTATTTTTAATAGGGATGGGGTTTCACCATGTTAGCCAGGATGGTCTCGATCTCCTGACCTCATGATCCACCTGCTTCTGCCTCCCAAAGTGTTGGGATTACAAGCGTGAGCCACCATGCCCGGCCCTGAGGAAATCTTATTAGTAAGGGTTAAGAGTATGAACTCTGAAATCAAACAGTTCTGACTTAAGACCTTGGATCTATCTCCACTTAAGCCCAATTTCCTCATCTGTAAAATGGGGATAATTATATCGACTTCATAGGGCTACTGTGATTATTGTGCTATTGTGATTACTGTGCGAGTGGATACTTTGCACAGTGTCTGCTATACACTCCACATATATTAAATAGTAGATGTCAAAAACCTACTAGCATCTCCTTTCCTTGTCCTGCCAAACACCAATCCCACCACTCACTGGGGCTCTCCATCCATCAGTGTGTCTCCTATGGACTTAATCTCTCCCGCTTTGCTAAATCATTCCTACCAGGATTCAAACAAACTGTAGAATCTCCCTTGTCGACAGGAAATAAAAAAACCTCTCTCCTGCCTTTCCATTCCCCCTCCAGTGATGGGTCTCTGCCTTCAGAGCCAAGATGATGAAGAGCTGTGCACACATTCTCCTCTCTCTGTCACTTCCTGTTCCTCCTTCCACTCACTCCAGTTTGGCTCCCACATCCACCACTGTACCGAGTCCTTTTCCCATAATCATCTGGAGCCTCCAGATTGCCAATCCGTTGGGTACTTTCTGATCACCATTTTCCTAGGCTTTTCAGAGCATTCTGTACAGTTGATCCCTCCCTCCTTCCTTCTTGAAACTCTCTCCCCTTGGCGTTCCAGATCCCACATTCCGCTGGTCTGCCTCCCGTGGAATGTATCCTTCTTCAAGTGCTTTGCCACTTCCCCCTATTGCTTGATGTCTAAGTGTTGGAATTCATCAGGGCTCAGTTCTAAACTCTCTGTTCCTCTCTCTCGATATTCTCCCCATAGGCAATCCCAACCATCCACAGGGCTGTCAGGACCGTCCAGGGGCCAACTGCTCTGAAAGGTCTGTCTCCATCCCGGGAGGGTAGCTCTTGTGAATAACAGGCCTCATCGATTCAATTTCTCCACTTGGAAATCTTATAAATATCTCAAAGAAAACATGTCCGACATTGACTCTTAGGTCTCCCTTCCCCCAAGAAAGAAGCCTACTCCACCATCCGTGTAATCCACCTAGTGACTCAAGCAAAGCATTCTAAAGTTCATCCTTGACAGCCCCTATTCCCTGCTGTATCTCACTCCTCTCATCCAGTCCATTGCTAAGTCCTATTAATCACTAAGTCTTATCACTAAATCCTATCAAATACATCTCCCAACTGTCTTCTGTTCTTTATCATCACTGTCGTTACTCAGGAGCAGCATCTCCTGATCAAGTCTAACAGCCTCCTAACTCATTTTTCAGATTTCTTTTTGCTTCTCTCCACTCTTTCTCCTCAGAGCAGCCAAACAGATCTTTTTAAATTATAAACTGCTTCATACTGTCATAAACAGTAACCACTGCTCAGAGTACTTCATGGGCTGCCCACTGTCTTCAGGACAAAATCCCAAATCCTCCTTAGTGTGGTTAAAGTCCCTGCCTATCTTCCACCCTAATCTCGTGACACAAGAGCCAGACACTGTTGTGATTATTTATTTTATTTATTTTACTTTATTTTATTTTATTTTTGAGACAGAGTCTTGCTCTGTCGCTCAGACTGGGGCACAGTGGTCTGATCTCCGCTCAGTGCAACCTCCACCTCCCGAGCTCACGTGATTCTCCTGCCTCAGCCCCGCCAGTAGCCGGGATTACAGGCGCTGGTCACCGTGTCTGGCTAATTTTGTATTTTTAGTAGAGCCAGGGTTTCACCATGTTGGCCAGGCTGATCTCAAACTCCTGGCCTCCCAAAGTGCTGGGATTACGGGCATGAGCCACCACACCCGGCCCCTCTTTTCCTTAACACTGTTTTTTGCTTTTTTGTCTTTCTTTCTTTTTTTTTTTTTTTGCTTGAAAACCTTTCTATGTCCTTGTCCCTCTTCGTAGAGTGCTCTCCCTCTACATTTTGTGGGACTAACTCCTACTCATACTTCAAAACCGACTTTAAGTGTCCCTTCCTCATCATGAAGGTCTTTGCAAACTTCCTTGTCTGAAATGATTCCCCGATCTCCACTTTCATTTCTTTCTGTGTAACACTCTGCGGTTTTGTCCAGAGCAGTGAGAACAATTTGTAATGATGTGTTTCTTTAGGTGACTGTTGACTGTCTTTGCTAAGTGAACAGTGAGCTTTTTGTTCACCATTGTGTACCTTTGGTGCCTACTAAGTATTGAATTTGCTGAGTTCCTAGTAAGGATGAAAATAGACAAGGCAAGAAGGGAAAGAATGGCCTTTTACAGCTGTTCAACTTTGTGTCTTCATAAAAATAGCCCAGGAGGCCAGCTATTAAAACTGTGATGAAAATGAAGAAAAAAAACAAAAGGGGTCTGTGCATATACAAATTTAATCTCTGTTCGATATTTTACTGCCCATTCTATCCTCACCGTTTCTTAGGGGCTTTGCTACTTTTTGGGAGCTAAAGTCATAAAGCAAAATTCACTCATAGACTAAACAGTACTTTAACAAAATTGGGATTGCATAAAACATTAAGTTTTAAATCTTTCTTCTTTAAGTCTTAAGCATTTTCCTATGTCACTAAATATTTTTAACGGAGATCCATCCCTATTTTTGAAAAATTTAATTAGCAATGCTCATTATCATAAAAGGAAAAAATTCAGGTAAGCAACATGAAGAAGATAAAAACACCTAAAGGGCCCACTACTGAGAAACAACTGTAGTTAACATTTTGGCATGTTATCCTTCTAGAAAATTTTCTTTGCATAAATACACATTTACCAGAATGGGATTAAACTGTGTATAGTTTTAGAATCTGCTTTCCTCACTTTCTAGGCACTTCTGTATCACCATTTTAATGGTTTTATAATTTCCTTTATGTAAGAGAATCATAATTTACTTTACCAATAATCTATTTGTGAGATTTTGGGGTGTTTTCCAGTATTCTATTCAATGCTGCAAAGAATATTCTTTTCTTTTCTTTTCCTTTGTTTATTTTTTGTAGAGACAGAGTCTCACTATACTGCTCAGGCTGGTCTCGAACACCTGGGCTAAAGGGATCCTCCTGCCTCGGCCTCCCAAGTGCTAGGATTACAGAAGTGAGGTGCCACGCGAGACCAGAATATCCTTTTAAATACTCTATGTGCACACATCTTTAATTATTTCCTTAGAATAAATTTTTAGTTACGAGATTGCTGAGTCATATGGAAAACACTCATTGTTAAAGCTCTTGGTAAGAATTAAGAAATCGTCCTTCAGAAAGACAGTACCTGTTTACATACCAGCAGAGTATATACATCATTAAGTGTGAATAATATCTCTTGATCATCCACTATGTTCCAGGTGCTCTATATACTTTTTTTTCTTTTCTTTTCTTTTTCTTTTTCTTTTCTTTTCTTTTTTTTTTTTTTTTTTGAGAAGGAGTCTTGCTCTCTTGCCCAGGCTGAAGTGCAGTGGCACGATCTCGGCTCACTGCAACCTCTGCCTCCCAGGTTCAAGGGGTTCTCCTGCCTCGGCCTCCTGAGTAGCTGGGATCACAGGTGCGTACCACCATGCCTGACTAATTTTTTTGTATCTTTAGTAGAGACGGGGTTTCACCATGTTGGTCAGGCTGGTCTCGAACTCCTGACCTTGTGATCCGCATGCCTCAGCCTCCCAAAGTGCTGGGATTACAGGTGTGAGCCACCATGCCCCGCCTTTTTTTTTTTTTTTTTTTTTTTTTTTTTTTTTTTTGTGAGACGGAGTCTTGGTCTGTCTCCCAGGCAGGAGTACAGTGGCTCGATCTTGGCTCAGTGCAAACTCCGCCTCCCGGGTTCACCTCATTCTCCTGCCTCAGCCTCCCGAGTAGCTGGGATACAGGCGCCCGCCACCAAGCCTGGCTAATTTTTTTAACGTATTTTTAGCAGACACAGGGTTTCACCGTGTTAGCCAGGATGGTCTCAAACTCCTGACCTTGCCATCCGCCTGCCTCGGCCTCCCAAAGTGCTGGGATTACAGATGTGAGCCACCACGCCCGGCCCTATATACTTATTTTTAACCCTAGAAATAACTTTGCAAGGTGGTCACTATCATTACCATTAAAAGTTGAATAAACCAAAGCTCAAAAACAGTAAGTGACTTGCCCAAGGACACAAAGCTAATAAGTATAAAACTGATAGTTTAACAGGCTGCAAGCCATGCTTTTCCACCAGACCACATTGTTCTTTAATTATTTTTACTGGTTTAATAATATTCAGTGATACAGATTTAGCATGAAATACAGACACTTCCCCTATTCTATTGTTCGCATTTAGGTTGTTTCCAATATTTCATTAAGTAAAACTGCAGTGAGCAGACAAAATATTAGACTATTTAGAAATTAGACTAGTTATTTATTTCTTAGAAAACACAAAACAAAACATGTTTACTTCATTAGTCCTGCCCTTTACTTCTTGAAAAATCAGATCCCCTTCATCCTTCAAGGCTCATCTTAAGAGTTACATTGGCCGCATGCGGTGGCTCATGAGTGTAATCCCAGCACTTTGAGAGGCCGAGGTCAGGAGTTTGAGACCAGCTTGGCTAACATGGTGAAACCCTGTCTCTACTAAAAATACAAAAATTAGCCAGATGCAGTGGCACCCACCTGTAATCCTAGCTCCTCAGGAGGCTGAGGCAGAATTTCTTGAACTCAGGAGGCCGGGGTTGCAGTAAGCTGAGATCATGCCACGGCACTGCAGCCTTGAGTGAAGCCTTCTAATTGACGCTCGACATTATCAATAGCTCTCTTTTCTGACTACCCAAAGCATGTATTATCTGCTTCCAAAATTTTTGCACTTCATTATATAAATATTTCACTGATTATAAACTGTTCTAGATGGTTCTAAATTAGTTTCATGTTTGCAAATCTAGTTTCCCTAACAACACTTTAAGATCCTTGGAGACAAAACCATGTTATATTACATTTGTACTCCCCTGGGACTTGTCACAATGCTAGGTACATAGCAGATGGTCAACAGCAGCACAGTGATTGAAATGAATTGAAAGTTTAAATGTCAATTATCTTTAGTCCTATTACTATTCCCTAAATAACTGCTTTAAAATTCTAATATCATTTACACTAATAAGTAATTTCGAGATGAAATTTGCTTGTATAACATGCAAATAATGCAGTAGTCTTTTTCATGATTTATTTCCTTCCATCTCTCATTCCAATGGAACCCCCCAAAATTTTACAGGTTCTTCATTATCATTTGCAGTACTCATTTTTTTTCCTGCAAATTGGCTACTCCAACTTTATTTTTAATTACTTAGACCCCAAACATGTTGAGTCATGGTGTTATCACGACGCCCTGCAGAGATCCCTGGGAGGGAATGTGAGTATGTGAGTTCCCTCCTACAGCTATGTGTGACTTCAAGCAAATCACTTAATATGTATAAGCCTCAGGAGTTCTTATTTGTTTGTTCTGTTCTGTTTTTGCTAAATGAGAAATTAAAGTAACATTTTCCCCACATTCTTTGCCAGTGCTAGTTATTAATATTGTAGATTTGATAGTATATGTCCTAATTCCATCTTAATTTTTTATTGGTTTCTTCTTGCATGACATAAAGCCTAAGATTTTACAGATGGTTTTCTGTCATTGCCCCCTTATAAGCCATTCATCTTCTTTTCATTCTAAGCTGTCATTAAGAAATGATAGACATAAATAAAGAGCATGTGGACATATTTCACAAATGTGCATTGTTATAACTATTCACCACAATGGTTTAAGTAAAAATCATGCCTGATACCTTTTTAAATTTTTCTCTTGACTAGCGGATCAATAAGGAATCAGACATCCTCCTCAATTACCTGCCACTGCATATCTGTCTTTACTCACTATTTTTGTGTCCTTCATATAGACTAGTGATTCTACTTATTGACCCTACTGGTTCTGTCTAGAAATCAACCCCAGGGTCTACCCTTTTCTCCTTCCACGTTGACATCACCTTAATTCAAGCTTTTGTAATCTTTTCCCTAGATTAACTGCTGTGATGTCCAGACTGATCCCTTCTTATCCTTTTTCCGCATGACACCCAGTGTGATCTTTCTCAAGTTCAAATCTTCCTCATTTTCTGCTGGTTGAAATCCAAACAATTAACTTAGCATATCGAGCCCAGCATGAAAAGCTCCCTGCTCACCTGTCGGGTTTCACCTTCTGCCTCTTTTCCTTGTGTCCCACACTTCAGTCATACTGACTTGCAAAAACTCTAACTCATGATGCTGTTATTCCTACATGTTTCTAGACACATTCTCTACTACAGGAATACAATCCATACTTCTTTGCCTAGCTAAATTCTAAGAATTCTTTAAAGCTTAGCTGTACCCGTTTCCCCAGTAGATAACTAACCTTCCCACAAACCACATTACATGCATTTCCTCAGCACGTTCATAGCACACGGGACTTCCCTCTATCATGGATGGCATTTATCAACGCATGCTACAATTATTAACTCAATGGCTGTCTCCTCCACTAGGCTATCAGAACCTTCAGATCAGAAACCGTCTCTTTAATTTTAGTATACCCAGCATTTAACAAGTGTCTGGTCCTAAATGTTTGCTGAATGACTGAATGAAGAAATGAAGAAATGAATGAATGAATTGCCACAGGACTCTTGATACAATGAAGCAGTTCAGAACTTATTTTCCTTTCATGGGCTAGTTTTGAATCTTGAATATAACAGGAAAGTTTCCACTACCTCCTCTTCCTACTACTCATAGGAAGAACAATTTGTATCATAAGAACTACTTGTATCACTTTCCTCTAGAATCCCCCAATTCCACCACCATCCATTTTGGGGTATGGAGCTGGTCTGGCTGAAAGCTTAAGAATGGAATAAGGATGGGATCATATCTTCAAGGACAGAGTGAGATCAAAGAATACCCATTCCAAGAGTCAGAAGGCCAAACAGAGAGCCCCACTCTACGGAACTAACTGTGTGAGAAGCCAGGCATGGCCTCAAGGTTATAGGATGATACGTGCCCCTCTCTCACCCTGACCAGCTCAGAGAACACTCAGAGCAGAGGCATATAAATATTTTTCATTTTCTGAGTCAGTCTTGACTGAGATTAGAGCTATGTACCTCTAGGTGCTGGAAAGTGAAACACCCTTCATAGAGGAAAATCTCTAAGAAGGACGTTTGGGGAAAAATAATCTTAGGAGGAACGGTAGAAAAAATACAGGGCTTAGCACAGCTAACATTGGCCCTATTCTATTCAGAATGAGTTAGATTCCCTTCCTCTATTGGATTAGAGCCACAGAGAAGAGGCCCTGAGGGTAGAAGGTATCCAGGCTACCCCACTGGCAGACACTCATCATCTACCTTCAATAGTCACCATCTGTCCCCTTCTACTCTTTCTCTCTTTTTTTCTTGCTTAAGTATTTAAAGCATATCCTATACATCACATTATTTAACTTATCAATATTTTCATATAATTTCTCACTAATAAAGACATTAAGAATATAATGACATACTATTATCACAACAATAACAAATAAATCCTTTAATATCGGAAGCCAAACAAGATTTGAGGGGTATTTTCCAAATTCCATATGCTCCCTTCCCTCATTCACAGATTAGCAACTATTACCTGCACTCACCAGTCTCCTAAGGAAAACCACACAAACTCTGAGAATATGGGCTTTGGGGTTTCTTAGTTTCCATTTCCAGCCACATGTTCCAACTTTTCCAAGTATTTCATCATTCACCTCATCATACATCTGTAATTTTCTGCAGCTCCTACAAGAGTCACCTCAACCCTACTCCTTGCCTCATCTCAACAATGAGAGCTTTTCACACACACAAACACACACACAATCCATTTTACTGATGGGAAAAACAAAACAAAGCAGAGGGACCAAGAGTCTAAGTCCAGGGTTTATTTGAATTCTGGCTTTCTATTTACTATGAGAATGTGGACAAAGTCATGAACTTCTCTGAGTCTCAATTTCCTAATTTATAAAATGGGGGTAATTATATCTATCTCACAGAGTTGCTATAAGGACTTTCAAATATTGCATATATAAACTACCTAGCACAATGACTAGCACATAGTAGATAATAAATTACTACTATAATTAGCCATTACAGGTGAGTTTCTCTTCTTCCCCTTTCCCAGTTCAATACTCTGTCCCTTAAAATGGTGTAACCTATGGAGTAAAGAAGACAGAAGACATACTAGTGATCTTGTGTCATCAATAAAATCAAGAATAGCCCCCTACACACACACACATAGACACACGCGCACATGCGAGGTGCACACACACACACTCTACTGCTGCATGTGGTACTAAAATTTATTCTATATTCAGAGATTTATCTTGTAAAGAACAAAAGACAAATGCAGCTAATAAAAAAGATATATTCAGAAATGGAGATGTGGGAAGAACAAGGCGACAATGCACTGTTTGACAACTGTAGCACACAAGCAGAGTTCTTTGCAAATCCTTGATCAAAGAAAGATCTTCTCTTTTGAGGAAAGTCATCTTCTTTAACTGAAAGCAAAACCTCATAAAAGACACAAATGAAGGGTTGTGGAAGAGGATACACAGGTAGAGAGGCTGAACAGTCCCAAGGATGTCAAATGTCACAAATGGCATTGTTAAACTCTTCCAAATATTTGCATACTTACATACATAGTCTTCAGCCAGTTTTGGTTTCAGGTAGCAAATTTACCTGGCACTTTCAGCAGACAGGGGAAGTCAGCAAAGAACATTCCTGTTCTTTGGCAAGTGACTCCAACACTATCATCATTAGCATCATCAACATCATCATCATCATCATCCATTACATTTGTATGGCCATTTACATTTTTCAAAGTACTCCACATACATTATTTAATTAAATTTTTTCAGCATTTAACATGTGAAAAGCAAAATGTCCAGCCTAGGGAATTTTAGACATTAGCAACAAGTTAAGCAGCAAAAGTGAAAGGAAAGATACCAGTGTTCTTATTCATTCATCAGATAGTGATTAATGAAGCACTTCAATATATCAACATAAATAAGACAAAATCCTTACCTCTAGAAGGTCACAATAATCACAATAATAATTCTAAATTCTGAGTGTTTACTATATGCTGGTAAACATAAAAATAGTTGTGTTGCTATTATTTCCACATTACCAATGAAAAAACTGAGGCTGAGAGAGGTTAAGTAACTTGCCCAAGATCATGTAGGAGGTAAATGAGAGAGCCATTTCCTGATATGTCACCTATAAAGAGAAACATTTGAACTAGCTGTGACCCCCACTGCACATTTTAGTACACTATGTATACACACACACACATCCGTACATACATACATAAAACCATCTAGTTAGCTTTCATATATGAATTAGTAAGACCTAACACCTGTCAATGGAAAAAAGTCTAGGCCAGATGTGATGGCTCATGCCTGTAATCCCAGCACTTTGGGAGGCTGAGGCAGGTGAATGACTTGACCTCAGGAGTTCAAGACTAGCCTGGGCAACATAAGTGAGACCCCATTTCAACAAAATAAAAATTTTTTAATAACCAAGTGTCATGGTGATACCTGTAGTCCCAGCTACTTGGGCGACTGAGGTGGGAGAGTGGCTTGAGCCCAGAAGATTGAGGCTGTGAGCCTTGATGGCACCACTGCACACCAGCTTGGGTGACAGAGTGAGACCCTGACTCAAAAAAAAAAAAAAGATTTAAAAAGTCTAAACATGGAACTGCTTCCCGGGTCCCAGTGATGGGACACTTGCAATAAAGAAAAGGGAAAAAAATGTATTCCCCTCAAACAATCTATTCCGCCTCAAAAAAGGAGGTTTCTATTCCAGTTTCTAATGCACTATTGGTCAAGAGAGCTTGTACTAGAAACTTTGAAAGTCAGATTCATTTCATGATGTGATGAAGAAACTGATACAGCCAGTGAATTTTCTTCAAGTTGAATGTTGGATATGTAATAATTTGACACAGAACATGGAAATCTATTCTATTTTGATGCAACTGGGTTAGGTTATAAAGACTTGTTTTTCAAAGTTTACTGAGCAGCTTCCTCAGATCAAGATTTTGAAATTAGAGAATCTGAGGCCAAATTTTAAGTACTTCCTACCCCACTGGAAGAGTGACTCACAAGCTTGCACTTTCTAATTGATGAGATAAGACATCTGAATACTGTGCTTATTTTACTTGAAACTGCAAGGGGAGGGAGAGAAACAAGAGCATTACTGATCTTTTCAAGAAAGTATAAATTCAGACATATGGATTTAGCAAATGAAAGCTAGAAAATTATTTAATCTCTCATTACTAAATTTCACTGAGCTCTCTATTTAAAAAATCATACGTTTTTGAAGAACTGAGGAATTATTTGGTGAAAATTAAATAATTTTAGGGATATACGAAGGCTGATGATTATGAATCATTCTTTAAGTTTCTACAACTAAGTGCAATACTCAAGACGTATCTGAAGTATTAACCACCTATCCAATGTGGCTCAATTTCAAAACAAAATGATTGCACTGAAAATAAATTCTACTCCCTAAGAAGACACAGATAGCCCAGAATTGCCTAAACAAGAAGATGCATCGTAGCCAGCACTGTCCTTAAATGTCTGGCTATGTGGAAAACCTCTGGGAATTATTTGGGATCCACTTTCCTGTGGAAGCGCGATTCTCTTCCATGACAGTGCGAAAATTCAAGTTGCCATTCGTGATCAACCTGGAGTCAAAATTCAGATGTACTTTGATTCAGAACATACTACACAATTCAGAAGAATCATTCAGCCCATCACACAGCAAAATTTTTACTTGAACAAAATTGAACCACAATTAAATATAAAATTACAACTCTCTAAAGACTGTTTTTAAGACACTTAAAACTATAATAGTATTGTTATAGTGTTTCCCATGTGCCAGGCACTGTTCTATCCTTTTAACTCTCTAAGCCTCACAACAATTCTGTGAGGTAGGTGCTCTTTTATTTCCCTGCTCTTATTTCTTTACTGATGAGAAAACTGAGAAAATTGTTATCAATTTAAAAAATTCGGCCAGGCGCAGTGGCTCACTCCTATAATCCCAGCGCTTTGGGAGGCCGAGGTGGGTGGGTCATCCTGAGGTCAGGGGTCAAGACCAGCCTGGCCAACGTGGTGAAACCCCATCTCTACTAAAAATACAAAAATTAGCTGGGCATGGTGGTGAGCACCTGTAATCCCAGTTACTCTGGAGGTTAAGGAAGGAGAATCGCTTGAACCTGGGAGGCGGAGGTTGCTGTGAGCCGAGATCACGCCATTGCACTCCAGCCCTCCAGCCTGGGTGACGAGAGCGAAACTCCATCTCAAAAAAAAAAAAAAAAAATCATGCAGTCCAGGTATAATCTGTTCTTTCACACATTCAGTAAATGTTCATTGTAGTTAACTATGTGCCAGTTGCTGGGGATGTAACAGTGCACAAGACAGCCACAGTCCCTGATGTCATGCAGCATATGAGAATGTGTGAAAAATGAGCGAAAAGACAGTAAATATTTTTTAAAGGTCTATAAAAATATTACAAGAGACTCAAATACAGACTAAAGAAGCGGCTGGGAAATGCCTTCTTGACACAGGATAGTCCGGGAAGACCTTTCAGAAGAGATAATATTTAAGTAAGACATGAAGGATGAGAAGATGCTAGGCATGGAAAAGTAAGAGAAAGGTTCTGGGTCAGGACTGCAAAGTGAAGACAATCATCTAAATCATACACAACCAAAATGTCACCAAATTACAGTAAAAGCATTTTTCAAAGACAAGAAGAAAAGGAGACAAGGCAAGAAAACACAAAGCGAGATCATTTTTGGAAGCTTGCAAGCCAATAGAGAAGTAGCAGTTGACTTGGAAGAGACCAGACAAAGTCAAATCCCAGGCCAGCAGCAGTGCTAAGAACCAACTGATTCCAAAGCCAAGAACCAACTAGTGTGCATTTCAGGCTTCTCAAAAGGCACAGAAATGGCAGCAACAGATAGCTTTGGAACAAGAAGTAAGGGGCAGAAGAGGGTGCTAAAAAAATGAAGGGGATTGGCTGAAAACTGTTTAAGAGCAATGAGAACCCTAAATTTTCTCCCCTACTTCACATACCTGACAGAGCACCTTTCCTCGACTCAGAAAATCTCAAGTTCATTGCCAGAAGAGAGACACATCAGAGGATCTCCGGAATGGCAGAGACCAAACAGAATGGAAAGCCAGGATAATCTACCTAACCAAGGGGATTTGCTGGCTATACGAAGTGTAAATGCTAAATGCAGAGCACAACCAAACCCTGCCCTCCAACCCCTGGCAGCTAGACCCTTACCCTTCAGGCTGGAGACTAGAAGCCTCTTTTTATCCTCCTTCCTTCTGTGAATCTGACTAAGTCAAAGAGGAAAGGTCTGAGGACAGTGACAACAGGGGTGCCCCCAGTAAATGGCCCTCTAACCTGCCCAGGTCAGCTTCTTAGTTTCAGCCTTTAATTGTGAGTAGACAGGGAAGGATGGCCAACAATCTAAAGAAAGCCTCTAACTGTAAGACCAGAAGGAGAGAAAATCAACTTGGAGAGAAAGAGTCTGTAGGGAAGAAGAAAACCTTATCTTAAAAAAACAAAAAAACAAAAAAAAAAAACCTGTTACTAATATCAGAAAGATAAGATACTCTACCTATGAATGAATGCTGTTGTGTTGTTAGAAAAACAACATACAGTGAAGAAAAAAAGTTTTTGTAGATCAAAAACATAATCCCAGAAATAATCAATAGAAGGTTTAGAAGACACAATTGAGAAAATTTCCCCAAAGTACAGCAATAGACAAAATAAAAGAGAAATGACAAATACAGGATAGCCAATATCAGAATATAAGGAGTTTCAGAAAAAGGCAATAGCAAAACCAAAAGAGTTAAAACTATTAACAAAATTAGTTAAGAACTTTTTAGATAAAGGTGGATTAAAAGAGCCCACCACAATGAGTAAAAATAGACACAGCAATGCACATTGTTATGAAATGTCAGAAGCTAGGGACAAAGAAAAGACTACATTCTTCTAGAGAATTTTTTAATTTTTTATATTACTTAAGAAAGATCAAGAATCAAAATGGCTTTCAAATTCTCCAAAGCAACACTGGAAACAAGATAAGGATGAAGTTATGCCTTCAAAACTCTGAAAAACAACGTTCCCAAAGTAGAATTCTACATTCAGGCAAACTACAAATCAAAAATAAAGGCATATTTAGACATTCATAGATGCATTGTTTCTCCTGGGAGAAGAAAACACCCAGTTGTGTATCAGGCATAGAGGGCAATCAGTCAAGGTCAGAGCAATGCAGTTCAAGAGACAAATTCCTGAAAGTTGCCATCACCAAGAACCCCAGACCATGCTTTTAACCCAATGCAGAATGCCTCGGCAAGCGTGGCCCAGATATTTGTTCTTGAGCCAATAAAGTTCCTACTTTCCTTCACAGTGGCCTCAAACAGCTAAGGACACTCGTTTTACCCCCACAGAAAGTGTCTGCTTTGACCTGCTTCTAAGAGCTAGAGGCAGGTCATGTTGAGCTTAAGCAGAAAACATAGAGTAACCCACTCCCTGACCACATTTCTGGTCAGAGGCCCCCTGGCCTACACGACAGAACCCCCAAAGCCTCAACCGGGAGGAACCCCTTCTTTCCCAGGACTCACTTCTGACTTTGCTCAGTGTCCTCCCAAAGAGGAGCTCTCAAGGAAGGTGAATTTAGATTGTGGCCCAGACACAGTTTAGCACATCTTCATGATATGAAAGAGAGCATACAATTATGTATACACTTTCAAAAGTAATAATAACGTACACCCATTTACCCACCACCAGATGAAAAGATAGAACATTTCCTATATCTTATCTGTACCTACCGCTGATTTAATCCCCCCTCACACACCGTAGATATAAGTCCCTTTCTAATGTTTTCATTTATCATTCCCTTGCTTTTCAGTTTCATCCCCTGATGATGTATTATCCAAACATTAAATTATCTAATTCAAAAAACTGAAGGGCAAGCATGATCCCAGTGGCATAAGAAAAACACAATATGCATATTGTCATTGTTGAGAAGGCTCCCATATTTACAAGTTGGTTTTTTTCTTTTTTTTTTAAGAGACAAAGTCTTGTTCTGTTGCCCAGGCTGGAGTGCAGTAGTGCAGTCACTGCTCACTGCAACCTCAAACTCCTGGCCTCAAGCGATCCTCTGGCTTCATCTTCCCAAGTAGCTGGGATTAAAGGCACGCACCATCACGGCTGTGCCCTGTATTCATGACTTTTGATAATCATTTCTTTATTAAAGAATAAAGAGCTGCTGTGACTTCATTTTGATCCAGAAACAGACAGTAGATGAATAGCCACAAGCCTGGTTCTAAAGGCAGCAGCCATTTATTTAAGAAACGGATCTAAAAACCAGAGACTAGAGTTTAAGCACTCAAAAATAATCAGCTTAAATATGGTAAAAGAGGAGGATTCTGCAAAGAGGACGGTGGTAGCAGCATAGTTTTTGAGTCAACCCGGGGCCCTCTGTTAAAAACAGACAGATCAGTGAGGATAACAAAACCAAAGACCCACTGACAATCTCTGCAACAAAATTAGGAGACAAAGTATCACCGTGGACTAAATATGAAAGGACGGGGACAGACTGCTGATAGCCACACAGCCATGTGGCTTCAGCATCCATGCAGGAAGACACGAAAGGAAGGCAGTCGGGTCTCTGATGGTCTTCAGAACAGAACTCTCAAGTCATCAATAGCTACTCACTGGAAGCTGGGGCCCAGTCTGAAAGCAGGAGTCAAAGCAAAGAGGGAGTTCCTCCAGTGATAAGATCTGAAAGTGATGGAGCAGATTCTAAAAATGAACAAACCAAAAACTACTTTCCTGAAGCAAGTGAGGGAATTCCCCAAGGAAAAAAAACCCTAAACTCTGGATCCCCAAACTCTGACATCTCTGACTGACCCCTGAACCACTCAAGTGCAAAATAGACCCAAATCAGCCCAGCTAAAGACACAAGATCTGAACAAAGTAAGGAACTGCTGCATGAGAACAGAGTTTGCAATTCAATCCCAGTCAGGAAAACTACCCATAAAACAAAGGAAACAACACCTCATCAGTGGGAAATAGTAGAGCCCAAAGTCTCCAAAACTTAACATTCATAATATCCGGGATACAACTCAAAATGACCCAGAATAAGAAGAACCAAGAAAATAAAACACATTCCCACAAGAAAAGTCAGTATATTCTGATCCTGAAAGGAAATAGATGCTGGAACTAACAGACAAGGAGTTTAATGAATTGCTAAAACTATCTTCAATTAAGTAAAACAAAACATGTTTTCAATGCATGAAACTCTCATCAGAGAAATGGGAAGTCTCAGCAGAAATAAAAAAAAATCATAGAAGAAGAACAAGATGGAAATTCTAGAACTGAAAAACAATTTCAGAAATTAAAAAAATTAACCGAATGAGCTTACAGCCATTAGAAACAGACATGACAGAGGAAAGAATACATGAACTTGAAAACAGAGCAGTAGGAAGTATCCAAGGTGAAGAACAGAGGAGAGAAACGATTAAAAAAAAAAAAAAAAAAAGAAGCGAGCCTCTGAGGTTGGTTAGGTAGCATCAAACAGTAAGAGGTACATATGTGTGATGGGAATACCAAAAGGAGAGGACAAAAAGAATGGGGCTGAGAAAATATTTGAGAAATAATGGCCAAAGAGTCCTCAGATTTGGTAACAGGCAGAAATTTTTAGACGTGAAATGACAAACACCAAGCAGAATGAACACTCAGAGGCCCAGGCCAATAGAAGCCCAGATGACACTCAGACTGCTGAAAGTCAAAGATAAAGAGCAGATCTTCAAACCAGCAAGAGAAAAACAATAATTTACATACATTTTATGGATATATGATAAGTAATGGCTGAATTCACCTCTGAAACCAAGAAGGCCAGAGGGAATAACATTTTTAAAGTACTCAAAGGAAAATGTCAAAGCGAAATCCTGTATTCAGCAAAAATATTATTCAATAATATAAAAGCAAAATAAAGACTTTTTCAGACAAAAGAAATCTAAAACATTTGGTCACAAGTAGAGCTGCACTACAAAATACGTGAAGGAAAGTTTTTCAGGCTAAAGAAAATAAATTTCAGATAGAAACTGGAGCCCTCAGGAAAAAAAAACAAAGAACACCAGAAATGGTAAATATCTTGATAAATGCCAAAGACTATACTTTCTTTTTCCTGTTAATTTCTTTATTAACCATGTAATTTTAAAATTAAAGTTACAGCATTGTCTTGTGGGGTTTATAACATATGTAGATGCATTACATAAAATAAGTATAAAATAAAGAGGGATATGGGCCTATAAAGTTGCAAGATTTCTATATTTTAAATGAGGTAGTACATTATTAACTGTGAAAAATTAAGGATGTACAAATAATTGCTCAGTCAACCAGTATTTTAAAAATGCAAAAAAGAATATTTAAAAAGGCAGTAGGAAAACTTTAAAGGGTGAAAGGAAATGAATGGGAAACATAAACCAGATAAACAGTATGTGAAGGTAGTCCGGAGTAGCAATATTAATATCAGATAAAATAGATTTCAAAGCAAAATATATTAACAAGAATTAAAAAGACATTTCATAAAAATAAAAGAGGTATTCAACAGGAAAACATAGCAATCATAAAAGTGTATGAACCCAGTAACACAGCTTCCAAACACATGAAGCAAAAATGACAGATTTAAAGGGAAAAGGAATTCCATAATCTAAAGACTGCAATATGCTTTAACAGCAACTATTAGAAAAACTAGACAAAAATCAGCCAATGCATAGAAGATTTCAACACATCACCCAACAATTTAAAAATACATTTTGTTTTCAATTGGCACATAGAATGTTTACCAGTACAGACTATGTTTGAGGTCATAAAACAAGTCTTAATAAATGTCAAAAGATTGAAAGCATACAGAATATATTCTCTAACAAAAATAGAATTGTTAGAAATCAAAAACAAGATAACCAGGAAAATCCCAAATATTTGGAAATTAAACAACACACTTCTAGGCCAGGCACGGTGGCTCACATCTGTAATCCCAGAACTTTGGGAGGCCAAGGCAGGCGGATCATCTGAGGTCAGGGGTTTGAGACCAGACTGGCCAACGTGATGAATCCCCGTCTCTACTGAAAATGCAAACTAGCCAAGCATGGTGGCACATGTCTGTAATCCCAGCTATTCGGGAGGCTGAGGCAAGAGAATCGCTTGAACCTGGGAGGTGCAGGTTGCAGTGAGCTGAGATCGTGCCACTGCACTCCACTGTGGGCAACAGAGCAAAACTCCATCTCCCTACCCCGATCCCCCTCAAAAAACCACACACACTTCTAAAGAAAGAAACTTTGGGTCAAAGTAAAAAATTGCAAGATAAATTAGAGAATATTTTGAACTGAATAATGAAAATACAAAACTGGTAGAATGCGCCTAAAGCAGGACTTACGAAGAAATGCACGGCTTTCAAGTGCCTATATTAGAAAAGAAGAAAGACTTCAAATTAATAATATAGTTTTCACTTTCAGAAGCTAGAAAAAGAAGAGCAAATTAAAACCCAAACAAACCAAAGGAAGGAAATGGTATAAATAATTATGTACAAAAATCAATAAAATAGGAAACAGAGAAACAATAGAGAAAATCATTGAAACAAAAAGTTGGTTCATCAATAAAATTTATAAACCTCTAACCAAACAGGTCAAGAAAAAAAGAGACATAAATTGCCAATATCAGAAATAAAAGAGGAACATAGCAACAAATTCTATAGATACAAAAAGAATTATAAGGGATTATTATAAATAACTTTATACCAGTAAATGGCAACTAGACAAATCTGTCAAATGGACAAAATGGACAAATTCCTTAAAAGACACAAATAACCATAACTGACTTAAGAAGAATTTAAAGCAAACAAAAATTGTGAAATCTTCATCACTTGAAGAAACTGAATTTAAAATATGAAACCTTCCCACAAAAAAAGGAACCTCCAGGCTCTGATGGCTTCAATGGTGAATTTATCAAAAAATCAAGGAATCGTTATCAATTCTACACAAACCTTTTCAGAAAATGTAGAAAAGGAAACACTTCCCAACTCATTTCATGAAGCCAATTTTATCCTGATTTCAAAACCAGACAAAGATATCACAAGAAAACTACAGACCAGTGTATCCCACGAAAACACAGATACAAAACTCCCTAACTAAATATTAGAAAACTGAATCCAACAATATTTTTAGAAGAATACATTACGACCAAATAGGGTGTAATTCAGGAATAAAGGAATGCAAGTTTGGTCTAACATTCTGAAAGGCTCAAGGCTTTCCACCTAAGGTCAAGAACAAGGCAAGAACACTCACTCACATCGCTTTCATTTAGCATTGTTCTGAAGGTCCTAGCCAGTGCAATCAGCAATAAAAAGAAATAAAAGGCATACAGATTGGAAAGGCAGATGTAAAATTATCTTTATTCACAAATGGCATAACAATGCATACTGAAAACCTTAAATTATACATAATTTTTTTCTTTTTTTAAACTACTCACCAAATACGTGAGTGTCGCAGGGGTACAGGATATAAGACCAACATGAAAAAGCTATTGTATTTATCTATACTAACAACAAATAATTAGGAAATAAAACTTGAAAAAACAAATCCACTCACAAAAATACTTAGGAATACATTTAATGAAAAGATGTGACAACTACCAAATATTGCAAAAGAGAATTAAACAAGACATAAATAAGTTTAGATATATGTCATTCCAAGGAATGATAAGAAAGTAATCCTCTCCAAATGGATCTATAGACCAAAATCCAAATAAGCTTCCTTTGAAGCAAATTACAAGTTGATTTAAAAATTTACATGGAAAGTAAAGGACTTAAAATATTTGAAATAATTTTGAAAAATAAGAACAAAGTTGGAAGACTGATAGTACTAAAGATCATATGCCACTGACATAAGAATAGATGAAAAACAAAATAGAGTCCAGAGACAGACCCACACATATATGAGTGATTGACTGTCAACAAAGGTACCAGGATAATCCAATAGAGATAAGATACAATTGGATATTGTATATGGAAATAATGAACCTCAAACTTTACCTCACATTATACATAAAAATTAACTCAAAAATGTTTATAAACCTAAATGTTAGAGATAAAACCATTAAACTTCTAGAAGAAAATACTGAAGAAAATTTTTGTGACATTGGTTTAGGCAAAGATTCCTTAAACAAGATACCAAAAGTGCAAATGCTAAAAGAAAAAAAAATTGAAAATGGGTTGTATAATTTAAGTCTTGCTTCTCGAAAGTCATTGTTAAGAAAACACAAAGGTAAACCACAGATTGGAAGGAAAATGTTTCAAAGCAACAAACTTGTATTTGGAATATATAAAGAACTCTTAAAACTCAATAAAAAGACCCAAAAACTCCAATAAAAATAGACCAAAGATTGGAACAGAAATTTCCCAAAAGAAGATATACAAATAGTCAACTGGCACATAAAAAAAAGTTCAACATCACTAATCCTCAGAGAAATGCTCATTAAAACCATAAGATACCACTGCACACCAACTAGAAAGACTAAAGTTAAATAGACTGTGAATACCAAGTGTTGGTGAAAATGCAGATCAACTGAAACTCTGTCCAGCATTGCCGGTGGGAACATAAAACGTTACAGCTACTTTGCAAAATAGTATAGGAATACCTTATAAAGGTAAACATTCATCAACCATATTATCAAGCAATTCCATTCCTAGGTATTCAACCTAGAGAAAAAAAAAAACATATGTCCACATGAAATCAGGTATGCAAATATTCATAATGGCCCAAAACTGAAAACAACCCAAATTTCTATCAACGGGTGAATGGATAAACAAATTGTAATATACAAATGCCATGGACTATATAGAGCAATAAAAACAAAATATTAATTAACCCAACATGAGTGACTCTCCAAAACATTATGCTAAATAAAAGAAGTCAGACAGAAAGCCGGGTGTGGTGGCTCACACCTGTAATCCCAGCACTTTAGGAGGCCGAGGCAAGTGGATCACGAGGTCAGGAGTTTGAGACCAGCCTGCCCAACATGGTGAAACCCTGTCTCTACCAAAAATACAAAAAATTAGCCAGGTATGGTGGTGTGCACCTGTAATCCCAAGCACTGGGGAGGCTGAGGCAGGAGAATCGCTTGAACCTAAGAGGCAGAGGTTGCAGCAAGCCAAGATTGTGCCATTGCACTCCAGCCTGGGCGACAGAGCAAGACTCCGTCTCGAGAAAAAAAAAAAAAGTAAGAAAAGACTATGCACTGAATGATTCCATTTACATGAAATTCTATAAAAGGCAACACTAATAACAAAAAGGAAAGCAATGTCCTCCTGGAAAGGGGAGTTGAAGGAAGGGATCAAGAGCAAAGGATACAAGGAATCTTTCTAAGATAAAGATAAGGGTATTTATTTATTTATTTATTTATTTAGAGACTGAGTCCCATTCTGTTGCCCAGGCTGGAGTGCAGTGGCGCGATCTCAGCTCCCTGCAACCTTGGCTTCCTAGGCTCAAGCGATTCTCCTGCCTCAACCTGCCGAGTAGCTGGGACTACTGGTGTGCGCCACCACGCCCGGCTAATTTTTATATTTTCAGTAGAGACAGGGTTTTGCCATGTTGGCCAGGCTGATCTCAGCCTCCTTACCTAAAGTGATCTGCCCACCTCAGCCTCCCAAAGTGCTGGGATTACAGGCATGCCCCACTATGCCCAGCTAATTTTTGTATTTTTACTAGAGATGGGGTTTATGTTGGCCAGGCTGGTCTCAAACTCCTGACTTAAAGTGATCCACTCACCTTGGCCTCCCAAAGTGCTGGGATTACAGACAGAAGGCACCATGTCTGGCCAGGATATGGGTCTTTATCTTTATGGTGGCAGTGGTTACATGACTGTATATTCTTAGCAAAATTCATCAATTTGTGCTTTGCAAATTGGTGAATTTTATTATTTATCACTATTTCCACATAAACAAAAAGAGGACAAAATGACACGTATCTTACTATGTATGTATTTGGGCATGTCTACATTAGAAGACATGGTGATAGTAGTCAAATGCTTGTACTTACCTATAATGAATAAGCTGAATTTATGCAAAATAAGATAATATTCAACTGAATGTTACTGACTTTTTATTTAAATTTAACATTTCAAAATAAGGGCTAAATAAATATATAGTTCTATATACATGCAGAATCACCACGAATAGGCTAGTTTACATGTAGACTAATAAAGGTATATTATATGGGTAATTCTGAAAAAATCTAAAAGAAATAAAGGAAGAGATTTTTAAAGCATACAATAGAAAATGATCCATACAGAAGATAAGTAAAAAATACCCAACACACATATGATAGGGATTGCAAGGGACAATGCCAAACAATGGAACAAAACAAGCATTAAAACTATATCTTCAGAAACCGTATTTCCTAAAATAAAAAAAAAAAATCTTGAAATTATTGAAAGGACATACTGCAATCATTTCAGCACGACCCAACAATGAATCATATTGTAGTTAAGGCTACTTAAAAGGAGATTTTTTTAAAAAGACTAAGCCACTAAGAAAACAAGATTGTCACTGGACTTTTCACCAATTCTTAATGCCAAAAAAAATGAGGTGACAAATTTAAAATACTCAAGTTGGCGAAATATAAGTCAAAGATTTTATATCCACCCAAGCTGACCTCTAAGTACAAAGTTGCAAACTATTATAAACTTGCCAAAACTCAGGCAGTGATTGATTCTGTAAGTCCTTCCTAAAGGATCTATTAGAAATGGAGATTAGGACAACGAAAAAGATTGAAAGACAGCAGTATAAGAATGAGTGATGAGTATTAAATATAAATTTACCTGCAAAACAAAGCTAAACCACGATTATAGGAAACAAAATATAGTAGCTATAGGCCGGGCGCAGTGGCTCACCGACTGTAATACCGGCACTTTGGAAGGCCAAGGCAGGCTGATCATGAGGTCAGGAGATAGAGACCATCCTGGCTAATACGGTGAAACCTGTCTCTACTAAAAATACAAAAAATTAGCCAGTCATGGTGGCGGGCACCTGTAGTCCCAGCTACTTGGGAGGCTGAGGCGGGAGAATGGCGTGAACCCGGGAGGCGGAGCTTGCAGTGAGCCAAGATCGCGCCACTGCACTCCAGCCTGGGCGACAGAGCGAGATTCCATCTCAAAAAAATAAAAAATTTAAAAAAAAGAAAGAAAATATAGTAGCTATAATACAATTATCAAAAATCAGGGGGCATGGAGGGCATACGGATATGATTGTCTAATAGGTATTAATTGTAAACAAAATGACACTATTGTATATCAGATACCAGGTCAGAAGGAGGGGGGACAGAAGAGGTTACAAGGTAATTGCAATATTATTCAATGTAGGGAACTAGTTAGTCCAAAAACGAGTGGACTAGCAGTATTATGTAGAAGTCTTAGTATAAAGTTAACCAATAGAAAACAATGAGCAAATAAAACCCATTGCATAATGAAAGAGTTTAGATATAAAATACATAAAAAAACAATATGATAGAACTGAGGCCAAACATATTAATCATATCAATAGATGTAAATGGGCTTAACTCACCTATTAAAAGAAAAGGATTTTCAGATTGGCTAATAAAGCAAAATCCAACACTATGCAGAATACAAGAGACACACCTAAAACAAAGAGATTCAAAAGAGTTAAAAATAAAAGGATGGCGATATATCAGGCAAACACAAATAAAAAGAAAATGGGGTCATAATCGTAATATCTGACAAGGTGGAATTTAGACCAAAAAGCATTAAAATAGATAAAGAAGTGGCTTTTATAATGTTTAAGGCTACCATTCACAATGAAGATACTAGTTATTAGTATTTATGCACCCAGTAACACAGTAATAACTTCGATTAAGCAGCAACTAACAGAAGATGCAAGGGGAAATAGATAGAAACACACTAATAATAGGAGACTTTAACATACCTCTCACAATCCAAGATCAAGTGGACTAAAAATTAATAAAAGTTATAAAAGACCTAGACAACATTAATAAGGTAGATCTCATAGATATAATATACATCAAACTCATATTATTGTATCAATAATAATAGAGATTACAACTTATTTTTAAATACATATGTGGTATTCACAAAAACTAACTAAATCTTATGACACAGCAGAAACCTCAATGCGCTAAAGAACAGAAATAATGTAAATAGTATCTTCAGACCATAAGGCAATAAAATTAGAAATCAACAACAAAACAGAAAAACAAAAATGCCCTTCCACATGGAAATGTATACACTTTTAAACCACTCTTAGGTCAAAGGCAAATATACAAAATTCAATTGCAGAATTTCTTGAAAATAGTTATAATAAAGCCTGACATTACCAGAATCTGTAGGCTATAACTAAAGGAGGTGTCAAAGAAAAATATATTGCATGAAATGCCTATACCAATAAAAATTAAAAAAAAAAAAATTAACAGCTAACTCAAAAAGCTAGAGGAATACCAAAACAAAGAAATCAAGGAAAAAATAATCAGAAATTAATAATAAAAACTGAAATTAATTTAGAAATGCCAAAAACTAGAATTAATCAATCAATAAATAAAAATAACTAGTTTCTTGAAAAAGAAATCAACAAAATAGACAAACCACTAACTAACCAAATTTTTTAAAGGGGGCAGGGGAGAAAGCACAAATACACAACATTAAATACAGTCATCCCTCAGTATACACCAGGGATTGGTTCCTGGACCACCCCCACCCCTAACCTCCTGCAGGTACCAAAATCCTTGGATGTTCAAGTCCTTTTTATAAAATTATATAGTATTTGCATATAACCTATGCACATCCTTCTGTATACTTTCAATCATCTCTAGTTTATAATACTGAATACAAAGTAATGCTACAGGAATAGTTGTCATACTCTATTCTTTTTTATTGTACTATTTTTGCTGCTTTTATTTCCCAAATATTTTTGATCTACTGTTGGTTGAATCCATGGATGCAAAAACCCCCAAATGCAGAGGGCCGACTGTATGCATTAGAAATGACAAGCAGAACATAAACATCAAAACAGAGGAATTTTTAAAATTTCTAAAATAGTCATTTGCATAATTCTATGCAAACAAATTTGAAAACGTATATGAAATGCATAAATTTTTAAAGAAATAAAACTTACCAAAATTGACCGCAGTAGAAACAGAAAGTCTAAATAGAACAAGTGTCATAGAACAAATAGAGAAAGAAGTTAAAGAGTTCCACTACAAAAAAAGCACAGGCCAGATAGTTTTACAGGGGAACTCTAAAAAACTTTTAAAGATCAGATAACACCAATTGCTATTATATTATTCCAAAGATATAGAAAGGGAAGCAAAATTTCCAGGCTCACTTTATGTAGTGAGTATCATATTGTTTCCAGGTCCTGACTAAAATTACTTCCCACTCTACCCCCCAGAAAAACACCTATGAACCAATCTAACTTATTAATATCAATGCAAAGATTCTTAAAATATGATGAAATTCAACCCAGCATATTAATAAAGTTAAGAGAGGAAGCAATATGGTCTCCACAGATGCAGAAAATAAACTTGACTCAACACCCATTTGGTTAAAAAAAAAGTAACAAAATAAGAATTGATAGATACTGCCTAGTATATTTACCTCAGCCCAAAAGAATATCTTACTTAAAAGAGAAATACAAGAAGTTTTCCTACTAAAGTAAAACACAAGCCAAGAATACCCACTCTCTTTGCTATATTTCACACTGTATCAGAGATACTCACCAATGCCATCAGAAAACAAGAAAGCAATTACAGGTATAAAAATTGAGTAGAAAAGAAAGGACAAAACTATTTTCTATTTGCAGAGCATATAATTGTATATCTTGAAAACCCAAAAGAATAGATGGAAAAATGACTACAAAAAAAATTAATTGAGTAAAATAAAGTTATAAAGTCAGCATACAAAAACTCA